>NC_091446.1:13015976-13753727 GCF_964237555.1 Oryctolagus cuniculus | reverse complement strand
TCACTTTCCAAATGGCCTCAATGTCCTGAGCCGAGCCGATCCAAAGCCTGGAGCCAGGAATATTTATTTTAGAGGCAGAGAGAGACACACAGAGAGAGGCAGATAGAGAAAGGGAGCTCCTGTCTGCTGGTTCAATTCCCAGATATCTGCAACAGCCGGAACTGGACCAGACCATCTGGGAGCCAAGAATTCAATTCTGATCTCTCCTGTGGGTAGCAGGGACCCAACTACTTGAGCTAGCATCTGCTGCCTCCCAGGGTCCGCATTAGCAGGAGGCTGGCACTGGGGGTGGGTCTGGGGTGGGGACATAGGAACTCCAATCTGGGGTGTGCCTTCACGGCTGGGATGCAGCTTACTTCTAGGTCAAGTGCCCACCATGAAGAGTTGGGGTTCTGAAAAGATGAGCGAAATTGACAAACCTTTACCCAAATTAAGAACAAAAAGAACGGACACCTAAATACATAAATTTAGAGATGAAAAAGGAGGCATTATAAGTGATACCACAGAAATATAATGTGGTATAAATTGCTGGGGACACTCTCCCCCTCCCTAATAGCTCTAGGCGTGGAAAGGTGCCTGCATAGCCTCTTGCCCTGAGGGCTGAAACATTCTGCGATAACTAAAGAACATCCTGCAATAACTAAAGAACATCCTGTGGTTAAGATAACAGGTGCCTGCTTGCGATAACTATGTCCTGCCACCTGACCTTCAACCCTGACAGATCCTGAAACAGCCCCTCTTTCCCACCCCCTGCTGCTTCCCCTAAGAAGTATATAAACCCCTGTGTAAGAAATAAACCTTGCAGCTTGCTCAGAACTCTTGTCTTGCTGCCTTCCTTGTGTCTCCTGTCCCTTTCATTCCTCCTTCTAGGTGCTTGGCCCTAGTTGACGTCCCGCGGGACGGGACAATAAATAACATACTATTACTAAAAATTATATGACAGGGACCTGTGTTGTTGTATAGAGGGGAAAGCCACCACCTGCAGTGCAGGCATCCCCTGTAGGCACCGGTTTCTGTCCTGGCTGCTCCACTTCCGATCCAGCTCCCTGCTAACAGCCTGAGAAAAGCAGCAGAGGATGGCCCAAGTGCTGCCATCTAGTGGGAGACCTGGATGAAGCTCCTTGGTTTCAGCCTGACTCAGCCCTGGCCGTTGCAGCCCCCTGGGGAGTGAACCAGTGGATGGAGGATCTCTCTCTCCTGCTCTCTCTGTAGCTCTGACTTCCAAATAAATAAATAAATCTTTAAAAAATGAAAAAGAATTATAAGCCAACAAATTGGATAATGGAAGAAATGGATACATTTCTCTATACATAAGAACTATCACAACTGAACAATGATGAAATAGAAAACCCTACTACCAAGGGGTAAGGAAATTGAATCACTAATAAAAAGTCTTGCATCAGAGAGAAGCCCAAGACCTATTGGTGTTACTGCTGCATTCTACCAAACATTTAAAGAACTAATAGCTTACACTCTCTGAGTCTCAACATGTTCTTAAGAAAAATGAGTTAATTTACCATTGGCTCAATGGGAGAGTAAATGCAATAAACTTAAATATATGGAAGCCTAAATAATGAAGGTTGTGTAATTGGGAGCATGGTGGTTATCCTACTCCACAAAGTAAACCAAGTTCCTGCCTAACAGAGAAGGGCTGACTCCCTGGTGAGCTAGCACCGCCCCCCCCGCCCTCCATCAGGTGAGAGAGCTACTCAGAAAGCTGTAAAGCATCACAGCCCCCAGATCTTCGCCATATTTTTCTGTTTAGAAAAGCTTGGGTCCTCAGCGGAGCACGTCGTCCTCCCATCAGGGGCCCTCCCACGACGGGGCCAGAAGGGGCCGCCAGGCTCTCTGAAGGTTAAGTCAATGTGAGCTCATTTGTCTGACTTAGGAGCTATCTGGGCGCACAGGTGTCCCAGGGGTGTTCTTTCCCTCACCTGGAGTTCAGTGTCCCAAGGTTGCCAGTATCAGAGCAATGAAGATTTATCTCCTCTGCAAATATAGCTACTTGATTTGAAACTTCCAAGCTTGACATTTTTGTTTTCAAATGCCCAAGGCCTCAGGGTCAAAGGTGAGGCGGGGTGTGTAACCTCTGCTGAATCCAGGAGACAGAGTTTTTCCTTCTGGAGAGCCTACCTCGGCCTCCAACGCCATGAACAACTTGGGACGGCTGCCGTGCCTCTGTCACTGGCAGGGCCCACCTTCTAGCCTGGAATCCCAAGACAGGAGGTGGGAGGAAAGCAGGTTTGGGGTTGGCGCCCCTCATTGCTCGTATTTGGATCCAGAGCGATGAGCTGTTCCAATGTCATGAAAATTGCATCTGGGGACCCAGGCACCAAAAGTGAGTTTTTCACCAAAGTTTGGGGTGGATGTGGCCTCAGATTGCCCGAGAATCAATGGTCACTGCCAAGGACTGACCTGAAAAGTGTCTGTTAAATTTACAATTCTACCAAAATGAAAGGAAGAATTGAACAGTGTGTGTGTGTATGTGTGTGTGTGCACGCACACACGTGTAAATATAAACTTGGAAAGCAGCAGGAAAGTGAGGGTTTTTTTAAGGATTTATTTATTTGAAAGTCAGAGTTACAAAGACAGTAGGAGAGAAAGAGAGAGACCTTCCATCCACTGGTTCATTCCCCAGATGGCAGCAACAGCGGGGGCTGGACCAGGCCAAAACCAGGAGCTTCATCCGAGTCTCCTACATGGGTGGTAGGGGCCCGAATACTTGGGCCATTTTCTATTGCTTTTCCCAGGCCATTAGCAGAGAGCTGGATTGAAAGCGGAGCAGCCAGACCAAACCAGTGTGCATATGGGATGCCGGCATCTCAGGCAGCAGCTTTGCCCACTGCACCACAACGTTGGCCCCTAGAAATGAAATTTTTAAAAACGAGTGTTAGGAGAAAAGAATCTTCTAGTGGTACACCTAAGCCCCATCCAAATCTCATGGTGAAGCTTACAGCCTAGGAGCACGTGTTTGTTACTTGAACGTTTCATGGAAGTCAGCGAAATACAAGAAATAATTAAGGAAATGCTAGGCACTGTAACCCCGAAATCCCGCTGTCATAAGAGAATGGTAGCCTATTTCCTACTCATGTCATAGCCAGGGCAGAGTTCACGATTGCTGGCTGGCTCTTCTCTAACCAGGGAATCCCAGCTCCCCCATCCCGGGTTCCGCCAGCTTCAACACTGGCCCTTCCAAGGTTGCAGCGCCGTTGTCTGCATTAAGCCATCAGGACAAAGGCACCTACAGGACCTGGGTGGGCCTTTAGGAACACAGCCATGCAATTACACCCCCTTGACAGAAGTTGATCTCATTTCCCTGCAAGGGAGATGGGCAACACACAGAGCATAGTCCCATTCCTCTGGAGGAAGATCCCAGTAGCACTCTACAAACACACGCTGAATGCAATCGTGAAGTTGGTAAAATAGCAACTCTACTAAAGGGTTCAGCAGGACTAGATTTCAGGGAAGTCATTCATCCGACGTTGACGTGATGAACTGCTGACTATGCACCATTTTCTTCATCCTTCTTATGTATTCGGGCAGCTGAATCTTCCAGACACATTCAAAAGTTCCTTCTTAGGCAATAACTCCCTATAGACGCTAATCTCGGTGGCAGAATTTGATGACTTTTGATCTTAATTCTGTAGCCTATATTAGACAAACATTGGCCTAGTGGTAAGTTATATTTTGTATCATATACAATGGGACTTTACAGACAGGAATGCCCACAAAATATAAATTACTGCATAGGGCACCGAGAGAGAACGTTGGCTGCCAATGGGTCAGTGTAGCATGACCACAACTAGACACTGCAGAAATGCAAGACTTCGGTTAGAAATTTCTGGAAAACATTTTTCTCTCTTTATTTTTGATTGTTTTGAGTAAAGCTTCAGAGTTCTTCACTGTGAGATCGTGTAGGCGGCTGATACCGCAGCAATTATGCAAAATAAATTGCTTCTCTATTCCCTCCTCAATTGTTTGCTCATCCAGAGATGTGCTGAGGGCTTGCTATGTATCAAGCATGGCGCTATATGCTCAAGTATGACCCCAAAACCCAGAAAATTCCGGTGTTCTCCGAGGTGATGACCGCAATGGCTCATGTAAGTATCAAATATGGGCATTTCTAAGGGGAGACCTTGTCAGAGAGAAAAGGGGAACCTAAGGAAGGCTGGATAAGACTCCCCGAGGGGGATTGAAGGCTGAGACAGGAGGGAGCCAATGGGAATTTGCTGGGGCTCCCATCCACTGCATTCCTTCCCTGTGCCTTTAGTCCTTAGGTTAACATTTCCCTGTACCCAAATAATTTCGATACTTTTTCAGTAACTATCAATTTTATCAAAAGGCTGAATGCCTATTTGACAGTTTTTGACCTGTGAGTGTGGCAATTTCATACGATTCATCCTGAGACTATGACACAGTCAGGATAAAGGATTCTGTTCTCTTAAAGTTCTAGTGTCCTGCTTCGGTCATTGTAAATTTAAACGTGAGCAAGCCGTCGCTAACTGAAAGCAACCCGGTTCATCTCTATCGAAACTTCTCCTTCAGGGCACTTTTCCCAAGATATTTTTCCCCAAGTTGAATCTTAGGTGTACTTCTTAGTGCAATGGTAGGCCCAGGGATCCCAGCTCTGTGTCCTCAGAAGTAAGCGCAGTTCCTCTGGTGTGTTCATTCTTTCCTACACGGTATTGGTGAGCAGCACGTGTGCAAGCGCACACTCAAAGGGCTGCGTCTGTTTCTCAGGGTCAGACAAGGTCACGCAAGACCTGCATGAGCGTGGGCAGCTGTCCACACCTGTGCTCAGCACGGCCGTCAGCAAAGCTGTGAAAACCGTCCAGCTTCACACATTCCCAGAGAATTAATTGTAAACTAACCACAGGGCAGACCAGAGCTTTCCTTCCACGCCATTAAATTCTGGTGGGTCCAAGCACAACGTAATCGCATGGGAAGAGAACTTCTCGTACCCGCCCCTTTCTCATCTCCCCACAAGCACTGTGGGAAACTTTACCTCCTCTATCAATCTAGGTTTATCTGGGATTAAAATTAGAACTAGATTCTTGGAAGCCTCTCTCGTTCCAGGGCATATTTCCACGGTACTGCTCAGAGAGATAAGGTTTGCCTATAAAAAAGGCTTTTCGGTGTGTCTGGTTGTGGGCAGAACCCGACAACTGCCACGGTGAGTCAGGATCATGTTCCTCGCTTGTTGGAATCCACCCGTGTTCCCCAGATGCCTAAAAGAACTTGCACTGTGCCGCTCTTTTGAAGGACATTCAGAGCCAGACTCAATCCTGTTTTTAACTTTTTATGTAGATGCTGCTGCTGTGGGCACTCCCTCTGCTGCTGGGGGCCGTGGCAGGTAAGAAAAAACGCCCGGGGCAGCTGGGAGAGACTCCCTGGAACTCAGGCCTCTGTGCAGACCCGGAGACGGGTGAAGAGCGCAAGCACTCTGAGAAGAGCTGCAGGATAAAATTCAAGGCATCTCTGCTCAATTTGAATTTAAGATAAACATCAAACAATCCAGATCAACCAGGAATATGTGACACGTTTGCTCTTTTAAGCCATTCTGAAAAAAATACTTGAAATTCAAATTTAGCTTGTATTTTTGTGGGCTACAACTAGCAACTCTAAATTGGGGTCAAGGAAGGGGAGTGAACTGTGTGTCCACCACCCACAACTCCAGTTCCCACAGCAAATTCCCTTCCCCTGCTGTGATACAGTATCTTTGCCTGGGAAGTGATGATGGCATCACTCATGGGATGATAGTGGGGCTTAGGTAAGATAAGCAACGCTGGGCCCAGCAGCTGGCACAGGACAGGAGTTCCAGGAATGCAGCTCCGGCAGGAGCTACAGCTCTTATCTCACTGCTAATCTTGCTTTCACCATCCTCAAGATTCAGTTGTTCCTTTGTGGGGGAGTAGCCAAGCGCAGAGCTGCACCAGCGCGTGGGCTTGGTCACATTGTTTGGGAACAGCTTCTTTACGGAGCGGGGAGGGACCCACGATTGCCTCCAGCGTAGGTCGCATGCCTACCTGCTCAGCTAAGGTGGAGATAGGTTTTGGCTTTTGCAGGAAACTCAAATTTCCACCCAAAATACAAAACCAGATGGTGGCTGCAAGTCTCTGGGAGTCCTGCTGTCCACTCTTCAAGGCTGGGGGACCCAGAGCTGCTTTGTTCCTGGCCACCAAAGCCCAAGGAAGAAGACATTGAGTTGAGAAGCTAAAACGAGCCCCCACCCCCTTTGTGGAGCTGGACAGAGACACAGAGGGAGTGGAGGTGGGAGGTTCTCACTGGGTGGAAATCAGCGATCGCAGCCAGTCCGTAATGCAGGTGTTGTCTTTTGAAGCTGTTTTAGGAGTGTGTCCCTGGGAGGGTAGCTGGGGAAGCAGAGGAGGAAAACCGGCCACCTACATAATTTACCTTGTGGTCTGGCTGAAAGACCACTACCAAGGCTGCTCTGGCTAAACTAACATCCCTGAAATCCTGGATGATTGCAGGACTGGAAGTCTGCTACGAGAGACTCGGCTGCTTCGGGAATGAATCCCCGTGGGGAGGAACCTTAGAAAGACCCTTCAGCACGTTGCCCTCGACCCCCAAAATTGTCAACACCCGCTTCCTCCTCTACACTAATGAGAACCCAAACAACTTCCAAGTAAGAATTTTCATTGTCTTTGGAACTTAGTCCTGTCTAGGTCATGAAATCAGGATACTGTCTTGGTTCATTGTTGAGCCTAACATGACAGCATGGACTTGGTTGCCCCAAAACAGTAGGTATTTCTAAGCACTGGCTTGTAGTTCTGGAGCTAGGGAAGCCCAAGGGCAAAGCCCGCACCTGTGGGGGGCCCCTTGCTGCATTGCAGGCTGCAACGCATGGAAAGGGGGCATGCGGGAGCGAGAGAGGAAGAGGGTGTGGAGTGCACTTGCCCTATTGCGAGGAACTCACTCCTGTGATTACTGACACTCTCACAATCGCAGCGTTAAGCCATCCATGAGGACAGGGCCCTTGTGACCTAATAACCTCTTTAAGGTCCCACCACTTGAGCCATAGCTAGGAAGGCTGGGGAAAATTATATCAGATTGTGGGGTGCAGTGGCTCAACGTGGCTCTGGATAGTGATGCCCCAGCTCCTCCCCCAAAACCATCTGCCCCCCTGGAGCTCTGGGTCTGGGATGGGAAGGGAAGCCTCAGAGGTCTTTGAAATGATTTAGGAGCCATTCTCCCATTGTCTTGATGAGCAATCGCATCTGGCTTTCCTTTCTCCATTCCGATCTCACAAAACGTCACCTGGCTCCACCCTTGTCTCCACTCTCCCAAAGGTGACTTCACTCCCTACATGTGCAGGCCAAGAATTTTCAAACCATTCTGCTCTGCTTCCCTGTGAAGTACAGAATCCATCTGAACTCATGTTTTTCCCTCTTGCTTCTTAATATACAGTTAAAAGTAGCCATGAAGCATCCTAACTGCTTTGCTCCTTAGCTATTTCTCCTGCCAAATGTTCTGTTCATTGCTCTTCAGCGCTGCATTCCGTCAAGTCCTAGGACATGACACAGTTCTGCCAAGTCCTTTTCACCGGTGTGACGTCGATACCCTTACCCTCTTTTCCATGTGAGATCGCGGAACGATGGCCTTCGCCATCCACAGTTCTCCCACCATTCTGGTGATGACCACCTGCGTGATCAGATTTCCACTGCCGCTCTTCTCTTTTTCTGAGCCCTCACCAGTATCATCGTTAACAATCCATTCATGACCAAAACAGACTCTTTCTAAACTGCTCTTCCAAATTCTTCCAGTCTCTGCCGGTTACTAAGTTCCGAAGCAGCATCCACATTTTCAGGTATTGTAGCTACACTCTCACTCCTTGTACCAACTTTTCTGTCTTAGTCCATCTCGTGGTGCTACGAAAGAATACCAGGAGCTGGGTAATTACAAGCAGTGGAAGTTTTCTAATTCAGGAGTCTGGAGGCTGGGAAGTGTGAGGAGGAGGAGAGGATGCATCTGGCGAGAGTATCACATGGCAAGGGAGAGGGAAGTAGGGAGGGGGCCGAGCTCACCCTTGGGTCAGAAGCCCACTCCCATAGTGGTTAGCCTGCGCCTGTGACAACAGCATTCATCTGGTCATGAAGTCAGAACCCCAGCCGCTCCTTGAAGGTCTGATCTCTTAACATCACCACAATGGCCTTTTGTAAGCATGCGTTTTGGAGGGGATATGCAAACCACAGCAGATCCTGAATAGTCAAGGCTTCTAAAGAAAACAAACTAGGCAGTGGAACTCACGTCTCCAAGGCTTTCAGGACAAGTATTAATCGACATAATCTGATTATAAATGCTCCATTAGCTTCATAACCATCTTGCCATGCCTCCATGATACCATTTGGTAAGCATTCTAAGTGTGAGAGGAGCCATGGTTTGAATGTCCCCACCCAAACTCATGTTGAAGTTGCCATGGTGATGATGTTACCAGGCGGGATCATTAAGACTTGATAAGGCTGTGAGGCCTCTGCTGTGCTAAGTGCACTGATGCAGTTACAGGGGAGTGGGATCCAGATACAGAGGAGCTCAAGGGCCACACTGTGGCACAGAGGGCTAAGCCGCTGGCTGCAAGGACAGCATCCCACAGGAGAGCTGGTTCGAGTCCTGATACTCCACTTCTAGTCCATCGCCCTGCTAACGTGCCTGGGAAAGTAGCAGAAGATGTGCCTTTGCCACCTACATGGGAGATGTGGATGGGGTTCCAGGCTCCGGGATGCAACCTGGCCTAGCCCCAGCCATTGAGGCCATCTGGGGAGTGAATCGGTGGATGGAAGATCTTTCCCTCTCTCTTTTTCTCTGCAGCTCTGTCTTTCAAATAAATGAATGTTTTAAAATTTTTTTCTTGAATAAGGGAGTCCAGTACTCACTTGTGCTCTCTCTCTCTCTCTCTCTCTCTCTCATGCTCACTTGCCAACAGAGGAGGACACAGTACAAAGGCTCTTGAGAGATGCAAGCACCATCCTCTTGGATTCCCCAGCCTCTTGAGCCATGACAAAACAAACCACTGCTTATACATTACCCAGTCTAGAGACTTCCGTTACAGAGCAGGAAACAGACTGGACATGAATATCTGTGTATAAGGCATCTGCAGAATGGAAAACCCTGGAGTGTGTAGACAAGATCTTTACCAGCAGAGTAATAACAGACATAGCCCGAGTTGAACAACTGCAAAAATTTTGTGATGACCCACAAGTAGCAACTTAGTGATAACTGTGAACAGCTTAGTCATTGTAGGAGAATCCTCGAGGATGTCATCCCCCAGCGATGACCTCCTTCCTACTACCCCCTACCCCCACCCCACCCCACCCAGGGTTCCGCTGGACACTGTGAGATAATGGACTTGAAACACTTTGTTCCCTATACAGGAAATCTCGGCAGACGCATCAACCATCAGAGGCTCCAATTTCAGAACAGATAGGAAAACTCGTTTCATTATCCACGGATTCACGGACAAGGGAGAAGAGAACTGGCTGTCTAACTTGTGCGAGGTGAGAGACGCGGTGACCTCTTAAGGGAAGACTGCTTAGTGGTGAGAATGAGCAACCAGTAAGGTGTGGTCCTCAGCCAAGGAGGACAAACACTGGTCACTACAACCTAGGAGGACCCTGTGACCCCTGCTGGGCCTGGGCTTCCCAGGAGAGGCCCAGGGGGTGCTGGCGATGGAGGGGGCCTGGGGCGCTCCTGATGATGCTGTCAGCAGGCATTTGGTGGCCCCAGGCAGTGGTTATTTGGAACTAACCCAGCAGTGTTTCAAAGTGTCAGCCATGGAAGCCGCCGCACAGATGCATACAAATTGTCCACAGGCCCTTGTTTTTCCCTTGACTTTCAATGTCCATGTGAAGAGCTAGGAGATCCCATTTTTCAAAATTCATTATTTTCCTTCCGTTTTCACTTGTTGCTCTTTGATCTCCATGGGTAGCACCGCCTAGAGGAAATGTGATGGTTTGCATTTCCAGCTTCTGTTGTTTCAATAACAGTAATCCTATTTTCTTTAATTTGCCATGGGCTCGGTGCCCTGGAATAGTGAAGAATTAAATGGCAGAAAATCAAGCAGAATAAAATTTCCCAATAACTGCTAGTGCTTGAAGAACGTTAGCACTGATTCATTTGTTTGTGCATTTGTTCATGTATTCATCAGCTAGGGCACAAAGCTGTATTCACTTCTAGATGTGTTAAGAAAAAGACACCAAGGTCTCCCCACAGCCACTTCATTCCTGCCAAGTCTTTGTCTCAAGCCAGAGACTGAACTGAGTCAGTTTGGATGCACATCCACTGATCCTGAAGACTCATAAATGCGCTCACATCCACTTGCTTCACAAGGTTAAAAATAATCAGTAAAAGGGTAGGCACTGTGGTCCAGTGGGATCCTTGGGAGGCCTGTGTCCCAGATCAGAGGACCTGGGTTTGAGTCCTGCCTCTACTTCTGATCAGCTTCGTGCTAATGCACAGATTGGGAGGCAACAGATGATGGTGCAGGAATTTGAGTCCATGCCACCTGCAGGGGGATCCAGGTGGAGTTCTGGGCTCCTGGCTTCTGCCCAGCCCAGTGCAGCCCTGGCTGATGCAGGCATTGCAGGCATTTAGGGGGTGAGCTATCTGACAGAAGTTACCTCTCTGCCTCTGTGTCTGTCTCTCTCTCTCTCTAAAAAATAAATATTTTTAAAAAACAGAACTTGTCTTTTAATTTAAATTGATGATATATAATAATAGAATTAATAGAGTTCTATTAATATTAATCTTCATTAATGGAATTCTATAAGTAATAGAATTCTATGCAATAGTAAGAAAAACATGATTCTTAGCTTAAAGGAATATAGTCTTTTAAGATGTATATATGCAATTTATTTTTAAATTATTTTTAAGAATTTATGTATTTATTTAAGAGGCAGAGTTACAGACAGAGAGAAGGAGAGACAGAGAGAGAGGTCTTCCATCCACTGGTTCACTCCCCAAATGGCCACTACAGCCAGGACTGAGCCAGGCTGAAGCCAGGAGCCAGAAACTTCTTTCGCTGGCGCCATGGCTCACTAGGCTAATCCTCCGCCTGTGGCTCCTGCACCCTGGGTTCTAGTCCCGGTTGGGGCTCTGGATTCTGTCCCAGTTGCTCCTCTTCCAGTCCAGCTCTGTGCTGTGGTCCGGGAGTGCAGTGGAGGATGGCCCAAGTGCTTGAGCCCTGCACCCTCATGGGAGACCAGGAGGAAGCACCTGGCTCCTGGCTTCGGATCAGCACAGCACGCCGGCCGTGGCAGCCATTTGGGGGGTGAACCAACAGAAGGAAGACCTTTCTCTCTGTCTCTCTCTCTCTCTCTCTCTCTCTCTCTCTCACTGTCTAACTCTGCCAGTCAAAAAAAAAAAAAAAAAAAAGAAAAAGAAAGAAAGAAAGAAAAAAAGAAAGAAAGAAAAAGAAAAGAAACTTATTTCAGGTCTCCCACATGGGGGTTTAGGGGCCCAAGCACTTGAGCCATCCTCTGCTGCTTTTCCAGGTACATTATCAGGGAGTTGGATAGGAACTAGGGCTGGAACTAGAACAGTGCCCATGTGGGAAAGAAGCACTGCAGGTGGAGGCTCAACCTACTATGCCACAGTGCCAACCCCTACAACTTATTTCCAAAATTCCAAAACCATATATATTTTTCTTGCATTTCATTTGGCTTTGCCAACACTGTTTCATTACGACAGAAAAATAAGTGGATTAAACTAGATAGTGAAGAATCCAAAATTCAATCCTGAATCTATCATTAGTTTATCATGACCTTGGACCTCTCCTTCTGCAAAACTGAAAGGATTGGCAATGATTTCTAAAATCATTTCATTGTTCTCAATCATCTTTTGGAAAAAGATGTGACTATACACACTCAAACAAATATCATTCCTGCCAAAGCTAACCAGGAAGTTATAACTGAACCCAACAGACAAGATTCTCAGTAGATATCTAATAGATGATACTTTTATGTAAAACAATTTCAATGATGTGCAATAAAATGTCCTCATCCAAAAAATTTATCATGGAAAAGCTTACTCCTTTACTTTCAACATATTTACCTACTTGAGGAGTCCTAATATAGTCTTCATTCGCTCATCAGGTATGTATTGAACACCTACTGCATGCAAAGAACTGTTCTTGGCACTAGGGTACAGTTGTGTAGAAGATGGGCAATGTCCATGGATGTAGCCTAGTAAGGGGCATTGAGTGTTATGACATTTATGATGCTCTAATGACACAACCCTTTGTGCCATATTTAATGCATTTTCCCCCTGAATCAAATGTCTGTGTATCTAGAAATCCCAAGAATCGGGTCCCATGATGGCCAACTCTCAATTCAGAGCCAATGTTAAATGCTATGCAGGATTGCATATCTAAAGCCGACCAGAAGTTTTATTCATTGGGTTGGGGTTAAAAGTGACGTGATACGTTATAGGCTGAGGAAGGAATTTGTATTGGTCTTCACGTGTGTTAACAGCTATTAAGAAAGATCCTGCATCACTCACCTCGTCTTTGTGTCTCTCCCATCAGAACCTGTTTCAGGTGGAAACCGTGAACTGCATCTGTGTGGACTGGAAGGGGGGCTCCCGCACTACATACCCGCAGGCCACGCAGAACATCCGGATTGTCGGGGCGGAAGTGGCGTACTTAGTTGGCACTCTACAGGTAACTACGTCTAGGTTATGTAAAAGCCCACGCACATTGCCCTCTGGGTTCTTTTTCCCCAAAAATGTTGTAGGTATGAGCATTGATAAAGACATTGCTCTATTAGAAAGTATGCCTTTTCCTTTGGTTGAAAAGAAAAATGCAAAAAAAAATCTAGATTTGGGATCACCAATAACCCTATTTAGGTTAATAAATTAGCTTTTGTTTTTCATTAAGTGAACTTCCCCAAGCAAGTATATGGGTTATTTTTGCTGAATTCTCAACAGAGTTTATTTTAATTTTACTAGTTATTATCAAGTTGACATGACAAGGTCAATCTCAAAACTAAACTAGCTTTTTTAGTTGGGGTTTTGTTTTTTAAGTACAATAAGAAGCTAGTCTGATTTGAAAAAAAAAAACAGAAAATATTAAACTTATGTTTAAGTAACTTCTTTCAATATGACTTTCTGATCCAAATTTCTGTTCTGTCATCTGTGGGTAACAACCCCCATTTCTGTCCTTGAAACATGGAAGCAGTCGTTTAAGTGTTAAACACCATGTCCATTTTTAATGATATCTGTAGGGGAAAAACAAGCACGTCAATGGCTTTACAGTGAAAGTATGTCTTCCTAAAACCTAAATTTCCAGAGGTTTCCTTCTGTGTCTGTCTTGGAATTGGTCATATTTGATAACATTCCAAAGAGACTTTCTTTTGCAGGGATCTCCTGCCCCCTTATTAGTTCTTCTTTTGGAATCTTCAGCAGGATTTCGGAAGCAATTTAATCCAATACAGATCAACAGGAGAAAAGTGCATGTCCTACATTATTGATTTTCATATTTGCATAGGAACATTCATTTGAGAGTGAAAGCTAAACAAATGGTGAAAGTAGAAAAATTTATATTTTTTTTAAACAAAGAATAGTAAATGTCATCCAGCAGTGACAAGCAGAGGGGTCTGCGCTAGAGATAAGAAACCCGGGTGTCCCGAGGAGGAACAGGGAGCCCCGAGAGCCAGGGCAGGAAACGCGTCCTAGCAGAGTCTCCGCCTGCCCCTCCGCCGCAGCCCCCCGCCTCGGCAGGGTCCCGCGGGCACCTTCCTCCCAGGAGAGCTCAGGGCTGGCTCTGGGCCGGACCCGCGGTGCACGTGCCCTTCCTGCAACCGCCCCTGCTCATGGGCCTTCAGCTCCAAGACGTGTGTCCAAGGACACATTTTGGGTGACAGTCTGGCTGTCTTCATTTCCCCACAGTCGTCGCTGGGGTACTCTCCTTCCAACATCCACGTCATCGGCCACAGCCTGGGTGCCCACGCTGCTGGGGAGGTAGGACGGAGGACCAACGGGGCTATTGGACGAATCACAGGTTGGTCAAGTTTTAGACTACATGTGGCCTCCTGGGTTCTAAGAGGAAATGCTGGAGGGAAAGTCGGTGCACACCTGCCTTTGACCTTGCCACACTTTCTGAATTGGTCTGCGTGATCAGAAATCAGGCATTGGGAATCTTTTATTGATACAGATCTCTGGTCCACATGCCTCTCTAAAATGGAAATATATTCCATGTGGCTGAAGTCTGAATTAGGAATATCTGGAGATTTTATTTCATATCTATTTCTCCATTGTCAGGCATTTGCAAAGGAGAATTTTCATGAATACAATGAATACTGTACATAATAGAATGCATATGAAATTAAACCCAAAGAGCTCATGTTTGCACAATTAATTGTATTCCGCTTTAGCAGCAATGGCTAATGAGTCCAAACCTCATCAACCCCAATCCTAGAGCTGTGGGAAGCTGGAGGGCAGATGGTCAGGCTGCCCTGGGCTGCCAGTGCTGAATGCTGCTAATTGGATTTCTATAAAACATTATTTTACAAACCTCCCACTCGCTTTCCTTTGGATTCCTTGGCCCTAAACCAATCCCCTGTAACCTTGTGAAAAACACTTCACTCCCTCGGGTTGACAGGTGACTACTTCCTTTTCCCTTGTCATCTGCCAACTTTCTGCTTCTGACCCAGTGAGTCTCCTTTTCACGCTTTGGCTAAATTGGATGCATTTAGATTTGCGGAGGCATCTGAAATATCCACCCATTAACTTGCTGGATAGATGTCTGCATTTCCCATTTTCTGTAAACGTTGCCACAGTCTGCTCAGCAAGACTCTGTGACTGAGCGACCAGCAAAGCCAAGGTCCTCGGCCTCCTGGGAGTTCACAGTCTCCTAGGGGCTTTCTTAGTCCAGTGTCTCCCAAGGGGCCAGCCCTTTTGTTGGATCCACTGCTAGTGAGCAAGATTCCGCCAGGGGTGAAACACCCATAAGCAGAAGCAGATTCTATCGTGTGGGAAAAAAATGTACAAACTAGAGGCAAATTTCCCTATGGGAAATAGTAACAAAAGGAAGTATTGCTGCCAATACTTGACCCACAGGTCTGTAACTCGGGCAGATGGGAACGTGTGTGAATGCTGACAGGTAATAAGCACACATCTGTTTGCTTTAGGGTTGGATCCAGCTGAACCTTACTTTCAGGGTACACCTGAAATAGTCCGGTTGGATCCCAGCGATGCTCAATTTGTGGATGTAATTCACACGGATGCTGCTCCCATGGTCCCCAACTTGGGTGAGTCCCTCCACTTGTCTTCCAACAAGGTGTCAAGTCTATATATTAGAGTGTTTTGGAGTGACTCGAGTCTACATGGTAACATGAACCTTCCCTTATTTTTAAAATTCTTCAGGGTTTGGAATGAGCCAAACTGTTGGTCACCTAGATTTCTTTCCAAATGGAGGAAAAGAAATGCCCGGATGTCAGAAGAATGTTCTCTCTCAGATTGTTGACATAAATGGGATCTGGGAAGGTAAGATTGTGTTTTGTTTGGCTAAACTTCCTGACCACCATAGAACTGTACTGGTCTCACATTTTCTAAGACAAGTGACTTTTAATTGTATCCCCAAGATAGAGATTTTCACTGAATCAGGCATGAGGAGCCTGGGAAAGAAGACGTATTTGCAGTCAATTTTCCACGGGCCTAACTTTGGGAATACATGACTATGTGTTACCTATTTGAACCAATCTTTTCTTTCTAAAGTTATTTTTCCATTTTATTTAACTATGATATTAACCATTACAGTCTTCAACCATAGTTAACTTCTGGTTGCATCACCAATCATAACTGTACTTCATACATGAATTCCCACTAATTAGAGAACTCTACTTCAACATTGGTATTCTGATCACGAAATTGACTTGGAAAAATCAAGGTGGTTGTTCATGTGTACTCGTGTCTGATTTCAAAGGAACTCGAGACTTTGTGGCCTGTAATCACTTAAGAAGCTACAAGTATTATGCTGATAGCATTGTCAATCCTAATGGCTTTGCTGGTTTCTCTTGTGCCTCCTACACCGCCTTCACCCAAGTAAGTGAAATTCTTTCCACTTTAAGCTCTGTGACGGTCACTTCTCATGGCTGGTGGGAGTCATCGCTCATGAGAGCATTTAGTGAATACTCATATTTCCGTATGTAACTGTACCGCCAACCCTAAATGCGTATTTTCTTGGTGATAAAGCATTGGCAGGCTGTAGGGAAGCAGTTTTGGAAATGTAAAAGTCCTGTGTCTGCAATGTTCTCTGTCACTTTTCTGTGTGTCAGGGAAATGCTCAAATTTGCAAAGGAAATGACAGTGAAAGAACTCATCTATGGGCAAGTGACCTGTGACCACAGGAAGCTGAGGAATGTTGAAATGTTTCCTTAAATGTTGACCTTTTAGACAACAGAACAGTGGCCATGTGGGCCTGCCTATGCATATGCATCTGCCTATGCAACCATAATGGCCGGTATTTTCCTGTGATTTCATCTTCTTGGAATCCTCTCGTTGTATGGGTTGAATTCCTATTTGTGATCACAAATACGAAGAGTACTTTAAAAACTTGTGCTGAAAAATGGAATTTCAAGATAAATCTATAATGTTGCAAGCGTTTTTAAAAATCCATGCATGGTTTTTCATAGCAACATTTTCTGTGAACTTTCTGAAGGCCACTAGTATCTATTGCCTATTATTTTCCAAAAAAAATTTCTTTTCACTGTAACTTTTTTAAAATCAGTAACATACATCATTTAGTTTAAAAAATCACATAATTCACGTGACAAGGCTTGCATAATTAATGAGGGGCTTGCCTTACTGAAAACAAGAGGAGATCTGAATCCAGTTTTCACCAATAAAATGCTGAATAACTTTGGAGAAAGTACTTCACATCTCTAAGTCAATTTCTTCACCTATAAATGTGAACAATAATAGTAGATTCAATGTATTTGGTGGGAAGACTTAATGAGAGATGATATATGTTAATTACTTAGCCCAGAGCCTAAACTGTAAGAATTTGTAGTGGGTAAATGTTAGCTTTCTATGGAAGGGGTGTTCAGTTTATTCACACACAATTTGCTTATGGGTTAAAAAAAATCCCATTCTACTGCTTTCTTTGGTAGAACTATTTTTATCTTCTTCCCCAATATCCAAGGCTAGGAAATGCAGAAAACAAATAAACAAACAAATGAATTGTAAATCTCATCCAGTTAAAATTGAGTCTGATTCATAAAATTAAACACATTTTAAGGGATGCTCAGTACAATGTCCTCTCTTCCACATTTTTCCACCTTTGTTTTGTTTTTGTTTTTGTTTTTTTGTTTGTTTTTGACAGGCAGTTAGACAGTGAGAGAGAGACAGAGAGAAAGGTCTTCCTTCTGTTGGTTCATCCCCCAGATGGCCACTACAGCTGGCTCACTGTGCCAATCCGAAGCCAGGAGCCAGGTGCTTCTCCTCCTGGTCTCCCATGCGGGTGCAGGGCCCAAGGACTTGGGCCATCCTCCACTGCCTTCCTGGGCCACAGCAGAGCTGGACTGGAAGAGGAGCAACTGAGACAGAATCCGGCGCCCCAACCGGGACTAGAACTCGGGGTGCCGGCGCCGCAGGTGGAGGATTAGCCTAGTGAGCAGCGGCGCTGGCGCTTCTCCACCTTTGGACCTCAGCCTCAGCCTCTCTCTGGCTCTAGACCAGGTGATCATGGTGGTGCTCTGGTCAGTGTGCGCTCAGTGGAGGGAATGACTCAGGGCCATTGGTTCAGGGGCTCTTGGTTCCATTGCACTCTGGGCCGTATCCCCCTCTGCCTTGTTGATGGGCACACTGCTGGCATTTGGAGGTGAGAGTTGGGGCTCTCCCTCTCTTCTGACTTAGACTGTGCCTTCAGAGAGCTTTGGCCATTTCTTGCTGGCTGTCAGAGTCTTCCCTGAGCTCTTGCTGGAGGCAGATCCTGAATCATAGCCATGTACACACATCTGGTCCATTTGTTCTGGAGTTGACCATTTGGCTTCGCTCAGCCTCCTCTGCACACTGGGAATTGGGAGGCTCATCCTCCCAACTCTGTGCCTCCCTCTCCATTTCTTGTACAACAAGCCTCTGGTCCAGAAAGAGGACATTTTCTTGTCTTAATCTGCCTTTTTTCTCATTGTGTGATTTTTTTCAGTATTGTGTTATTTATTGGTAAAATGACTGATGTATCCTTGTGAATAGTGACGTACATACCTTTCTGTTAAAGTCCTCTTTCACCATGAGAACAGAACTGACCTCCGTGTTGTCGGACTGCAACAGCACATGGCAAAGGACGGGTGCTACTATGCAGCTTCCTCATGCATCTTGTATTCGTGTTCCCTAGAACAAGTGCTTCCCCTGTTCCAATGGAGACTGCCCACAGATGGGACATTACGCTGATAGGTTTTCTAGGAAAACAGATGGAGTGGGCCAGACATTCTATCTCAACACTGGTGATTCCAGTAATTTTGCTCGTAAGTTTCTGTTTTACTTGCCTTAAGTTCTAAATGCTGTGTATTTTTCCCTCTCCTCCTCCCTAATGTGGAAAAATGCCCAATAGCATGCTCAGTGTGGTGATGTCTACTTGGAGTAACTGAAGAGACTTTGGGACCTGAACTATTAATGATGCAAACATAAACTTCTCCATATTTGATCCTTTTAAAAAAAGAGGAATCACCAACACCACATATACGTTTTTGAGAATTCTACATTAATGGGGTCCATGTTAACCTGTTTCCACGTCTCTTCCCTGCACTCTGACAGTTTGCAAACTTTGTCCCCATGCAGGTTGGAGGTATCAGGTGTCTGTCACACTCTCTGGAAGGAGGGTTACAGGACATGTGCTGGTGTCTTTGTATGGAAGTAAAGGGAACTCTAAGCAGTACGAAATTTTCACGTGAGTGAAATTTACTCTGAGCTTCTTAAATGTTTGAGTACTGGACATGTATGCTGTATGTTATAGACAGAGTTTGTTTACTCATTACTATATTGGAGAAGAGCACTGTCACACAGAATAAAAAGAAAGAAATTCTTTCACCTTTGTACCCTTCACCTTTGTACCCTTCACCTTTGTACCCTTCACCTTTGTACCCTACTACATGTCAGAATTGTGTCTCCATCTTTTGCTCCTCTGCCGTTTCCTGAGAAAGCCATTAATGTCTATTTGGCCTCTGATTTATAAGTTGTAAAGAATTATTCTCCTCACAAAGCAACCAGGAAAGATGACATAAGAATGTCATCATTTATTAAATTGTAGGAGACTGTGACTACAACATGCTTGAAATTTAATTAAAATCAAGAGGATGGGGTTGGTGTTGTTGTGTAGGGCGTTAAGTTGCCACCAGCCAAGCTGGCATCCCATATAAGCACATGTTTGAATCCTGGCTGCTCCACTTCCTGTACAGTTCCCTGTTAATGCACCTGGGAAAGCAATGGAAGATGGCCCAAGTACTTGGACTCTACCATCCATGTGGGAGACCTAGATGGAATTCTGGGTTCCTGGCTTTGGCCTGGCCTAGCCCTAGCCTTTGCAGCCATTTGGGGGAATGAGCCAGCAGATGGAAGATATCTCTGTCTCTCTGTCTATCTCTGTCTCTCTGTCTCTCTCTTTCCATCTCCCCTTTTCTCTGTAACTTTGTCTTTCAAATAAATAACCTTTTTAAAAAAAATAAAATAAAGATGATGTAAAAGTTATATGAGTCATTGTTAGTAAAACATTATTAATAGATGAATTTAGAATAACAAAGGTAGAACAATAATTTTAAGCAAAGATGCATTGTATGTTGGTGTAAGAAGCGTACACGTGCATACCTGGATATGTGTATGCTCTTATATGTGCCTGTGTCTGAGTGTACATAGATGTGTATATATGTATGTATGTTCACTTCTTTTTAAACTTCTTAACTTCCCAGGGGCCTTCTCAAACCAGGTGATACTCATTTAAATGAGTTTGACTCTGATGTGGATGTCGGGGATGTGCAGAAGGTTAAGTTTGTTTGGTATAACAATGTGATCAACCCAACCCTACCCAAGGTGGGAGCATCCCAGATCACAGTGGAACAAAATGATGGAAGAGTGTAAGTAATAAAAATCCAAGGAGATTTGAAAGATTGAGTTTATTTATAATTATAGTCCCACTAAAATTCTCTTTGACAATAAACTCCCTTCCGTGGCTGTTATACCCCAATCACAACTGCTTCCTAATACCTTTTATTTCTTTAGGACAAAGTGTAGACCTTTAGGAAAACAACTTTGACGGATTTTTAGACATGTGTTATGTTGTCTGGTACAAATTGAGTGTATGAAAATCTGTATTCATGTTCCTAAATTGGTGCACCAAATTGCTGCTTATTGAAGATTAGAACTCTTCCAAATCCCAGGTCTTCCTAGTGAAATCAAAGTTCAGGAGATCAATCCTTCCTTGCATGTAAGACAAGGGCTCACATATGAGCCAAAGGCCGCTTACCAGGGTGAATGAACAAAGATGAGATGATCATGACCACAGCAATATCCATGTGACCTTGAGAGTTTTTGGTGCAAGTTCTGGTGCGGAGTGCTCTGCTGCTTCTCTCATCACGGCACAACGTTCCTCTGAAACATCTAACAAGCAGCTTGGCTTCTGACAGCGATGGAGTAACATGAACACTGTTTTTTCCCAATAAACAACCAAAAATTCAGACAGAATATATGAAACAACAGTTTCTAAGATACTGAACATCAGGCAGTAAATGACAGTGATGTCCGAGACACAAAAAACAAGGTGAAACCCTCAACTAGCCCAGGAGGCAGAATCTTGAGTGTCCAGGATGAGGCACAAGTGGCAGAAACTCAGGCAGAGCCCAGTGGACTCACTAAGTTGAAGAGACAGAGCTATGAATTATAAACGCCAAGGCAGCTGGGTTTCTTAGGACAGCCTATCAGAGAGGAGAGAGTTTCAGCTGGGGAGTCCCAGAGATCTAGAAGGTTCTTTGAATAATCCGCAGAGTCATGGTCAGCACGAGCCTGTGAGATAATAAGCCACACCCAGGCAAACACCCACTTCAAAGGATCAGAGAGTCTCCTTGCAGGAAAAGCTCTTGCTTTGCCCAGCAAGATGGGAAAAGCCCTTGATTCTGGGAACATTCGGTAGAGTATTTAGGAAAGTCTTGCCTCAAAGTGGGAAATAATTAGCCTAGATTGAACAAGACCTTACAATGTCAGTTTCCAAATAACTGCATCTCAGAACAAAGTTCAAGAATGTTCATGGGGATACAAAATCATCTAACAGCTAGTGAAAGAAATTCCACATTATTTAACTTTAATGCCAAGGTTTCCAGGTATACGGAGAAAGAGGAAAATACAACCTCTGTGTAGAACAATAATCAATCAAGTGACACCAAACCAAAATAGACACAGATGTTAGAACAGCAAATAGGGGTGTGAAAACAGCTCTTTAAACAGTATCCCCTGTGTACAAAAGGTCAGTAGAGGCATGATGCATATTAGAAAAAAATCCAAAATGAACTTGCAGAGATGAAAAATTCAATGTCAAGTGAAAAATATACTGAATGGAGTTAACAGCAGTTTAGACATTGCAGAAGAAAATATGAGTGAACTTGAAGACACAAAAGCAACTATAAAATGAAACACAGAGAGAAAATGAATTTTAAGAATTCAAAGAACATCATTGATCTGTAGATTGACTTGAAGAAGTCTGATCCTCAAATATTTGTCTTTGAAGACTCCAAATGAAGAGGAACAGAAAAATGTATGTGAAGCAATAATGCTCCACAATTATCAAACTTGTTGGAAACTATAGACCAATGGGTCCCCCCAAAAAAATACACAAGAAAATTAAAGAAAACAACCAGAATATATAAAAATAAAATCATTCAAAACCAGTTGTAAAGAGAAAATCATAAAGGCAGACAGAGAAAAGACGTTACTTACAGAAGAATAGACTTAAAACGCAGCAGACTCATCACAAACAAGGCAAACGAGAAGACAGCAGAAGAAAGTGCCTCTCAGGTATTGGAAGGAGAAAATTCTTAGTCTAGAGTTTATACCCACAAAAATGTTTTTCAAAGACGAAGATGAAATGAGGACGTTTCAGACGCACCAGAGCAGAAAGAATTCATGTCAGCAGGTGATGCGGGAAACAGCCCTGCAAGAAATGGCACAGGAAGTCCCGCAGGCAGAGCAAAACAGTACTGGTGGAAAAGAATCTACAGAAAGGATTGAAGAGTGCAGGAAGTAGTGATTACACAGGAAAAAATGAGATTTTTATAGATTATCATGTAGATGTATTTTAAAACAGTTGACTACTGAAAAAGTGAAAATATTTTCAGGAGCTTTATATTAAATAAAGTAAAATAAATGATGACGGCACCATAGAGGACAGGAAGGTAGAAGTGGAAATTATTTCTGGGTTGGTGTAATATCACTTGAATGTGATAAGTTAAAAATATGAGTTATAAATCCCAAAGCAACCAGTAAAGGAATAAAGCCAAGAACTATAGTTAATCATCCAACAAAGAGATAAAACAGAATAAAACAGAACTCATAATAATGTGCACAAAAATAAAAGACGAGGAACATAGGGAGCAAATAGCAAACAAATAGAAAGGCCATAGACGTGCAGCTACCTTTATGCATAGACATATTATATGAAAGTGGTCTAAATATCAAGAAGAAGAAGAGAAAAACATTTTTGTTCTGAGCACTTTTACATGCCAAGAGTTTTACATAGGCTGATATATTCTATTCAGGAAAATTGGCTCCAAAACATCCCAAGTATTTGTTCCGTCTTAATGAGAAAAATGAGTCATTCCAATTCAATTATGGAATTAAAATAGGACTGGCTAGCCGATCTCTCGCAGGCCCCTCAGCGTCCCATGCTTAGGTCATGCCGTTGAGTCTGCTACAGCTCAGTTGCCTGGGTGCACATGGTCAGGTGTTTAGGACGTGACCCCAGAGCTCCTCCTGTTCTTTGTGGGCCATCGACAACCCCTCTCTGCTCTTGTACAACCACAGAACGAGACTGGAAATGAGAATTCAGTCCTTAATGCAAGCGAATCCTCTACTGGGCCGGTGTCTGGGCCCAGAGTGCCCCAAGAACAGAGGCTGCCTTCCTGCTCACCACACCAGTGCGTGCCAGCGCATGATGACTGTGTCTTGTTTCTCTCCACAGGTTCAAGTTCTGCAGCACAGACACCGTGAGGGAGGACATCCTGCTCACCCTCACCCCGTGTTAGGAGGCTGCTGGAAAGTGACCACCGGCTCTCACTGCTAATAAAAGCTACTGCTCAAGCAATACTTGCCCTTTATTGGTCATCAATGCCCATTATTGGCAATGAATCTCTTAAATAAGGTGATAAAATCCCAGATTTGCAGCTGGTATGAAAAACTACAAATTATGGCTGAATCTTGCTACCTATTGTATGGCACTTGAGTTGGGGACTGTTGCTTATAGGACAGTGTCATCATGTCCATGATTAATACCTCTGATATCACTGGACAGACCTCTGGGTCCAAGTGACCCTCTCTGCTTGCCCATGTGGGAAGTGCCAACACTCACCACTTATTCCATTCGATTTAGGTTCTGTGTCTGCTCCTAATCCACCATATCAGGAGAGAGGACACAGGAGGATGGGACATGGCTGATGCTTCCTAACTGCTCTGCTTACTCTCGGGGGTTTCCCTAGACTCTTTGCCTCTCTGCAGCCTGGCTGATCTTTCTGAAGCACAAATCAACCTTCCTCCCAGGGATGCTCAGGATGAAACCTGAGCACATATATATAGAATATGTATAGTATATATATAGTGTGTGTGTATATATATATGTATGTAATATATATACTCCTTACCGAGTTCTGCAAGGTGCTTCTTGCCTGGGTCTCACCTCAGGCTCCAGCCTCATCCCATGTTGTGTCCCTGCTGGAACTCTGGACTCTGTCCTGTCTCCCAGGAGAGCCTTGGTCTCAGATGCTACTGGACACTTGCACCAACTCCTTGTCTTCCTACAGTGATCTTCTCTCTGTCTTCCCGTCTGTTCAACTCCTACTGGTTCTTAAATCTGCGTAGACACCACTTGTTCGAGGATGAGTTTCCTCCTCTTCATTACCTACCTCTCTTAAGATTGAATTAGCAGGCTGGTGCCGTGGCTCACTAGGCTAATCCTCCGCCTTGCGGCGCCGGCACACCGGGTTCTAGTCCTGGTCAGGGCGCCGGATTCTGTCCCGGTTGCCCCTCTTCCAGCTCTCTGCTGTGGCCCGGGAGTGCAGTGGAGGATGGCCCAAGTGCTTGGGCCCTGCACCCCATGGGAGACCAGGAGAAGCACCTGGCTCCTGGCTTCAGATCAGTGCGATGCGCCGGCTGCAGCGCGTCGGCCACGGCGGCCTTTGGAGGGTGAACCAACGGCAAAGGAAGACCTGTCTCTCTGTCTCTCTCTCTCACTGTCCACTCTGCCTGTCAAAAATTTAAAAAAAATTTTTTTAAATAAAAAATATTGAATTAGCATGTCCTTTATGCTCCCCCACTGCACCCAGAATTCCCCTTTTCAACACTTCCCTCTCCTTAATTGCTAGTTTGTTTTTCTGTATAAACCATTGGAAAACTCCTGTAGGGGGTTCCATTTGTATGTGGCTGGAATGAGCTAGGAAAGCAAAGGAGTATTTTTTTGAATTACCTTCTTTACTGAAGTAAAAAATCTACTGCAATCAAGTATTTAGTATTAGACCATAACCATAGGCCAACAACAATGTTTGAAGAGAGAAAGGGATATCATGCCAGACTTAAAGGATGGCTAGGGATTTGCCAAGAAGACACGGTGGGAAGGACACCTCAGGGAGAGGGAACAGCTTAGGTAAAGGCGCAGAGGAATGGAAATGTAAGAAACTGAAAACAGCTTCCATGTCGTGTTTCACCAAAACACATTCTAACTGATTAGCACGTGAAGATTTGTTCTAGAATGATCCATCTGTGTCAGATAGAGAGGGCTTGCAGGTGCATGAAGCAAAAGCTCCATTCCATCTGGCTTGACAACAAGCGAACATCTTGGGTCACGTGATTGGGAAGTCCAGAGGTGGAGGAGGCTTCAGGTCGTGTTGATGCAGCAGCCCAGTGACCTTGGCAAGGGCCACTTTCTTCTGGTCGCGTCCTCTGCTGTCTATGCAGATGTTTTTATACCAAGGCTGGCTCTCCTCCAAACTGAAGGAGGGCTGGCTACAATTGGGATTCCCGATTTCCTTTATTGCATCTGGTAAGAGCAAGAACATACATCTCTTGCCTCCTATGTCCTGACAATTACAATTACAACCTGTTGAGATCGTCTCTGATTAGCCCATGGCAGGGAAAGCAGAAGATGCTCATTGGCCTAAGCCTGTCCCAGCACGCCCAGGAGTCCCCCGTGGACCTGGACCAGGTGGAGCAGGAGTGAAAACCTCCTTGAAAGTCAAGAATGATGCTTGTGTCTCTCTGCACCTGGATACATGGAGTTGCCATTGCCTGAAATTATACAATAAATTGTACGATGCTTTGGAAGGAACAGGTCAGATGTCCATTTCAGTCGTGTCATATTTGAGAGGCTCATCAGATTTTTGAGCACAGAATTGAGGACAGAGGCTTGAGTTAGACATAAAATCTGGCATCTTCAGTATATAGATGGCATTTTCCAAAGCTCTGCATTTCCTGGCAGCGAGGCCAACACAACATGTGTGAGTGTTTAATAAATATCTATAATTATAGTCAGTAAGAGTACCTCATGAAATTTTATTAATCAGCATTAATAAAGATGGCAAATAATGAATGAAATCAATGAATAAAAAGGTTGTCTGGAAATTTACTTAAGTAAAAGAAGAGACAAAGGAGTATAAAGTATTTCATTTTTAAGATACATCTTTTGAAAGGCCTCTTGTTAAGAATGGTATTGATTTTGTGAAGTTGTCAAAATCAAAAGGAGTCACTTTGGCAACATAAATAACCAAAAATAAAAGCATAAAGCTGGGGGGTTAAGAAGGAAGGGATCTCACGTGTGCCTGCCTGATAAGAACTAGTCACGAAATTCTCTGCCAGGCCTACAACCTTGCACAAAGTCCACTGCGACCTTACATCAAAGCCACCCTTCTTGTTCGAGTACCTCAATTCCCATACTTCGTAGTGCTACACGCCTACATTAACATTTGATTTCATCTGTACGCCTAATGACGGGGGGTAACCAACCAATTCTACCTTTTCTTTAAAACCACTTGTATGCCTTGGTCAAAATCTGGAGCTCAGAGCAGTCCTAAAAGAGCTCTCTCGCGTGTCCCAAAAATCGCTTTGTCTGCTACCTGAGCCAGGAAAACCTAGGGAGGGAACCTACAAATAACCTTCCAAAAATAATTTCTAAAAATGTTTCTTGCTTGCACTGATTAGTCAAACAAATCAGACTGGCAAGCCAAAGGAAGACAATTTTGTTATTAAAGTCAAGGTCCTTTGGAGGTTTGTTTTTACAGTCCCCGCTAAAAATGTGACCATCTAACAGGTAAGCCTTAAACTCATTTGAAACTGGGGAAAAGAAAAACAAAGCTAAAAGAGGCTTTTCAAAACCAAGCTTCTTCTTTTTTAAAAAAGAGTTACTTATTTATTTGAGAGGCAGAATTACAGAGAGAGAGAAGGAGAGACAGAGAGAGAGATCTTCCATCCGCTGGTTCACTCCTCAAATGGCCACAGTGGCCAGAGTTGTGCCAATCCGAAACCAGGAGCCAGGAGCTTCTTCTGGGTCTCCCACGGAGGTGCAGGGGCCCAAGCACTTGGGCCACCTTCCACTGCTTTTACTAGGCCAGTTAGCAGGGAGCTGGATCAGAAGAGGAGCAGCTGGGACTCAAATTGGCCCCAAGGTGGGAGGCCAGCGCTGCAAGCAGAGGCTTAACCTGCACCATAGCGCCGACCCCAAAACCAAACTTCCTACAGGCACTGCTTGACCTGCAGATGTGGGCCACACCCTTTACAAGGTTGCTCACCCATCAGGGCAAATGAAAACCTCAAAGTTCTGCCACGTGAATACGTGCCTTTGACTTGTCCTACTTTTCCCAGAAATATAATTTGGACTCAACCCTGTTTTTAGGAACTGCTGCCTCTGGATTAAGGTTTTCTTTTTTTTGGTCCCATGACTAAAAATTTAAAATGAAAGCTAGAAGATCTTTGTACTTGTATGGGTTCGTGTGTGTTATGCGTGTGCACATGTTGCCTACTGTTTCTACATGACAAAATCCCTAAGGAACTGTATTTCCTCTGGCTTCCCAGCAAATGAGTGCTCAAATAAATTAAAATGGCAAAGATTACAAATATGAAAACCAAATGCCTTTCAGTTCACATGACCTAAATCTTTCATAAATAATCGGGTTTCAGATTTGTCGCTGGAGTAAAAATGAAGATGTCCCAGAGATGTGAACATTTTTTGCTCAGTGTGATGGCCACATAGGGTTATATTTAATCCATTAGATTAAGATCCTCAAAGTGTAATTCTGATCAAAGTACATATATGCAGAGGGATGTGCAATGCAGGGTTCACTTCTTCCTGTCTATCGAGCATAGCTTTCTTTTAGGGTTGTTATTTGACAAAGCAACAACTTGAAATGACAACCACCCTTGTCTAATATTCCAGTTTTCAGAAGTGATCCAGGTATAACTGTTAAAAAGAAGTAGGTAACTATAGATGCAATACAATTACAGATGGACTTTTCACATAATTTGAAATCTTAAAACTCTGTCATTAAATTAAGAAATAGATACTCATGAGTCATTTCAAGTAAATTCAAATATTGGAACATCAATTGCTAAATAGAAATTCAAATGCTCTTGGCTTCTTAAACTCTTTGGAGTAGACAATATAGTTGGGCTTATTGATAAATATGTCTTGTTCCACATTAAATTAATTTGTATACTCTATGAGAAGGCATGTGTTTCTAGAAATTATAAAATAAGTATCATGGGGCCAGCATTGTGACACAGCGGACTGAGCCTCTGCCTATGACGCTGCCATCCCACTTGGGCACCAGCTGGAGCTCCAGCTGCTCCACTTCTGATCCAGTTCCCTGCTGGTTCCCCTGGGAAAGCAGTGGAAAATGGCTCTCAAGTGTTTGGGCTCCTGCCACCCATATGGGAGTCCTGAAGGGAGTTCCAAGATCCTGGTTTGGTCTGGCCCAGCCCTGGCTATCACAGCCACTGGGGGAATAAGCTAGCAGATGGAGGATCTCTTTCTTTCTCTCTCTCTAATTCTCTCCCTGTGTAACTCTGCCTTTCAAATATATAAAACTTTAAAATATATGCATTAGTAAACTGTTAGTGTAGGGTAAAGCAATTAAAGATTGCTGTCTTCCTGGTCAAACGCCTGGTGATTCAGGACAGTTTCCTGAGATGCACAGAGTCAGGGATTCTTGGGAACAAAACCAGGTCTGAGGCATTTGGGGGCAGAAGACAACTCAGTTGAAGTCTCCAGCATGGCTTCCGTTCTTGGGCTTCCCTGGGTCTCATGGTTCAACAACTTCATGGTGCCATGAGATGCCCCAACATGTTGTTCTTCCAGTGAATCAATCTCTCTCTCCTGAGTTAGCCTGCCAGAATCGGTTTCTGTTGCTCACAACCAAGAGAAACCTAACAAACATATCTCTAAAACGTTACCTGTTTACTTTACTCACTTAACACAATGTCTCCAGGTCCCTGGATTTAGCCTAAATGGCAGGATTTTGTCCACCCGTGGCTGGATAATGCTCCACTGTGTGTCTGAGCCATGCTTTCTGGATGCAGCCATTTGCTGACGGACACCTTGGCCGGCTCCATGTCTCAGCTATTGCTGACAGTGCTGCGGCTGAAGACGAAAAGCTGCCCACTTCGTCGCTAATGGTCTCCACTCCACTGCTCTTCTGGACAGGGAAGGAAAAGCCAAGTGCAGAGGGATTTCCATGGGAGGAGCTGATTGGTGAAGACCTGGTGGGCCACAGCTACTGCATGTTACATGGATGTACCTGTGTCCCTTAACCCACTTGCAGGACTTCATTTCTCAGATATGCCCATCCACAGGGAAAATGATAAACACATAAGAGTATCCACTAAGGCATTGTTTTTAACAGTAGGAGTTGTAAAACCATCAAATGTTCACCAATAGAGGGCTGACTAAGTACATATTCAGTACACAGTATTGCAAAGTTACACAGAGAGAGGAGAGGCAGAGAGAGGGAGAGAGGTCTTCCATCCGATGGTTCACTCCCCAGTTGGCCTCAATGGCTGGAGCTGCACCGATCCAAAGCCAGGAGCCAGGAGCTTCTTCTGGGTCTCCCACACAGGTGCAGGGGCCCAAGGACTTGGGCCATCTTCTACTGCTTTCCCAGGCCATAGCAGAGAGCTGGATCGGAAGAGGAGCAGTCAGGTCTTGAACCGGCGCCCATATGGGATGCCAGCACTTCAGGCCAGGGCATTAACCGGCTGTGCCACAGTGCCAGCCCCAAGAGGAAAATATTTAAAATTAGGCTGTAAAACAGTGCCAGAGTGTGTTACTCATTTGTATGTTTATTAAAATAAAATTACACATACTTACACATTATATGTACAGAGTATCTCTGGAAGGGCTCAGAGGGGCTAAAAAGCAAAGGTTTTGTTTTTTGCTTTGTTTTGCACATATTGCTTTTTGATATGGTATGTATAGGAGCATATATTACCTATCACATACATGAGTGAAATAAAAATGTACTTATTTACTTGAAATGCAGAGTGATGAGAGAGAGACAGAGAGAGAGATTTTCCGTCTGCTGGTTCACTCCCCAGATGGCCTCAACGACCAGGTCTGGACTAAGCTGAGGCCAGCAGTCAGGAATTTCATCCTGGTCTCCACGTGGGTGCAGGGGCCCAAGCCCTAGAGCCATCTTCCACTGCCTTCCCAGGTGCATGAGCAGGAAGCCGGGTTGGACGCAGAACAGCTGGGACTCAAACCAGCACTCCAATATGGCATGTGGGCTTCATAAGCAGCAGCTTAACCCGCTGCGCCACGAGACTGACCCCCAAATAAAAACTGATTTCAGAAAGGAAAACGACCCCCAAATGCCCATGCGCCTCCTCCAGAACTCCGGAGCCCACACATGGCTGCTGAGGCCACTACTCCCCTTCCCTGCTCAGGGGACCCCCACATCAGTCCTGAACCCAGCTGCCCCATGAAGCCCTGAGGGATGGGCCTCTCCCTTCAAGGTGGGCATAGCCCCCCCACACACACACACACGAATTTGGTGGGTAGGTGAGGAGCAGGCAAGGAACCTGATCCTTGGGCGAATGGCCACGGGGCTGTCGTGCCCCTGCCTCCTGCGTCTAACCCCAGATGCTCATGTTTTCCCCGCCTCTCTGAAGGACACGCCTTCTTCCACTCGTAAAAACTGTGCCCTTGTCAGGCCAGCGCTGTGGCTTAGTGGGACGACTCTGCCTGCAGCACTGGAATCCCATATGGGCACCGGTTCAAGTCCTGGCTGCTCCTCTTCTGATCCAGCTCCCTGCTAAGGCCTGGGAAAGCAGTAGAAGATGGCTAAAATCCCTGGGCCCCTGCACCCGTGTGGGAGACCTGGAAGAAGCTCCCGGCTCCTGGCTTCAGATCAACGCAGCTCCAGCTGTGTGGCCATTTGAGGAGTGAACCAGCCGATGGAAAACCTCTCTCACTGTCTCTACCTATCTCTGTAAGTCTACCTCTCAAACAAATAAATAAAATGTTTAAAGAAAAAGAAAAACTGACTTTTCACATTTCTCAAAGCTGAAATTCACCCTGCGAATAGAGGCAAAGTGCCTCTGACGCCCTCACGTGTGCAACCACCGTTCCGTTCATTTGAAACCACGTAAGCCCCAGGCTCCGGAAGCCGACGCTGCGCAGTGGCCGAAACAGAAGCGCTCTCTGTGCTTGCAGTGTTGCATGCTGGGAGGCTCGCAATAGAAAAACGGCAGCAGATAACCAGACAGATCGACAAGGCGGATTTCTACAACACATCACAGGATCTGTGGGAAAGAAGCAAGGTGCTAGGGAGCGGGGCTCCAGGGCCAGTGGGTGCCAGTGCAGTGAGGGGCTTCAGCAGTGGTCGGCGGAGGCCTCACTGGAGAGGTGACAGTGAAAAGCAATTGTGGAGGGACAAGAAGCCCGGGGGAGGGCTAGGGAAGAGAGTTTCGGGCTGTGGGAAAAGGAAAGGCCAAGGCCCTGAGTTGGGAAAGGCATTGGCCAGTTGGATGGTGGAGGGCAGATGGTGAGGCCGGATGGTGGAGGCCAGCATGGCCGGTGCACAGGGCTCCGTGGAAAGCAGTGAGAAAAGAGATCCAGGAGGCAGACAGGTGCTCGGACACCTCCCACCCATCACGGACCTGTTGGTCCACCATAAGTGTTGCACATCTCGGTCTTAGTCTATCTCTGTTGCTAATAACATAATGCTAGGGAAATCACAGAGTCAAGGGTGTATTGTCTCCCAGTTCTGGGCCAGGTGGAGGTGCTGGCCTTCTTGCTGGTGGAGTCCTGAGGCAGCACAGAGCATCGCCTGGTGAGGACAGACGGTGCAGCTGTAGGTCCTCTGCTCGCTCGCGCTCTCTCTCCCTAGCCAGGTCACCAGCACTGAGTCAGGAGAGCCCCACCCTGATGACCTCATCTAACCCTGACCATACCCCAAAGTCCCCAACCCTAAAACCACAGTCAGATCAAGTTTCTCCCCTCTTAACACCTTGCAGTGGGGGTTAAACTTCAACATGAGGGGCCAGCCTGCAGTGCCAGCATCCCATATGGGCACCGGTTCAATAATGCGCCTGGAAAAGCAGCAGAGGACGGTCCGAGTCTTTGGGTCCCTGCACCCATGTGGGAGACCGGAAGAAGCTCCTGGCTTCTGGCTTTGGCCTGGCTGAGCCCTGGCCATTGTGGCCATTTGGGGAGTTGAAAAGGAGGATGGAAGATCTCTGTCTCTCCTTCTCTCTCTCTCTCTCTGCCTCAGTTTCCACATCTGTTAAGGACAGGAACATTCGGCTGCTCTAAGACTTGCGCGTATAAAGTGCTTGTGACTCTGCTTGTCAAGCCTCAATCACTGTCATCTGCCACCTGCCGGTCTGTAGTGCTGCAGGGCCAGTGCCTTCCATTTTCTCAGTCAGAGACCCTCAGGGCCATACCCGTGTTTCAGTGCTCGGGAGTGCAAGCTTTGACATTGAGGGCTATTTAACTTGGGAATGAGGGGGCACACCCGGTGTTTGCCGTGCGGTGCTTTATCTGCACCATTGTGAGAACTGGCTGGGCTGCTCACAGATGCAGGCATCGGTGGCTCAAACATGATGGCCCCCAGGGGCCCAGTCTCACCCACAGGTGTGCAAACTGCAGAGAACCTGGGGAAATCCAGCAGATGTGATGTGGGCTTTGGGGGGGCCCCAGAACCCTATTCAAATGATAGTGAATGTAATGGTTGCTGTTCTTTTCAGCCATTATGCCCTAGATTGGCTCAGTGCATAGCAATAGATACCTGGAACAGGTGTGCAATGAGAGGGTGTGGCCAGGGCTGTTGTGGGCTGTGAATCTGTCTGCAAAGCTCCTGTGCCTGGTGCTGCTGCCCGGCCAGTGACAGAGACCCAGAGTGTGGCAGAGACAGGCAGGGACAGGATGTCTCCATAACCACTTTCCTTTACTGTAGCTGCTTAGGGCATTCCTCTCTGTTCTAAGTTATGTCCTCCCTGCTTTGGTGATGAAACAGAAAATGGAAAAGGAGGACCCACGTGGCTCACAAGTCCACCCCAGGTGCAACGTTTGCGACGTGCCTCCCCCTCTTAATCAAGCGTTCTCCTCTCTTCCCAGACTTGTGGGAAGATTCGACCGCTATTAGTAATCTTGGGTATTTGTCCAGATTAAAATACTAAATACACACAGCCAGTGCTATCTTCGCCCGCTTGTTGCTTGAAGTAGCGTCCAAACGATAAGGCTGGGTATATAGAAAACAGCCTGCTCACTCGATCCAGGAGGAGGGAACGCCTGGAGCATCAGACGCGGCAAAGCACCTGCGCCATTCCTCGCCACGCCGGCTGCGAAGCAGAGGTGAGCAGGCGGCCCTGGGTGCCTGAGAGGCTTCACCCAGCCGTCCAGCAACTTGGTGAGGGTGAGCGTGTGTGTGTTTCCCGTAGATGCTGGGCTTCTGGACACTCACGCTCTTCCTGCTGGGAGCAGCCACAGGTAGGAAACGTCGCAGCTGCCCCCCAGGAAGGGCTCAGCCCACGCTCTCTGCACCGGTCAGGGAAAGCTGCGGCCGAGGCGGGATCTCCAGCAGCCCCCAGCCCCTCCAGGTTCTAGAGAGAGGGGAGGGGGGCCGATGCTCCACCTGGGAGAAGTAGAGCAGTCTGAGGGGATCCACCCACGGCAGAGCACCCCACACACACCCTGGTCTGCCCTAATGTCCAAGTGCCCGAGCCCAGACTTTTCTAGATAAAGCATTAAACCCCTACCTGGGCTCACGCACTGACCTATCTACGCCCATTATCACGTCACCCAAATAGATGCATCAGACAAGACCAGGATGAGCCGGGGGATTCTGAAGACTTGATGGTGGATCTAAGCAAATGCACGCTGGCGTCTCTGTGGGATGCAGTGGGACAGGTTCCAGGCCAGGCAGTGCGCAGTGGGCCCGGAGAGTGACGAGGCCTGGATGGCAGTGACACCCCAGAGCCCGGCCTCGGAGCTCCTCGCTGAGCAGATTCACCCTCCGTCTCTAGGAAAACAAGTCTGCTATGAGGACCTGGGGTGCTTTTCTGACGCCGAGCCCTGGGCTGGGACTGCCATGAGGCCCCTGAACATGCTGCCCTGGAGCCCCGAGCTGATTGGCACCCGCTTCCTGCTCTACACCAACGAGAACCCCAGCTCCTTCCAGGTGAGACCTCGGTCACGTTCATGTCACTGGGCCCCGGGTAGCGGCTGTGCCCACTGGCAGGACTTGAGGTCCGTACCTCTGCACCTCTTCCTGCGTGGTGCCCTGCCCCACTCCGTGCCTCCAGTGGCCTCCCAGGCCCAGGTGGACCTGGACAGAGTCAGTGTTTACAAAGGAAATTCTATAAACGTTAGTTTGAATGAAGGAATCATTCGCATTTGCCAGAGCCTCACCTGGTTGTGTGATTCTGGTCTGGGGCAAAGAGCTGACGGGAGTCATCTGGAAGGTGAGACCATGAGCCCTAATGCAGACTGGGTGGAGGCAGCGATCGCTGGCCCCAGGAGGGAGCAGAGAAGGGGAAGTCGGGGTGGACTGCATCAAAGAAGTGACTTGCAAAGCTTTGAAAACGCAAGGCTTTGGGACAGGCAGAGATGGGGAAGGGGAGAAACAAACTTTCAGGACTGGACTGACGACACATGTGGCACCTCTGTGTTTGTCACAGATTCTCTCCCTCTCTGATCCATCAACGATCGAGGCGTCAAATTTTCAAACGGACAGGAAGACCCGGTTCATCATTCATGGCTTCATAGACAAGGCCGAGGAGAGCTGGGTGGGAGACATGTGCAAGGTAGGAGACGGCTCTGACCCCCGGGCAGCCCTGCTGGCCCGGCCTCCGCGTCCTGCGAATGCCTCACTTTATGCCCCGACTGGAAAACAGGCGATCTGTACATATCAGGTGCCTCTTACTTACAGGAGATCTGTACGTATCAGGTACCTTGTATCTATGGGCAATCGTACATGTCAGCCACTCTTCCAAAAATAAGCCTTTCTTCCTGTGTTTCTGGACTATGTTTGTAGCCCAAAGCAACAACATTTCAATGTGAACCAAGGCCCTCCTCCCACTGTTCTCTTGAAGTAGCACCCAAGTGCCATAGTCTATCCTCAAGACCCAAGTGCCATAGTCTATCCTCAAGATCAAGGCTTGACGTTTTCTGCTTCCATTTCCCAGGAGGGTTCTCTGTATTTCTGTAATTAAGGGATTTTGTTCTTAGGGCTCAAATCTTTGCCACATTCCTGATAGTCAGAGGTGTGTTGTTGAAAGGAGAACTAAGATTGACAGGATGACTGACCTGGCAGAACAGAAAGCGCCACAAGTACTTGTGATACCGCATCTGCTGGTAGGAGCACACATGTGTGTGCACGCGTGCCCATACATGCACACAGCGATGTGTACACAACGTGCAAGTCGCATGCACGCACACACACGATACCATCCTCCTTCAGATGTGAGTCAGATGTGCACTGACTCAATTTATTTTCTATCATCTAGGAATTGACCCCAGCAGTCTGCTGGCCAATACATAGGTTAATAAGCATCTCAACAGACACTTTCAACAGGAAAAATCACAAGTCCAGAAAACTAAGGTCATTCGGCGTGCAGCCTTGGATCGCCAGGCATTTAACTCTCAGCACCGCTCTGGGCCTATCATTAAAAAGCATCTTAGAGAGACAGTAGGTGCCCCCAAATTCTCCAGGGTTGTGAGAGAGTTCTCAGGATTACTTTGAAAAAAAAAAAAAAGTCCTGGGAAAAATACTCTTAGGGTCTGCATGGATGGGCTCACACATATCCATGCCACCTATGTGAACGGTCCCCAACTGGATTTTCCCCGTAGAGCGTCCTTTTTAATTCAGGCTGCCTGGCTGCATTCAGCTCCTCTGACTACCCGCAAGCTTTCCTTTCAGAATCCTTGCCTTGCCTTTCTGTTGCTGCACGTCTATTGTTCAGACATCTGAGTTTGCCCCGTGACATACTGAGACAGCCTGAACCTGCAAAAAGGAGACAGCTTCCCATCCTCGTCCAAGGCCAGGAAATGCCCCACAGGCTGGAGCGTTGCCAAGAGACCAAAAGGGCCGCTCCTGGCCGAACGCACCAGGTCATTCAGACTCTGGGCGCCCAAGATTGCACAGGAGCCTCTTCCTTTGCAGGACGGGGCTTGCTTAATAATGGGATTGTTTCCCACCTGATTGGGTTTGGCCATAGAAAACCAGAGAGTAGTAGCCGGCTTTTAACCTACAGGGTAGCGAGGGAATGGGCTGGTTTGCCTTTCTCTTGGCATTTGTCCTGAGGGATAACTCCTAGCAGCAGGCTTCCCTACTACACTCTGTCTCATCTCTGCACCAGGCTGGGAGAAGAGAGAAGCGGCCATGGGTGGGGATCCCCAGGACCCCATGGTAACATTCTGGCATCTCCCAATTCCAGAACATGTTCGAAGTGGAAGAGGTGAACTGTATCTGTGTGGACTGGAAGAAGGGCTCCCAAACCAGCTACACGCAGGCCGCCAACAACGTGCAGGTGGTGGGCGCACAGGTGGCCCAGCTGCTCAGCATCCTGTCGGTGAGTGGACCTGCTGGGGGCAGGCAGCGCCACTGGGTGCAGCTGGGGAGCAGTGGATTAAAGATAAATTGGAAACCAGTGGCATTTCTCTGGGGATCTTCTAAAATATTGAAATTTACCTTCATCATGATACCCCAGTAGATGAAAAAAATCACACCAGCCAACACTTAGGGAGTGAGAGCTTTTAAGATCATCTTCAATTCACAGATAAGGAAACTGAGACCCAGAAAGGTTAACTAACTTGCCCCCAAAATCATAAGGCCGGTGAGTAGGAGTGGTCTTTTGAGCCAGAACAGGCAGCTCCAAGGGCTATCTACTACACCAGGTGGGCTCCATCTAGGGCAAAGCGGGACATGGCCAGGGAGACCCAAATGGAGCTGATAGCAGGATGTGCAAAGGGCAGATTCCGACCCCATTGCCTGTTGATGTGGAAGAATTCCTTCTGCCACAGTAGTTCAGTTGACAAGTCTTCCTACCCTGGTCTTTGATTTTAGCTCAGTCTTTCAGTTGAGTCAGCAGTTCTTTGTGACTGTCTCCTATACCAGTTCAAGGTCCACACCTTTTGTGTCTCATAGCTGAAGGGTCTACTAAAGAACCAATTGCTCCCAACTACTGTTGCACCCCTGCGGAAGTCCAAACCCACAGTGTGTGTACAAGAGGCGCTGTAGGCTGATAAATGGGCACATTGGGTGGTGTCTCTGCACGGGGCTGTTGGATGTGTTTGCTCACCCAGTGCTCTTGGAGCACAGCGTCAGGAGTGTGAGATGGGTAAAGAGGAGGACGAAGTCCCCGGCCCTCAAGGATCTCGCCAGTGGTGACTGGCCATGGCTCTAGCTCTGGGGTAGTATAATGTTCTAACTGGCAGAGGATGGGTTTGATGGGAGCCCAGGGGAGGCAGCTACTCCAGACTGAGGGGGGGTAGGGTGGGATTAAGGACATCTCTCCAGGAAGAGACATCTAATGGAAAGCTGAAGGCTAGTCTGTGTTGATCTTAGCTGGGCAGGTGAGTGTGGGGATGGACCCTGATGGGAAAAGTATAAACCAGGTCCAGAGGATGGAAGAATAAGATTCAATGGGGGATTTGAAAGTTCAACAATGGATTACGTTAGGGAGAGTTTAAGAAAGTTGTAGAAGACTCAGGCAAGTGCTGAGGTCCTGAGAGACTGATGCTGAGAGCCGTGGGATCCATGGAAGGTCTTAGCAGAGGGACTGACACCAGGTCGGCATATGAGAAAAACTAAAGCCAAAGAATGCCCTGCAAATGCAATCCCCCGCCTCTCCAGACGAACTACAGCTACTCGCCTTCCGAAGCTCACCTCATCGGCCACAGCCTGGGGGCCCACGTGGCTGGCGAGGCAGGCAGAAGGACTCCGGGCCTGGGCAGGATCACTGGTAAGGCCCCAGGGGCAGGACCCCAGGGTTGGTCCCCAGTAACCCCACAATGTGACCATAATACTGCAGCCCAGCTCGGAGCGGCCCTGAGGCAAACGGTCCCCTTGGCAGGGGCAGGTGTGGGTAGAGCTGGCCCAGCGCTTCCTCTACCTCTGGTTACCTCTATCCCCATGACCACCTGCTGGCCGCTGGGCTCCATGCTAGTGACTCACTCACTTCATCTATAACAGGTGCCATTATCACCTCATTTGAGAAAATCTAGAAACAGAGGCACTGACGGATTGAGTGACTTACTTGAGGTCAATTTGCCCAAAAAGTAAAGAAGTAGGGAAGCAGAGCCCGGTGAACCCACAGCGTGTTTTCTTCGCTGTGACACCATTCTGCTTGTCGCCTTTTCCTTCCACCATGGAAAGAGAAAGACCATGTCGGAGAAGAAAGCTACAAGAATAAATGGGAGAATCTGACATGGGGAGAAATCCTTGCACCAACAAGATCCAAATTCCTTTGTCTATCCGCCCTCCTCTATCCATGTCACTGGGCCCCTCTGTGGTGCGCGGCACTGAGACTCCCTGGCCTTAGAGTTGCACGCAGGGCCATAGCACGCCATGACTCCAAGGTATGGCATCCCTTGAGTTGGGCAAGACATAGCCTGGGCAACTGTACACCTTGTGCTGCTGGCGCCTACAGTCAGGTGTACCATTCCGTGGCGTTTTCCGCTCTTGCAGGGTTGGACCCCGTGAAAGCGAGTTTCGAGGGCACCCCCGAAGAGGTTCGACTTGATCCCTCCGATGCTGACCTGGTTGATGTAATCCACACAGACGCAGCTCCCTCGTTCCCGTTCTTCGGTGAGCCTCGCGGGGCGGCGGCTGCAAACGTGTGTGGCTGCACTTCCACCACAAGAGCCCACATCACATTAAACCACGTAATGCTGTTCCAAACATTTTAGGTTTGGGAATGAGCCAAATGGCGGGTCACCTCGACTTCTTCCCCAACGGAGGAGAGAACATGCCGGGCTGCAAGAAGAACGCGCTGTCGCAGATCCTGGACCTGGACGGCATCTGGGAAGGTGCAGTGCGGGTGGCGATGAGGGGAGAGCGGAGGGAATCGTTTTCCGGGGGTGAGCAGCGCCTGGCCGTGGCAGAGCTTAGGAGTGAGAGAACGTGCAGCTCTCCCTCTGGACCTGGTTTCTGCAAAGCATAGCCACGTGTTTGTTCTCTATTGGCTCTGCTGATTCTGCACTTTCTAACACATTGCTGTGCGTGTTCTGGGAGGTACACACAGCAAAGGATCACAGACCAGGCACTGAAGGCTGGGATTCCATCACTCGAACAGAGAGGGGGCAAACAAGAAGGACAAACATCCCGACTACACCCAAGGGCCTGTTTCTGCAAGCTCTCCTTTGGCACCAGTGATTGAGCTCAAACTTGTGTAACTAGTTTCCAATCCGCAGACAGATGGGGAAACTTCCCAATGGTTTCCATGGCAAAATCATTTGGGAGTCATTGCTCGCCGACGTTGCATAGGGACGAGGAGCAGCCACGGGCGAGGCAGCTGAGAGCGGAGACTGCTGTGGCGATGGCGACTGTTTGTTGCTGACCTCAGCACACCTGGGAACCAGGAGCCTCCTCCAGGTCCGGACGTGCTGTATCTCATGAGAGCGCAAGGACAATGCACAGCTTGAAGTTTCCGCCAAACACGGCGTGTGGCATCACACAGGTTAACACCCTTAGTGGTCTGACCAAATCTAATGAATACAGATTTTTATTGAATTTGCTCAAAATGGCTTGGCAAAGCAATTATTCAGGATGAAGATACTTGTGTGTTTTTTTTTTCAGCCTGTGAGACTTTGCATGGATAAAGATCATCCAAACTCGCCACCAGTAGTGGCCACACAAATTCAGCCAGGTCTGAAAGGCGTGCTATGACATTTGTCACTTGGCAGGAGTTGTAGGAAACCAAGGGAGGTTTATGGAAGATCGAGACACTATGACAGTGATGCTCACTTAAAGCCACCTACAGCTCCTTTTCACTTGCGTTAGTGCAGCATCAAAGTGTCTTTGCACTGGCTTTGTCACATCTGGAGATCATGCCACCTCGAGTCCCACCTGGTCTGAGCTAGAAGTTACAGGGTTGGGCTTGGGGTTAGTTGCCAGCATACTCACTGTCATCTGTAACTCTGAGGCTGTCATCTGTAGATCCTTCCATAAGACATGGATGACACGATACCCACCTCCCAGGAAAGGTGAGGATTATACAGATAACACATGTAAAACGATCAGAACATTGCACGGAGCACGGGGAGCACTCTCTGTGTGTCCATTGTCATTATTATGGCTGGACATTGGACTCGATTTAGATTTTCTAAAACCTAGAGTTCCCTTTTGGAACCACCCCACTTGGACAGAGAGCAGCCGCAAGGCTGTCATGGCCCCCTGACCACATGTGCAGACTTTCTCATTTCTTCCCCAGGAACCCGGGACTTTGTGGCTTGCAATCACCTACGAAGTTACAAGTATTACTCAGAGAGCATCCTCAACCCTGACGGGTTCGCCGCGTACCCCTGCACTTCCTACAAGGACTTTCAGTCTGTAAGCTTGCATCCTGCCTTGAGTGAGGGACACAGCCACCTGTGGGGCTGTGGGCCTCCTGTGTCTGGGATTCGTGTGTTTTGCATTGCCCTTCAGAGTTCGTGGTCTTGTGGAATGCAGGCAGAAAATGTTAAAGAGCATTAGGTAGGAGAGGCTAAAATTCTAAGTGAGTTATGTGGGAATGGGAAATCAGAGAAAACAGCCAGTCCATACAAGGTTCAAAAGGCTTCCTGCAGGGGGCAGCATTTGAATATGACTTGGGAAATGACAGTTTAGAGGACTGAGGGGCACAGCAAGGGCAAAGCAAGTGTACAAGAATGTGTGAGAGGAGAGCTCACACATCGCGAGAAGGGAAGGTGACTGCTGGGGTTCTACGCGCCATGCGGGCGACAAGAGGGGAGATGGAAGAAATGAAACAGTGGCCCCTCTCTGTTCTGGCTCACGTGAGCCGTGTGTGCTTCCCTTCCCTACCCACATTCAGTGCCATCATGCGGGTAGCTTGCAACTGACAAGGGCCCAGGATTCACACTGCAGAAACTGGTAGACGCTGCCGCCAGGGCTTTCTGTCCTGGAGAATCAGCTGCTGATCCCTCACCAGCACACGACGGGATGCAAGCTGTCGCTGCTCTAACCTGGCCTTGGGCATCAGCGGTTTTTAAAGCTCCCCAGATAATTCTAATGTGTTGTGCATCAGGGTTGGGATCTTTGGCCAACACAAAGGTAATTTAGAGATTGTCTCTTCCAATGTTCTTCCTGTTACAAATGAGGACGCTTAGGCTGTGGGAAAAGTGAGTGTCTGCTCCCGCGGATGCATGGGTCATAAAAAGACAACATCTCCACCTGTCTCTTCTTCAGAACAAGTGCTTCCCCTGTCCAGATCAAGGGTGTCCTCAGATGGGCCACTACGCCGACAAGTTCACCAACAAGACACGTGAGGAGCAGCAGAAATTCTTCCTGAACACTGGAGAGGCCAGAAACTTTGCACGTAAGTGGGTCTTTGACCATCTGCTCAGGCAAAGAAAGCATAATTTCTGTTACAAATGGAGGGCTTACTCTGGCCGGAAATATTTGTGGGTACACTTTGATCCTCTTAGAAAAGGGCACATGCACCCAAACTATGCCATTTAAGAGTCGACTGAGATTTAGAAAGAGCCCCCACATTGCTTTCGTTTTATTTCTGTGGCATGACTTGGGCAGAAGTGAAGAGGATAAATTAAGGGGACCCTGGCAGCGCTGGTCGCTGTGAGCAGCCGCCCTGAATTTCTGCCACTCCACAGTTCATCGTCCCTTCCATTTCCAAGATGACGTCACACACGCCTGTTCTGTTCCCTCAGCAAACTTCATTAGGTGCCAGCTCTTTGCTTGGCTCCTGGACAAGCCCGCCTCCAATCTCCATGCTTCCTTCTTTGTCCATGAATCCCTGATACCCAGGAGCTAATTCTCTGGTGGAGAGGAGGGTGGAAAACAGGAAGAGGGGTGACTTCTCTCCAAAACCTGCTGAATGGGTTAAGACAAAGGGTAGAGACCAGGCATGTTTGGGCCACTCTGTATGTCAGCCACCCTGTTACAGTTCCATAAGATTTGGCCAAGTAAAAGCCGAAACAGTATATTTGTATAAATAGATGACTAGAAATCCATAAATATAACATGTCTTGTGTAGTTGTTAAAGTCAGATTTATTGAGGTATAATTTATACGCAGCACAATTCACCCCTTTGAGCGTATGGTTCTATGAGCTTTGACAAATGAATAGTTGTGTAACATCGCCACAATCAGCACACAGACCATTTCCATCACTACAGAGATACATTTTTTTACAAATGACACTGGCGAATCAATCCTTCCACTAATGTAGTGATGCATGATGTACTTGCCCATATTTTGACAAAACAAATTAAACATCCCAACGCCGTCTATTCATTCCCCAACCAGCCTTTATTTATGGGCCCCAGACTATGCCAAACTCTGAGGATGCAGGGATGAACAAAACACTCTTCCCTTGCAATTTACTTCAGTCAAGAAGACAGAAACCAGGGCCGGCGCCGTGGCTCAATAGGCTAATCCTCCACCTTGTGGCGCCGGCACACCGGGTTCTAGTCCCGGTCGGGGCGCCGGATTCTGTCCCGGTTGCCCCTCTTCCAGGCCAGCTCTCTGCTATGGCCAGGGAGTGCAGTGGAGGATGGCCCAGGTGCTTGGGCCCTGCACCCCATGGGAGACCAGGAAAAAGCACCTGGATCCTGGCTCCTGCCATCGGATCAGCGCGGTGCGCCGGCTGCAGCGGCGGCCATCGGAGGGTGAACCAACAGCAAAGGAAGACCTTTCTCTCTCTGTCTCTTTCTCTCTCACTGTCCACTCTGCCTGTCAAAAAAAAAAAAAAAAAAAGACAGAAACCAATCCAGCAGCTACAAGTCAAGAAGACAGAAACCAGGGCCGGCGCCGTGGCTTGGTGGGTGGCTTCCGTGGCATTGAACGGAGATCCAACACGGACCAATGGGAGGGCTGGGAACAAGAGAGGATATGAAAGACGAGTGTGAGTTAGGCCAAGCGTGTGTGTTTGTGTGTGCTTTTATACTTGTACACACATGCATGGGTATTTTCATGTGAGTACGTGTGGGTGTGTTGCTAGGCATGTTTGCATGTACGCATGTGTGTCTATGTGTGTAGGTTTGCATGTGTACACACCTGGGTTTGCAGGTATGTTTTTCTGGGGGTTTGTGCAGGTTTGTGTGTATTCTGGGCACTGGGACAGAACTCCAGGTAGAAGTCTGGGTGATGACTGACCATGCACCTGCTGTGTGCTGGAGTCTGTCCAGGTCCTGAGCGATCCTCCCAAATGTAGACCAGCCCTGTTCCTGCTCTTCTCCCCGGCTCACAGCCCTGCCATTCTAGAGCTGCGCTGTCCTGCGGAACTTTCAGTGAAGGTGCATTCGGGCCTGTCCGGGACATTTGCCCGTATCGCGACTTAGCACTTGCAGTGCTGCTTGTGAGCCTGAGGAACTGAACTTGTGACTGTTTCAATTTACTTCGGGCGTAAGCAGCCACCTCTGATAGTGGCTCAGTGATGAGGCACAGGATGTCTACAGGGACCACTGATGGCTAAGTGCTTCCCCCTAAGGCCCGCCTTGAGTAGTAGATGAACAAGAAGAATTTCTCCTGCCCTGATGCCTCCGTGTGAGGAATGGGTAAGGAATCTGGGATTCGGACTACCTATTTCATGGGTAATAGACTGGCCTCTTCCATCCTGCACGTAGGCTGGAGGTACGGCGTTTCCGTAACACTGAGTGGAAGAAGAGCCACTGGTCAAATCAAAGTTGCTTTGTTTGGAAGCAAAGGGAACACTCACCAGTATGATGTCTTCAGGTATGAGTTCATTGCAGAATCTGCTTCCTGTATCTCATTTGATGATTCACATGACCTTGAAACCATGCACCTAACCTATCATCTCTTTGATATCAATGGATTTTAAATTATTTACTGAAGTTAATTACAGACTTCTGCCAATGAATTTTGTTTTCTCTATTATACACCCAGGCACTTGGTTCTTTCTCTTTCAATAGAACAGATTGAAAAAAAAAACAAACAAAATCTAACATTATCCCAGGTATTCTGTTTCCCAATTAGCACAAAAATACGTACTTGTTGTGTTAAATTAAGTAGCTAAATTATTACTGTATTGCCAAAAAAATAAAAATAATATAAAGGTATTATATAATTTTCTATAAGGCAGCTTTGAGTAGAAATTAACTTGAGTTAAACGAAACTTAAATCCTAGTTTGAGGGCTGCCAGCACCCAGTTGGCTCTTCCATTTCTCCACCCTTTACTTGAAGATTAATTTGGAAAGGCAAAAAGAGCAGCATGGCCTTCTAGGGTCTTTCGAACTCATTTCCATGAAGGGGATGTTTTTATTTCTCTGTTTCAAGGGGGATCATCCAACCAGGCTCCACCCATTCCACGGAGTTCGATGCAGATCTTGATGTGGGAACGATTGAGAAAGTCAAGTTTCTTTGGAATAACCACGTGGTAAACCCAACCTTTCCCAAAGTGGGTGCAGCTAAGATCACCGTGCAAAAGGGAGAAAACAAGACCGTGTATGTATCTTTGCTGGTTTGTGCCTAAGGATCCCTGTATTCCGTGAACTTTATGAAGACCCTTCGTATCATTTCTGTTGGTGAACTTTACACGGGTTCTCACTACTGCCTGTGTAGATACAAAATATGGGACCTGGCCTCCAAGGAGAAACAGAGGGCAAAATAAGAAAGAGAAACAAGGAAATAATTTCTGAAGTTTCAAGGTTAGAAGTATGAGCTAGAGAGTGGAGAGGGCCAATGACATTTCAGGATAATTGAAGGACAAAGAAATGAGTTTTAGGAAAAAACATAAAACGTGGACTAGAACAAGAGCGCACGGAGGTGGTGGTCCTTGTGGGCTACGCACTCTGTCTGTGGCTTCCCTTGCTCGTGCCTGAAGCAGCACAGGGCCTTGGGTAGGGCAAGGGGACACTGGAGGGACGTGGAAAGAACCAGAGTGGAGCAGAGTAACTCCCCCTCCCCAGCTCAGACATTCCTGGTGTGGCTTTGCGGGAAGGCGTCTGGGCTCTCAGCCACTGGTGTTTAGGGTTAGGTGGGGCTGCTGGGCCCATGCTCTGGCAAATGACATTTCCCCAGGGCGGAGGAGTGGGTTGGCAGAGTGAGTGGCATGGAGGTTGCCCCTTGTCACAGCCACGAATCACCAAGCTGGATGGCTCTGTGAGGTTCTCCCCATCCCGACAAGGCAGCAATGCCAGGGCTGGCCCAGCCCCATGGTCAGTGAGCCAGGAGCTCCGCTCTGCTCCAAAATCGGTGGCACGGGGCCCCCTTAGGCGTGCCCCAAGGCCTGCAGCCAGGAACTGAGTGGTTAAGAGCGCATCACAAGAAGTGATGTCGATGGATTCTTAGAAACCAGAGGCGTTACTGGGAGAGGAGTTCCCACAGGTAACACACCCCAGACCGAGTCAGCCGGGCCTGGCTCCTGCCTGGGGTTTTGAGGAAAGGCGAAGGCTTCCTAGAAATGGAAGTGCAGGTACCTGAGGCTACCTCCAAGGTGCGTGCTGCTTCCCCAGCCGCCCACTCCAGAGCGCCTCTGTCTTGAGAGAAGCCAGATGCCAGATAACAGAGGAGAGAAATAGAGATGGGTCTCAACCAGCATCAAACCTCTCTAACTCATTCGCAGAGTCAAACAACAACAACAACAAACTGAATTAGTCAAATCATTCACATAGGTTGCTGTTAATGAGCTAGCCAATAACACTTTAAAAATAATAATTATAGTTACCAGGTTTTTTTGTTTTACTTCTAATGTCATGGGACGTTACACAGAGCACCCCCTTCTACAAACGAAGACATCGACACTCAGAGTCCTCAATAACCAGCCCCAGGCCAGAGCTAGAAGGTGGGAGGAGACACCCAGAGGCAGGGCCAGCTCCCCTCACTCCCAGTCTGGACCACAAGGCCGGGGAAGCTTGACCACAGACAGGCTGGGCCATGGGATCAGATGGGCCCGTGTGTGCATCTTGGTTCTGCCACTCATGAACTGAGAGCCCGCTGTACCTCAGTTTCCCCTGCTGTAACGCAGGCCCACTAAGCAAACCTCCTCCCACGTGTGGGGAGGACGAAGTTCACACAGGTGAGCCCTTAGCAAGTTGCCGGTAGCTCATAAAGAGTTCAGTCTGTCACAGCTCCTGAAATGTTCAGTGGGGTCCCCTGGGGGGCTCCAGGAAGAGAGGTCCCCCCTGTAAGCCCAATCCGTCATTCCCTGAGGCCGTCCTGCCCCTGCAGAGAGTGAGAAACGTCAGAGTCGCAGCCTCAGGAGGCCTCAGCCCTGCTGGACACGGGACCAGGCGACAGGGGCCGAGCTGGAGCCACAGCACCTGGCCCGTGGGCCCCTCGCCTGCAGGCTACAGCTACAGTGATCCTCGTTCCTTTGGAGTTGTGTCGCAGTTAGTTTGCCTAACAGCTCACAGGGCCGTGGCTTTCCCAAGATGCCCAGGGCCTAGAAAGCACCGCTTTGTCTCCACAGGTACGACTTCTGCAGCGAGGAGACCGTGAAAGAAGACGTTCTGCTGACCGTCTTGCCCTGTGTAGCTCCAGGCTCAGTGTGAGCCCCATGCGTGTCAATAAAATCCCCCCACGCATCTGTCTGCCGCCGCCCGCCGTGTGTCTCTGACGTCAGCTGCCGCCTAGGGGACTTTGGGAACTGATGGTTTAAATAATCCAGGAGCATTTGCATGCATTGGGGCTTCTTTCCATTGACTCCCCAACGCACCCCACTTCCCCCCCAGCCCCTTCTCCCCAGGGAAGGTGATTGACAGCAGAACCCGTCTGAGTCCGGCCTCAGCAGAGCCTTGGGCCCCGCCCCTCGTCTTTTAGTGCAGTAACTGAGGCCCGCAACAGGAGGCGGCTGCTGAGACAGAGTGGACAGTGTCCCGGCCAGAGCTGAGCGTCACCTCCCTTCTAAGCCCCCTTGATCACCTTGCAGCATCACAGAAAGGCCCTGGGGTGACGCGGCCTCTTTGTGGTGCTATCTGGGAGAACTGGGGTCACAAGGTGCCCCTGGCTCTCAGTGTGGGATCCAGAGACTCTCTGGGGGGCCAGGCTGGGCTTCCAGGCCCCACTGGCCCCGGGGCCCTGTCTCTGCCTTCTGTACAGGGCCACCCCTGGCAGGGAGGCCTGGGCACTGACGAGGACTCCCAAAGATGGATTCTGAGTCCAATGCCCTGCTGAGAGAGCCTGCTCTGTTAGCCAATCAGCCAGGGCCACCCACGAGCCCTCAGCCAATCAGTCGTCACCGTGGGGCCCACCCAGGCAGACCTCCGTCAGCTTGGGGAAGGGTTTCCTTCACCTGCCCCAGTCGTCCCAGGAGCCGGCGTCTCCCCAGAGTGTGTCTCCTCTGGGTCACCAGGCTTCTCTTCCCACCGTGGCAATTCCGCTGCCTTGGCTCTGTGTCTAACCGGCGAGGCTGTCTCCAAGCTTCCCACTGGCGTGCCAGGGGACCCCAGGCGGCCCCCAGAAAGCAGCGCTGTGGGGAGGGCAGGAGGAGCAGCTGCATGAAGGGCCTCCCGGTGCAGGGCGTGGAGATAAGCAGTGGTGGTGACAGGCATGGGAGAGATGACTGACAGCAGTGGCGGGGACCAACCAGCTCCACTGGTGGAGGCACAGAGCCCAGCGCTGAGGCCCGGCTGCTTGATGCTGAGCAGCCTTTGGCACGTTTGACCCAGCACTGGCTCTGAAAGCCACACTCTGGGCAAGGCACCACTGTGTTGGCAAAAGGGTTCAAGCAAAGAAAAGTAGATTCTGCAAATACTCGTCGCACAGAAGTGCCCTGTGCCCACAGTGCTGGGGAGTGCTGCCTCCAATACGCACTATCAGCTGCCTTCCAGGAACAAAAGGCAAGAACGTCCCAGGACTGGATGAGCCAGTGAGGGAAGGAGCAACATGGGGAAGGTTCCACAAAAGGGGTGAGTCTAGACCCAGGTTTGAAGAAAAACGTCCTACAGAGACTGCAGGCTGGGAGGCCAGCCGGGAGGAGGCAGCCCCTGCAGATGTCCAGGCAAGAGATAATGAAGACCAGGGGTGGTGGGACAAGGTAGAAGTGGTGACTGGAACCGAGGTGTAACAGAAGGGCTGTGCTGGGGGCCATGGGTAGAAGCCCTACTCCCTGGTCAAGGCCAGGCTGTCACACCCTACTGCCTGGACTAACAATTCCTGCAGAGAGGAATGCGGCCTTGGAAGCAGCCCAGCCTTCTACACTGCAAAGTCCTGCCTGTACCCCAGCTTCATAGCTGGTCCCAGGAGAGTCCTCGCCGCCCGGCACCAGGTGGGCTGCCCCGTCTGATAGCGCTGGGTAACAGACCCGTGGGAGGAAGTTCACCCATCCACCACGAGGGGGTGGAGGGAAGGAGCAAAGGTGGGAAGACCTGAACCCCACTCCCTTCTCAGCCCTGGTCTGAATGCAGACTGCACGCTGAGCTCCCAGTGTTTTGCTGAGATGCCCACCTGGCCTGCCAGGGGCATTCTCTCCACTATGCTGTGCAGCCCTGCCCGCCCAGCCTGCACGGCGGGGCGCTCTCAGCTCCCTCCGGCGAGGGGCCCATCCATTCTGGTGGAGGCACCACCTCACTAGACCCTGCTAGCTTGCCTACCGCCACTGTCTGCCTCACATCTGAAACCCTCCTCTCACAGCCAACAGGAGCCTCTCTCCCACGGCCGGCGCTGTGGCAGAGCGAATAAAGCTGCCATCAGTGACGCCTGACTGCCCTACTTCCCATCCAGCTCCCTGCCAATGGCCTGGGAAAGCAATGGAAGTGCTTGGGCCCCTACCAACCATGTGGGAGATCCAGAACAAGCTCCTGGCTCCTGGCTTTGGCCTGGCCCAGCCCTGGCCATTGCGGCCATCTAGAGAGTGAACCAGCAGACGGAAGGTCTCTCTCTCTCTCTCTCCCCCACCTCTGTAACTGACTTTCAAAATAAATAAATAAGCCTAAAAAAAAAAAAAACCTCTCTTCCACCCATCTCCACTAAGACGAGTTCCGCAGCCGTGGTAGGGGGAAGCCGGTTGGAGAAGCTCCCAAGGCTGCTGGCCACACAGCACACACTCAGTACCAGAGCCCCAGCCTCCGGGCGGCCTGGAGTGCCCCGGATCCCAACCACAGGTGCAGCAGTGCCGTGTGCTCCAGGGGTGCGCAGGCAGCTGGCAGAGACCCCAGGGAGGCAAGGGCAGGGCCCTGCTCGCTCCGCCCAGAGCCTTTGCTGGAAACTGTGTCCTTAAGGAAGCTCCCAGGAAGGCAGAGAGGAGCAGCTTCCCAGGTCGCCATCCTGGACCTCGGCCACCCACCACTGGGGCTCTTCAGTGTCCAGCTTCCTGGCACTGCTGTGGGCCCAGGTATCTTAATCCTTACCTCAGGGTCTTGCCCCCAAAAAATTCAGAGCAGAGGCAAAGTGCAGTGCACACGTGAGGGCAGGATAGATCTAGAGACAGAGAGTGAGCATACAGTCACATGTGACACGCAGGGGGCCGGAGAGTCGCCTGTGAGAAGAGACACAGAGGAAGCCCAAGGGTCCCCAAGCATGTAAAGGAATAAAGGCCCCTCCCCCTTACCAGTAGGGGGTGGGGGCTCAGCCTTCTGGGATTTCCATGGCACTTCCACATGAAGTTTAACTTCCTCCTTCCTGGTCCCGGATGAGAGACAGGTGCAGCCTGGGAAGGTGGGCAGGTCAAGATGACAGGTGAGGGATAAAGCTACAAGGCCCACTTTCCCCATATCACTGCCACTGGCAGTCTAAGCCCAGCCCCGTATCCACAGCCCAAACCCACTGATCTAGGGAGATAGGACGGGAGCAGGTGTCTGGGATCCTTGGGGTTACTCTGGGGTGCACCTGCCATTATGGATGTGGCCCTGGCCAAGTCTGATCAAGTTTCCAGACTTAAGGGCTGTGTGGGGCCCATGGTTGGGCTTACGTTTGTCTTTCAGTAACAAAAGCGGTGCCTTCAGGACGCGATACGCCGTATTATTACGTAGCTTTGGAAGGATTCCAAACACAGCTTGCCATGGGATGTTTCTGTTTTGCCATGTGTGCTGCACTGCCTTGAAAAGTATGACATCTTGTCAGACTCCATATGTCAGCTCCTCCAACCCCTGGGGAACGCCCATTTTTATTTTATCACCCCTCTCCTCTGTCAGGCACTGTCCTCGACTGCTGGACTTCCCAGTGCATGAAACGCAAGGGTTTGATGGATGATTTGAGAGCTTAGGCTATGGCTGCCGGGCTACACTGCTGGCTGCCTCTCTGCACACCCATGGCTTGGGCTGGGACAGGACTTGGAGGTGCCTGTGCCATGCTGCTCTCGGGCATCAGGGGTCCTGCCGTGTCACGTGGTGGCAGACCTCTGCTGCAGTGGTCAGGCGAGCTTCTCTCAGGAACCGCCCACATAAAGGCCACCTTGAACTTGAATCACAATTTCCGTTCCACAGAGGCCCACCTCCACCCCAGGTGAGCATCTGGTCTTTACTAATTTTGGAGCTCACTCGCTGTGTGCTGACTGTGCCCCCATCTAACTGGTGTATTCCCTGGGAGGGGGTTGTTCGTGTCATTCTCCCCACCGTTAAGAACCATGAACCTAAGGGAAATTCGCATGCAATGTACCATGTAGTTGTACTTTAGAAATTTATATTTATTAAATAAAAGTTGAAAAAAAATGTACCATGTGACTCATGAAATCAAACCTTGATCATGGCCTTGTTTCACATAGGCAATATGTATTAGTAACCAGTTGATGAACTTGAAGCTCAGGACTTATGGTCTAGTAGGAAGCAATTAAAAAAAAGGGGACACTGAGCCAGCAGGATTCTAATCATACCAGGTGACCTGTGCAGGTGTTTTCTACCCTCTGGGCCCCAGCTTTCTCGTGTGTAAAAATGTACCCCTGCCCTGCCGTATTGTCACCTTCAGGATCTAACAAGGGTCAAAGGCACCCTGGGAAGGCAAGGCTCTACCCCTGAGCTAGCGTGCTACAAGGTGAGTGAGCCGGCCGAGGATGGCTGCAGCCTGGCCATAGTCATGGAGGCTTGGGGGTACCTGCACCTGCCACGCAGCAGTGCTTGTTCCAGTGGGCTTCACACCTGCCACCCTATGTCCTGCACACAGCCCAGTGTACAAGGATGGCCCTGCTCCCCAGGGTGTCACAGGTGCAAGGGACCAGCCAAAGCATGATCGAGGAATGCTGGGTGTTCATCATGGCCCTGAACCAGACTCACTCAGGGGCTTGCAAAGAACAAGGAACTCCAGGGCCCCACCCTGACCAATGAGGAAGTAAGCATATGCCGCAGACCTGGGAGCCCATCCTGCCTGCCTCCCACACGGAGAGCCCCCTCCAGACGGGGGTCTGCGGTCCCCAGGGCTTCCAGCACACTGAACAACTGTGAATATTGTGTGTTCATGTTGATAATATGCTTTCTCTTGGTGGTGATAACACACAAGAAGAATTTGTGGATGTTCAGTGCAATGAAACGAATAGGAATATCCCAAGGGTGGGGGAGGGGTGTGAGAAGGAGCAAAGCAGGGAGGCTGGGATCCGTTTGCTGGGGTCACAGACATCTTGGAGAGTGTGCTCTGGGGTGAAAATCTGAAAGAGACGCTACAGGCTTTGAGAGCAGAGAGCATGTTCTGTGACCTGGAATGAAAGACGCGAACAGGGAGCCAGGAGATTGGGGTCGGGGGAGGCGCCTTGCAGAGCTGAGCAGGGGCAGCATCCTTGGCAGAGGGAACCGCCAAGTGCAGAAGCTCGGAGGAGGGAAAGGCAGGTTCACGCCAGAACCGCGAGACCTGTCTCTGAGCAGTTGTCGGCTGGGAAGACGTGGAGGGAGTGGCACAAGCCAAGCTGGGTGGGGCCAGCTGGGGGCTGGGCTGCCCTAACACAGTGGCTTCTGTGACAGGGTGGCATTGCCCTGCAGTTCCAGAGGCTGTAAGTCCCAGACGGCCGCGCGCTGGTTCCTTCTGAGGCCCACGGGGGAGAATCTGCAAGGTGCCTCCCGCCTGCCTTCTGTGGTTCACCGGCAGCGCTGGCATCCCTCGGCGTCCACAGCCCTGCTGTTCACAGGGCCATCTCCCCACTCTGGCACCAGATTTCCCCCACTGGGAGGTCACCAGTCATCCTTGAGGAGGGCCAGTATGACCCCAGTTCAATTCATCACCTCCAGTAAGACCTCTCTCTTAAGGCCATGTCCCAGGGGGCTGGGGCTCAGGACTCAAACCTATCTTCTTTCGGGGACACAACTCAGTCCACAGCGGGAGGCCCCTTGCTATGGCTGAGTGTCTGTGCCCCTCCCACGTGCGTATTGAAACTTAGCCCTTGTTGTGATGTTCAGAGGTGGGGACTTTGTGGGGGCTCTGTCCTCGGGAATTGGATGACAGACCTCCCGAGAGCTGCCAGGCCCCCACAGCCCTTCTGTGTGCAGACCCAGCAGAAAGCCACCATATGGGCTGCAGACGGCGGGCCCTCACCAGAACCAAACCCGCTGGCACTATGACTTTCAACTCCCCAGCCCCCAGAACTGTGAGGAAGACATTTGCATCCATTCTAAATCACCCAGCCAGACAACGGCACCACCCTGTGCACCCAGCATCGGAGCGTGGACTCCTGCTGCATGCTGGCCCCCTCTGCAGAGCTGTTCTCTCGCAGGAGTGCCCAAGTCGCAGCACAGCCTACACGCAAGCCCTCCGCAGTACGCTTCCTCGTCTCAGCTCGTTCTGCCGTCTGTCTGTGGGTCATGTTGCCTGCATGCTTGAGGCCATCAGTCCCACATGGGCAGGGAAGGAGGATGTCCCATTCACTGCCGTACCCTCAGGGCTGGAAGACCGTCCACTGTTGAAAGCCACATACAAATAACTGAGTGGTAGCTCAACACCTGTGCATCTGAAGACCAGGACCAAGACAAGCTTGGGCTGGAAGCTGGGAGGACCTTGGGAAGTCGAGGGAGGATGACTTGGAGGGAGAGAGGCAGTGGCCCAGAGAGAGGTGGTGCCAGCCACACGAGGGTAAGGATGAGGAGGGGGCACGGATGCAGGCAGTGAGGAGGGGGATGGGGCAGGGAGGTTTCTACTGGCCTCGGTGCAGGAGGAGGAGGATCCAAGCCCCCGCCACCCCCCAAGCCGCTGCTGTGCCAGCTGGCAGGGCTCACCCAGGCCCTGACCTTGCCACCGGCTCGTCATGTGGTCCCACAGGTGCAGGCCTTCGCCTTCTTCCCACAGCAGACAGCTGGCAGGACCTTGGGCCTTCCTGGCGCCCCAGACACGGAAGGGCAGCCGAGCTGGTTCTGCCAGGGGCAGGCAATCGGTAGTGAATGAGTGCCCTGGGCAGTAGCTTGGGCCCCAGCTGGCCTGCCTCGAATCACGCTGTGGAGAGGACCAGGCAGGCTCTGAGCTTCTTGGGAGCACTCAGTGTGTCTCCCCTCAATCACTGGTGACCCTGGGAGGGGTACCCAGTGCTCTTTGCCAGGAAGTTTGGCGCAGGGACAATTTCCTAAATCAGCCCGGATTCCACCCATCTTAAAGATCCGCAGACTGAGACCCTCAGGAGAGGAGAGGTGGAGCCCTGAGATCCAGGTCCTACTCTGCCAATGGTCCTCACATTAAGCTCGTTGACCTTTCTGGGCCTCAGTTGTCCCTGCTGCGAAATGGGGGTAAAACAAAACTCAGTGTTTCTTGAGCATTTTCACTGCAAAGAGCTTAGATTCAATCAGTTTCTCTGGGGACACCTTCCCGTCTTCCGCCCCCCTATTTCTCTCCCACTTCCTCTGTCCCCACCCAGCCCTCGACACCTGTCCTTAACTGGCTTTCCCAGGCGTGTTTGCTTAGCCTGTTTCTGAGTTGCTTGGGCCTCGGCACCTCTTGGGTGATTTCTTATCCCCTTTAAAAGAATGACTCCAATCCTGGGCTCCTTCAGCGTGACTCCTGCTTGAGCAGACGGCAGTATCCTTTCTCTAGATTTCATTTTCCATATTTCTTGTAAAATCCCAATTAAAAAAAAAAAGACGTTGACATTTGATCACCCACGTCACCTGTGCCACGTGCCTGACTTCTGTCTACCTCCACTCACGTCGTAGAGCCATCCAAAGGAGACAGGCATTTCACACCCCTGTTCTGGTTTCCAATGCGTCCAGCCTTGGCAGAGTCTCTCCTCAGTCTGTGGCTTGCGGTGACCATGACCTGCCCTTGGCATTTAGAACAGAGCCTGATGATCCGGAAACAACAAGAACTGCAACCCTCCCCCCTTCTTTCTAGCCCTGCCCACTGGGATGAGCACTGACACATGGAGCAGCTCTGGCCACTCAGGTGAGAAGATTCCCCTGGGTCCCTGACAATCCTGTGGCTGGAGCCAGGTGACCGTGGAGCGTGGAACCCACAGATGCTATGGACGTGCCTTAGCTAAGCCTTTGGCAAAAGCTATAGTTGAGTCACAGATTTTGCTGCTATGAGGACGGATGGCAAAACCAAGTATCAGACAACTGCACAATCCCAACCCCTCTCCTGATTAAGACAGAGATCCTCTTTAGGAATAGAGTTAGGAAAGGGAGTACCCAAGACTGGGCAAATTCCCTAAAATGGACCCCAGGCCTCTGAACAACTGGACAGCTTTCTCTTCGGGGGAGTGTGGTGGCCAGCGACACCTGTTGGGTGCTGGAGATGGCCCACCGAAAGGACTTTTCGAAAGGACTGTCTGTGCCCTTGTGGACAAGGTTAAGAGAACCCAGCAGGCAGGGGGATGCCCCAGGACCAGCAGCAGGCGGAAGCTCTTCCTGCCGCGTGGCCTGAGCGCAGAAGGGCCCCCCCATGAGGCTGAAGGCATCCACCATCTTGTCCTTTAGGCAGTTCTGACAATCATCCCAAACCCCATCCGGCCTCAGAGCCAGAAAGGAGTTACACACACACACACACACACACACATACACACACGGGGCGGTGGGGGGGGGGGGGCGGAGAGGCCATTTTTCCATCCTGACGCCCTCAGGCAGTTGCTAGCATCCTCAGAGGTTCCGAGATGGGTCAACAGCGCAGGGGTGGAATGTGGAGTGGCTGGACCTCTCACTGCACTGCAGGTGGAGTTGATGCTACCGGAACTACTTTGGAAAACTGTTAAGCCGCGCCCCCTACATCTCAGCATGCACACGCCACAGGGCCTTCAGAGTACCCCTGTGTCTGTGAGCAAACCCAAGAGAAATGGGTGCATGTGTCTACCCCAAGACTAGTGAATGAGAGTGCTCCTAGCAGGACCATTCATAGCATCCTCTAGCTGGAAGGAGCCCACAGGTCCAGCCACGGCAGAATGGTTCGTAAATTGCAATACATTCCCACAAAACACATGCAGCAATCCTACACAGCAATAAAAGGGAACCAACCATGTAACAAAAACGTCTCCTGTGAAAAATGAATCTCAAAAATGTCTTGTGTGTAAAAAAGCAGAGCACATGCTGTGTCATTCAATTTATGTGAAATCCGGGACAGAGAAAGCTAATCTACGGTGATAGAATTCAGAGGTACGGGTTATTGTCACGGGAGTGGAAGAATAAGAAACTTCCGGCTGCTGGAAATGTTTCGCATCTTGATCTAGGGGATGTTTGAAGGTACTTCAAAAAGTTCATGGAAATCTGGAATTAAAAGATAAGTTTATTTTGGTGCAAAAATTTCGCATCCATTAGTTTTTCCATAATACACACTTTCTACACTTGATCTTAGCCAAAAGGCCGAGAAGCGATATAATACAAATTTTCTGAGGATCTTTGAAGACCCCTTGGATGTATCTGTCAAAACGCATTTTAAATTTAAATTTAAAAACTCATTAAATTGTACTTAGGAATTAAACTTAAGATCCCTGCGCTTTTGTGGATCTAAGTCGGAGGTCAAGTTAAGACGTGGCTGGGCGGCACCTGCCTGCTCCCCCACGTTGCCCCCGAGCTGCAGCGAAGGAAAGAAAACACCTCTGCTGCTTCTCTCCAGGTCACGGTAGGGTCTGTGCGGCTCAGGAAGGCTTGTAAAAGAGACCGCATTATTTCTACACAAAGCAGTGTTCATTGTCTCCGGCAGTGAGACCAGTCTACGGCACGGCCTTCGTTTCTATCCTCTCTGGGCTCACTAGGGGTGGGGGCCGCCCCCAAAGTTAGCAAGGGGTGGGCACGTCTCCACCGATGTGTGTGTACGCAGGCAGAAGCAAGGCACCGGGTGCAGCGAGATGGGTTTGGGGTTCGTGCGTTGGGAGGTATCTGGATCAGGAGGTGCTATGGGCTTGGTATGCTCTTGCTATCACTTTGGGTACACAGTCCTCCAGCAACTGAACCTGCAAACTCACATTCACGGAGCCCTTTCCCATTCTCCCCAAATCGATTTTTCTTTTCTTCCAGTTTCACTTTATAAAGGGGTTGCTCTGGCGTTGTGTGTTTATGATAGTGGGTTCAAAGCACCCGCCTGCAGCCCCCCATCTGGTCTGCCCTGGCATTTCCTCTAAGGAGTCCAGAAGATAAAGCCTGGTGATAAAAGGCCGCCGCCACCCTGCGAGGCCAGGAGAAAACCCTCCAGTACAGCGCAGTAAGTCTTGGCCCTGTCTGGCTGGGGGCTTGGCGGGGCTGTCACAGGACAGGGCCTGGAAAGGGGGGCCCTGGGGAGACCCTGAGCCCAGGGGTCTAGGGTGGTGCTGCCCACTCTTTGAGGGAGATCCCTGTCCTCCATCCTACCTGGTCCTGGGTGTGTTCCCAGCATCTCCTCCCGTCTGGGCTCTGTCGCGGCAGCCTCACGCCTGCGCACGTGGGGTCTGTGTGTGCCTGTGCTGCCATCCCTGCAGATGCGACCCTGGTGGACCGTCAGCCTTCTCCTGCTGGCTGCAGTGAGAGGTGAGAATGCTGCCACGGCCCCTCTGGGGGAGAAAGTGGTGTCTGGGCTGGCATGGGGGGTGGGGTGGCTGCACAATGAGAATCATTATGATCAAGATTGTGACTGTGATTATGATTACTTAATAAAACACCAATCGCTGCCATCCAGAGTGCTGCCTCTGGGGCAGATGCGGGCAGCGACTGGACTTGGGGGCTCTCGGGCAGCACCCTGCTCCAGCCCTCTCTTCCTGCAGGCACCACGTAGCCCAGCCAGCAGTCTCGCACCTTTGCGATTGCCATCGCTCCCCCTTTTCAGTCTCTCCCATCGGCTCCGTCCGGAGGAGGGACGAGTTCTACTTATCTTCAAACCAAAATAACCTCCCTTGCCCTGACGCCCCTGCCTGCTGACTTCCTGTCTCCCCTCCTCCCGACAGGTGCGCTCACAGGTGTAACTCACTCACCTGCCAGGGCCACCTCTCCCCCTCTCCTGTCAGATCCCTCGTGGGCCTGGCTTGACCCCCAAACCCTGCTGGAGCGGACGTGGCCTCCGGGGAGCCCAGCAGGGGCTCCCTTCAGCACCCTGGCTCTCGCCACTCTGTCTCTGGCATCCCAGCCTGCTCTTGGTCTCCCCTTCTGCCCTGGCTATGGAGCACGACCTGGCTGGTGACAGCAGAGCTTGGGGGCCCGGCTCCTCTTTGTCTCCTTTGCTGATCTGCTGCCTCCTTGTGCCCAGATGTGGGGCTCCCCCAAGGCTCACTGTCGAGGCTCTCCCCACGTCTCCCCTCCTCGGGACTCCCATCTGACCCAGCCTCTGACTCTCTGGAGTCCCAGGAAGCAACACCTCAGACCCACTGTCCCAAACCAGGCTCAGGTCACCACCTTCACGCTTACCCCCTCTCCTCTGCTGAGTTTCCATCCTAACGCTTAGGTTGCTCACCATCAGAATGGGCTCTGGCCTCCCCCCACCCTGCACCAGACCCACCCTGGCCACTCTCAGCTCTCCTGCTTCTGAGCTACCTCCCCTTGGTTCCCAAAACCCCCTCCAGGAAGCACAAGCCCTCCCTGTGCCCTCACAGCTCAACACCCTCCAGTTCATCTCTGCTCCCCACCAAAGCATCTGAACCTGGCACCCTGGTCCCTCTGGCCACCAACGGAGCCTGCCACCACTTCTCCTTGAAGCAGAGGCTGCTCCAGCCTCCTGCTGCCTCACTTCCGAGCCCTGTTGAGAGTCTTCCCATGGCCTAGAGCAAGCCAGCACCGTCACTGGTTCTCCTTGGAGATTTCCTCCCTTTCAGGACAGGGCCACTGGCTGCTTGCCTTTGCACCCTCAGTTCCTGCCTGCATTCCCAGCTGAAGTTCCCGGGTTCAGATCTTGCAAGTCTTGGCTCTGCTGCTAGCCGTGGTGTTGGGCGGCTTCCTTTGTCTCTCTGTGCCTTGGCTTCCCCACCTGTAGACTGGAGGCAATACCTATCCCTTACTCATGTATGGAGACTTAAATGAGAACACAGCAGTAAAGCATTCACGTGGTGTCTGGCATGTGGTAAACAACAAGTATCAACTATTGATTTTTTGAATGAGTGGCCGATAGTTGGCACCAGCACTTTAAGAGCTGAGGAATCCTGAGAGAGGCCCATTATAATCCTTGGACCTGAATTGCGTCACCCTGGCGATCATTTCCTATGATATTACTTATGTCCTGGACACAGAAGGGACTCTCAGACTTAGTCATGGTTATGTAGGTCACCCATTGCGTGGACTGAGTTCCTCCCACCTGCAGTGTGATGCACAATTAAGTCATTTCCGTTCTTAAGAAATTTACCCTTCAAAGGGCAACAGAGAAAATCTGGAATGGCAGAGAATAATTTGGAAAACTGTGCACGGATGTATGAGTTGGACAAATACCAGTGAATGCTTCCCGTGTGCACACAGCACGCGCTGGACGCAATGCAGATGTCAAGACAAATGAGGAGTCCCTGTGGGTCACCAGGGCACACGCCTGGTCGACACTTGATGTTAGGTGATCTGACCTGTCGGAGGGCCTGCTGTGAGTTTCCCACAAGAGGTGATTTTAAGAGCAGGTTGTAGATCAGTGATTCTTATTGAATTTACCACTTCCAGGGCCCTGCCCCAGACCCCTGTGAATCAGGACCTACAAGGGAGGGCAACAGACACATCCGCCCCCAGCCCCTGGGTGATTCGTGTCGTGTAAGACTTGGGGTCGCCGATGGCAAAGAGAGAGACCGACGGCCTCAGCCATGCCTGGGGCCCCCGCAGAGATGGGGCACGGCTCCTCTCCAGAACCTCACGTGTCCTGTTGGTGGCTCCTCTGCTCCAGGGAGAGAGATCTGCTACGCACCCCTTGGCTGCTTTTCCGATGAAGAACCATGGACGGGAATCATCCAGAGGCCTTTAAGGATATTCCCCTGGGCCCCCGAGGACATCAGCACCCGTTTCCATCTGTACACAAATGAAAACCCCAACAACTACCAAGTAAGAGCAGCCAGGGAGGGAGGGGTGGTGGGTGGTCGTGGACCCGTGCTGGAACCTTCCAGGGCTGTCTGGGCCATAGTGCACTAACTTGGAACTTTCCTGACGATGCTCTCACCGCTGTTAGCCTAGGTCCATCTGAGCTCTTGGGACCATAAACCCCTGAGCGCTGTGAGTTCCCCACTCAGCCTCCCCAGCCCAGAAAGTCTGCCTGGACATGATACTTATATAGTTTTTTAAAAAAACTTTTTATTTAGAAAGCAAAGAGACAGAGAAAGAGACAAACAGAGAGGTAGTCAGAACTCATCCCCTGGTGCATTCCCTAAATGCCCACAAGGGTCAGAGCTGGGCTGGGGGGCTGGGACCAAAGCCAGATGCAGTGAACTCACTCCAGGTCTCCCAGGTGCGTGGCAGGGACCCAACTACTTGAGCCACTGCTGCTGCCTCCCAGACCCTGCATGGGCAGGAAGCTGGAGCCAGGAGCCAGAGCCCTGTGCCGTCCCCAGGCACTCTGATGTGGGACACAGACGTCTCAACCGCTAGGCTAAGACCCGTTTTTACCACGTGATCCTTCTCTGGCATCCCATCCGCGGTGGCTGCTGCAGGGGCCTGAGCAGGCCAGTGGGACTGAAGGGACTATGGGGCTGTTCCGACGCCTCCCAGCCGCACAGAGCTGAGCCGCCTTTCAGGTCACAGGCTTTGGGCGTAAGGATGCTGTGCCAGGGACCTCCTAGGCCACCTGGGGAAGTCTGCGGACCCCTTCTCAGCAGAGTGGTTTCAAATGTGTACAATAAAATCTGCTCGATTATAAAGGAAACCACTTATATTGAAAAACAGCTATCACAATATAAATCTATAAAATATAAAAATACAGATATGTGATATGTGCTGCTTTGTTATCTCACTAACAAGTCTAGGGGTCAGTGTAATAACTAGTGGTCCTCAAGATATCCTCGAGTATAAATGACATTTTGAGGTGTCTGCCACAACTCTAATATGACTTGAAAATTCCTGTAACTTTTATTCTAGGGTTGTTTGCTTTCATGATTCATAGAAATACTAGATTTCAGGTACAGGGCAATGGAACCGGAAAGGGCATGAACTTGGACTCTCTGGATTCTTCCCACAACTCCAGGTCAGGAACTCCTTCCAGACTGTGCCGGCTTCCAGTCAGTCGAGTCTGTGGTCTCACTCTTTCTGGGGCTCACTCGAACAGGCCCGTGGCTCAGAAAGGCCAACTCTGCAATTCACCTTCTCTAATTACTGCAGCTGATCACTGCCACGAACCCAGCCACCATCGAGGCTTCAAACTTCCAAGTGGACCGCAAGACTCGCTTCATTATCCACGGCTTCATAGACAAGGGCGACGGGAGCTGGCTGCTGGACATGTGCAAGGTAGGGGCCCACCCTCCTTCCCTGGCCTCTCCCCACTGAGTCCAGCACCTATGGACATGTGCAGGGCAGGGCCCCCTCCTCCCCTGGCCACTCCCTGCTGAGACCAGCATCTATGGACACGTGCAAGGTAGGGGCCCACCATCCTCCCCTGGCCTCTCCCCACTGAGACCAGCACCTATGGACATGTGCAGGGCAGGGCCCCCTCCTCCCCTGGCCACACCACACTGAGGCCAGCACGTAGCACCCAGGTTCAAATTTGCACCTCTGTTGTTCTCGGGACGGGGAAGGGAAATATTCCAGAGAGAGACAGGTCCTTCCTAACACCGCCAAGGAAAGCCTGGTTCTCAAGGATATCCATTGCCAAATTCTCCCTCCCACTGAATTCTAGCCAACCGACTCCTCCAAGGCTGCTCCGAGAGGCTCTGAGTGCAGACCTGGGAAAGCCACCTGACAGTTGATAGAAAACCCTTGCACACTATAAAATAGAATATTCTGCAATGGTTCAAAGGTTCAGCATCTGCATTGTGCAAACCAGGAGCCACTGGGTGTGTGGTATCTGAGCACTTGAGGTAGGACTCGTGCAACTGACAACTGAGTGTTACAGGTACTGGGTAGTAGTTTGACCTTTACCACCTGGCTGTGCCCATAACCGTCTGTGAGACCTGAAACGCATACACTTGCCAGGCCTCAGTTTCCACATCTGTTAAGCAGCCCTGAGTATACCCAGATCACAGCATTCCAGTGAGGATTAAGTTATGACGGGTTAAGGAATATTAAAGCTCCCGCAGAGTGCGTGGTGGGCGTGAATTCCCATCTCTGCGGCTTTTACAAATGGGTCTCTCTGCCTTGCGCTTGTCTCCCCTAGAAAATGTTTCAAGTGGAGGCGGTCAACTGCATCTGCGTGGACTGGAGGCGCGGGGCGCAGACGGCCTACACCCAGGCCGCCCACAACACGCGCGTGGTCGGGGCGGAGATCGCATTCTTAGTCCGCGTGCTGTCGGTAAAACCCTGCCTGGGCCACGGCCTGGGGAGGGGGGTGGGGCAGAGGCTGGGGCAGCCTGGGCACCGGAGGGCAGAGAGCGGCTACAAATCAGCTGGCCAGGGCTCGTGGGCCCTTCCTGAGAGAACACTGCTACCTTGTGCCTTTGCCGATGGGGAAGGCACCAGGTCCCCTCCAGGGGATCAGGGATGCGTCAGCCTCTTCAGCCCTCCTTGTTAGGCTGCTCTGGGAAACAGCATTCTGGCTGCCTAGCGTTCCCCATCAGTGCCAGGGTCAGGGCGGGGAGGCGGCGGCGGGCGGCGCAGGTGCACCTCCGGCCCGCGCGGGCGCCTGCAGTTGGCGAGGCGGCCGCTGGTCAGCACTGTTGCCCCGCGCACGAGCCGGTCCGCGGGACGCAAAGCTGGTGGGGGTCGGCTCCTCCCGCGTGTCCAGCCCGGGTCCTGCGCGTAGTCCACCGCCCCGCGTGCGGGGCCTGAAGCGCCTTCCCTCCGCAGACCGAGCTGGGGTACAGCCCCGACGACGTGCACCTCATCGGCCACAGCCTGGGCGCGCACGCGGCCGCGGAAGCGGGCAGGAGGCTGGGGGGCCTCGTGGGCAGGATCACAGGTAGGGGTCGCGGGGCCCGGGCCGGGGTCCAAGACGTGGGGCGCGCGCAGGGCAGCGGCGACTTGGACCTGGAGCCGGGCACTTCCCGCGGCGAAGGGCGCCCCCTACGGGTCCTCCAGGAGCTGACGGCCATGCCCTCGCTTCATTAAAAATAATTGTCCGTGATTGTAATGTGTATCAGAAAATAGATGATTATAAATAAAAATACACCGATAAAGAAAAGGAATATATTTATAAAGAAAAAATAAAGTAGCACACGAAATCCATGACTTCAGGGATATTATTGCTAGAGTAGAAGAGAGAGAGAGAGAGAGAGAGAGATTTAATTAGCCAGTTCACAAAGGTTTGTTGATGTCTCTGCTGTGCCAGGCACGGGCAGAAAATGAAACTGGCCAGCTGAGCACCGCCACCCAGGAGGCGCCCAGGAAGTAGTGAATGAATGAATCACTTGGCGGAATGAATGCACACTGGACCTAGACACAGCCATTTGTGCAGCCGATCGGGAGGTGACTCAGACACGCGGCTGGACTCTGTTCACGGGTGTCCTCTGTGCACTGCGGGGAGGAGATGGGGGGAGCGATTGTCTCCATGGCAGAGGAGTTTCTTGTACATCTTTTCATGGGGTTTGCACAATAACCCTAAGAGGTAGGTTGTTTATTCCCATTTTCTGGATGGGAACTGAGGCCAGAGGAGAGAGGTGTTTGACCTTGGGCAGAAGCAGGGCGGTCACTGGGTGCTGTGTTCCCACCCTCTGCAGCTCCTGCTGCCAGAGGCCCCTGATCCAGCCTGGGAGACAGACAGCTGAGTGGGTGACACAGAGCAAAGCAGAATGAACAGGTGCAAAATCCAGCTATGCAGAGTGGGGGGGTGGGGATGCTGAGGAAGGGGAGTTAGATTTCCCTCCAGGAGAAAGTACTCAAACTCGGTGTTAGAAGAGCGTGGGGAAGGGCACAGCTGGCTGGGGAGCAGCACGAACGAAGGCACAGAGGAATAGAGGTGTGGGCCTCAGGGCCGGGGAGCAGCTGGGGGTGGCCAGGGAGTTTGCAGTCCCTGAGGGCAATGGCCGAATGGTAGCACGTGTGTGGGAGAAAAGGAGCAGGCACTGGGGGGTTCTGGGTGTGTCCAGAAAGCCATTATCCCCATTCCTGCCTCTCTCTCTTTCTCTCTCTCTCCCTCTCTCTGAAGCAGACCCAATTCCCTAACCACAGCTTTTGACCAGGATTCCTCCTGCTCTGTTTGCGGGTATGGGGTTTGGATCTGTTTTTCTTGGCGTGCAACCTGTCCGCCTCCTCCCTTTCAGGGCTGGATCCTGCAGAGCCCTGCTTCCAGGGAGCACCCGAGGAGGTGCGGCTGGACCCATCCGATGCTGTTTTTGTGGACGTGATTCACACGGACTCGGCGCCCATCGTCCCGTTCCTAGGTGAGCTCCTCAGTCCTGCCTCCTGGGACTGATGCCAGTGGTTCCAGGCGTCACACACAGACACATGCAGGTGCACGCGCGCGCGCGCACACACACACACACACACTGCAGGGGGCCTTTCAAAATGAGGAACTGCAGCAGTGCCTTGGGCATCAGTCGAAGTCGGTGCCAACCACAGTGCTGGTGACAGGAGCCTGTGGCCACAAGGACAGGAGACCCATCTGTAGCCTATGGAAGGCTGTGACTCAGTCTTCAAACCCCACCTCCCTCCCTGCTCTCTCAGTATCCAAAGTGGCAGATGCATTTCTTTTTTTTAAGATTTATTTTATTTATTTGAAAGACAGAGTTACAGAGAGAGGTAGAGACAGAGAGAGAGAGGTCTTCCATCCACTGGTTTACTCCCCAGATGGCTACAACGGCCGGAGCAGTACCAATCCAAAGCCAGGAGCCAGGAGCTTCTTCCGGGTCTCCCACATGGGTACAGGGGCCCAAGGACTTGGGCCATCTTCCACTGCTTTCCCGGGCCACAGCAGAGAGCTGGATTGGAAGTGGAGCAGCCGGGACTCAAACCAGTGCCCATGTGGGATGCCAGCACTGAAGGCAGCAGCTCTACTGGCTACACCACAGCGCCAGCCCCAACAGATGCATTTCTTACTGATATTCGACCTGTCTTTGCAGATTACAAAGTTAATTTTTGAACTTTTTTCTTCTTTTGTTAAAGCTTTGGTAACAGTTTGTTTTATTGGAGACCAAATACAGCCCACCATTTAATTCTTCTTAATTCAGTTCTCTTTTCAACTTTTTCATGTATAAAGCCCCATGAGACTTGCCAGTGCGCTGTACGTTTTTGAGGACGGTGATGATACTATCGAGGTGTTGATCATGTGCTGTCTGAACATGTTGTAAACATCAGCTCATTCATCCTGTGAAACCCTACAAAGTGGTCAGCTTTTCACAGCTGACGAGTGGAGGCTCAGTGAGGTTAGGTAGTCGTCCAAGACACACAGTCTGTAAGAAGAACCAGGACTTGATCATATCCCTGTGTACCTCCAAACCAAAGCTCCTAACCATTGTGCTATGGTTGACAATACTTACATTGTAACATAGAAATCAATGGTTAAAATGAATCAAGTAACACAAGTAGTACCAGCCCTGATATGTGCCAACTGGTACGCAACAGTATCAGAGCATAACAGTATTGTCCAGGGCTCCCCAAGGCAGACAAGACGCACACACAAATATAGGGCGCACAGTCACCCAGAGCCTGCTCTCCCCCTCTCTCCTCCCTCCTTGCCTTGCCAAGCACCCACCTCTGAGAACCTCCTGCAGAGCTGGAGGTGGGGCTGGGCAGAATCTGCCAAGAAGGCTCTCACTCAGGTTGGAATGAGTCGAACGCCTCCCTGTGTCCCTGATCTAACTTGGAGACCACTTACTGCCCTGCCTGCTCACCTCTGTGTCGCACGTTTCAGGTTTTGGAATGAGCCAAAAGGTGGGCCATCTGGATTTCTTTCCAAATGGCGGAAGGCACATGCCTGGATGTGACAAAAATCTCCTTTCCACCATCATTGATATAGATGGGATCTGGGAAGGTAAGACCACTGAAGCACACGGCACCTGCTCTGTTTGGGGGAAGCAGAACATGTGGCCGAGTCTGTCACCGTTTACAAAGCGTGCTTTCTGATCCAGGTAGTTTCCCAGTGGTGCTAGGAGATGGTACTCTGATTGGCCCCATTTTCCGGGTGCCAAAACTGAACATCACAAGTTACAGAGTTGTCTAAACCTGACCCAAATTTAAGCCCAATTTCTGACTGCAAATCTCGGCTTTGGCCCCAGCCTGGGCTGTCTCCCTTCGTAGTCAGAAAGCTGGGACGAGGGACTCACACATAGGCTGTTCCCAGCTCTGGCTCTGGTCACCCATCCCGCCTTCAGCACTACTTGAAGAACCGCAGGCAGAAGCCAAGAGCTGAAGGGCTGTGACCTTGTGGCTGTTGGCTGTTGTGAGATCCTCGGAATGGAAGGAGACTGAGCTGGTGGACAGCCGGTTGCTCTGTGGGTGTGGGGTGTGCGTGTGGGAGGAGGAAGCCTGGTGATCCGGGGGGACCCCCAGTGGCTCCCAGCAGCTGTGTGTGTTTCAGATCCTCTGAGAGGGTGGGGGCCGGGTCCCCAACATCGGGTGATCCCACAGCACCAGGCCTTGGCCTGTGGCCATTCCTGTTGTTCCTCCCCTGAGACCAGGCTTCTGTCTCCCCAAAAAAGGGGAGCTTGGGTCTCTGATCACTTGATTTGTCTTGATTTTTCTGTACTTGGAGTTCCCCAAAGCTAAAGACTATGTCTCCAGCATCCAGCCCTCCTAGCCCCCTGCTCAGGTTCTAGCTCAAAGCCACTCTGTTACACCCAGTTGGGTTGAGTGGTTGGTGTTGACTTGTTAATAGTCCACGTGCTGGATGTCAAAAGAACAAAGTCAAGAAAACAACAGCCAGCATCCAGGAGGAGTGGCTGTTCAGCCTGGGCCTCAGGCTGCGGAAAGGCCTGTGCCACGTGGCCTGGAGGTCCTCCCCCCACCACCCCGCCATGGTGCATCTGAGGGGTCTGCACAGTGGCCATTTGAGAAATGGGGGTGCCCTGAATCATGGAAGTGTGGGGAGATTTCCATGAAAAACTCAAGATTCTGTGTTCTTGTAAAACTCAGAAGACAAAGCCATCTGGGCCCCTAACCTGCAACGCTGGCTGGGCCGGGGAGGGACCCTCTGGAAGCTACTGCTCCCTTCTCAGGCTCTCTGTCTCTAGGCAGGTAGGCAGATGGATGACAGACAGATAACAGAGAGAGAGAGAGAGAGAGAGAGAGAGGATAGACAGATCTCTGTATTTTTAAAAGCTATTACTATCTTTTTAATTTTTAAATGTTTAACTGATACATACAAACTTGAATGTATTTTTGGCTACCATGAGATATCTCAATGCACATGTCCGTCATTAATGTTCAGAGTAAACCCATCTGCTTCCCCAAACCCTTATCTCTGTACAATGAAAACATTCCAAATCCTCTCTCCTGGCTGTCTTTTACAAGCGTTATTAAAGCTGCTGTTATTTTTCTTGAGTCTCTCCCCGTGTGTGTGTGTGTGTGTGTGTGTGTGTGTGTGTGTGTGTCTACTCTACGTTGTTGTCTTCCTTTCCACCTCTCTCCTCTCTGTGTCTCTGTCTGTGTCTCTGCCCCGCTCCGGCCTCCAGGCCTCCTCATTCCCTCATTCATGTTGCACACCTGGCCCTGGAGCCCCAGACACACATGCTTGTTAGGACCTGTCGCTCCTTAGCAGCGGCCCAGCCTTCGGCAAAGGCCCCAGCATGTTCAGGGTGCTGACGCCCCTTGCTGGAATGGGGAGGTGACCCCTCACTTGCTCACTTCAAAGGGGAAGGAAGGTCTCCCCCCGAGCCCCTCTCGTCTCTGCCGTCTCAGGAACCTGCAACTTTGCAGCCTGCAACCACCTCCGCAGCCACAAGTACTACGCAAGCAGCATCCTCCGGCCCGACGGCTTCCTGGGCTACCCCTGCGCCTCCTACGAAGAGTTCGAGGAGGTGGGTCCCACGAGGGGCCTGGGGGGACGCTGGGGGGGTCTTCCTTCCTCCCTTCCTTCCCATTCCTTCTTTTTCCAGCACTGCATTTATGATCTTGTCACTTTAGTCTCCTTTAATCTAGAACAATGTTCCATTTCTTTCTTGGTCGTCTAGGACGTTGCCAGTTGTGGGGATTCCAGGTCAGGTGCTTGGTCGACTACCCCACACCTGGATGCTGGTGACTTTGTTGTAATTCAGTGGATGACCTTAGGCCCTTCTCAGTTCATCACAGCCACAAGTTGTCCATTTAATGAAATTTTGCCCATCATTTGATGTTATAAATTTTTTTTTTAAGATTTACTTATTTATTTGAAAAACAGAGTTGCAGAGTCAGAGAGAGAGCTTCTATCCTTTGGTTCACTCCCCAAATGGCCACAACAGCCAGAGTTGGGCCGATCCAAAGCCAGGAGCCAGGAGCTTCTTCCAAGTCTCCCAAGCATGTGCAGGGGCCCAAGCACTTGGACCATCTTCTACTGCTTTCCCAGGCCATAGCAGACAGGTGGACTGGAAGTGGAGCAGCCAGGTCTTGAACTGGCACCCATATGGGATGCCGGCACAGCAGGCAGCAGCTTTACCTGTTATGCCACAGTGTCAGCCCCTGATGTCATAAATTTTGATCTTGGTTAAGGGAGTATCTACCAGATTTATCCATCATACAAGTACTGCTTCCTCTAAGTTCTTTATTAGGTGATACTGATATTGTCCCCCAACGATAAACCCAGTCAAAGGTTTGAGTTTCTGTTGATGATCCCAACCTGAATCAACTATTACAATGGGAGTTGCCAAAATTTCATACTTTACAGTTTTTTTCACTATAAAAATATGTTAAATTCACATTTTTGCATTCAAAGCTTTTTTTTAAAATTTTTTTTATTTTTTGACAGGCAGAGTGGTCAGTGAGAGAGAGAGAGAGAGACAGAGAGAAAAATCTTCCTTTGCCGTTGGTTCACCCTCCAATGGCCGCCACGGCCAGCGCGCTGCGGCCGACGCACCGCGCTGATCCGATGGCAGGAGCCAGGTACTTATCCTGGTCTCCCATGGGGTGCAGGGCCCAAGCACTTGGGCCATCCTCCACTGCACTCCCGAGCCACAGCAGAGAGCTGGCCTGGAAGAGGGGCAGCCGGGACAGAATCTGGCGCCCCAACTGGGACTAGAACCCAGTGTGCCAGCGCCGCAAGGCAGAGGATTAGCCTAGTGAACCGCGGTGCTGGCTCGCAAAGCTAATTTTTACCTTGAGTTAAATTAAGGTCTCAAGAACATCTGGTTTGATGCTGGGGTCTGTGAGTGTGCAGTGAGTAGCCTTGCTGGGCTAATTTTGATTGGTGCAGGCATCACATTGCGGCCCCCAGAGCTTGTCACGTGCTTCCCATATTGCAAAATACTCTGCACACCAGGCCCTCAAGAAGCAGAGGGCAGCTGGTGCTGTGCCACAAAGCACCTGTCTGATTGCCCCCTCCAGGCCCAGTTAATGAATGACCATTAATAAGGGGCAGAATATCAAGTAGTCTGGAGAAATAACTCACAATAAAGTGGAAATGGTCTTGGATGATCCCTTCTTCTCTTTAGAAATAACTCATTTTCCAACCCATTCACTTCTTCCAAGAGACGTTGTCTTGCCTTCCACTGTCATATTTTACTTTTACTGCTTCCTGTAAGTGACTCGTCACTCCAACCACGCTCTAAGTCTCCCAGGCGCTTTTGTGGGTAGTCTGCAGGGCCTAGCGAAGTTCGCTGCACGGTTCTCAGGACGGATGCATGAATGTGTGAATCAGTGGGGTGGGAGTATGCATGAATCAGTGGAGGGACAGAGGGTGGATAAGAAGATGGGTGGGCGATGGATTGGTACGTGGGTGGTTGGATGGGTAGATGAGAGGACGGATGGGGGGATGACTGATGGAGTGAGTGAGCCAAAGGCGTACCCCTAACAGACAAATTATGGGTTGTTTCCCCCACTAGAATGGCTGTTTTCCTTGTCCGGATGAAGGATGCCCAAAAATGGGGCACTATGCTGACCAATTTCAGGGGAAAACTAGTGCTGTGGGGCAAACCTTTTATCTGAACACAGGAAGTAGTGGCAACTTCACGCGTAAGTTTCTATTTTTACTTACTTAAAAATTCTTGCAAGAAGTTTTAAAATGTGTAGGAGTCGTATCAGTCAGAACCCTGGGTAACGATGGACAGAAACTGAACTACAACCCCCGGAAGCTGTAAGGTAAAGACAGTAGAATGCCATTTGTTCGGAGCCTCACCCTCAACCCTTGAACCAATACTCCTGAGCAGCGGGGCAAAGCACAGTGACTGGCCAGGCTCGGTCACATGTCCACCCACGTCTATTGGAAGAAGAGGGCAAAGTGCTTGTCAGTCAAGGAGGCCCCGAAGTGAGGGTTGTCTATCATCCTAGTCCCGCCTACACACATACTTGTGTTCTTTTGCTCAGCTCCTCATGTAAAAAATACCAGATAGTGAAGTCATCAACTCACTTGCTATAAACAATATCATATAATGGCTAGAGAGAAGAGCAGTCATTTGCCAAGGAAATTTTAAGTTATTAAAGCTATTTAAATTATTTTAAAATAATTAAGGTAAAATATCTTATAATAAATATATAAATAGGTAAATAAAATAGCAATCAAATCATCAATTTAAAATTAATTTTTAAATGTTTACAACACTTTACAAAGCCATTTTTACACCCAGTATTTTATGTAATCCTTGCAATGTTTATCAGCAAAGATAATACTTGGCAATACTTCTAGAGTCTTATATGCATATTTCTTTAACCCAGACATTCCACTTCTCATAATATACTGTAGAAAAATGCCTGTGTGTGTGCACAACAAGGCTTGTTCAAGGACACCCATGGTAGTGTTGTCTTCAAATAGCCAAGACTGATGGGAAAATATGAATATCCACCACTTGGTAAATGACTATGTCTTGTAGATTAAATACTATATATAGCCATTAAAAGGAGCTCTGTGTGCTGAAGAGAGAAAACCTTGAAGATATAAGAAGTGGAGGACGAGCAATCAAGCAGCATGCAATGCACCTAATGCAGAAGCCTGTGCAGGCTGCTCCACCAGAATACGTAGCCTGGTGGCTTATAGAGAGCAGAAATTTACTTCTCACAATTCTGGAAGTCCAAGCTCGGAGTGTCCGCACGGCCAGGACTGGTGCACACTGCCCGCTTCTCGTGCCCTCCCACGTGGAGGGAAGACAGGGAGTGAGCTCCCTCGAGTCACTCTTAAAAAGCCACTCATCCCATCCATGAGGGGCCCACTCATTGTGACCCAATCATCTCTCAAAGGTATTACCTCCTAAGACCTCCCACTGTGGTATGAGTTGGGTGGGTGGGTAGGGGGAGACACACACTCTGGTCATCTCCTCATGCACCCATCAGGGTCCAGGTGTGCAGTACCAGGGCCCCTAAGAGACTGTGCTGAGCTAAACCCACTCCCCTCCGGGTCCCCACACCCCCCTCCCTGGGGTCCGGAACTCCTTGGCCCCAGCTCCACTGAAGGGAACGTGAGTCACATTGCCCCCATCCTTTGGCTGGGAACAAAATGCATCCACCGGGTCATTTTCTCACCAAGCTGAGTTCCTGACCTGACTTGTTTCTCTGGCCAGGTTGGAGGTATAAGGTATCAGTCACACTGTCTGGAAAGAGGAAACTGAGTGGGTACATCAGGATTGCTTTGTACGGAAGTAATGGAAACTCCAAGCAGTATGAGATTTTCAAGTAAGTTCCACAGTAAAGTAGAAAGACCATACTTTCCGTAATGGATTATTCATAAAACACTGAGTATAAATCACCTTAATAAGCTGAGGCTCATGTTATACAGAACCATCAAGTTTTGCATCTAGTTTAATTATCTCATTTTTATTTTATTTATTTGAAAGGCACAGTTACAGAGAGAGGTAGATACAGAGAGAGAGAGGTCTTCCATCTGTTGGTTTACTCCTCAAATGGCCACAATGGCCAGAGCTGGGCCAGGCCAAGGCCAGGAGCCAGGAGCTTCTTCCAGGACTCCCTCATGGGTGCAGGGGCCCAAGGACTCGGGCCGTCCTTTGCTGCTTTCCCAGGCGCATTAGCAGGGAGCTGTATAGTAAGTGGAGCAGCCAAGACTTGAACCGGCACCCATATGGGTTGCTGGCACAGCAAGCCGGGGCTTTTTTACCTGCTGAGCGACAGCGCCGCCCCGGAGAACTCACTATATAAATGAATCCTGTGCTGCCTCCTTTTGGAATGCCAGTGGCCTGACTGAATATCACATTCGCAGGCAAGGCGTCTCCCTCCCTTTTGACACAAACTCCCTCCCGCACACGGAGATACACGTGAAGCCTGGGGCCAGCTCCTCGTTGCTGTGGTGGCCTTGGGAGCTGGCTTTTGCTGGAAATATGAGGCGCTTGATAAATGTATGTTGGACAAATGCATGACGGTAAAATGGGTTTCTGCTTTTGCAATAACTGTTACGTAATATTTTTCCAGCTTAAATTTCTTTGGCAATTTCCTGTGCTACTTGAGAGCCTGTTTAGATATGACATAGGCACTTGGTTCCAGAAGTGAACTTTAGGATTAATATGCCACCCCAAATAATTTGCCTTTCTCCAGGCACAAACATGAACAGTGGAAACCTGGAGTCTAGATGTTTAAATGTGGCTTCTTCACAAAACCATTGGTGTTTGGGCGACCTCCGGACATATATGAAGTCATTGCAGCTCTTTGCAAAAACATAACAGCTGCCATCATTTGGAAAACCAACAGATTGCTCTCATCCTCTGTAGTCATGCAACCAGCTGATATACCATATTTGTGGAGATTTTATTTTATTTTATTATTTTATTTTATTTTATTTAGAGATAGAGATCTTCTAGTCACTGATGCGCTCCTCAAATGCTCGCAACAGCCAGGGCTGGATCAGGCCAAAGCCAGGAGCCAGAAACTCAACCGGGGTCTCCCATGTGGGTGGCATCCACCCAAGTACCGTAGCCATCACTTGCTGTCTTCTAGGGTGCCCCTTTGCAGGAAGCTGGATTGGAAGCAGATCCAGGACTTGAACCCAGGCACTCAATATGGGCATCCCAGCAGTGTCTTAACCACTGCACCAGATGCCCATCCCTGATATAACAGTTCAAGTCTATGTTTTCAGAGGATCCCTCAAACCCAAGGCAAGCCATGTTCGTGCCATCGATGTGGACCTCGATGTTGGGGAAGTTCAGAAGGTTAAATTCCTCTGGAACAACCACGTGATAAATCTTCTGAGCCCCAGACTGGGGGCTTCGCAAGTCACGGTGCAAAGCGGAGAACACGGAACTGAGTGCGTGTCTCTTACTCTAATTCTGATTCCATCCTTGTGTCAGTCTGTCTGCCCATGCAGACGTCCATCCATCCAGTCACCCACCTCCCCATCTACGTACCCAGCTATGCATCCGTTCATCTGCTTTCTATCCATCCCTCTATCCTTGGCTGTGCATCCCACTAACCACTTACCCATCCCCTTACGCATGCGCCCAGTCACCCAGCCTGTGTCTCCTCATCCTCTGCCCATTCAGCCATCCTACCAGCTTCCCATCCACCCATTCATCTACCCAAGCTATTCATCTCAACTCTACGTCCATCTGCCTGGCTGACTTAGAAAAATCAAACCCAGGGCATGGAATGCAAGGCATAGATTTAAGGATCGGGCAAATTAATTTATCTCAAACAATAAGGACAATACTTGGGAAATACCTGGGAGAAATCTGTGAGCTGATTTCAATTGCGCTGCAGTCAGTAAGGTAGCCATGGCATGAGAGGGATATAAGCTGTGTTGGGAATCCAGCTTGCAGTGGCAAGCCTTCCTCATTCTGAGGGAATAGAATCTCACTTGCTGGGAGGAGGGAGACCATGGCTCTTCAGTATGTGGGAAGAAACCAGGACTATTTAAAAGGAAAATCAGAAAGTTTGATGGCATGTTGGAGTTTAAAGGAATCATAGATGTCAGCTCTCAACTGCTCTCATTGTAAGACAAGGAGGGAAGCTGAAAGGGAAAATATTGGACTTCAAAGTGTTTTCAAAAATACACACCAAGGCTTTGCTCGGCCGGATGACTTAGCTTTGCTGGCATACAAGAGCACTGGTCCTGATTCCGCAGCGTGTGACAACAGGGTCAGGTGTGACAGCAGGGTCAGGTGTCCCAGGTGGTTAGCCAATGCTTCGTGTACTCAAGTGTAAGTATGAGGCCCAGCTAGGGCTAGGACCCAGGTCTCCTGATGCCCAGTCCAGCCCTCATCTCTCTCCCCTGGGCCCTCAGCTCACACAGCCACATGGGCGCTGAGATCCATGAGGACTGGTGGCACGAGGCCCGGTGGGAACGCGAGATCTCGGTATTTCGGTGGGGGTGGAGTTCCTGTTTAAATACAATGTAGTTCACATCCCACATATCCCAAACACCAAATTCCCTGCCCCACATGAGGCTCCTTCCTCAACCAGCTACACTCTGAGGCTAAGCCCCGAGTGGGGACTGCCTGGGCCACACCATCCCATTGGCCAAAACCACCTACAAAGCACGGGGAGGCTGCCAGCGCCCTTCGTCTCTCACCTGGATGCTTGCCCCAGCCTGACCAGCCTCCACCCCCTCCGCACCTGTACCCTGCAACAGTTTTTTTGAAATACACAGCTCTATTGACATATAGTTTCCATGCCATACAATTCACCCACATGAAATGTGTAATTCAGTGGCTTTATACTCACAGTTGTACAGTCATCACCACAACCAATTTTAGAATGCTCTCATTGCCTCTAAAAGAAAGCCCATACCCAGCCGGCGCCACAGCTCACTAGGCTAATCCTCTGCCTGTGGCACCGGCACGCCGGGTTCTAGTCCTGGTTGAGGTGCCGGATTCTGTCCTGGTTGCTCCTCTTCCAGTCCGGCTCTCTGCTGTAGCCCGGGAGGGCAGTGGAGGATGGCCCAGGTCCTTGGGCCCTGCACCCGCATGGGAGACCAGGAGGAAGCACCTGGCTCTTGGCTTCAGATCGGCGCAGCGCACCCACCGTAGCAGCCATTTGGGGGGTGAACCAACAGAAGGAAGACCTTTCCCTCTGTCTCTCTCTCACTGTCAAACTGCCTGCCCCCCCCCAAAAAAAAGCCCATACCCATCAGCCATGAAGCCAACCCACACCTCCCTTTCCCCCAGTCTGTGCCTCCACTCCCCTCTCCATCTCCGCTGTGATTCTCTTCTTTACTTTGCATGATATTTTCAAGGTTCACCCACACAGCATGTGTTACGACTTCACTCTTTTAGTGCCAAATAATATTCTGTGATATGGATGGGCCACATTTTATTCAAGTATCAATGGATGGACATTTGAGTTGTTTCCACTTTAGGGCTATTAGGAATAATTTTGCTAGGAACATTCATGTACACATTTTTATACGGGTCCCTGGTTTCATCCTCTTGAGTACACACCTAGAAGTAGAACTGCTGCATCATAAGGTAACTATGTTTAGCCTTGAAAGGACCTTCTCTCCTCAGTTTGGTACAGCATGGTGTGATGTGGCTGATTCGCTGTCAGCCCATCAAGAGCCCCCAAGGAGAGAAGGTGTGCTTTGGGCAGGTTCCTTAGAATCTCCTAGACCCTGCCTGGTGTCGCAGGGAGCTGAAGCCGGGGCGGGCTGGGTACTGCCTGCTCATCTGAATTCACCTTGCTACCAGCAGAGGGCTCATGCTGAAAACGCTCTCGCCCCCAGGTACCACTTCTGCAGCAGCGACACAGTGAAGGAAGACGTCTTACAATCTCTCCACCCTTGTTAGACACGTGGCGTGGCTCCTGACCCTTTGCAACAATAAAGGTTTTACTGCGCTCCGTGTGAGAGGGAGGTGTTTGTTGACCGTCTCCATGTTCCGCGGGCACATTTCTGCTACTGATTATTGAGTGTGGAATCCAGTCCGCCACAGGTAATGAATGCTTGGACCTTCCTACCCACCATCTCTGCCACCGTCTCTTGCAGAGCACTTGGTGTGATTTGTGCTAATGTTTAACTCCTTTAGACAGGAAGTTCTGTCCTACTTGAAAAGGTCTCTGTTGTCACCCACCTAGCGGGGAGGGAAGGCCTCATGTGAGAGCAGCCTGTGGCTAGAAACACCAAATTCACCTTAGAAATCTGCCTGTAACAGAGAAGAAGAGGAGCTTTTAAAAAAAATTCATACATGCACACGGCACAAAATTCAAATTGTACGTAAATGACTCTCATAAAAGGTGAGTCTCTCTACTTGCCTTTGTCATGGGATTCCTAGGTCCAGATATCATTGGATGGCTGAGTCCAGCTTCTTGTCTCTAATGCAAGAATCTCAGAATGAGATGTGACAAAGATCAGCAGAAAAGTAAGGTTTATTTACATTCAAAGCAAAAGTACGCACTCAACAGTGCAGGCGTGCTCAAGAGGGAGCTGCACTCACTGAGCGTCAAGGTCATCCCTTTATACGACCTGGAGGCATAGGGGGCGACGTCTGGGGTGGAGTTGGGGGCAAGGTTTGAGTACCACCCACTTCTTTACCCTTTTTGGAAACCTCTGAGGTGTTATGGTGTCAGGTGAAAGACTAGTGTCAGCCATGGTAATTTTATAATAATAGCATAATTAGCTAAGGTCATGGCAGAGACACAACCACCAGCCAAGGTCGTCATTTTTAGCTGACACCAGTTTGCAGCATTTCTTGCAAGCTGTGTTTTTCTGCAGGACAGAAAGGAGGGCTTGGGGGGAGCAGGCAGGGCTGTAGGAAAAGGCTGGCGCCCTCGGCTGCCTCCCTGCCGACATCACCTTCAGGTCTCGGTTTTTCTTTCTTGAGACAATTTTTTTATTGTTTTCTGAAATATTCTGGGAAAAAAATGTGTATCTAAGACATCTCAACCCCACCCCTCCCATTCTGTCCAAACACAAATGGCAGCAGAGGACGTGTACTGTTCCACCTCTGGCACTGCTCGAGAACATTCCCTGAAGGCACAGAGGGAGCTTCTTGGTTCCTCTTAGAGCTCCGTGGATTCCACTGAGAGGAGGGCATGGCACGTGTGGTTGGACCCGCTGATACACATCCCGATGGTTTCCCACACATTCCTGCTACCAAGTGTCCCTGAAATTAGCATTCGCTTATATTTTCTACACGAAACATATTTGTCCAATAAATGCTTAGAAGATGTTTATTTTGATCAGCGTTGCCAAATTGCACTCTGTAACAGTTGTACCAATTTACACTCACAACAAACAATGTGGTTGGTTGGGCCGTGTGAGATCGCTGCTTTGGGAAGCCCAAAAAGTCAAATATTGGCAATTTCCAATGGTTCGTTCTCCGGAGAGCACTTCACTTCCTCCCGGACATGGTGTGGTGTCAAACTTTTTGCCAGTTTGGTAGGTGAAAGTGCTCTTCCTTAAGCTGAAATTTGCATTTTTCACTATGAATGAGGCTAAACATATTTTCCGGGCTCAATGGCTCTTTGTGTTTCTTTGTGACTTGTCCAAATTCATTGCCAATACTAGGCATCTTTTCAGTATAATTTTTACTTTAAAGAGCTCTTTCATATTCAGAAAATTGGACTATCCTGCCATATGCAAATATCTTTCTCAATGTATTCCCCAGCCTGGGAGGGAATGGGCAGCTGATTGTCCCAGGCTGGCCTGTGCCTAGCTCGGATTTGCTTCAGGCTGGTGCCAGACAGAAGGTGTCACACTCAGTGTCTTGGGGGTGGGTGGGAGGCAGGAGGAGGAGAGTGTTCACGTCCATTCTTAGAAGCCAGAAATGGCCTTCTTTGGCCGACTTGGAGAAGACTCTTCCAGTCCACCACAGAGCTGAAGTTCGCCAGCTCCATGTCCTGGGATTTGTGTTCCATTCTCCTTTCCCTTTGATTTTCTACCTTCTTTCTTCTGTAAGATCCACACAGCATTTAACATCTTAAACCCGGTACCATTAAGTAGGCCCTTGTCTGGGACCTGCTGGATGTTCTAGATCTGAATAAAACCACAAAGCGTGTGGGCAATGGACAGTCTCCGCCCTGGCTGTGTGTTAGAATCACCCCAGAGCTTTAAAGGGGAGCCCCAAGGCCAGGCTGTATCCGAGCCCCATCACCACTTCTGGGATGAGGCACTGGCATTTTTTTAAAGTTCCCCAGGAGTTTGACAGCCAGGTGGAGAATTCTGCGTATGTGTTTTTCTAAAAGTTTGTAATGAGATGTTCTCCCTTTGTTCCTACAAATTCTCAGAGTGAGGGCAGGGTCCAAACGCTCAGCTCTGTGCTGGCGCCAGGACAGCCTGAGTCACAGCTCCATCTCACTGCCTGGGTTGTTACCTAACTGCTCGGGCCCTTACTGTTACCTGCTGGAATGATAGCAGTCTTGACGCACAGTGGGGCTCTTAGGATTATGTGAGATTAGGCACCCAGAGCACTTACTCCAGTGCCTGGCACACAACAAACAACCACTAGATAAAGCAGGAAGGGATGACTGGCCTGTTTAAAAGATTTATTTATGGGGTCGGTGCTGTGGCATAGCAGGTAAAGCCGCCGGCTGCAGTGCTGGCATCCCATATGGGCACTGGTTTGAGTCCCGGCTGCTCCACTTCCGATCCAGCTTTCTGCTATGGCCTGGGAAAGCAGTGGAAGATGGCCCAAGTCCTTGGGCCCCTGCACCCATGTAGGAGACCCAGAAGATGCCCCTGTCTTTGAATAGGTGTGGCTCCAGCTATTGCGGCCAACTGGGGAGTGAACCAGCCGATAGAAGACCTCTCTCTCTCTGCCTCTCCTTCTTTCTCTGTGTAACTCCAACTTTCAAACAAATAAATAAATCTTTTTTAAAAAGATATTATCCTAATAAAGTTTGGAAAATATTTTTTAAAAATGATTTATTTATTTATTCGAAAGGCAGAATTAAAGAGATATGGAGAGAAAGACGAAGGAGAAAGAGAGGAAGAGAGAGAAAATCTTCCATCCACTGTTCACTCTGCAAATGGCAGGAGCCTGGAACTCCATCTGGGTCTCTCACGTGGGAGGGAGGGGCCCAAACCCTTGGATTATTTTCTGTTTTTTTCCTAGGCACGTTAGCAGGGAGTTGGACTGGAAACAGAGCCTCCAGGACTTGAACCAGCGCTCATATGGGATACCAGTGTCACAGGAGGGGGCTTAGCTCACTGCGCCAACAACACTGGCCTCTTGAGTTACAGAGTCTCAGAGGACAAAGTGATAAGACACAACCTCAGAGAAAGTCCCTGACGCAGATGCATCACAGGCTGCATGTTCCCGATACAACAAGGAGAGGACAACACAATAGCGAAGCAGACAGAGGATGTGAGTGGGCAGTCCCCACAGGAAAGCTTAGTGACCAGTGTTTGCAATTCCACATCACAGTAACCAAGGAAGACAGATGAAACCAACATGGCCGGCGCCTCGGCTCACTAGGCTAATCCTCCGCCTGCGGCGCCGGCACACTGGGTTCTAGTCCCGGTCGGGGTGCCGGATTCTGTCCCGGTTGCTGCTCTTCCAGGCCAGCTCTCTGCTGTGGCCCAGGAAGGCAGTGGAGGATGGCCCAAGTGCTTGGGCCCTGCACCCCTTGGGAGACCAGATAAGTACCTGGCTCCTGCCATCCAATCAGCGCGGTGCGCCAGCTGCAGCAGCCATTGGGGGGTGAACCAACGGCAAAAGGAAGACCTTTCTCTCTGTCTCTCTCTTTCTCACTGTCCACTCTGCCTGTCAAAAAAAAAGAAAAAAGAAATCAACAAGACAGCCTTTCCCATCCAAACACAAAATGAGCAATGAGACAGAGCGGACCAGGGTTCATATACACCCACACAGCCGGAGCCCAGAGGTACCCTGTGCTGGAGAAAAGCAAGAGTCCAGAGGACACTATTTAGACGTGGAAATGACCGCCTGTGTACACTTTTCACTCGCAAAATCCACCACTGACCACACACATGCTACAAAATACAGTGCATGGGGGCGGGGCGGGGGGGGGGGCATTGAGACCCCTTCTTTACCTGTAGTGTCTTTCTTGATCTTCATTACAAAGGGCTTTGAGATCAACGTGACAAAAGCTCCATCGCAGCTGATTCCAGGTGATGATGTAGTGTTTTCTTTCTTGGTAGTTTCAATTGTCTTATCCAAATTTAAGAGAAAGTGGGGAGATGGCCTGCTAGACTGGTCACTGGTTCCAGGGAGCGGACAGCGCTGCCCGGGGACCCAGGTGGATCAAGTTTGCAGTGCTCAGTCCAGACCCGAGGCTGGTGAGAGGGAGGAGGACTAGGCTCTGAGGCAGACTCCTCCCAGGGCAGTCCCACCTCTGTGGTTGGATTTCATTCCTGCTTTTCCCGACACCACTCCCGAAATAGACAGTGAGAGCGCACCTCTGCTTTCTCTTGAGGGTCCACTCTGTCCCATGAAACCCCCCGTCCGTCTTCAGGTTCTGAGAGCCTGGCCCGGCGTCTGCAGCGGTCACACTGCCATCCTGTGCCATGGGGCACCCCCATGAGGACCAGACTCAGGGCGGGGTAGCCTGGCTGGAACCAGCTGAGCCCCCCCCCCCCCCCCCCCGTCATGCGGGCGTCTTTATTCCACAGCACAGCACAGGGATGTTAGGGAGCGGGCAGCCCGGGTCACAGAGGTAGGCTCCCCGTCGCCGCCCTCGGAGAGCCGGCCCTCTCCCTCCATCCCCTCTTCTCAGCCTCCACAGGGGGAAAAACCGCGCACTTTACAAAGCCCTTTCATAAAATGCTATGTTAAATGAATAACAAATTACTTTTCCTTTTACTAGCTTTTAATGCTAATCGTGCCATTTATTCCTGACCTTCAGAAATATGAGATATTTTCAATGACAGCATAAAAAGTGTTCTTGTTTGAAAACCCAAGCTACTTTAGCCCGCATATTATTACTTATAAGTATAGTGTGTGTCAGCATCACTCATTTCAGCATCCCATTTATACCCAACTAGTGTATATTTCAGTTGGCATCCATTGTTCTCCTGCATACGTGTCAAATTCCTTAATGATGACTCTGACAAACGCATAGCGCTCCGTGTATATAAATTACATTTGCTACCATATAATCAGTGTTATCTATTAGAATGCTATTTGTGACAAATCATGTTCAAAATAAAAATTGAATTGATTTTTCTGTTATTTTAATATTGTGCCGCTCACAGCAAGCCTTTGATTGAATCTTAAACACTTTAATGCTCAATTTTTGTTCGAGGCAGATCAGAAATGGAGTGTGTACTATTCACCACGCTAAAACAATTTGTAAAACAACAAAATCAAATTTCAAAAAGCATCTTTATTTTCCAGCCGAGGCAATAAATTTGGTAAAGCTATCGTTCCAGGGCGCGCAACTCGGGGACCAGAGCCACGTGCGCATTTAATTTCTATGCATCCATTTTCATCTAAATTAGATTTTAACTTTAATGCAGGGTTTGAAAAGCCTCTGCCAGGCCTTTGTTTCTACCTTTTCTCTGAAGCAATTGCAGGCTTTGTACCAGCTGATACAGTCCCACCGCCTTCTCTCTGCCCCTCTGCAGCGGCCGGGCCACAGTCTCAGTGTTCTGGCCCCTGCAGAGCCTCCGGTGTGGTGCCGCTCATGGAGGCACCTGCCTGGCCATTTTGCTTAGTAAATAAGTTCCTTCCAACCAGAGCCTGGCCAGCTCTATTCTCTTGGGTTAATTTGTGATTTAAAAAGCTGAGGTTTGTGAACCAAGGCCCATGGGCCATTTGTGTGGTTGTTTTGTTCTTTGTTGTTGTTGTTGTTTGTTTTCTTGCAACCCTCCAGCTAAGCATAGTTGTCATATTTTAATAGTCTCTTAATATGCAGAGGATGAGGGCCAGTGTTGTGGCACAGCAGGTTAAGCTGCTGCCTGCAATGCCAGCATCCTCTGATCGGGCGCCAGACTAAGACCCCCTGGGAAAGTCGCAGAATATGACCTGGATACTAGAGCCTCCTGCCACCAACATGGGGAGGCCCTGATGGCGTTCCTGGCTCCTGGCTTCAGCCTGGCCCGGCCCAGCCCCAGCCGCTGCAGCCATTTCCGGGAGTGAATCAGCGAATGAAAGATCTCTCTCTTTCTCTGTATCTCGCTCTCCTGTAACTCTGCCTTTCAAATAAGTAAATAAATCTCTTTTTAAAAAGTATTTGTTATTTATTTATTTGAAAGGCAGAGATACAGAGAGGCAGAGAGAGAGAGAGGAGAGAGGTCTTCCATCCATTGTCCCCAGATGGCCGCAATAGCCAGAGCTGCACCCATCCGAAGCCAGGAGCCAGGAGCTCCTTCCGGGTCTCCCATGCGGGTACAGGGGCCCAAGGACTTGGGCCATCTTCCACTGTTTTCCCAGACCATAGCAGAGAGCTGGATTGGAAGTGGAGTAGCCAGGACTTGAACCAGTACCCATATAGGATGCTGGCACTTCAGGCAGTGGCTTTACCCACTATGCCACAGCACCGACCCCAACAGATCTTTTTAAAATATGCAAAAGATGAATGATATTTCATGAAACACAAAAATAAAATGCAATTAAAATTTCAGCATCTCTAAAGAAATATTATTGGAACTCAACTGTGCATTAATTTGCATATTGTCTGTTGCTGCTTTCCTGCTGAAATGTTGGAATTCAATAGTTGTGACAGTGGGCCGGCGCCGCGGCTCACTAGGCTAATCCTCTGCCTTGCGGCACACCAGGTTCTAGTGCCGGTTGGGGCGCCAGATTCTGTCCCGGTTGCCCCTCTTCCAGGCCAGCTCTCTGCTGTGGCCCAGGAGTGCAGTGGAGGATGGCCCAAGTGCTTGGGCCCTGTACCCCATGGGAGACCAGGAGAAGCACCTGGCTCCTGCCATCGGATCAGCACGGCGTGCCGGCTGCAGTAGCCATTGGAGGGTGAACCAACGCTAAAGGAAGACCTTTCTCTCTGTCTCTCTCTCACTGTCCACTCTGCCTGTCAAAAAAAAAAAAAAAAAAAGAACCCATTAAAAAAAAATTGTTGTGACAGTGACCCGGTGACCTACGAAGCCTAAAATCTTGGCCATTTGGTCCTTTGTGTGGGCGCCCAGCCTCTGGTTTAAAAGGACAGCTTAGTAATTTACGTCCTGTTGAAAGGCTGGATACCTTCAGGGCAGGAAGCTGCAGCAGCGCTCACATAAAATGCTGCCTTCGCAGCGGTAAATCCGCAGAACGGCTCTGGGGACACCCTGGCTGAAAGGTCCTCGGAGCGTTTGGAAGGACACAAAAGAGAGAGGACGAGAACAACCCAGTGGAACAACCCAGCTCTGACCTCCACAAAGCTGCGCGTGTGATAAATGCCCGCAAGAATACAAAAGCGCCAGCAATGCCTTCAGACACACAGGCTGGGAAACACTTGAAGTGCTTACGCAGATGCCACCCACACTGGGCAAAAGGAAGTGATTTTAGTGGTAGCGGACGAGCATTCTGTTAGAGCCGACAGACTGCAGACCTTGGAGCCAGGGTCCTCAGACTGAGGACGGGCCCACAGCCAGACACGGGCCCCGGGGGGAACAGGGGCCCTCGCGTGATCTGCAGGAGAGCGCCCATCAGAAACCAGGTCTAAAGGACGCCAGGCTGGGTGCCAGCTCCCCTAGGCCAAGCAGAGCCTGGTGGCGCCTTCAGAATGGTGCCCCGGGCTACTCAGAAGAGAGGTGCAGGCACCCCCTCCACCTTTGGAGATCCAGACAAATCTGGCTTGAACTCAAATATGCACATGAGATGTTATTGGAGGCAGGTATGTGTGTATATGTTCGCTTCTCCCAGGAGGGAGCCTGCTTTTGGAAACCTGATGGAGTCTGGCGCACCTGTCCCTCCTCTGACTGCCCTGCGTCAGCTGAGAGTAAGAGGCTGCCAAGGAGCACGCAGGGGGCTGGCGGCTTCGCCTGCGTGGGCAGCCGCCCCCCAGTGACAGCTCACACTTTCGGGTGCCCACTCGAGGCCGCCGGGCAGCAGGAGCCACGTGGGATGTTTTCGCGAGAAGCAATTTAAGGAATGCTGAGGCTCTCCAGGGAGGGAATCGAGGTGCCAGCTCCTGGAATCCTGGAGAGCGAGCAAGACAGAAGAGCCTGAAGGCAGGGAGGGGGCTGCCAGCCCCACCCTTCGCCCTCTGCAGCGGTCTGAGCTGTGATGGGCAGGAAAAGAAGCTGCAGGCTTCACCCCTGCAACACGCCCCGCCCCGTGCCTCCACTGCTGCAAGGCCTCCAACACAACCCACAAGGAAGGCAGCGTTCCCTGAGCCTCAGAGCTAAGGATGCTCGAGGCTTGGCTTGCGGTAGCCACACCCCCGTGACGCTGGCTCCCTCTTGCTGCCTGTGCTTTTGTGTTGCTCTTGTTTGCCCTCCCGTCCGATTTCTGGCTGAACTGATTCTACGTTGAAACCACTTACTGTCTGTGAGATGGAGCAGCTGTGTGCCTCAGTTTCTCCTTTCTGTAAAATGGGAATAATTATACTCCTTAGATAGGCTGTTCCGGGCACAGGCCGAGCCAGAGCAAACAGTCTGCATGTGTTAGCTGCTGCCGCCGTGGGTGCTGTTGGCTGATCTCACCTCTCTACCAGCCTCTCGGGGCAGAGTCCCAGGAAGGAAACCACGGTGGGAAACAGAGCACTTGGTTAGGGGCCGGGAGCCCTGCTGCGGCCCTGTCAGTGACTCATTCCTTGGGCTCAGAGACGTCACTCCTCCCCCCAACCCAGTTCCATGATAGCGCGTTTTCCTGCTGCTAACTCAGAACAGCGGCGCCCGCAGAAGGGCCTAATATCAGTCTTCACACCCACGCTGCTGGGTACGTTCTTCGTTCTTTTTTTTTTTTTTTTTTTTTTCCTTCCATCTGATGCTCAGAGAGGTTCAGGAAACTGTCCGCAGCTACACAGCCAAAGAGAAGGCACCCGGAGAACTCTGGGAGCCTGACACAGGCCCACAGGCCTCACGGCTGTGCCAGGCAGAGCAAAAGCTGTAACTGAGGTCCTTCCAAGAGCCGGGTGGGCAGCAGGGACAGAGAACCCTGGCACAGAAGGAGAGAAAGAACAGCCCCCAGGGAATGCTTTACCTGTCACAGAGGCCAGCCTATCCCAACAAAAGGCCCCTCGGCTCAGGGAGTTGTGTCACATCAGGTAATGGAATTGTTTTTAGTGGCAAGAATGAGCTCATTAAGGATGCAGCTTGCGCTAATCATGATAATTTGCTGAGCAGTAAAATCACCCCTCTGCCTCCTCCCTCCGACAGACGACGCTCCAGAAATTATAGGCTAGAGAGAAACAGAAAGGACGAAGATTAAGGAAAAGAATTGCCCTGCGGAACTGCTCCAACAAAAGGAGGTACGGATTTGCACATTGAACTTGGTGATCTTAATCACGAAGTTAGGGAAGAATTAGACACTACTAGAGAATTTTTAAAATTGCCTTTATTCGATTTTGTTACCTCTGTCACTAGGTGGTTATTTTTCGGTCTTGTTTCAGTTTTACAGATCAGAACTTCATTATTTTTTTTTTAATACTGGTGCGGAACGAATTAGCCACTGAGTTAAATACTGATGCATGCTATGATCTCATAGATGCGAGCTGTTGTGGGGAGTCACGTCAGGCCTGGCGCACCCTTCATTTCATGGCCAAGACCCAAACAACCTGAGCCCTGAGCTGGCATCTGCAAACCCTCTGAGTTTGGGAGAGGGAACCAGGCTGACAGCCCTCATTAATGAAGGGCTCGGGAAGAGGCAGCCCCGGGCCACACGGCCCTGGACAGCTGAGAGATCCGGCTATGGTTCCTCCGGGGGCTCCGGGGTTGCTTTTCCAGCTGTTTAAGAATCTAGGAAAAGGGGCTGGTGATGAGGCACTGCGGGTTAAACCACCACTTACGATGCTGGCATATCACATAAGCATCATTTGGACTCCCAGCTTCTCCACATCCAATCCAGCGCCCTGCTAATGCACCTGGGATGATGCCCCAAGTACTTAGGTCCCTGACACACATGCAAGAGACCCGGATGGAGTTCTTGGCTCCTGGCGTCGGCCTGATGAAGACCTGGCTGTTGTGGCCATTTGGGATGTAAACCAGCAGATGGAAGATCTCTCTCTCTCTCTCTCTCTCTCTCTCTCTCTCTCTATCTTTCTGTAACCCTTTCAAATAAACCAAATAAATCTTTAAAAAATTAATTCAAATTTCATACAGGTCACCTCTTTGAAGCTTACATTTCAGGGCCTCCCAGGCCAGAGTGTGCATTAGCAGGAAGCAGAGTCAGGACTCAGTCCAGCATCCTGGTACAGGGTACACGCATCCCAAGCAGGGTCTCAACTGCCTGCACCCAACCCCCGCCACCCAGAACTGCTTTTGATTTCTTCTGAGGGCTGCTTGCTGCCAGGTGAGGCCAGAGAGGACAGTGCCTGTGAGTGCTGTGGATGGAACTGTGCCCCTCAGAACAGGGACAGTGGACTCCCAGTCCCCGGTACCCCAGGGTGTGGCATGTTTAGAACTAGGGCCCCTGCAGCTGTCTTCAGTGAGGAGGTGACCACACAGGAACAGAGTGGACTCCCACTCCAGTGTGACTGTCCCCCTGAGAAGATGGCCACGTGGCGATGCGGACCACACAGGGAGGAAGAAGGGGAATGCGGTTACCCAGGAAGGGTCGCCCAAGCTGCTGCAAGCCACACAAGACGGGAAGAGGCAGGCAGGGAGCCTGGCCTGGCTGGCACCTTGGCTTTGGGCCGCCAGCGTCCAGAACTATCAGATGACAAATCTGTCGTCTGAAGCCGCTCCTTTTGGGGTGTTTCATTACAGCAGCTCTAGCAGATGAATATAGCTGGGGCCAGCTAGCTGGACAACCTGGGGGCAGGGGTTCTGGGGAACCAGGGCTGGGGTGGACACAGCATCTGTGCCAGTGTTGGGGACACGCCATGCCAGGACCCAGGGTGACCGTGGAAGCCAACCGGCGAGAGGGCCGGGCTGGGACTGTGCAGTGTCACCTCTGGGCTTAGAAGAAACAGCCCCCCTGGCTCTTCTCAAGATCACACAACCCGGGGAGAAACCCCACAAAAGCCCTGGGACACTAAGAAGTGTCCTCTGTACTCCCACGTGACAATCTACGGTCTTCCCCACGAACGCCGGGCTCCTGCCAACCACTCGGACGCAGGTGGTACTAAGAGAGTTCTCGCTATTAAAGCTCTGATCACCCATGAGGGTGTGGGCTGATTTTGATGTGACGACAGCAGGCTTTTGAGCCCTGCCCCCAAGGTTCTCCTCTTGCACCTAGCTTTCTGCATAGCTTGCTGAGGACAGTGGCTATAGAGAGAACTTCTCGTTGCACCACAGGTCTGGCCTCTGAGCACAGCCACACGGGCCCAGGGTGCTGGGGTCCTCCGTCAAGGGTCTTTGCAGGGCGGGGCAGTTTCCATCTGGAAGAGAAACCGTTTGCATGAGTTGCAGGCACGTGGCCCAGGTGCAAGCAGAGAGGCCATTGCAAACATCTCATCCCCTTATGAAAAACAGAGAAAGGTAGGGGAGAAAGACTTCCATACCTGGGACAGAGAAATCCGGGTATTTGGGCAGCAGCCCTCCGTGGATCAGCACTCTTGGAGAAGGAGCAGGAAGCTGTGGGGTGCTGACTCCGTGAGTTCTAAAGAGCAAAAGTCATAGAATTACTCCTTTCATTCATGATAAAAATAAGAACAAACATAACACATGCAGTCCTGTGTGAGCATGGCATGTTTATTTCTGAGCCTTATAATTTATTCCCATTTAACAGAAGAGCAAAGTTGAGGCCACAAGAGCTTCCTTATGCAGTGTCTTGGTGTCCTCTGACATTTCCCTCCCTCAGCACCCTTGACCCCAAGGCTGCTGCCAAGATGGACCCTCCCCCCTTGGTTTTCACTCCCAGCCCCTCCCTACAAACCAGCAGGCTGCTGGGGAGGCAGAGGGTGGCTGCCTACTGGGAAGGCCCTGCAGTCACAACTTCTTTACAACAAACCAAGCACAAACAAGCGGATGCTGGGCAGGGCTGCTTTCCTCCCTGGACTTTGCTGTCTGTGGTTATGAGCTGAGACATACTTACACCTCGTATGGCTTTAGACGTGCCCTCCTGGCCTGCTCTGTGATGTTCAGGAAGTCCCTGTAGCAGTTTCTGGCCATGACAGTGTACCTTGTGGCACAGCCAAATTCAGTGACCCTGGCTCTAGGCAGGTAGCCTGCCCAGCCGGGGATGGGAGGCTCCTCGGGAGGTTTCTTGATGTATTTGCATTCTGTAAAAAAAAAAAAAAAGAGAGAGAGACACCATGCTTCCCTGGGAAAGCCACATGGGTAGCTGGCACCCCAGCAGTCAGCCCAGAGGAGGTACAGCACAGGACACTGCTTGGTTACTGCTGTGGATACAGAGTATCCCACCTAACTCACTCACAGACTAAGAGGTCGGTCCCAACACTCCCTCCACTCGGGAGGAGACTGAGACCTGGAGGAGGTTAAGAGAGACTGGGCCAAGGCCACCCACCCACAGCCACAAGGTGGCAGGGCCAGGACTCTAGCCTGGTGTTCGTCCCAAGCCCCTTTGTCAAGGGAATGACAAAGCTTCAGACCTCCCGCTGTGACGGTTTACATAAGGGGAGGAACAGCCTGCAGGTTAGGAGAGAGTCAGACTCAGCACCGGAAGCCTGACTCTGGCTGGCTGGGTGACCTTGGGCAGGTGTGACTGCCCCTACTCCTTCCTGCAGGAGGCCGCTGAGTCCCAGGACCTCACAGCTGGAGGAAGAAAGCAGAGCTGAGATAGGGAAACAGGCTGCCCGCGGTCACCCAGCAAGTAGCGACAGAGCCAGCTCAGCCTCAGATGTTCTTTGTGATGTCTGGAACATTTTAAAGCACGCAACCATGTAAACGGCCGTGTGTCCTTGAAAAGGCCCCAAACACGTATAGGAATAACAATAAAGGCAATGACCCCGTTACTTTTGCTTTAGGCCTTCAGATCTTAAAAAGCGACCCAGGCCGAGTCATTGCTGTGATTATCACTGCTACGGTCATCGGTCATAGGTGTTGCTCAGTGTGAATCCCCTCCCGCTCAGCTAGGAGCAGAATTCAAACCCAGGCCTGATGTCAGTGCCCACGCTGCCCTCACTGCCTTCATCGCTAAGATGGGACTAAGTCTGGGCCGTGTGGGGTTGTAGTGATGGTCAGCGAAACAGGAGCGCCCGGCCCAGACAAAACGTGGTATCCACTGCCCCAGGAGCTGACGCCTGGAGATCTGCTGTGACTCCCAGGCTCTCAGCTCCCAGATCAGCACCCTCTCCCCTAGCAATGGACCTCTCACATTAAGGAACTGAGCCCGGGGCAGACATTGGCCAAGCAGTGAAGTCGGCGGTTAAGTTATCCGTGTCCCATATAGGAGTGCCTGGGTTTCACACCCAGCTCCCGCTCCTGATTCTGACTTCCTGCTGATGCAGGCTCTGGGGGGCAGCAGTGATGCCTCAAGTAACTGGGTTCTTGCCACCCACATGGATTGAGTTTCCAGGCCCTGGCTCCTGGCTTCTGGAGCCTTCTCTGTCTCCTCTCTCTGTCTCTCTGCCTCTCAAATTTTGGAAGGAAGAAGGGAAGGAAGGGAGGAGGGAAGGAAAGAAGGAAGGAAGGGAGGATGGGAGGGAGAGATTAAGGAAGGGACATAAGGGGCTGAGCCTTTGCATGTTGCACGGAGGCCTGGGGACTTGCAACTTCAGCTGCTGCTGGGTTTATGCTTAGAAGCAAGGAGAAGGGGGGAGCTGGGGGAGGGGAGCCCATACCCAGACTCAAGGGGTGGTACTTCCGGTAGTACTCGTGCACGGCCCGCTGGACCGTCTCCTCGGAGCACACAGGCTTCAGTGTGGGAGCAGTGGCCACCAAGCAGCGAAGCTCCTCCAGCTGGGCTTTGTATCTGCGCGTGCTCTCCTGGAAGGTCTTCAGGCAGTGGCCCACATCTTCCTCGCTGGAGCCTCCCTGGCAGCTAACGAATGGCACGAAGCCTGCAAAAGCAGCCGAGTCACAGCCTTGACCGAGGCTGGGGGAGGGGGAGAGGTTCAGAATCCCTCTAAACTACCCTGAATGCCAGCCCACCCCCCGGGGCCAGCAATGCTGCATTTTCCCAAAGGCCATTAGCACAATCAGTGCTGTGGCTTCCACTGTGGCTGAGCCCTCCCAAGGCCAAGAAGAAATGACCTTGGGGCTGGGGAGGGAAGGCGCATTTCACCAACGCAGAGGACTGGTACCTGTTCTTTGCTAGCCAAGCCCCTTACGCCTGCCTGCACCCTAAGTGGGGAAAGCATTTAATGGGCCAAAATGATAACCTGAGAAGCTACTGAAATTATTCATCGTTTTAGAGAGAGAAAGCTTATTTTCCTTGACACTTCCCAAGTGTAATTTGGGATCTTTCCTGCCAGACCATCAGAAAATTGCAGGCTTATTAAAAGCAGAGACACAAAAAGGTAAATTCATTATCTGTAAGACCCTCCCCTGGAACAATTTTTCCCCATTTCCCACCAAATAACATATAATCATTACGATCATTACGGGGAAAGCACAACTATTTGTTTAAACTCGATGCGGAATCCTAAGTACTATAATATTGTCACAATAAAGCCACTTTTAAAGAGAACAAATGAGGAAAACTGGTTAAGAACTTGCTTTTAAACTGCAAAGTAAATACAGCTCAGCACATTAGGGGGAAACCCGGCCTCGGGGCTGAAAGCCGCCACCCTCCCGCTGACCCCTGCGATCAACCAGCCCAGGCCCCCAAGGAATCAGCGCGTAGGCTGATCCTGACCTTGCTGCAAGTCCCCGGGGCTGCCACGGCACCACCTCAGCCCCTGGACAATCAAAAGACAGCCCCACTGTGGTGTAGGAGGCCACAGAACCCCAGGGGCATGGCCACAGTCCCTTCCCCATCACCAGGGCCTGCTCTGACCTGTGTATATTGTACCTGAGTGTATATGTGCACGCCTGGAAACATCCCACCCTCCACTGTAGACTTCCAGCCTGCACAACTGTGCCAGAAGAAACTGCTGTCACTTTAAAGCACCCAGTTGGTGGTGATTGGTTATAGCCATCCTAGAAAATGACTACACCCATGTTCCAGAATCTTCTCCATCCCCCCCCCCCCCAGAGAGATGAGTTGCTTCCTTACAATTGTGGAGTGAGCAGGTGGAGAACTGAAGCTCATCAAGGCCCACATCCTGTTCTCTTAACCAGACAGGAGGCCAGGCCGAGGCTGGGACTATCCCAAGCACCAGACATACAGTGTGTGAGAGCAGAGCGTCCACAGGGACCACTGGGTTTGCCACCTACAGGGAGGTGACTTTGTAAGTTCACAGCAGCCCAGAAGTTGGAGGACGTAGAGCAAACAACAACTTTTTTGGTTGGCCGGGTGCTGAAGGGTCTCCCTGATGCATGACTTCCCAGCGCTAACACCAGCACAGCCCTGGGAGAATCAGGGCACTTGGCCACCCTCCTTGCAGGGACCGCAGGGAAGAATGACAACGCAGGGACAGCCTCTGGCGGGGACTGAGAGCGCCCCACCTGGGAAGGACAGAGCCCCAGCTTAGCTACTGTGCTCGTCGTCAAAGCCTTGTGTCTGTCCTTGTCCAAAGGCATCCACCAGGCCTTCAGCGCTTCCTGCCTACCAGGCCACATCGGGACCATCTGGCCCAAGTTCTCTATTGATCAGAACTCAGCTCTCAGGCGTCTGCAGTCACGGAGCACCCTCCATGTGTCTCAAACATGAGAGCACCTGCGAGGGCCCAGTCAGCAGGCAGGCCTGGACACGGGGAAAGGCTGCGGCTCTCCTGCCGGGCTTATCTGCACTCACCACTGTAGCCGGGTGTGATTGGCAGCTTTCTCATGAAGATCCTAGAAGACTCCATGGTTGCACTCTCTGTTAAGAAGAGACGGGGGAATGAAACGGTCTCATCAGAGTCTCTGCCTTTAGGACTCACTCACATCTGCAAGAGCCCAGAGTGGAGGAAAGCCCTTGCCAGGGGCTGGGACTGAGAAGCAGCACCACCGTCTTACCCAAAGCTGGCAGACACGGCTGGCTGCAGCTACAAACCAACGTCCTGGCCCCAAACTGCCTTTCACTTTACCCTGATAACAGGTCTGCAGATCACAGCCTCCTCCCCAGCAGGTCCCTCCCATTCATCCATCCATCCAGCCACACATCCGTCAGTCCATCCATCCATCCATCCACACATCCGTCAGTACACCCATCCATCAATCCAGCCACCCATCCATCTATCCATCCATGCAACCAACCATCCATCAATCCATCCATCCATCCACACATCCGTCAGTCCATCCATCCACACATCCACCAGTCCATCCATCCATCCATCCAGCCAGCCACACATCAATCCATCCATCCATGCAACCAACCACCCATCAATCCATCCATCCACCCATCCATCCTCCATCCATCTACCCATCCATCCATCCACCCATCCATCCATCCATCCATCCATCCATCCAAACATCTGTCAGTCCATCCATCCATCAATCCAGCCACACATCAATCTATCCATCCATGCAACCAACCATCCATCCATCCACCCACCCATCCACCCATCCATCCACCCATCCATCCATCCACCCACCCATCCATCCACCCATCCATCCATCCATCCATCCACCCACCCACCCAACCATCCATACATCCACCCACCCATCCATCCATCCATCCACCCATCCATCCATCCATCCATCCACCCACCCATCCATCTATCCATCCACCCATCCATCTATCCATCCACCCATCCATCCATCCATCCATCCACCCATCCATCCATCCATCCATCCACCCACCCAACCACCCAACAACCATAAGCTACGCACATACCATGGCCATGGAATGTGACAAAGGTCAGGAATACAAAGAGCAAGACCCAGGAGCCCCCGTGTGAGACTCGTGAACCTGGGGAGAAGAGAGATGAGGCACCCACACCCCCAGGGGAATCCGTGGCAGCAGTAATATTTGCTTCCGCGGGAACTCCTTTAGGGACCGGCATGGAGCCCAGGGGGGGCAAGCAGAGGTGGGGCTCCATTACAGCACCAATTTATGTGGATGCTCTCTCTAGAGCAAGACCCTCCCTCCTCCGTAGGCAGTGCAGTGGTCCCCGCCAAACGGGCCAGGGCCTGCATCGATTCCGCGGATGCCACCCTGTCCTACCCTGCAATCAGGGCCATCGGTCAGGTTCATCAAGAGAGCACGACACCTCCAAGACCGGGTTAAGCGGCTTCAGGTGCAAGGGAGGCCGCAGCCGTGACACAGCCCTGTCCCCACCAGGCTAAGAACAGTGAGGTCCCACAGACCTGGCTGTGAACCCACCTGTCCACCAAGAACGGTCTTCAACGCACTGCTTAACCCCCTCAACGGTCCCACTGCAGATGGGGACAGAAGCAAGGGGGCATTTATAGGTCACTAATCACCCACAGCATCCCCATGTCATAGACAAGTAAGACACAGACAAGCTGGGACCCTTGCTTGAGGAGTCTGGGGTGAACAAGGATGAACACAGGACTTCCGAACTCTGAGGAGCAGGAAATAGGGCCCGAAGTGCGGTGCTGAGTGCAGGCCTGGAGGAGGCGGGCAGAGCGGAGCTTGGCAAGGAGATGTCCCGAGGGAGAGGGCGGGGCGGGGCCGGCCAGCGCCGTGCTCACCTGGGGCGGCCTGGGTGGAGGTCAGCTGGGTCCTCGCGGGCAGCCCGGCCTTTGTGCGCTCATTCCGCGGTGCAGGCGGGGCACACACCCGGGCGTCTCCCCACCCCGCCCGCCCAGCGTCGCCTCTGTCTCCTTCCTTCCCCCCGGGATGCCCACTGTGAAGCCGGCAGGGAGGGGCCGGGCCGCTTTCCCCGCCCACAGCCCGCAGTGGCCGCTCTGCCCGCTGCCTGGGGGCGCTGCGGCGTGGGCTGCGTGTTTACCCCGCGCGCCCGGCTTTCTCTGCCTACGCTCTAAGGAAACTCAACCTCAGATGGGGACCGATGGAGCCAACGCCTTTCCTGCCCCACTAAGAGTCCTCGGAGCCCACCTCAGGCCCTGTAGAAGCTTCTAGAGCCAGCTGCGGAGTGTGACCCTGGTGTGGCTCCAGGTGCAGCTTCCTGTGCCTGCGAGGACGCCAGAGGGCAGGGCACTGTGCCAGGCCTTCCGCATTTTCAAATGTGGGTGCAATGGAGTTGTCAGGGGTCCCCACGGGCTTTCTCTCTGGTTAGAACACCTTCTTCCAACACCAGGCTCTGCGGACATCCCTGACGCTTTGGTTCCCAGCCAATGAAGGCAGGGCTGGTGTTGGCGTGACTGTTAAGCTTACAATATGGAGGAACCAGCCGCGGCCCAGACTGGAGAAGGGGCGGTGGGCAACAGCCGAGCATTGCTGCGCTCACAGACCCCGAACGGAGACAAAGGCAGTCTTGCTCGGTGAGATCCAGAGTTTTGCTTTATTAGACATCGGTGGAGACAAGAGTTTGTAGATACAATCCCGTCAAGTTGTGAACCGCTGCACAGGTTGTGAAGTTTGGGGTTTTCTTGTAGTGCACAAGACCCCAGTGGCTGAGATTTGTAGGATAAATGCTTTCCTATTTCAAGCAGATGGGCAGTGTAGGTGACACGATGACCAACAGTGTTAGGCTGGTCACCCCCGTGGGCCAGTTCCCAGCATACAGGCATCCACAGCTTCATCACAGCTATTACATCTCTACAATGTGAAGTTCGAGCTCCAGCTAATAGTGCATTGGACTCCTGCTTATATCAGTGCATGCAATTCATGGCTACCCTGGCACTTAACCAGACTTGGACTCTAAAAGCTAAACTTGGTCTAGATAACATTCTAAGGGTGGGGCAGGCTCTGTAATCCGGACTCACCTCAGCCCTCACTCCGCAGACACACTCATCTGCCTCCTCCTCTTCCCTGTCCTGTCTGTAACTTGTCCTGCCCTTCAGCATTTATTGTTGCCTGCTGTGTTCAGAAAGGGAAGTTACAAGAGAAATCCCTGACAGTTTTGCTTCCAGGAAGCATGACCATCAGATAATATGCCAGGGACAACTGAGACACGAGTCAAGACAACAGGCCTTCTAGAAATGTTCTACGGTTAGGAAACGTGTCCAAGTGTACTTGTCCAGTGTTCTTATTCTAGAATATTTCTAGGGGTGGGAGTGGCTTTGGAGGTCTCATTGAAAGTTTTAACTACTCAGGCTGCATCTCTGGGGCCAGGAGGAAGTCTAATTAAATTGTCACCCCCTGTCCATCATCTGTTTGCCAACATTGCAGGTTTCTAGCAGCTCATCAAAGAGAAATAGTAGACAAGGAGACATCATTAATGCAAGGCAGGAAAGGCTTTACATCAGCAAAAAAAAAAAAAAAAGGAGAAGAAGGGGGCTTGACTATATTACTCTCAGTTACACCTAACCCAGCAGAAAAGCTGGGATAATGTACACTTCTTCCTTTGGCTTTGGAAAATTACAGTCGTCACACAGAGGAGACCACGTTTTGCCTGTACAGTGACTGCTTTGCCTTAGAAGGAAGCTTGACAGCCCCACAGGATGTAAAGTGTTTCATAGGTTCTCCCGCACAGAACTGTAACCTTCTGTTCTCCAAGTCTGGACAGGAGGATTGATAGGTAATGCTTTAGATACAAGCTGTAGGCCTCTGGGAAGGATGTGTGCGGGCAAGGGTCTGACAACACCATCATCCAGGGGCCGCACGGACTCAGGGGGTCCCCCCCCTCATCAGTTGCTCCATCCTGCGCACATAGTCCCTAGCTAGGCATCAGCATAAATTGATGATTCATGAGCGCAATGAAGGGATAGCAAAATTGGGGATAGCAAGGTCAACAACAACAATCAAAGAGCGTTATTTTTAAACAAGAAAAGCAACACAGTAGAAATAAAGATTCTGTACAAGATTCTGACATTGTATGTACATAAAATTCTGTTTCTCAGAACTAAGCTCAAAAGTCTTCTTTGTAGACAAACATGGCTGCCAGCCCCAAAGAGAGACCCTAGAGACAGCTGTGAAACAGAGCAGGCAGCAAGAGGACGAGAGCAAAGACTGTCCCGGCTGTGGAACCCTGCCCGGACATCATGGGACCAGACTCCCTACTTCTGTGGCTGTTAGTATTTCCCGTTCTAGCGGGGATTCTGCAGCAGATGAGGTGAGAAGAAGACAGAAGTGTTAAAATGAAATTTGAAACGCGACTGAAAATCTGCCTATCGGCTATGCTAATGGCCTGTGGGTCCAACTCCCATTCGAAGTCTGTTCCCTCCTCTATTCAATCAGGGTGCATCCCGAGATGTAAAATTGGAATGAATTCCAGCAGGTGGAAAACACAGCTTTGAACAGATCAGATGGGCTGTGAGTCAGATTCTTGATTCTTTCTTTCTTAGTTGGTTCCTGATGTTGGAGAAAACAGGAGAGAACAGAGACCACCGGGGGTCAGCCCCGTTCTTAGTTCTTCTCCCCTGAAATCTTTTTCCTCCCAGGCCCTTCCTAGGACAGTTGAAAGTGCCATCCCCAAGGGGGGGTGGGGTAGGGAGGCAGCTCACTCACTCAGACAATGGACTAGGGCATCACTCACCACGGGTCAGCTCTCTTCCAAAGGGAGCCCTAGGTGAGACGAGAGGGTACATGCTGTGGGCCCTGTGTGGGCTTCAACAAAACCTAAAGTTGGGAAATCTCAAATGTCAATGGGACATCAATCACTTGTGGTGTATCCTAAAAATGCAGATTCCTGCCCCCTCTTCAAGAGTCAACTTCGGTTAAAAAGGGGCAGGAACCAAGCCCCCGTTTTTGACAAGTACTCGAACGACTCAGATGAAAGTGAGCCCCAGATCTGCCTCGAGAGAACTGGCTTAATTCATCAAGCAGGTGTCGCCAGATTCTTTTTAGACAGACTTTAAAAACGGGAGGTTGTAATGAACTATTTCATAGAACAGAGGAGCTGAGCCTCTCTCAAAGTGTGGGAACCAATGGCCAAAACCTTTAAGGACACAGGAATGAGCAGGGTTGGGGAGAGGGAGTAATTTTAAGTCTGGAAGGTTTTCGAGGTCGGGGCTGGTCCGGACGTCTGGGCTTGGTGAAGGCGACAAGGCACAGCGCTCCTGGTAGGATTGGCTAGAATGGCTAACAGCTGGTGAACTTGGGAGTTGGGGGTTGGTGTTCTGGGAATTACCCCACAGCACATGCTGTTGAACCTCCTCTAACCTGCGGGTTTACTTTTTGCAATTTCAGTTACCGTTGGTCAACTGTGGTCCCCCAGCACAGCCCAGGATAGTAAGATCTTTGGAGAGAGGGCAACCACACTTATGATACTTCATTGCTGTAATTATTCCACTTTATTATTAGTTATTGTTTTAAGCTTTCACTGTGCCTAATTTATAAGTTAAACTTTTATCATGTGTATGTATAGATAGGAAAAAGACATACATATTATATGACGAGGACTTCCAGAAGTTCATGGAAAATCTGCATTATCTTTTAATTCCATTTCCTGCAAACTTTTGGAAGACCCCTGTAGCTAGAATTCAGTGCTAGGCACAGTTTGCAGGCACCCACTTCGAGGGGATGAGTGGGAGGTCTTGGAATGAATCCCCCATGGAGGAGGGGGATGAATATAATTTGGGATATGTCAGTAACTCCTGAACAGCAGAGCAAGTTTCCACCTGCTGAAAAGCTGAGGTGTGAGCGCTCCTACTCGTGGCAGTCCCGGCGGGGGAGCCAAGGCTGCAGTTTTCCTTTGCTAAGCTGCCTTGGAATTTAAATTCTATGAGAACCTAAAATAGTGCCCTGTGTAGGCTGTCTTCTCCCACCAGCTACCATCGTGCCAAGTTCCCCCTGAATCACCACTTTTGATCCCACCATGAGGAAAAGAAATTAGCTGCAGATGGGTGGCATTTTGTGTTGACTGCCATCCAGAAAACATGAAGGACAAAACGAAAGTCCCAGATAAAGATCTCCCCCTGGCTCAGAGATCTCCCTTGAAACCTAGGAAGACGCCACAGGGCTTCCACCGGAGTTCGACTCAGCAGAGACATGTGTACCGCAGCCCATCCGCTGCTGCGGCCCAGCGCCAGTCGCCTTGTCACACGGCGGGTCCTCCCTCCACTCTGTCCCTATGGAAATGAGCTGCTCTCCCAGGGTCCTGAAATCTCCTGTTCTCAAACCTCAACTTCCACTTTCGGCCGTTGTCCTGACTCCAGTGACTGACTCAGAAATCTCCTTGTTCCTGGCCCTGGATGTTCTCAGCTTCCCTGACGAAATTTGGGCAGACGATGGCAAGGGGTCAAGGTCAGGGACAGGACGGTCAAGGCTGAGGTCAGCAGATGCAGATGAGTTGAGTCCAAGGGGGCAGGCAGCAGGGAGGGGTGGTTAGTAATTTAAGAAGTCGATCCCTACTTTGACACTCTTTGAGGTGGCTATATCAACGGCCGTGGCCTTAATCTCGGTGTCCCCAAACTGCATGAGGGTCTGGATCTCCCTCCGGGCGGGCACCGCCGCACCGCTGGTGCCCGTGAGATCCAGGCGGAGCGTGCCGCACTTCTTCACCCCGGGGTCGGTGATGAAGCTGACGCTGTCATGCTCAGCGCTGTAGATGTTGATGACGATGACCAGCTGCGAGGGCTTGGCGGGGGTGTAGCTTCGCTTGACCAGCTCGCCCAGGGCCACTGACTGGTCTGCCGAGATGAACTTGTCGAAGACGTCGGTGCACCAGCGTGTGCCATCTTTCACCAGCAACTTCTCGGGCGGGTGCTTGCCCTCCACGTAGCGGTTCAGCACACCCACCCCGTAGGTGAGCGGGGACCGGCGCACCTTGATCACCGCGGGGTCCAGGCCGAAGAGGACGGCACCCTTGAGGATGGTGAGGCCCACGTCCTGGGGGATGATGATCCGGCACTTGTCGCCGAAGGCAGCCTGCACCGCCTGCTGCAGCAGCGGCGCCTCGGCAAAGCCACCCACCAGGAAGAGGAACTTGACCGTGGACACCTCGGGCTTCTGAAACAGATCCCCTGAAAAGCAAGAGGGAGACAGAACATCGCGTTGGTGAAAGCCAGCAGGCACACGAGCCGTGGGCCGCCCGAGCCCGTGGCGAGTGGACAGAAACCACGTGGGCCGCCTGCAGAGCTGGCTGGCGGCATCCGAGCTCACTGAAGAGAATTCTCCAGGAGCCATTCTGTTTTATTTAATTGAGAGATGGACAGCAAGAGCTCCCATCCAGCAGGCCCCTGCTGGACCTCAATCCAGCGAGTCTGCTGTGTGTCCCTGGGTCAGGGCCACTGGCAGGGGCAGTAGGACTGCATGCCAGGTCCTCTTTGCCCCGGGAAAACCTTCCTTTGGTTCCCACCACAGCTGCTTCTCTCCCAGCAGGGTGAGGACCCCCCGTGTCCTGATGAGGCAGACAGTGCACTCCCTGGAGGCTTCCCAGCTCCTATTTCTCTGTCTTTTGGGGCCAAACTGGAACCCAGGTGAGGGCAGGCTCTCGGCGGCTCTGCAGGACCTGAGGAGAGGGGTGGGACCTCCTCGCTACATGACCAAGCCCTGCTCACTCCTGTGGCTTCCAGCCCAAGCCCTGCTCACTCCTGTGGCATCCAGCCCCAGGCCCCCTACCAGCCTGACTCCTGATGCTGGAGAAGTCAGGCCCCAGTCTCAGCTCTGCCCCGCTGTGTGGCCAAGGCGCCGCAGGCACTTACGGAGGTGCTCAATGATGCTGTCGATGGTCGGCTTAAAGAGGGCGTTCATGGCGTCCGGGCTCATCCGCAGCATCCCCTGCGAGGACCACTTCACGAAATCCACGCTGGGAGAGAAGGGGGGAGCAGGCAGTGAGGGTCTCCCTGAGAAGTCCTGTGCCCTGGCAGAACGCCTGTCACACCCCAGAGCAGAAAGAGCTTGCAAGTCAAAAGCTCCCTTGGACGTCCTCCAACCTGCAGGACCTCGACCCTTAGCCGCTCACCAGCTAGGACCGAATCTCTTCTGTTTCTCTGCTTCGGGCTGTGGCCGACCTGCTGCTGGGATACTGGAAGCCAAATGCAGTAGCAAAGGGGCGTAAATAAAGGGCAGCCCTCTCTTCTGGAGGACCCCATCTGATTCTAACAAAGGTTGGATGCCATGATATTAAAGACTCATCCGGTGTGGTGTCTGTACTGCCGGGTAAGGCTACCAAGATACCAGCGCGGGCACCCGGCTGCATCACCTGCGCCCCAGGCACCTGTCACATGTCAGTGACAAGCTCAGTCCTACTGGATGCCCTTCCTAGTCCCTCTGTCAAAAGCACAGCATGGGGCTGGCACCACGGCTCAACAGGCTAATCCTCCGCCTAGCGGCACCAGCACACCGGGTTCTAGTCCCGGTCGCCCCTCTTCCAGGCCAGCTCCCTGCTGTGGCCAGGGAGTGCAGTGGAGGATGGCCCAAGTGCTTGGGCCCTGCACCCCATGGGAGACCAGGAGAAGCACCTGGTTCCTGCCTTCAGATCAGCGCGGTGTGCCGGCCACGGTGGCCATTGGAGGGTGAACCAACGGCAAAGGAAGACCTTTCTCTGTCTCTCTCTCTCTCTCTCTCTTTCTCACTGTCCACTCTGTCTGTCAAAAAAAAAAAAAAAAAGCACAGCATGTCCAGGGCAGCAGCAGCGTGAAGCAGGGACAGGGACCCAGGGTGGCCGGCCACCACCGCGCAGCAGCTGCGGGCTTCTCTAAGACCTGAGCGTGGCAGAACAGCTCTCCGTCCCATCTACTGTGTGAGCGCCGTCCTCACATCTGGAAGTTGGGATAACAGACTCACCTTGTCTCCCTCACAGGTGACGGTGAATATCAAGTGAGCGACCACAGTGGGAACTTTCTGATGCTCCACGGATGCCACGAACTGTTTATTCCCCAGACCCGCAGCCTGTGCCCCGCCTGTGCGAAAGCTGGGGGCCAGGCACGCGGCAATCCACCCTTGAACCCAGCACACACCAGATGCTTCCCCGACACTCTGTAGATGATGCCAGCAATTCTTCCCATGGCATGGACCAAGGGACACTGTGGCATGGGGTGGGGTGACCCCACAGCTGTGGCTAGTGTCCTCAGTAGGAGGATTGGCAGGCCCCTCAAACTCTGCAGGCAGGACTTGGGGTTCAACACAGAGGCGGGTTCCTCTGAAGGGGGCCAGTGGGGCAGAGAGGACATCGGTCCAGTCAGAGTCCAGTGTAGCCCGGCTCCAAGGACAAGAAGACCGGGACTCAAATCCACCGTGTTGCCCTAGTGCTTCTTAGAGAAATGGCCAAGCTGAGTCAGGAGGGGTTTCTCCACCTCCTAGAGGCAGAGATGTGGTCAGAGACCACCAGGACCTCCTGTCCAAGGCCCTCAGAATCATGTGCAGAGGCAACAGTTGGCCAGTGCGGGATGACCTGAGCCTCAATAAGGACATAGGTGTCGTGGCTGAAAACACACCAGACACGCTTATGCCATGAATGCTTACTCATGCTGTCCCTGTGTCCCACAAGAGAATAAAAACCAATTCTTTAGCCACTCTGGAGGATGTTAGGAAATCAACTCTCCAGGGATTCTGGCTCATAAATGAAGGCATTAACCCAGGCATTTTTCTGTCTTTCCAACAGGAACTGGTTTTTATTTTATTTAATTTTATTTTTGACAGGCAGAGTTAGACAGTGAGAGACAGAGACAGAGAGAAAGGTCTTCCTTCCATTGGTTCACCCTCCAAATGGCTGCTACGGCCAATGTTGTGCTGATCTGAAGCCAGGAGCCAGGTGCTTCCTCCTGGTCTCCCATGGGGTGCAGGGCCCAAGCACTTGGGCCATCCTCCACTGCCCACCCGGGCCACAGGAGAGAGCTGGACTGGAAGAGGAGCAACCGGGACAGAATCCGGCGCCCCAACTGGGACTAGAACCCAGGGTGCCAGCACCACAGGCGGAGGATTAGCCTAGTGAGCCACGGCACCGGCTCCAACAGGAACTGCAAACAAAACCACTGTGGAGAAGATTCTCGCTCAAGCAGTATTCCAGCTCAACTGATGAAGAAAGAATGACAGCCTGCGCAGCCGCACGGCCACATGAAGGAATGGACGCGGGCAATGACCGAAAGGCACGAACATCACAGAGAAGAGACAGCGCCTGTGCCCTGATGCGATGCGGTGGGAAATGCCCCAGCCAGGGACTAGATCTGCAAACCTGGACCCGATCACTCCTCTAAGTCAAGCCACAACACGTTCCCAGTGGAGAGTAGAACAGTGTTACGTAACACCCCGGGCAGGCGGGGAGCAAAAGCAGACAGCAGAGAACTCAGCAGCTTGAACAGCCGTGTTGTTGCGGAATAAACCGTAAACAGGAGGGGCCTGTACGCTCGGCGTACGCCACAGCACGTCATGCCCTCGCCGTGTGCAGCCCTCGCGTGCACCATGACGCAAATGGAGAGACTTTATGAGCTAAGTGGAAAACCAATGTTAATGCTGACTAGGTGGTTGATGATGATGATGGTACTATGGTTGGGACTTAGAACGTGTCTCCTGCAGAGCCCCACACTGACGCAGGAGGCTGCTTCGGAAGGCTGATGGGAACACAGTGAAGCGGAAGTGTCTTTTGGCGCAGGAAGTTTCGAGCTCCTTGCGCGCAAGAGGTCTTCCAGAAGCTCATGAAAAAGCCGTGTTAGAGAAGCAGCTGCACCAAGAGACATTTCTCTTTTATTTTCATTTTTCCATGAACTTTTAAAGGTATTCTTGTATTTGTGTATTAGAGGATAAACCATGTGGCCAGCACCACGGCTCACTTGGCTAATCTCCGTCTGCGGCGCCGGCACACCGGGTTCTAGTCCCGGTCGGGGCGCCGGATTCTGTCCTGGTTGCTCCTCTTCCAGGCCAGCCCTCTGCTGTGGCCCGGGAGTGCAGTGGAGGATGGCCCAAGTGCTTGGGCCCTGCACCCCGTGGGAGACCAGGAGAAGCACCTGGCTCCTGGCCTCAGATCGGTGCAGTGCACCAGAAATAGCAGCCATTTGGAAGGTGAACCAATAGAAGGAAGACCTTTCTCTCTGTCTCTCTCTCTCTCTCACTGTCTACTCTGCCTGTCAAAAATAAATTAATTAAAATAATAAAATTAAAAACAGAAGATAAACCATGTGAATCTTCTATAAAATGCTTGGGGGGGGGGCAGATGAGGATGTAGTGTGGCAGGAAACTGACCGGATGAAAGGTTTGTGTTTCTGTTTTACAGGGCAAACGACTGGGACTTTTCCCCTCAGAAAAACGTGTTAGGTATGTGAGTGTGTTTAACACAGTAATCGTTTCACTAAGGATATGTCTACCAACAAAATTGTGAAGCTTATAAGAAACCTGTGATTTTGGTCTATTATTTTTAAAATTCAGCTTTAACCCATCTTCCAGATAAGTTCATTTTGCAACATTCTGAGCCACCAATGCTTGTGGACAAGGGAGTCTGAGAGGCAGCAAACCCAGAGCCCCTGGAGTCCAAGCTAAATGTCCCCGCTGTCAGGAAGCTTCTACGCCTCAGTGAATACCAGCTAGCACACGGGTACTACCTCCAGGTCCCCTGCCTTCTGATAAGCACCTAACATCCACACAGCCATTCTGTCCCCGCCGGAACCCTGTAGGGTGAGTAGAATTAGTATGCCCACTTTCCAGACAAAAAGACTGAGGATCAGAGAGGCGAGTCCCTTGCCCACAGTGAGAGCCCACAGCAGCCAGAGTCCACATCCACTTCCCCTCCCATCCGCACCATCCCCCGCTACGTCCGTGCCAAAGGCAAGCCTCACGCACTTGCTCTTCCTCAGGGCGTGCTCCACGCTGTGCCCACGGAACTTCTTGTAGTAGTCGATGAACGAGAAGGGCAGGGTGATGTTCAGCGGGTTGGTTCGGTCTGGGGCGGCTGCTCTTTTGCGAGACTCGAACGCGATCATTAGGTCAACCCAGGCCGCGGGACGTTTGATTTTGAATTGTTCGATAAAATCCTCTCCAAATATCTTACACAGGAGCTTTTCGAATTCATAATCTACTCCTAAGGATCCGTAGGGTCCACCTGAGTTGGGAACAAAATGGGAGCCTGCGATGTTAGAAACCATCAGAAACGGAGCCCAAACTCTGAGAGACAGGCATGCGCTGGGCTCGCTCTCCTCTGAAGCCCAAGGCAACAGGGCCCTGGACCCACTCGGCAAGCAGACTGCAGCTGTCCGGCACCCACACTTGGAACCTCACATTCTTCTCATTCCACGTGCAGAAACTCTTTCCTGCAGGAGTCTCATCACCCATCTGTCTGAAATCAATTGCATTTTAAATAAAGTCAAGCCACTGGACTAGCTAGGAGCATCACCGTGTGCCCACCCAGGAGGTCCCAGGGCAGAGCGTGGCATCTCGTCACCCTAAGCAAGACCAGGTGTCCTGGGGCCTCCGAAGGCTGGCCTCAGCTCCAAGTCACAGGCGACAGCAGGTACCATCACCTCCAGAATGTCAGGAGATACGCACGAGATGCCAGATCCCACGTAGCGCCGGTTTGCATTTTAAAGAACAATTAACAGCATTTTGCTTTCCGGTTCCAAGCAGGCATTCGTACTCTCTCCCGCCTACAATCCCACATGCAAGTGACAGGGAGAGAATGAAGTGCTGTGTGAACCCCGAAACAGCTCAGCTATGTGGCAATTAGCCAGGCAGTGGCTCACCTGTGGCTTTATACAGCTCCTTAAGGTGTCCCTCTGGTAACCGGATCTGATGGACTGTCAGGTCCACGGTGCCTCCGCCACTGTCCACAACCACGTACTTGTCACCTGGCACAAAAACAGCCGTCCTTGACACGGACCACTTGCCAAGCCCATCTGCACTACTCCGGGGAGGTGGCAACTTAGCAGCCCCAGCTAAGCACCAGGGGCACTTCTCATCGCACAAAGGTTTGGCTCGTTAGCAGCACAGAGTGGCCCGGGAGGGCCAGGTAAGCATGGATGATGAAGGGCTCTGATGAGTGACCGAAGCACTCACGTCCCACAGTGCTGCATACCTGGCACGCACACGTCCTGCCAGGTGACAAGCACCAGACAGTTACCTGCTGTTTAACCCACGACTGATTCAGGAATGGTGCGTTCCCGTTCTCCTCTTTCTGCTGCAGAGCCTCCGTGGTTTTACGACATGCAAAAGGACAGCGCCCTAAAGGCCTCTCCCTGGGAGAGTGGTCCTCCGAACCCAGTGCTATGAGCATCCTCCAAGAGTGCAAAAGGAACAAATGGCAATGCATCTTTTTATTTTTATTTTCTATTTTTTTTTGACAGCAGCACGTAAAAATCTAGCAAGAGCAAAGGACATTCAAGGACGCTACCTTCCTCCAGCTCAGACCAGATTTCTCCTATGACATTCTCCACCAAAAAGGTCCGGCTCTGCCGATTACGCCGTATGTGTTCCTTAGCTAGTGGCCGACAGAAAGAAAATGACGAGGGTGAGACAGCACGAAGGAGCAAAGTCGTCTGCGGTGGTGGAGGCAACAGTGGAGAGGCGGAGGGATGGAGCAGCTAGCCACTCTTGCTCAGAATGGTTGCTACACACAGCACGGGGAACCACCCAGCCAGCTCTTCCCTGAGAAAGGAGCCCTTTCCCGCCCGCCCCTACAGTTCCTCTGCCTGGTCACTCCCGCCTGGGCCGGGCTGAGAAGCCCACTCTGAACGGCTCCCTCCACTGCTGCCCCAAGGAGCAAGCTGCCTGCCAAGCAGCCTGCGGCTTCCGCGGTGAAAGGGTTGCACATCCAGGAGCTCTGTCCGATCTGAGGAATGCCCATTACGTGTTCTTAATCCTGATCCTACAGATATGGATGGGGTGCCCTCTCCTAACCCTGTTGAGGCCAATATCCGCTGCCACCACAAGGTGGCGCTTCTGAGACCGGCAGTGGACGCAGGCTTGAGGTCATGGCTGCTGCTTGGGCTGGGAGGCCTGTGAGGCTTCCGTTCTTACGTTCAGAGGAGGAAGCAGTCGAGGTGAGGGGACCTGGCAGTCCCCACGACCAACTCCTGTCCCGTGGCCCCTAATTAACCCTCAGTCCACAGACCCCGTGCCTTTGAGATTTAATGACTTCAAGCAGGGGTGGGGAATTCTTTTCTGCTAAGAGCCATTTGCATATTGGCAACTTTGTCTGCAGGCCATACAGAATGATCAAGTTAAAAATGAGCCTGCTATAGACTCACTGAATTTCGAGTCCTCCCTGTAGAAGCCTTGGCAGGGCCAGGCCAGACGATGTCAAAGGCCTTATACAGCTCACAGCTGGGACATTCCTCACCCCACAGGAAGCGGAAAAATGAGATGGGAGACAGGTGCGCAGGGGCAGCCAAGACGGGCAACCCCTTAACCTCTCTGGGCCTCGACTTCCTCATCTATAGAATGGGAATGGTCACGGTTGGCCCAAGTGCCTCACGGGTAGACAGGGCTGGATCTCTAATGGAGCCTCAGCACCCGGCTGGCACACAGCAGGTGGCAATGAAGGCAGGTGTCTAGAAGGACACCTGGTGTTCAACCAGTGACGACCACCATGAGCAGCTCAGAGCAGGCCGGAGGTGACAGATGACAGCTCTGCTGTCCCCTGCGCCGCTGCCCCCTCCCCCAACCTCCTCCTATTTGGAGTCCCTAAGCTGGCGCTGCTGCCTCTGAATTGCCCTACAAGCCTCTCTGTTCCCTGTGATCCAGTGAAGGACCCTTGATCCTCCAGCCTCTTTCAGCAAGAAGCACAGTGTTTGCAAAACAGCTTCTCTGGAGAGTAGAAGGGCAAACAGCAGCCGGTGCCGTCCCACTCCTGGGGGCCAGGGCAGCAGTGGAGAGGGAGCCGCCCCTTATTAAAGAGCTCCCGTGAGCCCGGGAGGGGGCCCCCAAACTCGGAGCTTCTCTCCCGTGGCCCATGCTGGCTCCAGGTGAACTACATGCCAGACCTCGTGGTGGGCGTCTGGTTTTCTAAAACAGTGCCAAGCAAGGCAGGGAAAAAAAAATGTTCTGAGCCCTGAAAAAAATTACCCCTTTTTTTCCAGGCAAATTAAGCCCAAGATTGTGAATAAACCCAGCCTTTATCGATCTCATTAAATCTGTGAGGACTAAGACAATATGGATGGACAAGCGCGTGGAGCCAGGGGCCGAGAGCCAGCTCCGCTCCTCCCCCGTGGCATCCACTGGGCTTGGATGGCGAAGGGACATGCGGAACCCCAGGGGCCCCTGCTTCAGTGCCCCTCCAGGCACCCCCAGATGGCACTCCCTCCTCCAAGGGACACCCGAGCTCTGCGTCATGGCCTCCAGGAGGTGATTTCCAGAACCACAGCGCCCCTCCAGGCGCACGGAGGTGATAACAAATTCCAGGCCGGGCAGGCGGAGCAGCCTGGGGATGGATGCAGTGTGTGAGAGGGAGGGAAGCCAGACACGGAGCTCCCGGAAGGCAGTCATCCGGCGGGGACCGCCTCCCTCCCCCCGCTGCTTGTGGAGTATTAGGAACAGCCAGGCTGCAATTAGCTCATCCCGACATGAATGTCTGTTTACGAACAAACAAGACTCGGCGTGTCAGATAAAAGCCCAGTCGTGCCTCCTTTCTCCAATATAAACAGTCGCGCTGCGGTCCTGTGTGTGTCATGGCTCAGGTGTCTGGGTCAGGTCAGGTGCACCTCGCTGCTCTCAGGAGGCTGCGCATGGCCAGGCCAGCCAGGGGCCCTGGGTTTGAAGGGAAGCCTGTTCCATTCACCTCGGGCACATCGGGCCTAAGGGGCTAACAGACGGGGCCATAGCCTGGGGACAAGGAGAAACGTGAACTGCTGCCTTGTGGCTGCGCTCCACAGACTCCTAACTCTGGGGGTGCAGAGGCAGAGAGGTGGCTGCTGGTGCAGCGAGCCCCGTGAGGAGGAGGGAGGAGGCCCCCACTGGGAGGGCACCAACGCACGTCTATCCAGGGGAGCCGGCGCCCAGTGTGTCCGTGCACAGATCCAGGAAAGCCTGACAGTGAGGTTGGGGGACAGTCCTCACTGGTGTCTCCCTGCTCCTCCTCCTGGGCTCGGGCGTGCTGGGGCAGCCTGGGGGCCTGCACAGTGGCAGGTGGGTCACTGCCTCCAAGGAGTGGAAGGAGCAGAGCTCAGAGCTGCGGTGCACAGCCCAGTCCCTGCACTGCTCCCCAGGAGTCCCCGTGCTCACAGTACTGTCTGGACCCTCACCTAGCCTTCCTGCAAACTCCGGGGCCCTGGACAGACATACAGAGCCTGGAATATTCCGAGACAGCAGTTCTGGGGGCCCAGATGGTGATCCCCTTGTGGGCAGGTGACTACTAAAGAAAAAGCCCCTTACAGTAGCCCTCGGGCTGCCCCCGCCAGGTGAGCATCCTGGGGGCAGCAGAGGCAGCCGCTTCTCCTGCATTGGCAACTCTTGGCTAAGACACACAGTGAGCTCATCACACACAGTGGCACCAGCGAATGAGTCAGCAAGGAACCCACAGTGCTAATGAAGTTAAGGAGAGGTAATGGGATTAGACTAAGAGTCGGTTAGTGGACAAGAAAGCCCAAGCGTCTCAGACAATGCAAGGCCACGGACTGCTGGCAGCTGCTCTCAGGTTCTTGGAGAGAACTACCGTCTACCAGGCACTTGGTGGGTGATGACCCAGGGTAATCGCTGCTTAATTTTGTGGCGGTCTTTGAAGGGCTGAGCACCAAGGGGCCGGGGGCCGGGCTCCTCCTGGGGTGTCCTGCCTCTCCTCACAGCACAGAGAAACCTCCAGGGGTCGGGAGGGGAAAGGAGGGAGGGAGAGAGAGAGCAGAGGTACCCTGTGCAAACCCCGCTCCTACTGTGTCACTGGCGCTGTACCCATTCACGGTTGCCTTGCTGCTCAGCTCGATCATCTGGTGCAGCCGCAGCTTCCGGCAGTAGATGGAGGCCGCCTCGGGCTCCAAGGCAATGATCAGCTGCTCCGAGTTCTCGGGGGAGGCCAGGCCCGCCTGGAAGACAGAAGCAGAGGCTGCGACCCGGGGGCTCCTGGGCAGGACACTGGCTTGGAGGACACCAGGAAGTGACACCCCGGCTCAGCTCGTTTGGGACTGTGCCTGCACAGCGTCCACAGAGCTCAGCATAGAGGTGAGTGGGTGCTGGGCCCCAGACACCCCAGAGGGGCCACAGGCAATGGAGAAGCGACCCTGGGAAGTGCAGGGCCTGGGGACTCCCACACCTGGGGCTGGCTTGGCCCAGAGCTGAGAAGTATGGAGGGAGGTGGGAGAATCTGGACTCCGGGCTGTGGGTGGGACACAGTACACGAGTGGTGGGGGCACAGTGGGGAAGGCCCCAAGGCTTTAAAGACCTTCGCAAGATGCAAGGCAGATGGCCTGCTCCTGGTTCCCACGGGCCACGTGGTCTGCCCGAGTTGGCGCAAATACCAGGCCATAGTAGGATGTCATTTGTGCGTTTGATTGCACTGCATGGGGTCCGGCCTGCTACCTCCGGAGCATTAGGGGTCTTGCTATTTGCCTGCCCAGGGGCTCCATCCAGCAGCAAGACCTCCTGGAACCCACAGTCAGCTGGCAGCAATCGACGTTTCTCCCCTAGTCGCTTGTATTATACACGTCCGTCCCACGCAACAACAAAAACCCCTTCAGTGATTCGGCCCCCAAGTTCCCATCTGTGCCATCCTTCTGAGAGCATTCGGGATCCTGGCCTGAAGGAGGCGGAACAGCTTCAGCTCCTGATAGTCCACCTGTCCCAGTGCCAGTCCCCAGGGCCCAAAGAAGGGTCAGCCCAGGCCCACCCACCTGATGGCACCCAGAGAAGTGAGCGCACCTAGCCTCCTGCCAGGTCCCTGCCCACCTCCCCTGGCCATGAGGAAACAGGAGGTCTCGCCTGCCTGTGGGGGGTGTTCAGGGGCACAGGGTCCCCCTGGCCACCAGCACGATGGACAGAGAAGCCTGCTTTGTCCCCATCACTGCGTGCTGCTGTCTTTGTCACCATTTCCCAGGGGCCCTCGGGGTGCTGCCCATGTCCACTTTGGAGACAGTCCCCTCCACCGACTCTACACCAGACTGTTGATGGGCAGGGGATTCTTCTTGGGGATCAGGGACAGAGGTGTGCTATCTGTCTCTGTCTTTGTCTCTTGGTCCATCTGTCTTTCTCTCTGCTTTGGAAATACATAAAAATAAGCAATAAAAAAACCTGCAAAAGAAAGAGTACATGGGATAAAAGAGACATCTGCACTTTCCCCGACATTCTCAGCAGGAACTCTGGCTTCCAGGGGAACTGCTTACATAGAAATCAATAAATCTTAAAGGAAAACAAAGAAAGAAAATCAAATCAGGAAGTTCAGGGGCATGAAGAGCTGTGAGCAAAGGCATGCGGCGTGAGGTGTCCCGTGTGTGGGCGTGTGGCCGACAAGCCAGCAGGACAGTCCCTGCCGGGACACTGCCATACCCTGAGAAGGCCGCGGGAGAGATGCCTGGGCTCGCGGAGTCTGCCCACCCAGTGGGGGCGGTGCCTTTGCTCCCCAGGGGGGCTGGACTTGGCTCCATGGCAAAAGTCCCGTAGGAGGTCCCCCATAGCTGGAGAGGATGGAGAAACCCTGGGTCTGGGAGATCGGGGACCAAGAAATCACCCTCCTTGTGCCCTATCCCCATCACGTTCTCCAACAAGGGAGGGGCCATGTCCCTACCAGCAAACGCACGTGGAGGCCACGGAGGAGAGCCGTGAGGGGGAGGCAAGAGGGGGCAGCTGGCTCCACCCAAGTCCCATCTCCCCAGAGAAGGAGGAAACCTAAAAGAATGGCCCAGGCTCTCCAAGACCCAGACGCTTTATGTCTTGCAGGAGGACCCAGTGCCCGGATGTGGGAGCTCTGTGTCTGCCTAAAGACACAGGAGCCCTCGGGATGGGGCCGCGGCCAGCTGCACAGAACATTCCCTCGCCCTTTGCTAATTCTGCCTCTGCAGCTCACAGCCACTGTCTTGGCATGAGCTCCCTCTGCACCAGGGCCCTTGGTTACCCAAACACGTGACAGTCTGTGTCCAGCCACGCAGAGGGTGCAGACACGTGTAGCCTCTCCTGCAAGACGGTGCATTTACTGAGTGCAAGAGCAAGTCCTCTTGCGAGCCCAGAGGTAGCAGCTGAGCAAAACAATGGAGCACCCTCCAGCCAGTCTTTCCCCGGCAGTTCTCTGCCCTTCGTCTTTGTCAGCACGCCACACGCGTGACCGGGGGAGTCCGCAAAGAGAAAGCACACTCCCCCACCTGACACCCCCAGGAATCTGGGGCACCAGGAGCAACCTCCTAGCATGCCTCTGGCATCACAGGCTCCACCCAGGGCAGCAGGTGAGAAAACCGCCCTCCAGGGAGACGGGGGAAGCGGTGTTGACACCAGCCACCCCTGCTCCCCAGCCCTGATCAGCCAGGACAATCCAGCCAGGGGACTCCTCTGTCCATGATGGAGAGAAATGGCCGGGCCAGGGAGTGCTCTGCTGGCCTGTGGTCAGGCCACAGCTGCACCAGATCTGGGTGTGCGGAAGCTTGGTTTTTCCCCCCACAGGCTTATTTTTCCCTGCAGCTTGTGCAGAAACGCAAGCCGCGTCTTCCTGTGAGATGAGACGGGCGCACATATGGGAGCATCATTTATTGAACAGGTTTCTGGAACCTGCTAGCGTTCCGCATTTCAGGCAAGATGCCTTGAGAGACGCTGGATTCTTTCCTATGCACAGTTGCTCCCCCGATTCAGTGGGACTCTGTCCCGCTTCCAGGCCTTTCCAAGAGGCCGTCCTTTCTGCTACCAGTTTTTCAATGCGTGCTCTGAAGTGTCTAAAGGTGACAGTGTGGGAAGTACAAGAAGGAGAGAGTGAGCCCATTTCTTCAACAAACGCCTGACACTGACGTGGTCACGAGTCCCACAGGTGACAAGAGTCTGTGTGCGTGGCCGTGAGCCACAGACTTGGCAGAGGACCCAGAACTCCTGACACTGCTCCCACGGACGACGCTGCCCCCTGGTCAGCGGCCGGCTCCGCTCCAGGTCCCCTCTCTCCCCCACCTGCCAGGTGGGAGGTTGACGCTCGGCCCCCACATGACTGTGCCGTGCACTTGTGCTCAGGGGTCTCCGAGAAGCCTAGGAAGAGGAGCTCCCTTTCCCCGTGCAAGCACAACGGGCAGGAGCAGTTCCCAGGGGCCTGCTGCAGCAGCTGCTCCAGCTCGTCCTTGCGGCTCCTCCCCCGGAAGTCAGACCGTCCAGACGCGCCTTGGGCAGAAACGTAGTGAACGCGCAGTCCCCACCTTGCTAAAGAAAAGGGATATCCACCTGGCAAAAGACCTTGTCCTAGATGGGTGCCCGGGGAGCACGCCCCAGAGCCGCTGCGCTGAGAATGATTGTTGCTCAGGTCCTGTGTCAGCCAGGGCTCTCCGGAGAGACAGACCAGTAGGAGATAGAAATAGATAGACGATCGATCGATAGATAGATACATAGATAGATAGACAGACAGATACATTGATGATAGATAGACAGACAGATACATAGATAGATGATAGATAGATAGATACATAGATAGACAGATACATAGATAGATAGACAGATACATAGATAGATAGGGAGACAGAAGATAGATAGATACGTAGATAAAGTAGATATGTGATAGAGAGAAGACAGGTGAGTAGATAGATAACCGATCGATAGATAGATGGAGACAGATGATAGAGGATGGAGTTGCTGACTCCTGGCTTCAGCCTGGCCCAGCCCCTGCTGTTGTGGGCATTTGGGGATTGAACTAGCAAATGGAAGATTTCTCTCTCTCTCTCTCTCTCTCTCTCTCTCTCTCTCTCTCTCTCCCTACCTCTCTCTCTAGCTCCGCCTCTCTCTCCCCCTCTGTGTGTGTGTGAGAAAGAGAGAGAGACTCTGCCTTTGAAATACATACATACATAAATCTTTAAAAAACAAAAGAACAGGCCAGCCAAGCCCCAGTCATCGAGACCGCCTGCCTGCAGTGTCTCTGGGCTTCACAAGGCAAATGCCCCACATCCATACAGGCTGTCACACGTGTCCCTGCCAGAAGCTGCTGACCCTCTGCACCCTGGAGCCCCTTTGATCTCATTAACGCCACCCCAGGGCACTGTGCTCCCCCTGCCCCAGACTCCCGGTGTGGGGCCCCACGCCTGTGCCACCGGCTCAGAGACGCAGCCCAGGCAGAGCCGGCCAGGACCCCCACAGCCCTGGCAAACCGACCGGTCCCCGCATGCCTTTCTTTTTCGGGATGAAAATAAGAAAGGACCCTTTCACAGGTCAACCACTGGCTGCTAACGTCTTTCTGTGGGCTGGAAACTGAGACCCCTACCGCATGCACCTTGAGTATCCTGCCTGGGAAAATCTCAGCACACCAGCTGGTGACTTCACAGCCGGCTGGCTCCCAAGGGCCCGTCCTTGAACTCAAGCTGAAGGTCGACCCTACGGACTAGCTCCACGGCGCCCAGGGCTTCTGTGAAGAGCTACACTGCATTTTCCTTCTTGTGTTTTAAAGAACTTGCCTCTTTCTGGAACTCCCACCCGCTTCCTTCAGCCCTGCAAAAACAAATCTATTTTTGGCAGATACGCACACCGAGCCAGATTCTCACGCTGCACAGAGGAAGGGGAGAGCGGAGGGAACAGCCCGGGGAAGGGAAGGGGGCCGTGTGCAAGTGGAACTGGGCCTGCTGCTCGGAGTACAGCCCTGGGCTATGAATGCCGTGCACAGCGCCAAGGCTGCGGGCTGTTTGTCTACACTCTGGGGTTCAGGGGGATTCTCTGGGCACTCTGTAAAGACATGACCCCACATCACAAGTATGTATCCCGGGAGAGGTGTGACAGGGAGAGGGGACATCTATTACCCGGATGATTTGCCCCCAGGCCGGCTGCAGAATGGAGGCTCAGAAAACTAACTCTCAACACGCAGAGCTGATCCAGGCCTCAAGGGTGGGCCTTCCTAAATCCTGGGGCTCGGGTACCAAAGGAGCTTGTTCCGTGTGGGGATCAGAGCAGCCTGTGGTGCCAGCCGTCACCTGTCTGCAAGTCAGGCGTGAGAGTCAGAGACCCTGAGGCGTGTGGCACTGGTGCCCAGAGGGTGAGCTTTCCATGGCACTGGCATGTTCTGTCTCCATGGCAACAGGCATCCTGCTGTTTGGTGCCCCTCGTGGCCTCTCTGCTGCAGTCATGCAGGTGTCTGCCACCAGGTGGCGCTGGCTGCCCTCACCCTCTCCCTGTGCTCTGTGTTGCCCACAGGAGGTCTGAACTGTGGAACAGAGGAAGATCGTGTTGCCTTTATTTGTTCACACGCAGCCTCAGTGTCTGCACTGGGCAGCAGCGCTGGGTCCGGGCAGGGCTGTGGTGTAGTGTGTAAAGTCACCTCCGGCAAAGCTGCCCGCATTCCTTGTGAGTGCTGGTTCAAGTCCCGGCTGTTCTACTTCTGAATCAGCTCCCTGCTAATGGCCTGAAGGCAGGGAAGATGGTCCGAGTGCTTGGGCCCCTGCCACTCACGTGGGAGACTCAGAAGAAGCTCCTGGATCCTGGTTTGGCCTGGCCCAGCCCTGGCCATTGTAACCACTTGGGGAATGAACTAGTGGGTGAAAGATCTCTTTCTCTCTCTCTCTCTCATTCTCTCTCTCTCTAACTCTGCCTTTCAAATAAATTTAAAAATGTTAAAAAAGAAAAAAAAAAAGGAGGGAAGGAAGGGAGGGAGGGAGGGAGGGAGGGAGGGAGGACCGGTGCTGTGGCGTAGCAGGTTAAGCCACAACCTGTGATGCTGGCATCCCATGTGAGCACCAGTTTGAGGCTCAGCTGCTCCACTTCTGATCCAGCTTCCTGCTAATGTGCCTGGGAAAGCAGAGGAAGATGACCCAAGTTGTTGGGCCCCTGCTGCCCATGTGGGAGACCCGGATGAAGCTCCTGGCTCCTGGCTTCTGCCAGCTCAGCCCTGGCAACCGCAGCAATTTGGCAGTGGGCCAGTGGATGGACCATCTCTCTGTCCTCTCTGTCTTTCTCTCTCTGTGTGTACACCTCCTTCTCTGTAACTCTGCCTTTCAAATAAATAAATGTCTTAATTAAAAAAATAAACACTGGTTCATGTCCAAAGGCCTTGTCTTTATTCCCTCCTAATTCACATATTCTTGTCTCCCAAGGCTTTTCCTCAAGGTTCCCAATTCCATTCACCCCTGGAGAAAGGTCTCTGACCTCCAACTTGACATCCTAGCCCCTGAGAATCTGCAGTGGACACATGGCCTGGACACGCACGAAGCTAGAAAGGGCAGGCAGCCCAGCTCCTGTTGCTGTTGGGGTGGCCCCTTCTCCCCCAGAAGGAGGCTGAGGAATGGGAAACCTCCCAGCTCCCTGGGAGCTTGGGAGACACCTGAGCAGGCCACACTCGCCACCGCAGGCCTCTTGGGCCCTTCCCTGGCCCCACCCTCCAGGCCCCGCCCTCACCTGGTAGGCGGCTTGTCTCATGAACTGCTTGGCCGGCTGTTTCCAGATGGCAGGCACGGTGATGACCCATCTGACATCAGAGTTCTCAAACTCCGAACCCGCCTGGTCACTCAGCTCCTGCAGCCGGGGGAGGCAAACGCAGCAGGTTGTGGGGCGTGGCCCGTCCCCGGGGCCACCCCCACAAATTCTGGAGCCATCTGCAAGCCTTCAGGATGGTGCGGAGTTAGCTGCCTCCACTTTGCGCTCCTCCACCCTGCAGCCTCCCGGGACTGCTGGGATGGCCCTGCCTCCACATGAGGGTCTCCTGGGCGGAAAATTTAAGCCCCAGCGCAACCGTGGTGGGGAGTGGGAGTGAGAGCCCTGTCCTCAGGCAGGAACAAAGGCCCCAGGGAAAAGGGCCGTGGGAGTGGGGTCGCTCTCCTCTGCTCCTGCCTCTGGGGGATCTGGTATTTAAAGCTCCATCTTGCAGGTGGAGATGCTGGTGCCGTGACCTTGAATTGGCCCCATCTGTGGTTTTTGTCACACCTGCACACACGGTCTAAGGTATCCATCGCACTCTGGGTGCCTCACCAGCCCCCTACTATAAACCTTGTTTGGCCTCCGATACCCAGGAAGGAAGTCGCTGGCTTGGCTTCTGTGGCTCTTGTCCTGAGCGCACTGATAAAGCTCCCCCTCCCCGCCCCGCTTAGCTCTCCTCCCACTCCCAGGCTCTTGCCTCCCGCAGCTGTTGGCTGGGCTTTATTGCCCCTGAGCTCCCCTGCTGCTGCTCTGCCAGCTTAAACCCTCGCTCCGTCACTCGCTGCCTGGGGACGCCCCTCCCCTGTCTACCTCCTACGGGGGGCCTTCCCCGATGCACCCCACTGGACAGAGTCCCTGCCCCATTTTCCAGTCCCAGCAGCAGAGGCTGAGGGGGCGTCCTGCCATCCTGACTCCCCAGCCCACGCTCTCTCCCTCTAGGCTGCACTGTCTCCCGTACCTTGCAGGTGCAGCAGCCTGGGCCGCCACCTAGCACAGCTGAGGGGCGTCAGCCCCCATCCTACCTTCAGAGCCTGTTCCTTAAAGTACTGTAGGGCATAAGCAAAGATTTCAAGGGCTTTGACTTTCTTGCCGTTCGCCGCCGTCAGGTCTGTATCCATGGTAAGGTCCTGGTTGAGAGGGGGAGGAGCAAAAGGAGATGGTGATGGAGGAGAGACGCCTTCTGGTGCTGGGAACTGGGCGGTCCTGGGCAGCCATGCCTTCCCCATGTTGGAGGCAGAAGAGGATAGCGTAGCCCCTGACGCGGGGCCTGCAGCATCGCTCCCACAGTCACTGCTCCTTCCTTCCTCCCTTTCTCCCGGATCCCCTGGGAGCAGAGTCCAGGAAAGGAAAAGGAGCAGCGGGGCACCCACTGCAGGACACCCATGGTCACCCACGGTCACCCTTGAGGCCCAAGTCTGCCAGCTGGCTACCGTGTGTGATGCTAAACAGACATGAAGCTCTCACTCCCCAGTGCACTGCCAACCAAGTCACCAAAATAGAAGCACTCCTATTTTAAGGCTCGCCCTGTCTCATCCGCTGGGAGCCCAGCACGGCTGCCTCCTTTTCTCTGCCAGAAGCTAAAACAGCTGCTGAGTGTGGTCCTTGGGCCAGGGATGCTTTGGGGGGACAAAGGCCATTAAAAAGTGAGGAGCAAAGTCCCCAAGGGCTGGGAATGTGCACAAAAGTCAACCCATTACTGCCAGCGAAGCAAAGTTCAAGTGGCCTCCAGACTGGGGCAGGCTGGGTAAGCATGCCTCGCCTCCGGAGCAAGAAGCGGCACCGAGTTACCAAAGCGGCCTTGCGCGGCCTGTGCCACACACGCACCCTCCTCCCCGCCAGCCTCCTCCCACTCCTGGGGCTCAGCAGAGACACCCAGGCCTGTGGGCTGCAGCTCTGCGGCAGAGCACCAGGGAGCCTGGGCTCGGACTTGGAAAAAGGAAACTGCAGAAAGTCCTGTGCGTCCACCCAGGCAATCGTGATACTCAGCACCAAATCCCACCGGGAGAGACGGGAACGATTCCGTCCTAGCAGAAGCTGGCCTGCACCTGAGAGACAAGCACGCAGCCTCGGAAGGCAGGGGCTGGCTGCTGAGCTCCCCTCGGCATTTGCTTTGTCATCTGCACACACTGAACAGCAAACAAGCGAAAGCAATAATAATAGGAGCCAGCACGTGCTGTGTTTTGATTCCTTTAATCCTTATAATAGCCCCCTGAGCAAGACACTGTCATTGACTTAATTTTAAAGATACAGTATTATTATTATTATTACACAGTATTATTTTAAAGCTACAGGAAAACAAGGCATGGAGAAGTTAAGTGACTTGGATTAAGTCTCCTGATGGCACCAGAGACTGTCTGGCCCCACCTCCATGTCACCATCTGCCATAAGTAGCAAGAGCCAGAGAAAATTTATCGTGTAAAATGATTAAATTGAAAAAGTCTATACCATAGCCCAGCTTCCTATCAAGCTTTCGGGTGGGGGTATCTCTTTGACTGCGACATGCCACTGAACACAGCTTGCTGGGGACAGAACTAAGGCGCTGCTCTGGGAGCCAGGCCTCCAATTCTTGCCTGAGCCTCTCTCCTCCCACAGAGGAGGGATGTGCAGTTGTTCCCGGCTGGTACCTGCAAACTGGCCAGTTAACAGCCACTGCTCCAAGCCCCTCCAATGCTCCCAGCCTCCAACTCAGCCATTCATTCAGGATCCCCAACAACCCAGAGACGAGAAGGGGCACTCCAGGTGTTCCCCAAATCAGAGTCAACCGATGCTAGTTTCTTCTGCCTGGGAGGAATCTGCCCCCCGCCCCGCACCCCCGACCCCGCCCCGAGATGGGACGCTCTGGCCCCGCTCACCCCAGTGGTGTGCAGCTTCATCTTGAACTTCTCCAGGTACAGCCACTGCTTGGCCTCGTTGGGATCCAGGTCATGGTAAAAGTCCCTGGCGGCGTACCCGAAGCTGTGGAACTTCCTCTCGGGGGTCAGCAAGATGGTGGTGGGCGTCTTCTGGTTGGACACCCCAGGATCGCCTCCCTCCCATCGCCTGCCATGGAGGGAGATCCAAGGTCAAGCGGTGCAGATTTGAGCACCTACTGTATGCACAACTGTTACACATGTAGGTGCTCAGATGCACACTGACAAGACACAACTTCCGTTAAAAGGAGGAGGGAAATGAGCAACTGCTGATTCTCACTCAATAACAAGGTTCTGCCTTCATCCTCCCACTCTGCTCACTGAGTGCTGGGTGCTGGTGACACTGAGATATGAAACAGTGATGTCACTCCCAGTAATTACTCACAATCTGGAAGGTAAATGGGGGTGTGTTTTTGTTTCGCATTTCCATGCACTTGAGAGCAGGTACGGACCTGGCTTTGACACAAATACACAAAGACCTGCACTGTCGCGTGGAAACCGGAGCCCAGGGAAACAGCTGGAAGAGCGGGAGGAGGCAGAGTGGAAGAAGCAGGACTCATCAGAGACTTGAAGGAGGGAAGGACACTGCAGGCTGCTCAGAGCTGGGCAGACACCGGACACGCGGGGTGGGCAGTGTTAAGTGGCTGTGCTGGGTAGGGGAAGCATGTGTGGATGGCAGAGTGATCTTGTGATCGGGTAGAACAGGAAATGAGGTTGGAAAAGCAGCTGGAACCAGGCCAAGGAGACTCCTGAGAACTCTGAGACTTAACCCACGAATCATAGGGAGCCACTGGCCATTTCAGAGCAGGAGCACGACAGAATCAGAGCTGCTGTTCCCGAGAGCAAACTGGACCAAAGGCGGGAGGTGAGGGGGAAGCCAGGCACCGAGGCGGCCGGGCCTGGCCTGGGAGCAGCGGTGAGAGGGCCATGGGAAGGAAGAGAGCTGGGAGCAGAGGGAGAACTGGAGCCTTGGGAGCCTCAGGCGACAGGACAAGTCACAGAATGGAGTGCCCATGTGCCACTGGTCTCTGGGGCGTGGGACGCGGAGGGATCCCAGAACAGACCAGGCACCTCCACACAGCAGTGACCACCACAGCGATGAGAGAGGCTGGGCAAGGAAGGGAGCAGCGAGGGGGAAGAGCTGGAGGGAGCGAGAAGGGGGAGACAAGCCGAGCCGAGTGATGCAGCAGGTGCAGGGGGCAGGTGGGGCGGCAGAGCAGCTTCCTTCCTTCTCTGGGGCAGAAAGAAAGGCAGGAGACGGGGAAGCCGGGTGGCGAGGGCAGTGACCCATGCTCTCTCTCCTTTGGGACCACTGCAGAGAAGTCAGGGCTGCCAGATGCCAGGCCATTCTCCCCCCCAGCCACACCCTGGGCCAGAGGCTGGCCCTGGCCTGGCCTGGCCACACAGCCCTCTGTGAGCAGCCTCAGGTGGAGACCAGAGAGAGGGGGGAACAAGCCCTTTCCCTCACCCCCTGGCGGGGAAGGGGGCAGGGCGGGGCGGGGCGGCTGCACTCCTGACCGAGCTTGGACCTGCTCCTAAGGCTGGGTCATTAAGCATCACCAGTACCGCGCAGACGGAGAGCCAGCCTCCACCCAGATTTGCTGCTCCAGCGGCTCTGGCCTCATCCCTGGCCGATTTCCCAGACACACTCCCTCAGGATGCCGGCTTCTGCTCCTGGAGCCCAAGTTCCCGAGGTGACTGCATAGACACTGCATGGCCCCTGTGCCAGGCAGCAGGGCGCACACTGCCTGTCCAAAGGGCTCAAAGACGAGAGAGTGACACTTTCAGCAGGCAGCACCCCCCTGAGTCTTTTCCCTTCACATTCACAATCCCTCATTCTTGTTTAAATACAAAACACTGGACTTTCCCAGCCATACCCTTGTCAGCCTGTCTCATGGCTATGTTAATAGGTTCTGATGGGAGTAAAAGGGAAAACCAATCTCCCTCCAAAATTGCTGCACTAGCCGAGCCCACGGCGAGGCTCTGTAAGTTCTCCCAAGCGAGGCCAAAGTGATTTCTGCTCTTACCTCTCCATTCTCATCACCTGACTACATTTCTTAGAACAGCTACACGGCCATCAGTGGCTCCAGCCTTTGGGGCACACACTTCCCTGGCCCAGGTTCCCATCTCGGGGTCAGTATGGACCTGCTGGCGTGTGTCTGTCTGATAGGAGGTAGAATCAGGGGGCTACACCGGCAGGGGGGGTCCCTGATAGAAAGGGCTTCCCACGATTTCCTGATGAGGTGGCACGGGGGCTCCGGAGTCTCTTGGGGTGGCAGCCTCAGCCTGGGGCACAGCTGATTCTCAAGAGGAAAGGCGTGGCCTAAACCAAGACTGGGGTGAGGGTCGCTTTTATGGTGACTCGTGTTTATGTGTTACTTTATGCAAACCCCTAAAAGCTCACTTTTAAGCAATAACTAAATTCCACAACCACTCAGTTGCAGGAAAATGCAAAGCCAACCACCAGTGTGTATGAAGCCATTCCTGGGAATTAGGAAGCTGGGGTGAGAAATCCTGTGCTTCCTGAGCCCAGAGAGGCTGCAGACTCCCCAGGAAGGTCATGCCATGGACGGGTGAGAGGACATGAGGGCCCACGGGCTGCCCAGTGCACTGTGGGGGAGGGAGTGACCCAGAGCTGTCCCACGAGGCCCAGAGAAGCTCTGCCTTTGGGGTCACTTGGCTGAGATCCAGGCCACCCTCGCTCTCTCAGGTCCTCTGCCTCCAGCAGCGTCACCCATGGCTTCCCTCCACTTGGAGGAAGCAGCACCTTTCCAGCTCAGCTTCCTGCTCTGAGCCCTTGCTAGGCCTTAACGGCATGCGTGCCCTGTGACGTGGGTACTGACGTATTTCCAGTCCACAGATGAGCAAACCAGGGTTTGATGGGCTTAGCAGGCCCAGCACTCCCCAAGGTCACACGGTAGAGGCTGAGCCAGCAGCTGGGTCACCTCCATCACGGGTGACCTACAGGGGGTACCTCTCATCCAAGACACACACTGGAATCACCCGGCCAGGCTCTAGACCCTCTGACAGCCCCTGCCCAGACTCAACAAATCAGAATGAAAACCACACTGCTACACATCCGGAACCCAGAGCAGCAGTCAGAAACGGTTTGTATAAAGTGGCACAAGGATTTGGGCTGAGCCAGACCAGAATCCAGGGTCTTTCTATCCCGAAAGCGGCACAGGTGCAGCAACAGGCCCCAGCCACACGCCTGGCTGCCCACGGCTCTCACCTCATCACGTGAATGCACTCTGGCTCCTTGGTGAAGCTGTAGGCATAGCCGCTCGACGTGGTCCCGAAGTCAATGGCCACCACCACAAGAAACACCTGCTGCTCCGAGACGCTGGAGTCCGTGTCGTTCTGCAGACACACAGTGAGGCACTGGGGCACAGGCAGCTATGGGGGAGCTAAGCCTGGCTTTCAGGAGGGCGCCTAGGGCTTTCTACCCTGCCCAGCTCTGCACCCACTGCAGACAGAGTACCTCCCACGTCCCCACTGATGTATGCCAAGTGGCAGCCCTGCAGAGAAGGAGTGGCCCAGGGCAAAGTGGAGGCTCCCCTGGCATGAGGGACGCAGCCCACGCACAAGGGCACCTGCCTACAGGTGCCTGCCATCAACCATGCACACGCGTGGCTAACTACAGAGATGTTAGCATCACAGCTGGGGGCCCAGCAGTCTGTCCTGAGTGCCCCCTAGTCCTACATAGTCACTGCCCACAGTACCTTACCAGCTGTGCCCTTTGTACCTCCCAGGGGCCCACCTGTGCCAGCCTTCCATGCACAGGAGCAGGAGCAGGCGGGGCGCACCAGGGACCTTGCCTCATCCTGCTGACCCTGGCCCTCAGTGCCCAGAGCCTATCCTTGTGCTCAACTCATTGAGGCAGGCCAGTAGTGTTCAGCAGTTGTAGATTTTTTTTAAAACTCCCATAGGACTCTAAATTATAAAAATCAACAAATTCTGGATACGGCTTGTATTGGTTAAAGCAGGGAGTGAGCACACCACCCACTTGGCCTCCCCTCCCACTGTCCCTGTTCCTACCACCCTGAAGCTCCTGGCAGGGAACCCTCAGGGCACACAGTTTGAAAACCACAGGCCCTGGCCATGGCTGACCAACCTTCCTGGTTTGCCCAGACCTGGAGGAGTTTCCCCGGATGCAGGAATTCTGGTGTGAAACTCAGACAGTTCCCAGAAAACCAGGACCAGCCGACCCCTACCTGGTGGTGGCGCCAAAGTCCCCAGTGGCATCTTCCTTGTGGGTCCTCTGAGCCACCCCAAGGACTGCCCTTTCCAGTGGGTACTTTTCCCTGCTGGATCCCGAGCCCCCTGGAGCAGCTGCCCCCAATCTCCATCCTTCCACACAGAGCAGTGGAGAGCGGACGAAGGCCGGTTTCCAGCCCCAGTCACTGCCAGCAACTCCCTGCCCAGGTCTCCTCCCCTCGCAGCCACACAGCCACAGGCTTCTGGATACAAAGCCACTGGTTTCACTGATGCCCTGGCCAGAAACAGCCACTCTCTCCCAAGAGCATGCCTGGCAGTCTCTGAGCCCTGAGGCTCTAAGGGCTGCTCCCACCCTGCCTGCTCACGTCACCCACCCAGGGCCATGGCTCCAGAGCACCTGCCACCCTCTCCCCCTGCCCCGGCCCCCAGGGAAGCCGGCTGAGGCCTGAGCAGGTCAATTTCACCCCCACCCAGTGAGTGCACTGAGGGGCCTCCCAGCAGCCTGAACTGCAAAGCAGACACCGAGAGCACACACACATTCCTTACCACAATATGGGACGGGGACAGGGGCGTGATTCCTGTGTCCCCCAGGCTCCGGGCTGGAGAGGAGTATGCAGAGGTGGGGGCCGTTTCTGAAAGAAAACACAAAGCACTCGCTGTGCAAGTGGCAGGGGTGGCCCAGGCAGCAAAGCGAGGCCCACGTGCCTTCGCTCCTTCCAGGACTGTGCCCAGCCAGCAGGGCAGGGGCGCCCGGGGAAGCGCCCCCTGTCTTCGGTACGTAGAACTGGACCCCAGGAGATGTTTCTTTTCTCCCAGTGAGCACCAGCCTCGTGCTAATGCGCCACCACTATGCTACGCTGCTCAGTCCCCAGGGCCCCAGCGCCCAGCTGTGCCCGCTGCAGAGACAGTTGGGACTCCAGTCCACAGAGGGGGCAGAAGCCGGAGCACCTGAGACTGTGTCAGTTCCGGGTGTGCTTTCTTGGAAAAGTCTCTGCAGTCCTCAGGTTCCCAGGGGAGTGTGGGAAGCTCTCCCCAGTTGGGGTGTCCCTCCCCCTCCATGCGTCCCGCGGAAGGCCCCGCCCCAGTGTGGGGAACTCATGTCACCCAGTGACCCTGGAGGCTCTCCACAGTCAGTCAGAAGGACACAGCAAAAACGCAGCTAGATGAGCATCCCCGGCCCCAGGAGATGGGGCCCTGCAAGGGACACACGGTCAAACAAGAGGGGGCCAACAGCAATGCAGCACTGCCCGTGTCCTGCTGCCCTGCAAGTGTGCAGGCACCTTCCCAGAGCCCCGAGCCGTAGGACAGGTCCCCCGGGAGAAGCCGACTACCCCGCACAGTGCTGGAAAGCTCCACAATGCCCGCCCTGCCTGCTGCCCAGGACTGGCAGGGCCACAGGCTGCCCCAAGCAAGGAGCGTGCACTCCTACAGTGGAGAGGAAGCCCAGACACGAGGCACCCAGGGACACGAGGCACCCAGGGACACGAGGCCGTGCGGGGCGCACTCTGCTCCACCTTGTGCCCAGCCAATATCCGGCAGGACAAAGGCAGGTGGTTTTCTGAAAACAGTGCTGTGGTCCAGGAACCCAGAGGGTTTGAGACATCGGAGAAGGCCCTGCCTGCTTCCGGGAAGCACCAGGCAGGGCTCCCTCTGCCTCTGCTGCCATGATCACTTTGGGTCAGTCCAGGCTGCCTCTGGTTCCTTTCCTACGTGGGGAGAACCCAGACAGCATCGTTAGAGTGGGGACCAAATGGGACAAAGCGAATCGTGGAACAGTGAACTCGAGGCCTCCAGGTTGTCCGGACACCACCCTCCCTCTACGTTCACGCTTCTCTCCTGCCGGTGAGGCTCAAGGCCAGCCTCCACAAGAGCGTGCACAGCCAGGTAATTACAGGAGTGGAGAAACAGCCCGCGGAGCAAAGGGCCTGAGTACACATTTCTCCAAAGATCTGCAGAGCCCAGAGACGTGGGAAGAGGCCGGACGCCATCAGTCACTAGAGGAATGCGAATCAAAACCCCGCGGAGATACCACTTCCCTCGCTAGGATGCCTGCTGTCTTTGAAAAATCGAAAAGGAACATGACAAGTGTTGGCAAGGATGGGAAGCAGGTGAAGCCCTGGCGCATTGGCACTGGGGATGTAAGACGGCAAAGCTGCCGTGGAGAATGGCGGGAAAAGGCATAGTATCCTGTACGCTGCAGCGATTCTGCTCCTAGCACATTCCCAAAAGAAATGAGAGCTGCGTCTCAGAGATGCTTGTACGTGAATGTTCATCGCGGTTTATTCACAACCAAAAGGCAGGCGCAACTCAGGTGTCCATTGACAGGAACGAATAAACAAAATGTGTGGAGCAGTATGCAGCTATTAAAAGGAACGCCGTTCTTACACATGCTATCACACAGAAATGACATGGAAATGACATTCTCACACACCCGACCACATGGCTGGACCTAGAAAAGATTATGTCGGGTCAAATAACTGGACACACAAGGGCAAACACTGTACAACTCTCCTTATGTGAAATATCCAAATAGGCAAATTCATAGAACAGAGGGCAGGGGCTGGCGCTGTGGCATAGTGGGTAAAGCCGCAGCCTGCAGTGCCAGCATTCCATATGGGCGCTGGTTCTAGTCCCGGCTGCTCCACTTTCAATCCAGCTCTCTGCTATGGCCTGGGAAAGCAGTAGAAAATGGCCCAAGTCCTTGGGCCCTCGCACCCGCATGGGAGACCTGGAGGAAGCTCCTGCCTCCTGGCTTCAGATCAGCTCCAGCTGTTGTGGCCATCTGAGGAGTGAACCAGTGGATAGAAGACCTCTCTTTCTCTCTCTCTCTCCCTCCCTGCCTCCTTCTCTCTCTCTCTCCCTTCTTACCTCCCTCCCTCTCTCTCTCTCTCTCTCTGTCTCTGCCTCTCTGTAACTCTGCCTTCAAATTAATAAATAAATCTTAAAAAAAAAAAAAAAAAAAAAAAAGAACAGAGGGCAGAGCAGAGGTTACCAGGGCTGGAATTGGGAGGAATGAGGGTTAAAGCTTATTACGGGTACAGAATTTCTGTTTGAGGTGATGACACAATTTTAGAAATAGACAATGGTGATGGTTGCACAACCTTGTGAATATAATTCCTGTCACTGGATGCTACACTTTAAAGTGGCTAAAATGGCAAATTTTATTTTTAAAATTTTTTCTAGATTCATTTATTTGAAAAACAGAGAGAGGGAGAGACAGAAAGAGAGGCAGAGGGGGAGAGAGACAGAGATGTTCCATCCACTGGTTCATTCCCCAAATGGCTGCAACAGCTGCAGCTGGTGTAAGCCACATGGATTGCAGGGGCCCAAGCACTTGGGCCATTATCGGCTGACCTCCAAGCACACTAGCAGGGAGCTGGATTGGAACTGGAGCAGCAAGGACTCAAACCAGCAGTCTGATAGGGGATGCCAGCATTGCAAGTTGCAGCTTATCCCACTGGACCACAATGCCAGCTCCTGGAAAGTTTTATTCTCTATAATTAAATTTATTACCATAATGAAGAGATGCTCATTAAAAAATCAACTTGCTCATCTGGGAGGGGAAACCATTTATGATTACTTTTACCATCCATGGCCCCGTGCTCTTAAAAAGAACATGGAGACATACACTCAGTGCCTGGCCCATTTCACTGCTCAACACACCACCATCTTGGCTAATCTCACAGCACAATGGCAAACCCCTCAGCAAAAGCAGGGGGAATTCTGCTTCTCTGCTAGCACCCGGCCAGATGGTCTGTGCACCTGTTGGCAGGAGGCCTGCCCTATCCGTGACCCCTTGGGCAGCTGGCAGAGAGATGACATCCAGCACCAGGAGCCACCCTCTCTCCCCCTGTTACCTGAAGGCCTGCGGCCATGTGTCCATATTTGCACAGAAGGTCTTGGAGGAAACCAAATGTCTAATTGCCCAGAAAATCTGGTGTTGGCAATTAGCAAACAAACTATTATCTACAGACAAACCGTCCACCCCACGGCTGCTTGGTTCTAATTATCCCATCACTCAATCCTTCTCAGAGCATGCCCTACATTGTCCCACTGACTTCCAAGATGGCATGGGTCCAGCCACACACTGAACACATGCCTTGGGCCCTTGGGGGACTCCAGGGTACTTTGAGGACAAGAACCAAGGATTTTCTAGTTCTTCCTGCAATGCCGCCCCACTAAACAAATGATTTCATTCACTGATCACTCAGCCAGGCCTAGAGGTAGTTGAACTTCATGGACTTTCTCCATCAGAAATTAAATTCAAATAATTGTTGAATGATTTAAAACTCATCTGCATAGAAACCATGACAGGTGACATTTTTATATAGATGCTGTGTTTCATGCACACTCACACCTATTTATGGTCCAAATCAAAGCTAAGTCACTAGTTAATGTCTATCCATCCAGCATGGGAATACAAAAAGCCCATAGCGACACATTTGTTCCCAAGCTAATATTTCTTTACTTGGCTATTCAGGATGTCAAAGTAGCATTCAGAAGTTCTTGGGGAAAAGAATAAGGAGAAGTTGACGACATTCCCCGAGGGGTAGCAGTGGGGAGTCTAATTCTGGGGCACCAGAAGTCCCAACAAGACTTGACACATTCATTCAATAGATGAATGATTGCCAAAGGATCAATGAACTATTATCTGCTAACCTATTGGATGTTCCTGACATAAGCCAACAGACAACAGCAGGGAGGCGACGTAAGGACTGCTGACAAGTACAAAATGCGTGCAAACTGTGCTTCATGGACGTCAGTTATACCCAGGCCCTCATCCACGATGAGAAATGCCAAATGTCCCTCCTTGTGGCCTGGTGGCTGCCTCTGCAGAGCAGTGGCATCCCCCGGGGCTCCCACCTGCACCGCACAGCAAGGCAGCACACAGGCTGAGTCGGGCACACGGGGACGCGAGAGGGGAGCGAGGCCAGACGCTTGACAAGAGCAGCAGGTTCTGCAGCGCGAGCGTGAAGGAAGCCGGAGCAGAGAGAAGTCCGAGCAGGCTGTGCAGATGGGGAAGGAAGACGGCTACCGGGGAGAAGAAAGCAGAACTCCTCCATCAAGGTGGTCGAGGGCAGAGCCGAAGGATCTGGGCGTTCTGAGAAACACCTGCTCTGCCCTCCCAGCAAGATGACATAAAGAGCATCCTTCAAGCACTAAGTTACCCTGGCACCCCATAATAACAGAGGGATTCTATGAATCCACGTCACAAAAATCAGAAAAAACAGGGACCACTTCACGAATGCAAACTGTCGGCTGCAAAGCCCTGGTTAAGCTGGGGGAGAAGAGACCCTGGGAATGTTTAGCAAAGAAACAGACATTGATTGCCTGGGATTTTTTACCAGCAGTTTGGGTAATCCCACATACTTCCGTCTGCATGGTGAGTGTGCAATCGTTTTCAGTCTAATGAACATAAAGCTACGTTGATACACAGGCTCCCGGATTCATTCTTCAGCCTGAAACCCCATCCTTACCCAAACACATTCTTCAAACCATTTTGTAAAATAATCTTTGTAGCAAAGACAGGTATATAAATAAATGAATTGTTTTTCAGCAATGTAGGGGACAAATAAATCAAAGTATTACCCACCCAACACGTCCCCTGCTGCATGACTGTTTAGAACCACAAACCAAGTGGTTGAGAAGAACTAGTTTAATTTGTTAGTGAGGTCCCTAACAATTCAAATGTAGGCATCATCTGGGCTCCTGCTGTGAAAAGGCAAGACATGGAAAATGCAGCCACGTTTTTATTTGCTTCAGGCTCTAATGGCTTTAATCAAAGCAGACGTTCTTAAAATAACAAATGGTCTTGCTGGGAGAGCCTCACAGACAGCCATAATTCATGAACTTGCCCGCTGCTCTTTCCAGCAGCGACGTTAGTCAGCAACCGTCCCCGCACAGAGTCGCAGACTTTCAGACACCAAAAACTGGTCCCGCTCCACAAACACAGCATTTCTAAAGGCGAAGACAGAGCCACCAGGGCTGACGGCAAAGCCCTGGGCTCATGTGAATGTGACAGGTGGCCTCCGCTAAAGTGACAGGCCAGCGTCTCCAAAGGGCCCTCCTCGCTCGCCTTTAGGGACCTGAGCCTGTCAAATAAGTGCTTGATTTCTGAAGGATTTGTAAGATCTGGTCCTTATGATTTAAAAAAATGCAATCGGTTTTTCATTTCCCTTCTCCTCTGCCAGAGAGATGACAGGTATTTCTGACAATTGTCTAAAATCAGGCTATTGCACAAAAGGTTCTCTCTTTCTCTCCTTCTACAGCCTTCGTGCAGTGTCATCTTTGAAAACTGATCAGCTCAAGGTCATGTATAGGTTACCAGCAAATATCTTTTAAGAAGGAAAATAAAAAATCTTTTATTACCCTATGACAAGCTGCATGGCTAGCTGAACTAATGCATTATTACCGTAAGCTGAACTTCCATTTCAGTAAATAATTTATGGGCTTTTTTTTTTTAATCACTATGGTTGATGTCCAGAGTAAATGGAAATTTTATCGGCACGAACAGAGAGACCCTCTCACAAACACAGAACGCTGAGTGTAAAATAACTGGTCTCCAAATGCTAAATAATAATTATGGAAATGAGCATGTACTGTGGCAGGACCACAACGTCAAGCACAGGCCAAGTGGGAGCTGTTCCAGGACCATCCCAACAGGGCAGGGTCTTCCAGCTGCCCCTCCTGACCTCGCGGGTGGTCCCAGAGGTGAGATTACCCAGTGGGCGAGGACTGGGGCAGCTGCTTTCTCCAGGGGCAGTGAAAAAATCTGGGTCCCCGCATCTCCATGTCGTCACGGGGTGGCTTGCATGCTGGCTCTTAGCTGCAGGTTCATACACTGGTTTGTGGCGTGTGCCTCTGTGTATACTCAGGCAACTGCAGGAAGAGGGAGGAAATATTTCCCAGGCCAAGAGGTTTCCCACCAATTTCCAAGAATTACATTCCGCAGCCCTATAGCCCCTGCCTACCAGCTCCTGGCATTTGGAGAGGTTCTACCAGATCCCCCCAAACAAGGTACTAAGATACTTCTGCCCACCTGGCTTCTCTCCCACAAGGGTAGGTAGGACCTTGCCTTATTCCATCCCTGGGTCCTCAGCCCCTGACATGTCATAGGCACTAATAAATGATGGACACATGGATGAGTGAATAGATGGATGGGTGGATAGGAGGGTAGGTGTGTGTGTGGAAGGGTGGGTGACAGACAGATGAATACATGTGTAGAAAGGTGGTGGGGAGATGGACGGATGGACAAGTGGGTAGATTGATGGGTGGGTGGGTGGATGTTCCTGTGTGTGCTCAGACTCTCCGAGTATCCACAGACTTGGTGGGCCAGTGAGGTCTTTACCAACTGAGGCATCACCTCCCTCAAGCTGGGATACTTGCAAAGTATGTGCTGAGTTACACTCAACAATGTGGGATCAGCTCTCACAACACCCAGATCTGTGCCTCTCTATAGAAACCCCTTCGGCCAGTGGAATCACCATTGCTCCCAGATGGGAGATTTCCTAGACCCTCCCTCCCTTTTCATTCTACTCCATACCCTGGCACTGATACTTCTCGCATTTTCAGGTGCCCTCTCCTCTGCAAGGTCACCACCACAGCCACAGTCCAGATCCCCTAGTCCCTTACATCTCCCTGCCCTGGGACTGCCCTCTCAAAGCCACGCTCCCTCTGTTGTCAGAGCCATCTAGTCAAAACCAGAGTCCTGCTTACATTACTCAGCCTGGCCAGGGGGCTCCTCTGTGCCCATCCCTCACAGGGTCAAGTCCAGCACACAGCTGATACCTGAGACCTCCAAAATCCATCCCCACCTCCCCCCCAGGGTCTCTGCTCTCTCTGCTGTGCCCCCTGCCTGGCCATACCCAACCTTCCAACAGGCCCTGGAACACCTGTGTGTGATGAGCCCCCAGGCTGTGCAATGCACTGTCCCCCTGCCTGGAGTGCACCTGCTCCTACAGCAGGCAGATTCTGCCCATGTTTGGGGCCCCACCTCCAAAAGTCAGCCCCTCTGTTAGGGAGAGGAGAACCTTCCCACTGTCATCTCATGGAAGAGGGAAGAAGGGCAAGAGAACACGAGGTGGGTGGGGGGAGGAAGTGAAAGGGAAGGAGGCTGAACTCTTCCTCCTGCCCCCGAAATGACTAATTCACTCCCCAGATCATGGTCCTAATTGATTCATGAGCTTTTCACCTCTTGGATGTCCTGCCCCTCGACACTGCTGCACAGGGGGGTGAAGCTTCCAGCACATGGGCTTTGGGGACGCACTCAGACCCCAGCAAAAGTGAACGTGAATCTCCATTTCACAGATGAGCAATAGAGTCGAGAAGTCAGGAGGTCAACATCACACAGCTGTCCCACGGGCTGGCCGTCTCTGCCTTCAGGCTCAGCACACTGTGTGGCTCATTCTTCCGTGGGTGCAAAGCTGAACAGGGGTCTGCAGCTCAAAGCCAAAAGTCTTCAAACCCAAAGATCATGGTAAGGAAGTCACTTATTGGAACACAGAGGTTAGAGTGCAGACTCAGAGTCAGAAAACCTGAGCTGCATCCCCAGCATGGCCACTTCCAGGGTGCACGCCCTTGGGTGAGCTCCTTAACTTCTTAGAGACTCAGTTCTCTCCCCTGGAAAATGGAGGAAGGGAGGGGGATGGTGATGGTGATGATATATTTTGTAGGAATGCTCTAAGGAATAAATCAAATAATATTTGCAAAATTTAATGCACGGCAAGAACCCAATAAATCATAGATGTTGGTTTGCTCTTCAGTGTTATCATGCCATCATCACCATCATGAAATCAGTCCATCCATCACTGAAGAAATCACCATGTCCTTACAACATGGGACAAGCAGGGCCCCACCTATGCACAAGGTCATCAGATTTATTTCCTTTTTGTTTTGCTTCTCCACATTTTCTGTTTGGTTTTTTGTTGTTTAAAAAATTGATTTATTTATTTGGAAGGCAGAGTTACAGATAGAAAGATCTTCCATCTGCTGGTTCACTCCCCAGATGGCCCCAGTGGCTGGGGCTAGGCCAGGCCAAAGCCAGGAGTCAGGGGTACTGAGGTCTAAGCACTTGGGCCATCCTCCACTTCTTTCCCAGATGCATTAGCAGGGAGCCGAATCAGAAGTGGAGCAGCTGGGACTTGAACCAGAGCCCACATAGGATGCTGGTGGCACAGGCAGATGCTCAACTGACTATGCCACAACGCTGGCCCCTAGGTTTGTTAACAAAGGCTAAAAATCCCCACCAGACAGACACTCAGCAAATAGAGCCATCAGGAAAAGTCTTCATAATGGGAAATACGAGGGCAGGCACTGCCAGGGTGAGGGAGGCCTTGGGGCCATCTTCCTGCTCTGGCTGTCTACTCCCCGCACAGGACTTTCAGGAGAACAAAGGAGAACTGGGGAAGCCACATGTGCACTGCTTCAGCCTTAAAGTCCAGTTGCACATTTGACCACTGAGCAAGTTCATGTGGAAACTCTCCCACAGCCAGCGTTGTGATGCCGTGGGTTAAGTCATTGCCTGCAATGCCAGCAGCCCATATGGCCACTCGTTCAAGTCCCAGATGCTCTGCTTCCAATCCAGCTCCCTGCTGATGCACCTAGAAAAGCACCAGAAGATGCTCCAAGTGCCTGGGCGCCTGCACCCACAAGAGAGACCTACATGGTCTGGCTCCCGGCTTCTGCCTGGCTCAGCCCTGGTCGTGGTCATCTGGGGAATGAACCAGCAACTGTATGATCTCTCTCTCTCTCTCTCTCTCTCTCTTTCTCTGTCCCTCTCTCTTACTCTCTCTATTTCTCTGCCTTTCAAATCAATACATCTTTAAAAAAAAAAAAAAAAAGAAAGTCTCCCTACCCCTGGACAGATGCCACACTGCCTGGGCCTCCGGGAGCCCTGGGCTTCGACTTCCCCAACTTGATGAGGCGCCGTGGGGGGCTTCAGTCTTCAGAGGCTGCGGCACCGCGGTACTGAGTGTTGGGCAGACCAACAGCAGGGCCAGCTGGGCTCTCCCTGAACAGCATTTTTGTCTCCCAAGCAGTCCCCTTGGGGAAGGGAGAGGGAACAGGAGGCGAGGGCCAGGGAGATGGAGCCGCTTGGGTTGCCTGGGAAGGAGACCATCATTTTTGAAATGTTTGCACCTACGACAGATATTTTTCTCATTCACCCAGAAGCACTGTGAAAGCAGCCATGGCACTGCGTCCAAAAAGGGAAGGGGATGCCCGCTCGGGTGCTCCGTTCCCCGTCCCTGGAGGAGGTCACACAGAGGCCGCATTTCTCAGAGCTGCGAACAGGCAGCAGAGACAGCTGGGGGCGGGGGACCGGATTGTAAAGACACTGCGAGATCTGCTGAGCACTTAGCACGCTCCGGGAGCTGCAGAGACCCCACAGCTGAGATTAAGGGTAGGGGCCTTGCACCTGAGGAATGCAAGCCGACCACGCAAACCCCTTTCCCTGCCAATGACAGAGACAGGAACAGCTCTGGCCCAGGGACACGAGGGAAGTGAGCTGAGCTTCTGGGAAGGAAGCATCCTGATGGTGACATGAGTGCCAGCCCACAGGCGCCACTGCCACAGGAACAACCTCCATACGTCGCAGGGAGGGTCCATGGGCTGTCAGTCAGCCTGCCTCGGGCCCGCCAGACTCTGGGCTTCCCCATCTATGCCGTCATTAATTTCCCTTTTCTATTAAGAGACAAAAGTCTGCTTCTCCATGTTTCACAGCCAAAGGTTGACTTAAAGCTGCACAATCTTATTATTAAATTAAATGCCTCTATAGCTCAGTTTTTCTTACGTGTTAGATAGTGAGGCGAGGATTCAATCAGAACAATAGAACAATACAGGCAAAGGCCTTGCAAGTGTAGCTACTCATACAGTGTCTCCTGTCAGCCTCACAAATGACCCAACGGTAGGGCAAAGGTAGTTAATAACCCCATTTAACAGCACACAGGAGGGGCCGGTAATGTGGTGTAGCCGGTAAAGCTGCCGCCTGCAGTACCAGCATCCCATATGCATATGGGCACCGGTTTGAGTCCTGGCTGCACCACTTCTTTTTTTAAGATTTACTTTATTTGAAAGAGTTATACAGAGAGGTAGAGACAAAGAGAGAGGTCTTCCATCTCCTGGTTCACTCCCCAGATGGCCACAATGGCTGGAGCTGCGCCAATCCAAAGCCAGGAGCCAGGAGCTTCTTCCAGGTCTCTCACGTGGGTACAGGGGCCCAAGGACTTGGGCCATCTTCTACTGCTATCCCAGGCCATAGCAGAGAGCTGGATTGGAAAAGGAGCAGTTGGGATTCGAACCGGCACCCATATGGGATGCTAGCGCTTCAGTCCAGGGCATTAACCCACCGCACCACAGCGCCAGCCCCTTGGCTGCCCCACTTCTGATCCAGTTCTCTGCTATGGCTTGAGAAACCAGTAGAAGATGGCCCAAGTCCTTGGACCCCTGCACTCACGTGGGAGACCCAGAAGAAGCTCCTGGATCCTGGATCCAAAGGTGCAGCTCCAGCCATTTCAGCCATCAGGGGAGTGAACCAGTGGATGGAACACCTCTCTCTCTCTTTCTCTCTCTGCCTTTCAAATAAATACATAAATCTTTAAAAAAAATAAAAAGGCACAGAGAAGGTAAGCATCTTCCCAAATCACACAGCAAGTGCCTAACTCCAATGCCCAAGCTCCTTCCCTTCAGCACACAGCAGCCCTGAAGCCCCAGAACTCTGTGGCCCAAGTCTGCACCACCGGCAGCTTGCAGCAAAGAGCAGGGGGAGCTAAGAGTTTAGAGAGCAGAAGGCGGTGACTGCTTCAGGTGCAGACTTATTTCAGGATGGTGACAACATTCTGGTTGATCGTGGTGATGGTTGCACAGCCTGTGAGTGCTACACACCGTTGAACTGTAGACTTACTAATGGGGACTTCATGATAAGTCAATTATGTCTCAATTTTAAAAATTAAAGAGTTGCTAGGAAAGCCTTGCAACGGGAAAGGTCCCTCGTCTGCCTGCCCAGGGGAGCACAGCCTGCCTCTCTGGGGACACACATCAGCCGCTCGCACTCACCCTGGGCGCCACTCCCTCCCTTCTCCCACAGGTCGGGGGCAACCCTGGGCCTGGCACAGCCGGCAGCAGCTCCGGCTGCCGACTCCAGACTCTCAGCCCAGGGCTGAGGCAAGAGCTGGCCGATCCTCAACACGCTGCTTCTTTGGCATTATGAGAACGCGGGCCCGGAATAGGGATGACAACCCGACACAGCTGTTTTTTACTTTTCCCCTAGACACTCTGACGGCACGGGCCAGGGTGGACTGGTCCAGCCACTCCCAAGTGTCAGGCACCCTAACGGGGCACTGGGGGCTGGGGACTTGCTGGAGCTTTGTTCCCTGCAGCAATGCAGCTTCCAGGTGTCCTGGAGTCAAAGCTAGAAGACGCCTAGGAGCCTCCGGCTACAACCAGGCCTCCACGGGGGTCCCAGGCCCACCTTTGCCAGGGGGCAAACTACACCTGCAAGCAAGCCATCCTGTGTGTGTCATTGGCACCTGCCACCTGCAGTGAGCCAGGCACCAAAGGCTTGAGAAATCACTGCTTCCGGGAGCTAAAGGCAAAGAGAAGCCAAAGGCCACATGGACCCCTGCTAGAGGACAAGCCAGGACTGTCCCCTGCAGCCTGGATGTGGGGCATAGCAGGAGGGACCCAGGGTATGGGGACACGAACAGCAGCCACACACACCCTCGGGACTGGCAGCCCCAGCACTGTCCACAGCCAGCACATTCCTGGCTTGGTGCAACGACGTCATGTTAGGAGGAAAAGGAGAAGGTCCCTCAAAGACTTTTTAAGACCTCATAAGCTTAAAAATCCCTAATCCCATCTTACCTTTTCTCTATTTTTAAAGATTTATTTATTTATATGAAAGAGTTACACAGAGAGGAAAGGCAGAGAGAGAGAGGTCTTCCATCCAGTGGGTTCACTCCCCAGTTGGTCGCAATGGTTGGAGCTGTGCTGATCCGAAGCCAGGAGCCTGAAGCTTCTTCTGGGTCTCCCACGTGGGTGCAGGTGCCCAAGGACTTGGGCCATCTTCTGCTTTCCCAGGCCATAGCAGAGAGCTGGATTGGAAATGGAGCAGCCAGGACTCGAAGCGGCACACATATGGGATGCTGGCACTTCAGGCCAGGGCTTTAACCCACTGCACCACAGCACCAGCCCCCCATCTTACCTTTTCAACATAAAGTCTTTACTGATGGATTTACAGGTTTTTTTTTTTAATTAATTTATTTATTTGAAAGAATTACAGAGAGAGGAGAGAGAGACAGATAGATAATCTATCCACTGGTTCATTCCCCAAATAGCCACAGTGACTGGGGCTGGGGCTGGGGCTGGGCCAGGCTGAAGTTGAGAGCCAGGAGCTTCATCCAGGTCTCTCACATGGGTGCAGGGGCCCAAGCACTTGTGTCATCTTCCACTGTGTTCCCAGGTACATTAGCAGGGAGCTGGATTGGAAGTGGAGCAGCTGGGATGCAAACAAGTGCCTACATAGGATATGGGTGGCAGTTTTACCCACTATGCCACAGCACTGACCCCAGATTTACAGGCTGACAAAGAAAGAAGTAATAAGGGTTACCTGAGATACCCGCATCCCATCCCAGAGTGCCTGGGTTTAAGTCCCAGCTCCACCTTGGATTCCAGCTTTCTGCTAATGTTCACCCTGGAAGACAGCGGGGATGGCTGAGGGTTCCTGCCACCCACACCAGACCGAGATCTGGGGTCCATGCTCCGGCATGGCCCAGACCGGGCACTTCAGTAATGAACCAGTGGATGCAAGGTCTCTGTCTGCCTCTCCCTCTGTTTGCCTTTCAACAAGTTTTAAAAAAATCTAAATAATAAAGTTTATATATCTCTTTTAAAGAAGAAAGAAGTAGTAAACTGAATATAGTTATTGATTAACTTTAGAATTTGCTAAATATGCATGGCAGAATTTCAAGTGTAACCACTCCCAAAATTCACTGCAATAGAAATCACACCTTCCAGAGCAGTGGAGGGAGTTAAAAACAAGTGAGGGGCCGGCGCCGTGGCTCACTAGGCTAATCCTCCACCTGTGGTGCCAGTACCCCAGGTTCTAGTCCTGGTTGGGGCGCAGGATTCTGCCCCGGTTGCCCCTCTTCCAGGCCAGCTCTCTGCTGTGGCCCGGGAGTGCAGTGGAGGATGGCCCAAGTGCTTGGGCCCTGCACCCCATGGGAGACCAGGAGAAACACCTGGCTCCTGGCTTCGGATCAGCGCGGTGTGCCGGCGGCAGCGGCCATTGGAGGGTGAACCAACGGCAAAGGAAGACTTTTCTCTCTGTCTCTCTCTCTCACTGTCCACTCTGCCTGTCAAAAAAAAAAAAAAAAAAAAGTGAGGAGTGCTGAACAAATAACTGCCCAAGATGACATTTGCTCCAAGTCGTTTCCTAGGAAATACAAGGGCCCCACAAAGAACTTCCCAGGCTGCTCCACAGAGCTGGGGGAAACCCCAAGCCAGGGGACCCAAAGGATCACCACTAGCGTCTCCCAGAGGACCTGATACCCACCCAAGGTGAGCAGCTGTGATGAGCCCAGAAGAGCCCTGTACACACACACACACACACACACACGCATGCACATATGCATGCATACACAAAGCACACATGAACGTGCACACACATACATGAATGCACACACATGTGCACGTACACACAAATTTTTGCCCAGTCCCCAACCCAGGTTAAATACCTACCATCAGGTTATCTTGCTCAGCTTTTGAATTTGAGTCAAAGCAAGTCAACTTCATGAAAACCAAGCAAAGCAAGAGCCCTGGTATGAAGGACAGAGCAGGACAAGTGCCAGAAACCACGGACTGCTGCCCACCCCGGCCCACACCCACCCCAGCAAGCTGGGGACAGGAGGCCTCAGAACCCTAAAGACTCCAGGAAATAAGGTTCCTACTCCATCTAGGGCTCCAGGGAGGCCTCTCCGATGGCCCCAGCTGCCTCAAGATCCACACCCCTCACGGGAGTTCACATACCATAGCGTGCACACACCCCAGTGTGCACAAGTTATGCATGCATGAGTGGACCTTGGGACTCCTGGCTCCAACCCACACAGCCCAGCCCCCACAGTGCTCACATCCAGGGCATGGGACTTTGCACCCTGGCCTCCACTTGGGCTTGGGGAGGAGGTCCTGGGTGCCCACATTGGTCCATGTCTGGCTTCTCATTACCGCAGTCCCACAGGCTGGTCCCTCCCGGGAGGCGGCCTGCCCACGTCACAGGACGGCCTCTCTGATCCTGCTCCGTCTGTTGATCGGCAGGCAGCTCCTCCGCAGAGCAGAGTGGCCAGCACCACTCCCCCAGGTGCATCCCACCGAGCCTAGAATGTGCAATCCCTGGGAGCTGGCTGCAGGGAGTGGTCCACAGGGAGGCCTCAGCCTTGCAGAAGTGGCCTCTGGTCACAGGACACTCACTCAGGCCCACTCTCCCCACCCTGGTCCCCTGCCGCTCCCTGTCTATGCACATGGTCTGCATGGTCCTGAGTGGTGTGGCCACAGCACTGAGACCATGCCTCCCTCATGCATGTGTTTAACTCCTGAGAAGCCAAAGAGGAGTCCCCAGGCCAGTACGGGGTGTGGGATTTCAGTTCAAACACTGGCATGAAAAGCTTGGTAGAATTGATCGTGCACAGGCACACGTGAGGGCAGACCGGGGCCCCCCAAGGGGAGGCGGCCTCAGGGAGGGGATGTTCAGGTGGCTTCTGGAAGGGTGAGTGCCGAGGAAGGGCAGCTGCAAAGGCAGAGGTGGCTGAAGAGCCCCCAGCCAGCCTTCTATCCTCCCAGCTGGCTTCACTGTCGCCAGGCTGTCCCCTGGGGTCACACGGCAGCCATCAGTCTCGTCGCCTCACTCCCAGCCTCAAGCACCTACTAGAGCTCTCTAGTGCCCTCCATTCAACTCTTCGACCAACCAAATGCCTCCATTAGCCCCTAACCACTGCCCCCTTGTCATCATTACCCCCATAAACCCCCCTCCAGCTGGGCTTGCTCTCCGCCATCTGGGACACCATCTGCCGTCCCCCAGGCCTGGCTCGTGCACCGTCTACACTGTAGGCTCCTCAGGGAGAAAGCGCCTGCTATCCTTCCCATGGAAAGAGCTGACCCTCCTCCCTGCCCGCTGAGTGGGCACAGCCCTGCGCCACTCTTCCAGAGGTGGGGGTGGGACTGAGGCCCCAGAGTTAGCTGTACCCCAGGCAGACACCTGGTTCCAGCTGTCCCAGACAGGGTTCTGTACCAAGCTTCGGTTTCCATAACTACAAACCCAGCTGACCATGCCCCCCCCAACTCCTCCCAGGGTTGCTATGGAGACTGTGACATGCACCTGTAAGAAATGGCAGCCCTAAGCAGCGAGCCGAACATGTGCGTGAGCCTCACCTGTCAGTCATCCCTCAGATCCACAGCGACATGTGCTGGCTGAGGTTTCCCAACGGACTCCACCACCAGCAGGCCACCAAGCCCTCTGCCCTGGCCTAGAGAAGTTGCCACCACCACCACTTGTGTGTTCCCAGAAAGCACTGCAGGCCAGCAGGGCAGTGCTGGGCACCCAGGGCCCGCAGTGGCCAGGTGACTTGTGCCTGGGCCTTGAAATCCCCGTTTCTCCCCAAGCTGAACAGATAGATGCTCACCTATGACCCAGCAACTCGACCACTAGGATTCTACCCAAGAGAATTGAGTGCCTGCATCCACAGAACAGCCTGTTCCAAAAGGTTCAGAGTGTTTTCCTCTTTCATAATAGCCCCAAACTGGAGCCAGTCCAAACATTAATCAACAGAACAACGATCCACAGAGCACGATGTGCCCACACAATGAAATACTACCCAGCCACGAACAGGGAGCCAAACACAGGAACATCCAGTGGCAAACACGAATCTCAAAAGTACCGTGCCGAGGAAAAGACCCTGGGCGAGAAAAGATAGCCACTCCGTGATCTCACTTCTGTGGAGTTCAACCACAGGCATGGCGAATGGGAGGGAGATGATGTCAGAACGATGTCACCCCACAGGGCGGGCACAGCGCATCACCCCTCGATTGCTGCTGTCACCAGTCAGTACCAATGTACTCACTTAGAACCAGACAAATGCATCTCTTCCAGGCCTGGAGACACAAAGTCTGGAACTGTGCCCAAGTCAAGGTATCGGCAGGGCTGGGTCCTCCTGGGGGTGCTGGGAGAGTTGATTCCCTCGCCTTTTCCAGTTTCCAGAGGCCCCCTGCTTTCCTTGGTTTTGCGACCCCTTCCTGCCTGCATCCCACGGCCCACGGCCCTTCCCCCCACCACCAAAGCCAGCGGTGGCATCTCCGCATCTCTCTCTGACTCGGGCTCTCCTGCCTCTACACTGATTAAGACTCCTGCAATTACCCTGGACCCCCAGATAACCTGGGATTGTCCCCATCTCAAGGTCCTTGAGTTACCCACACCTGTCAAGTCTCTTTTGCCATAGTGGGTAATCTCCTATGCCTATGGTCCTGAGGGTTAGGCATTGTCTTATTCCATTTCTCAGGGCACTGGCAGATTCCAAGACTGGTGAGGCTCTGCTTTCGGATGGCAGTGCCTTCTCCCTGGGTCCAGCAGCCTCATTCCAGCAAAACCAGGCTCCGCCCTCTGCAAGAAACCTGCTGATGAGAAGTGAAGCTGCCCCTGTGACCAGGGACCTGGCAGCTCCTAGGGGCAGACCACTGAGGCTGCGGTATTTAGATCTCCCGCCTGCCCCAAGTGCCTGTTGCAGATGGCACCAGGGGCCCTGCTCCCACCATGAGCCAGCTGCTCCCACCACAAAGACACCTCCAAAGAGAAGGGCTGGGGATGCCAGACCCTTTAGCCTTTTTGCCCAGTGCCCAGCTGAGGGCCCCTGGCCACAACCCATAATCTGGCTGACTCTGGCCCCAGCACAAGCAGTGCCCAACTGAGCTACGTGCAGCCAGGTGGGCCCAGCAAGGCACCTGAGCTCTGGGAAGAGGAAGCGTGGGCCACTTTCCAAGTACCCCTTCAGTGCCTTGCACAGAGCCTGCCCCTGGGGACTGCCCACCCCACCCTGCTTCCTGGATGTTTGGTGTCCAGAGCCATTGGGTCTTGGGAGCACTTCTTGCAGCTCAAGGCAAAGCCACAAGGGAGCACCACAGATACACTCCGGGGGTGACAGACACAAGCTCTAGACTCACAGACCAGCAACCACCGCCCACCCTCTCTGTGGATCAGAACCAAGAACACGATTTTTCAGTCCCCATTTCCTTGTCTGTAGCAGGAGGCCAGTCCCCCACCCCAGGACACAGCCCTTCCATAGTTTAGTCTCAACAAGTCTGCATCCTGAGGGGTAACGGGGCTACCTCTGAATGTGGGGTCTGTCTGGCCCCGCCTCTCTTTCCTTCAATTCATTTTCTGTAATGGAAGTGTAGTGCTTCCATCCTGAGAACCAGTCCAGTACCTGCCCAGGACGGTGTAAACCCACTAATACCATCACTGGGACCATACCTCATGACCCCCCCCAAGGCTTCACTGCAAATACCACTAACCTCTGACCTTGGGGTTTACATCCTCAACTTAACACATGAACTTTGGGGGGCCACGTGATGCTGCAGCAGGAAGCCCCCGCCCCCAGGTGACAGGCAGGTGCCAGCACCATGATCTTGAACCTTCCAGCCTAAATAAACGCCTATACTTTACCAATTCCCCAGTCTCAGGTACTTTGTTATGGCAACAAACCAACAACCAAACCTAAAGCAGCCCCTCTGGGGTATCCCTCACACCACTGGGTTCTGCCCCTCGAATGTGCCCAACCCCAATCCCCAACGTCTCCCCAGACAGTCGGAGGCCTGGCTTGCTCTGAGGAACAGCACAGCCGTGTTGACACCAGGTGTGCTCTTCAGGTCACTGCCACTCTCTGGGACCTTGTTTCTTCCACTGGAAATGAAGAAGTCACCTCCCAGAGCCCTGAGGGCCCCACCTCAATCCCATACCCCCCAGCTGAACCACATCTCAGATGCTAATCTAAGCCACCCAAGGGAAGGACTGCTAAAGACCCAGGCTGCACAGCAACTGCCCCCGGGCATTCTAGGATTTCAAGTGACTTCTTCCCTCTAAAACTGTGGCCCTAACAAAGTGTTGTCACGTCTTTGTTTGGCCAAGAAGAAACACAAAGCTTTTACTACAAACCCTGTCATCTGTAACTATATGCAATTCATCGAAGAAAAGAATATAGGACTGTATCAGTTATTTCTTTCAACTTTTTAAATTCCAATAGTTAGTGGCTTAAAATGACAACCTCTTATTAGCACAGTTCTGTAATTTGGGCTTTTCTCACCTGGGGTCAACTCATGTCGCTAAAGCTGCGTGAAGCTTGACTTGGTGCCACGAGCACCAAGACCACCTCTGGTGTCACTGTCTGGGCTGATGGTTGGGGGTCTCAGTTCCCCTCTCTGTGGCCTCTCCAGCAGGACAACCTGGACTTCCTCAATGGCAAAGTGAGAAGTGCGCAAGTCCCAAGGCATGGACAAGCAGTTCTAGCCTCTGCTGGGTCTGCGTCTGTCCAAGTCCCATTGACCAAAACAAGTTAGATGTCCAGGTGGAAGGAGACCACACAGGGGTTCGAGCCTGGAGTTAGGACTCACTGTAGGCTATCAGTGTGGCAACCTACCGCAAGGGCAAATCTCAGAAACTCTTCTTGGGATGGAATCAATTTAGTTTCATGGAGAGCTATGGGGCAGTCATCTGGGAAACTTCCCCACAGATCAATGCACACTTCATTCATCAGCTCCCCTCGGTAACCAACTCAGGGGCTGGCATCTGGGAAGCACAGCACGGATCAACAGTCACATTCCTTCCCACTTTGGCAGAGAAGGTCTCAGAGCTCTCAACACAGTACTCCAGATGGCCCACCCCACTGGTCAGAGGCGGTAGGCACAGTTCAAGTCCACTCACCTAAGGGCTTTATCTGCAGGCCAGGAATCACCTTTGAAAAGAGGACACTGAAGAACTCACGCTTAACTCCAAGGGACGTGGCACCAAATCAAGCCTGCCTGAGCGAAAGGCTCCCTAATGGGGGAGCCCAGGCACGTGGCTGGTAGCAGGTACAGGGAGCCCCCCCCATCCTCAAACCACACCTTCCTGGGCTCAGCTTCCTGCCTCCATGGTACTAGGCAGTGAGCCCCTGGGACAAAGGCCCTTGCACTTACACGGTGAGGAGAGTTATCCGACCCTCATTTTGGGGTAAGCATCCCCTGGCCCTCTGGGTACTTCCGCAGCCCACCCCCAGCCCCTGGCTGCTAGGAGCTCCAAGGCACAGACAGATCCTGCCGACGAGTGGACTTCTGAGGATCATTCCCTAACGAGGCAAGGTCCAGGTTTTGGTCTCAGTCAGCACGGGGCCGTCCATAAAACAGAGGGACTTGAATGCAGATGTCTCGGCATGACAGAATCCTCCCTCGTGGGAAGGAGTCTATGCATCGCCGTGGGGTGCTTACATGATACTGTGGGATGAGTGTGCCCCCAGACGTTCAGATGCTGGCAACCGAATCCCCAAAGTCTATGAGCGCGCTCGTTGTACTTGGAGGTGGGGCTTTGGAGAGGTCATTAGGATTAGATGAGGCCATGAGAGTGGACCTCATGACGCTGTTAGGGACTTTGTAAGATGGAGAAGAGAGACCGGGGTGGTGCACCTGCTCTGTCTCTCCATGCGATACCCTCCACCAAGACACGATGTAGCACGAGGCCCTCGCTGAGCCTGTGCCAGGCTCTTAGACTTCCCAGCCTTCTGAACCATGGGCCAAAAAACCTTACTCTGTGTCAATTACCTCCCCACCCTGGGTATCTTATTTTAACAGCTGAGCACACACATGACTACAAACTCAAGGAACTGAACACCGGAAAAGTCACTTTTACTTTGTGTCACTTAGATTTCAATAAACTTGACTTTAAAAAAAATACTTCCTGGGGCTGGCTTTGTGGAGTAGAGTGAAGCCACTGCCTGTGACAACAGCATCCCATACGGGCACTGGTCCAAGTCTCAGCTGCTCCATTTCTGACCCAGCTCCCTGCTGCTGCACCGCATGGGAGACCAGGAGGAAGCTCCTGGCTCCTGGATTTGGATCAGCTCAGCTCTAGTTGTTGTGGCCATTTGGGGAGTGAACTAGTGGATGGAAGACCTTTCTCTCTGTCTCTCCCTCTCACTGTATGTAACTCGACCTCTCAAATAAATAAATAAAATATTTTTAAAATTATTGAAGTATAAGTGATAAAAGGAAAAGCTCACTTTTCTAGTGTACAGTTCCATGAGTTTGGATCATGTATGTAGTCATGTGTGTGTGCTCTGCTGTTAAAATAAGATACCCACAGGGCCAGCATTGTGGCGTAGTGGGTAAAGCCACCGCCTGCAATGCCGGCATCCCACATGGGCGCTAGTTCGAGTCTTGGCTGCTCCACTTCCAATCCAGCTCTCTGCTGTGGCCTGGGAAAGCAGTGGAAGATGGCCCAAGTCCTTGGGCATCTGCACCCACGTGGGTGGCTCTGGATCAGCGCAGCTCTAGCTGTTGTGGTCAAATGGGGAGTGAACCAGTGAATGGAAGACCCTCCCCCGCCCCCGCCTCTCCTTCTCTGTGTAATTCTTTCATATAAATAAATAAATATTTTTTTTAAAAAGAAGATACCCGAGCAGGGTCCGGGGAGGGGTAATTGATAAAGAATCGAGGGTTGTTGGCCCATGGTTCGGAAGGCTGAGAAGTCCAAGAGTCCCATACAGGTCCCTGCTAATGTGCCTGGGAAATCAGCAGGAGACGATCCAAGTACTTGAGCCCCTGCCACTCATGTGGGAGACCCGGATGCAGTTCCTCACTCCTGGCTTCAGCTTAGCTATATGAGGAATGACCCAGCAGATGGAAGATTCTCTCTCTCCCTCTCCCTCTCTTTCTCCCCTTCCCCATTATCTTTCTTTCTTTCTTTCTTTCTTTCTTTCTTTCTTTCTTTCTTTCTTGGTTTATTTATTTATTTGAAAGGCAGAATTAGAGAGGCAGAGGTGGGGGTGGGGGAGGATCTTCCATCCGCTGGTTCACTCCCCAGATGGCCACAGCAGCAGGAGCTATGCCAATCTGAAGCCAGGAGCCAGGAGTTTCCTCCGGGTCTCCCACATAGGTTCAGGGGCCCAAGGACCTGGGCCACCTTCCACTGCTTTCCTAGGCCATAGCAGAGAGCTGGATCGGAAGTGGAGCAGCCGGGACTCGAACTGGCATCCATATGGGATGTTGGCACTGTAGGCGGCCTTACCCGCTATGCCACGGTGCCAGCGCAAACATTAACTTTCAATACTATTTTTCCAGGAGGCATTCCCATCTCTGAGAGCATCTTTCCATTTTCTAGCCTGGCGTAGACAGTTGCACGACAACTGCCTGCAGACCTCAATAGCTGTGGACATCAGACGCCCCACGCCTCTCCCAGCAAGGAGACTGACCTCGAGCCAAGGTGGACAGTTCCCAGGTCAGGTACCCAATCACACCTGAACCTAAGGGCCTGCTGGGGAATCTGCACCTGGAGGTGGGGAAGGGGACAGGAACACAGCCAGAGGGCAGATCTGTACACCTGGATCTCACCGCTTCAACACGGGCATGCTGGGTGGCCACACTGGCCCTGCAGACAGAGAGCCCACAGAGGGGAAGGACAGGTGACCAGCAGGGAAAAGTCAAAGTGAGGCACAGGGAGAGAAACTGCCAGGCTCCCAACACGTCCCCCTCCCAGACTGAGCAGCTGGGTTAAGTTCCAAGAGCTACCCCAGGATCCTCACCTTCGGTTATTCTCGGCTTCCTCTGGCTACAGGAGAGCGGTGGCTTGAATGTTAAATGCATCCCAAAAGGCCCGTGTTTTTTAAAGTCTTTGTTCCCAGCATGGGGCTACTGGAAGATACGGACACTTTAGGAGGTGGGTCCAGTGGGTGGCCTTTAGGTCACTGGGGACCCTGGAAAGTAGTTCTCCATTGTGACCCTCTGCTTGCACTCTGCCATCCACCATGTGCCCCTCGCCAAAGCAGAAGTCTGCTTCAGGCCCTTTGGACTTTGAACTTCCAAAACTCTCAGCCAGATAAAACTCGCTGTCCATCACAGCAATGAAAACTGGACTCACACAAGAAGGCGTGGTTACCTGCAACCAAAAGCCCGAGTGACTCTCCTTTTAGAACAGACATTCTGCCCAGAGCCCGAGACACTGAGGCACGGGTAAGCACTAGGGCCAAGTGGGGGCCGTGCAGAAGGCAGATGGACAATGGAGTGTCTGGGGCTCTCAAATCAAGGGTGTGGAGGAGGGTACGTCCTCCCTCTGCAGCGGTCTGGCCTGCACTGCATTCCTTGGAGCTCAGCACCGCTGCCCCAGTCCCTGTTAAAAAAAAGTCATGAGTTTATTAACAGTGACGAGGGCTGGGTCCTCCCGACAGGAGCGGTTGACTGCACTGCTGTGGGGGGGATTCTGAGACCGTCCTTGGGTCTGGTTGGAAAGTGTGGAGGGAGGCAGCAAACTGGACTCTTGGCCTGGCTGTGCTCAGCATTCTGGAGCAGCCTCTCCCCCTCCCTGACCTCTGTTTTCCTCTCTGGAAAATGGGAGCATAGGGCCAGCCCAGACAGGGGAACCCAGGGCCCCATCCGGCCTCAGATGCCACCCCTGGGCTTTGTGTTCTGAGGACCCCTTTCATCTCAACCTTGGGAAGAGGACTGCGACAGCTGAGCCGTAAACACTTTCTTATCCCAGTCAGCAGAGATGGCCCCAAGGACAACAAGACAAAGAGGAAGGAAGCAGCCAGAGGAATTTAGCCGGAGCCCAAGGAAAACTGGGGTCCAAACAAAGGGAGGCCAGACAGAGGCCTCAGAGTCAGCAGGAGCCCGTCCAATGCCTCTGTCTTCTACGTCCCAAATGCAACCAGAGGTCTGAGCGACAGGACCACGGTTCCCGGTGACAGCGAAAACAGCAAGACCCCAGCGACTGATTTACAAAGAGCAGGCGCATACAGGTTATTGTCAGCTTGCAGGAAGCAAAGGACACCCGCAAAGCCACCTCCCTCTGGGCTCTTGGGGTGCTAAGTGGGTGGAGGGAACAGGAGTGTCACCCACAGAACTGACTTCCCTCCTGGAGCTTCTGACATTGAAATTGGAGCCCAGCAGGGCACACCGTCCAGGATGTACGCAAATGCCTGGGAAGTAAAGCATTCTCAGAAACAACACACTGCAAAGTAAGGCAGGAAGAGGAGAGGGGCCCAGAGGCTCTCCCTGCCCCCAGACCAGAGCAAGTACTCCCCATGGACGTTCTTTCTACATCAAGTATCATTCAAGCAACTCTGCTACAGTGCCGTATGTTCCTGAAAATCTGCACCTCTGCTAAACGCATACACTAAAAATAACAGGATTCGGGAGAAAGCAGGGCTAGTGCACATTACTCCACACCTGCAGCACCTCGCAACGAGATCTGTCCACAAACAGTGCCGGTTCTAATAAAATCCCGCACGGTCAAGCCACAGGCACCAGGAGCTCTGCCCCTCCTTGGAGATGAAGGGTCTGGGGCCATCACTTCTTAGAGAACCACTTTCATCAAAATTAAAAACCCATCGGGAGGGCCAGTGTTGTGTGTCGTGGGTCCTGATGCTTCCAGCACCTCCATCGCGTCTCAGAGTGCTAGTTTGGGTTCAGCTATTTTGCTTGTGATCCAGCTGCCTGCTGATGCATATGGAAAGTCAGTGGAAGATGGCCTGAGTGCTTGGGCTCCTGCCACCCCTATAGGAGATCTGGATGGAGTTCCTGGCTCCTGGCTTCAGGCTGGCTCAGGCCTGACCTTTGCAGCCATTTGGGGAGTAAATACAGCAGATGGAAGACCTCTCTCTCTCTCTCTCTCTCTCCCTCTCTAGTGTCTGTCTATCCTTCTCTGTGTGTTGCTCTTTCTCTCTTGCTCTTCCAAATAAATAATTTTAAAAAAATTAGACAGGGGCCAGTGCCGTGGCATAGTGGGCTAAGCCGCTGTTGCACTGGCATCCTATTTAGGCACCAGTTCGAGTCCCAGCTGCTCCACTTCTGACTCAGCTCTCTGCTAATACACCTGGGAAAACAGCTTGGGCTCCTGCACCCATGTAGGAGACCTAGAAGAAGCTCCTGGATCCTGGCTTGAACCTGGCCCAGTTCTAGACATTGTGGCCATTTGTGGAGTGAACCAGTGGATGGAAGATATCTCTCTCTCTCTCTCTCTCTCTCTCTCTCTCTTCTTTCTCGCTCTCTCTGTAACTCTTTCATATATATAAATCTTTTAAAAGAAACCCATCTGGGGCACCACTTGCATCCATTATTCTCTTACAGGCTGAGTTTTCCTAGGTCTTTCATCTACCTCTCAGCTTCCCTAGAGAGCTTAGAGTGTGGAAAGATCCTAAAACAGTCGTGACATGTACTAATGGAAGGTTCATCTATGGGTCCTTAGCCTTATTTTTCTTTTTCAGTTCTTCATATATTATCCTTTAATCATAAAAAAGAATGTCTGAATGTATCAAGAACACAAACGTACTCGAATAAATTGTGAATGAGCCAACAAAATCTTCAGGTCCCCAACATCGCTCCCGTATTTATCAATTACAGACATGTGTTGTAACACAACAGATGAATAATTTCAAGTGTGAGATCATCTTCAGGCACTCCCAGCAAGTCTTCAGAAGTGAGAAGACTACGAGTGGATTTCAAACATAATACAATTTCCTTAAGTACCTACTGGTAACATTTTAGTCAAACTGACTCTGTCAGATTAAAAATAGCACATGGGGCCAGCTGTGGTGCATTGGGCTAAAGCCCCAGCCTGCAGTGCCCGCATCCCATATGGGTGCTGGTTCGAGTCCTGGCTGCTCTATTTGTGATCCAACCTCTTGTTAATGCGCCTGGGAAAGCAGTAAGAAGATGGCCCAAGTCCTTTGGCCCCCTATACCCGTGTTGGAGACCCGGATGAAGCTCCTGGCTCCTGGCTTCGGATTGGCCCAGCTCTGGCCATTGCAGCCATTTGGGGACTGAAGCAGCTGAAGAAAGACCTTTCTCTCTCTCTGTCTCTCTCTCTCTCTCTCTCTCTCTCTCTCTCTCTATGCCTCTGTGTAACTCTGCCTTTCAAATAAATAAATATTTTTGGAAAATGAAAAAGAAATAAAAATAGCACAAATTCCTGGCCATCCCTCCCACTGACGGGAGCCTCAGCTCCTGCACCTCTGGTATGTGGGCTGCCTCCGTGCTGCAGGAGCAGCGGCTTCACACGGCCTCCCAGGAGGGTCCCAGGCCTGGCAGCTTCCCCTCCCGGCCATCCACCTGCTGCCCTTGGACCGCTGTAAAAAAGCCTGAGCCAGCCTCCTGGAGGATAAAAGACCACAGAAGAGAGGAGCCAGGCTGATAGCCAGCGCCAAGCCCAGAACCAGGAGTGAGGCCATGTGGGACTGTGCTGTCCAGCTGGGCCAACACAAGGCAGCAGCCACGTAAATGACAGTGAGTGGGCCCCACAAAAGCACCACTGACCCAGACCTGCCCACGGAGTCCTGAACAAATCAGATGACTTGTTTTAAGCAGTGAATGTTGGGATGGTCTGTTACATAGCAAAAGCAAATATAATATGACATTTTATAGCCATTTCACTAATTCTCTAATACCTTAATACTTTTCTCTTGCTTGGGAGCCAATAAACCTTTGATTCAGGTCTTCAAGAATCCATAGGCCACTAAGAAGGGGCTAACCCAGCCCTGAAAGAGGCATGTCTCCAGTGACCCTACCAAGTCTGCATCCATGTCAAGGGCTAAGGGTGGGTGTTGGGCCTAGAGGTTAAGACACAGGTTAGGAGTTTCTTGTCTGACATCAGAATGCCTGGGTTTGCTGCCTGGCTCCAGCTCCTGACTCCAGCTTCCTGAGAATGCAGACCCTGGGAGGCAACAGTGCTTGCGTGCCCGCCACCCACGTGGGAGACAGCCTGGCCCAGCTCCGCCCACTGCAGACATTCGGGGAGTGTGTCAGCAGATGTGAGCACTCTCTTGCTCTCCTCTGCTCTTTCTCTGCCCCTCAAATAACATTTAAAAAAAATCTCAAGGGTGATCAACAGTCCAAACTCCAGGGGAGAGGATGTGTGGCAGGTGCATGAGGAATCTGAATGGCAGACACTGATCTTGAGTCAGCTCCTGGGGGAGATGGAAGGAGTTCTAATACTCCTAAACCCAGACAAGGCACTAATATTCCTGGCTGAGCTAGGCTCAGTCGCCATCCTTTAGATTTGTCCATGTGGTGTTTCCTGGAGCCTGTGTGACCACATGACAAAAGGGACTTCACAGATGTGATTAAATTAAAGATCTTGAGAGATGAGATTGCCCTGGATTAGCCAAGGCTAATCCTTTCCCAAAAGGGGGGAAGGAGAGAGGGGGCAGAGGCAGGCAGAGGGGAGCTGACACTGGAGGGTGGGTGATGAAGAGACCGTGAGCCAAGGGATGTAGGTGACCTGCGCAGATCTGCACAGGCAGGGAGACGGGTCTCGTCTCAAGTTTCCGGAAGGAACAGAGCTCCACCAGCACCCTGGATCAGCCCAGGGAGATCCACGTGGGGCTTAGCTATGACCTCCAGATAATAAACTTGCATTGTTTAAAGCCACTAAATTTATGGTAATTTTTATGATAGCAACAGGAAATGAATACATTGCATGATTCCTCCTGCCTAGGAGAATGTAACTTGGAACATTGGTTCATAACAACAACTAGTCACAAGAGCTAGCATTAGTTCACTGTCTACTTCATGCTCAGCTCTGTTCTAGGCGCTCTTCTTGTAATAAACTCATTTACTCCTCGCAGAGCCGATGTGCAGACATTGCTATAGTCCATATCTTGCGGATGAGAAAAGTGGGCTTAAGCAACTCGCCAGGATCATCTAACAGGTGGATAACACAGCCCTGGTTTGAACCTGGGCAGTTTGGCTCCGGCTCCTACGTTTCACCATCACACCTCCCAAATCACCTGCACTGACAATAACAAAATGATTGACACTTCCTAAGCACCCTCTGTGCACCAGGTTCTCGCAAGCACTTGACATATATCCTCTTGCCGAATCCTCCCAGCGCCCCAATGGAGCAAAGATCATTAATTATCCCCTTGCGAGCAGCAGAAGGAACGGAGGGGGCAGCCATGTTAGACCCAGATGTCCAACACAGCTGAGCCCAGATGTTTCAGAGCCCAAGGCCCAGGTTTAACCTCACACCCTACTGCCTCCCTCACCCCACTTGGGTCCACATGGCTGCGAAGAGAACAAAGGTAAGTAGCAGCTTCCAAACTGAGAAACTTAGAAAGGGAAAGGAGTCACTGTTAATAACTTCAGTGGACAAGGGGCAGAAGCTAGCACCATCCCAGCAAACCCAAACACATGGTCACTCCAAACACAAGGGGACTGGACTCAGGGCCCAAACCCTGCAGGTCGGGGTTCCCCACAAGGGATGCCATGGAGCAGCTGCAAGCCAGGACACGGTCAAGAGTGAATACTGAGGGGTGGTCCTGGCCACCACAAAGCTCCACATCTGGGGACCCAGCACAGAGGTGGAGCCTGTCTGAGGGTGGACTCCACCTGAGGACAGAGGTCAGGTAGCTCTGGATAGAGTCCAGGGATGCAAAGACCTTGAACCCCACTGGCTACGCCAGTCAGGAAACCCAGTGAGTGGGGAGCTCAGAGTCTTGGCAAAGGGGCAAGTGGAAGCCAAAAGCAGTCAAGAACCTAACCTGCTGTCCCTAACATGCTGGGTCTGTTGGACTAGACACCATGTGGCTCTGTGCAACTCCAGCGGGGTCGGCCCATCTGGACAAAATGCAGCCGCTGCTACCTTCCCTACCTACTTCCATGGGGATAACAGCAAGCGTTTACCATGCACCAGGAGGCACTCTCAGCACCCAGCATGGGTTATGGGTGTAGTTAAAAGCCAGTCCATCATGATTCCCACTTCACAGAGGATGAAACTGGGGTGGAGACAAGGCAGCCAACAACTTGGGCCAAAATCCCAAAACTGCAGCTGGGATTGGAATCCAAGCTGACCGCCCCTGTAAAATGCTGCTGGAACATTCTTTCTTCTCTACCCAGTCTCCCCAATGCAGCCCACCCCAGTGAAGGTCCCTGGGAGGGGCACTCTCTGGTCTCCCGCTGTCGCCAGAGCTGGCACAAAGCGTTCTGTGGGCAACGGCTCCAGCTGCCGTGTGATAAATGCTTCTGTGCATTCGTGCTGGGTTCCTTTCTGTTCATGGCAAGTGGCACGGGCTTCCTATTTATGACACTGATAGCGTTTTCCCAAGAGAAACGCATTTTCTTTAAATGGGCTCATTTTCTAAAGAGTTGGTCAATCAAGGCCTGGATGGTAGGTCCCTCAAGAAGTTTGGAAAGCAGTCACCTGGGGACAGGATACACCTTTGGCCAACAGCGCCGAGTTCTGTTCTCACGGGGCCTCCAGGTACTGCATCACCTATGAATGAATTCAAATCCTCTGAGCCCCAGTTTCTCCCTACGTAAAATCACCCACTTCATGGGTGTCTGTGCAGATTAAATGAGATGATACAAGGGAAGCCTTTAGCACAGAACCGCTGCTTAAGGAAAATCTGCTGCCACTGACGGCCAGGGGTCAGGGTCAGGGAATGAAGGTCCCAGGCCTGACAGCTACAATTCGCTGACTCACAAAGTGGGCTCCACCCTCGTGGGCGAGACCTGGGCATCAGGACTTTTGGGAAGCTTTGCAGGTGACTCTTATGGGAGAAGCAGGCTGGCAGCTAACCCCAGAGGGCTGTCCAATGACCAAAGGATAGTTCCTGGCTCACGTCCACTCAAGGCCAGCATGGGCCTCCAGCTGCCATCACTCTCATCTCCTCCTGGTAGACTCTGCGGGAGGGAGCACCAAGGGTTCCTATGTCACGTCCAGGGGCCCTGCCTCAGCACGTGCAGGATGCAGGTCTAAAGCAGTCGGGACCTGAGCATTCACCCCACTTAGCCCGAGTCAGACTCTGCTCTGCCCTCTTTCTACAAACCCCAAGGAAAGCAAAACAGCTTGACCCACTGGGCCACATGATCTTGGTGGGCAAGGGTACGGGGAGAGGTGGGAAGGCCACCTCACTCTTCCTCTCACGGGCAAAGAGGTTGATACATGACAAAACCATTTCCTGCCCATTTCGTATCCCCAGGACTCCCACCACGGATCTGTGCACCCCTTTCAGAGACCAGGAAAGGAAAGTTCAGCTGGAGCTGATAACAGCCTTCGGTCCTCCTCTCACTGCACCTGCTACTGCACAGCTTGGAAAAGAGCAGGACTGGGAGTCACGTGCAATAGCCAGGATGCAGCTAGAAACCTGCAGAGCTGGCATCGGCGGGGCCTGTGGCTTCCGGTTTCATTTCGGCATGCTATCTGCTCCTGGACCAACCCTCTCCCGCCTCGGATGCCCAGGCCCTGGACAGCCACGCCCTCCCTGCCACATGCTGCTCATTCATTAAAAGCCCCTGATTCCTCTCTGCCACTCTAATTATGCACAGCAGTCATAAAGCCACTTTCTCCCTTCCCAAAGAGCCCTATTTATATGACAAGAGAGCATTTGGCCCCCACAAGATTGAGTCGTCACTCAGAGGCTTGTGGGAATCAAAGCCGCATCTCTTCTGAGCTGGCAGAGCCCCGCCCGCCACCCCCCTCCAGCTTGGCCCGTTTCTGTGCATCCACGTTTCTAGAAGCTGCCGCTGTGGAGTGGGCAGGAAGTGGATGCCATTTCCCGCTGCTGGTCTTGCTGACTCAGCACACAGTAAGACATTTATTGAGCACCTACTATGTGCCATTACTTAAACAAGGAAATCAAAGACATGGTTCTTGTCCCAGTTGGGAGAAAAGGCCCTGAGAGAAACAGCATAAGTTCCTGGGCCCCACGACTGACCTCTCGCCCACTCCAGTCTTCAACGGCTGGCCAAGTTACTGAATTGCTCAAAGCTCTGCAATGGCCTCATTGCAAACGGGTAATCATAACAGTTCCAGCCTCGTGAGGTTGTTGGAGGAGGAAATTGGATTCCTGCATATAAAGCTGGCACCATGACAGGCCCTCCACAAACACGGGCTGGGGTCACCAATGGTTGAGTACCAAAGCTGGGGGACCACGCAGGTGGATCTCACATAGACACGAGACCCAGAAGGCTTCTGGAAAAGTGACACCTGAACTGGGTTTTGAAGGATGAGTAGAAGTTTGCTAGACAAAGGCAGGGGAGATCATCGGGTTCTGGGATACACAAGACAGTGTGTAAGGGACACACACAGGTAGCGAGTGAGGCCCCCGTGGCAGAGGGCACAGCTGCAGAGGCAGCTGTTAACTGGGAAGCGGACCCTGCAGCCAGAACCCTAAGCAGCCTTCCCCATCATGACCTTTGTTTGGTTCCTCTGGGGAAGGCAAACAGCCCCGTCCACTTCCGTCCATAGTGGGGTGGGCACAGAAAGAGGCGGACGCACTGTCTGCTAGCCACATGCTCGGTCACTCGCACACTCGGCCCGGTTCCCTGAGAGCCCACAACACACCAGGCACGTTGCTAGAGGAGGACACACAGCGTGACCGCCCGGACCCCACGCCCAATGGCCTGAGCCCCAACCCTCACTCAGCCCTGTTCCAGCCTTGTGCCGCCCGGCCTGCTGCATTTCTCCTTGGGTGCAGCATGGGTGACAGAGCCCCCCGCCTAGAGGCGTTCATTCAACAACCAGTGTGGTCGGGCCCAGGTTTCAGCCCACACTAAGCCCTCAGTAAATGTCAGGGTTTCGAACGCATGTTTGTGCTATGACTAACTGCTGAGACAGCGAGAATCCCATCTCCAAGGGCCACTGGTGCGAGGCCTCCAGGACCCCGGAGCCCAGGTGGGCCTGCCTGCCCACCATGCCTCCCCTCTGCCCCCACCCTGCACAGAATTACAAGGCTTCCACTGTGCATGCCTAGACCTGACTCAGCCACCCCAGGAGCTGGCCCAGGGTGCAGCCCCAGAGCCATGGGGGCAGGGTGGGGCTGAAGGTCTTGTCAGCACGCTGCCCACCTTCAAAAGTGCAAGTGTACAGAAAGTCACCGGAACAGCAGGGAGCCCCTAGTACCTGCCACCTCGCTTCAACACTCTGCCTACCCGCTCCCCACCCAATCCCTGCACCACTGGGGTGCCCACAGGCCACCGTCCCAACACGGTGTGATGCGTGGGGCTCTCATTCCTTGAGACAACCCCCGGTCGATGCTCCTAACAGAGGGGTCACCACCCACCACTTCCACCTCACTGAGGGGCTCCAATCCCTGCAGTCTGATGGCCTGGGGCCCAACCAACACTTCCTGGATGTGTGACCGTGGCTAGGTCACTCGCCTGTGTGTAGACTTCCCAACCCGGCAAAGAGGAAGGCTGGAACAGGTTTGTTAGAAGACTTAGATAAAATCATGCATGTTCACAGACTGCAGCGAGGACGTTTTAGAAACGGATGCACGGTGGGATGGGGGAGGAGCAGCAGACTGCTCCTACGCACTACTGTTAATATCCGCACCCACCTACCCTCCCCCCCCCCATTTACAGATGGAGGAATGGCAGCCTGGAGAGACACATGGAGTTCCAGCCGGCTCCTCAGGTGGCTGAGTCTGGAGTCCATGCACCGGGCAGTCTCACCTTGAACTGTACAGCATGGGAGTGCAGTGGCAGGTGGCCCAGTCCACCGGCATTTGTGTCCCCAGGGTGGACAGGGATCTCTCCCAGCCCTGGCTCGCGTGTGTGTGTGTGTGTGTGTGTGTGCAGGGGAGAGGTGGGCACCAGCTTCATTTTACAGGGTGAAGCGGAGTTGCAGAGTGGGCATTCATCTCTGTTTCCTCTTCCCATTTGACAGATCCTACGCCCCCCTTGCACTCCACACAACCACCCACTCCACCCAGCAACAGAGACAAGAAACCGGCTCGCCAACTCTTGGACTAGCCATTCCAGTGCCACTCTAGCATCCTAATATCTTCCACCAATGGAAAGGGGAAAAGGGTGAGAGACAGGAGTCAATGCAGTTGCTGAGGAAGGTTCAGACAAAGACAGCTGCCTGACCCTTGCCGGTGTGTGTGCCAGCCAGGCAAGGGCAGGAGAGAGCTGCGGGTTCTGGTGCTTTGGGGCATGGTCTGGGCTCTCCACCGCCCCTCCCAGGAGTGAGCCCTGCCAGGATCCCCCACCCCCAGCCTGCACTCCCCCACCACTGCAGCGCCGCGTGGGGAGGCACCTCCCAGATCCGCAGGAACAATGGGCTGGGGAGGGGGCAGGTGCGGCTGGGAGTGCAGCAGAGGGCGGGGGCCGGCGGCCACCCGCAGCGAGACACTGGAGCAAGCGCCCAGGGCGGCTCTGCGCCCCTGAGACTCAGTTTCCTCGGCTTTGGGGACCCCGCAGAGGCGAGCGCTCCTATCCCGGCTGCATTTCCCAGGCGAGAGGGCATTTTAATTTCACCCTCTAAAGGCGGCTTTTCCGCAGCTCCGGGGAAAGCTACGGGGCCCGGCTCCACTCACCCCAGGGCTCTCGGATCAGGGACGCGCGGCGCCCCGATGCGCCCAACTTTCCCTTCCTTGGGACCCAAGGGAGCCTGGAATCCTGGCCAGCCCGAGCTCCCCGTGGCGGAAGACTTGATTTACGGCCCTGGGCTCCGAGCCGCTCCTGCGCTAACCCAGCCCCCTTCCCTGGTCCTCTCCCGCTACCCTCCCTCCTCCTGAGCCCTAATTACGCTCCCTAAGCAAAGCGTCCCTGGCACATTTGCAGAATTCGAGCGCCGGTCCTCCGCACCCGGGGCCCCCTACCCTGCCGCCCGCAAGGAGGGGACCGTCGGGCCCCCGCCGCTCCGCCCACCCCAAGCCCAGTGCGTCCCTGGGGCTGGGCGAAGAAGGAGGAGGGCTGTGGTTCGGCCGCAGCTGCAGCCCCCAGCCCCGGCGCTCGCTTGGGGCCCGGGCAGGACTGGGTGAGGGGCCAGGTCCCCGTCTCTGATTTTCCCAGGCGCCCACCCCCGCCTGGCTGAGTCACGGAAATGAGCCTCTGCGGAGTCCTGGCCACTCCGCAGCCGGCCATTTACCGGCCCGCCCAGGCCACGGACAGGAGGGGCGGTTCTCGGACTCGCACCCGGCCCCACAGGAGGCGCCACCCCGCGGTTGGAACAGCCAGGGTGCCCCGGCTGGGACTGCGGTCCCCGTCGCAGTGTGGGCACCCCGGCCGGGGGAGCAGCACGTGACGGAGCAGCAGCCCACCTCCGGCCTCCTGGGCCCCCAGCCCCGCCGCGGCGCTGACCCCTGCCCGGTCTGCGAGGGCAGCAGGATGCAGTGGGCGCGCTCGCTTTTACCACTGCCCGCGAGTGGACTGCGGGGCACCGGCCCGTCGCGCCTCATCCTTGCCCTGCCCCGGCTGCCGCAGCCGCAGGACCCGCGCCCCGCGCTCACCTCGGGACCCGCTGTCGCTGCCGCCAGCCTCCTTGTCCGCCATGGTCGAGCAGCCTCGGCGCGCGAGAGGAGCCCTCGGCGCAGCGCCCTTGCGTGAGTCTGTGAGGGTCCCTCTGCGCGTCCTCGGGGACTGAGGCGCCGGACAGCGGGAGCACCGCTCTGACGCGGCCGCCGCCGCAGCCCGGGCTCCTCCCCGCGCTCCTCCCCGGCCCGCCCCGCTGAGCCGGGGCCAACGCGAGAAGGCGGAGCGAGGCGGGCGCAGCCCCGCACCCGCGCCCCGCCCGCCCCGAGCCGCTCCGAGGCCCGGCCCCCTCCTCTCGCGGGCTTGAGGACCGGGGGCGCGCCCCAGGGCCGGCCTGAGCTGGGGGTGGCCGCACGGCCGGGAGCGCGGCTCCGCGAGCGCCGGGGGCTGATTCTGGAGGGAGCCCCGGGCCCCGCGCTGCGTCCGTTCTTTGGAAGGCACCCAATGGCCGGGCCCGAAGCCTTCAGCCGGCACCGCACACTCCCCAGCCTCCAGGAGACGCCCGCTCCGGCCCCTCCGGTTTATTCCCAGGGTCCCAGAGGAGCGGGCCAGGGTGGCAGACCCAGGACGCGCGCGGGGCCGGGCCCTGGGCACCGTCGCAGGCGTCCGCCTCCACACCGCGCGAGGACTCCATGGCAACTCGCCCGGCGAGGCGCTGGAGGCGGAGGCGGAGCGCGCCTTCCCTGTGTATGGGATCCGGCCTCGGAGGTCTGAGAATAACGGCGTTAATAATGCAAGGCTTCTGATTCAGTCCCTGTCCCCGGCCGCCACACGCGCGCCGCTGGCACCTGTTCTGCCCGGCCGGGGGCTCCTGGGGCCCCGTGCCATCACCCCGCCTTGGCAAGGGGGGCGCGGCTGCGAACCTAGCGACCACCGTTAGAGGGGCCCTCGCTGGTGCCTGCCACGAGGCGACGCATCTCCTTTTCTCCCTGTAACTGTAGCATCTTGCAGATAAGGAAGCAGGCTTAGTGGGGTTAAGCGATGATCTCAACAGCACATACAGCCCTTGGGCGCCAGAGACGGGATCCACCTCCGCTGTCCCTGACTTCCTGAGATGGACAGCGTATGCCAAAGGACACCGAGGGGACGCTTCATTCTGCTGCCCTCAGGGATGGCCAGGTGGGCAGAGGGCTGCTGGGAGAGCCCAGAGACCCTGCTCTGCTCAGAAGGTGCTGACAGAGTGGGAATGTAACAGGAAATGTGCCTTCTCTCGCCTGCATCAAAAATCCCAAATGCAGTCCCTAAGCTTCAAGACTCTCATCTGAGAAATGGGTATGACAGGAGACACCTCCACCCACATACACTTCTCTCTCTCTCTCTTTTTTTTTTTTTTTTTTTTTTTTTTTTTTGACAGGCAGAGTGGACAGTGAGAGAGAGAGGCAGAGAGAGAGGTCTTCCTTTTTGCCGTTGGTTCACCCTCCAATGGCTGCCGTGGCTGGCGCGCTGTGGCCGGCGCACCGCGCTGATCCGATGGCAGGAGCCAGGTACTCATCCTGGTTTCCCATGGGGTGCAGGGCCCAAGCACTTGGGCCATCCTCCACTGCACTCCCTGGCCACAGCAGAGAGCTGGCCTGGAAGAGGGGCAACCGGGACAGAATCCGGCGCCCTGACCGGGACTAGAACCTGGTGTGCCAGCGCTGCAAGGTGGAGGATTAGCCTAGTGAGCCGCGGTGCCGGCCCACCCACATACACTTCTAAGACTGAAGAGGATTCGGTGAGATGACACATGTGATGTGCTTCCTTGGCATCACGCACATGGCCTGGAGTCCAGAAAGCGGCTAAGAGTCACAGGCATCATTTCGCTAGCCAGCAGTGGCCAGCTGTGCAGAGCAGTGAGTAGTGGAGGTATGTGGGGTGCAGCCAGTGTCCTGTGGAGCACCCTTTCCCTACAGAGAGGCTGCTTGCCTGCAGAGACGACCCCACCCCCCACCTTCTCAGAGGCCAGACCCAAGCGATGGGTTCCCAGCCAGGGCCTGGAGGCCAGGGTGTGTGGCACCCAAACGTGGACAGGAAGGAGGGTAAAGGCAATGCCCCTGCTACAGCCTGGCCCAGAAAATCAGGATGCAGAGGGAAGGGCTGGCCCTGGCCCTCTGTTGGCCCTGCAGCTGCCTTCTGGTTCTGCTCCCGTCTCCTGCTGAGTGAAGAGGCCTCCTGGGTTGGAAGGGGAGGAGAGAGGTACAGCCCCTGGCTCTCTGTCCACCCAGTTTACCAGTATTGCACGGACGCACAGGTGGACAATGATGCCAGCTATTAGACACAGCACTGACTGAGTCGGGCCTGTGCTCACAACCATACTGGGCTTCCCCGGTGCTCACGCAGCACTGTGGGCAGCCCTGACTGCCGAGGGAGACGGTACCACCCAGCCTTCCTCCACCCCAGTTACAAGCCCCTTCTCTCAGCAGGCTTAGCACCCCTTTCTCTTGCTCCTCTGCTTGTCCCACATCCAGGAATCCTCCAGGGTCCCTGTCCAAGACCACCAGCCCAGAGAGACCTGTTGGGACAGCCTTTCCACCCCAGCTCCCACGGTATCCCACGCATCCACCTGTCTCTGTGCTGTCCTCCCTCCACTCTCTGCTGGCCAGGCAGCACTGCCCTTAGGAGGCCCCTCTGTCTATCCACAGGGATGCTCAGCTCCACTCCCAGGGCTGGACCATCCCATGGCTCTCCTGGGCTCTCCTGTCCCACCCCCTTGTCCTTTGTGAGCCTGGTCTGCCTCAGCTGTGGATGCCTTCACCCCGACCTCTTCCATCCCCCAGCCCCCTGCCTCCCCTGTGCTGGGATTTCAGGCACAAGAATGTGACTTCGCCTCATCAGCAGGCAGGGCCCTCCGGCTTTCAGGACGCCTTCCCAGCACCCCTGCTGGCCAGGGGGCCTCTCCCCATCAGGCATCTTCCCGAGTGTCAGGACATTGGCCTTGGCAGCCTGTCAGAACCAGCAGGAACTCTGCGGCTCCTGACATCTGCCTCCTGCTGTGGCAAGGCCCTGGGCACCAGCTGCCCTCGCCAGACCCCGGCCGCGGGGACATGAGGACATGTGAGCAGGATGGGAGATGACATGCAGGTCCCAGTGCCGGGGGCAGGGAGCAGACAGTCCAGGTTTCCAGGGGAGCAGCAGAGACGATGAACACCCTGCCTCGGGTTTGCCTTCCCAGCTGCAGTGATGGCCACGGTGATTAAGGAGCAGGCATGGGTGCACCTGACTCTCCTGGTGTCCCTCGCTGCTTCACAGGACCGGGAAAGGGAAGCGTGCAAAGGTTGGGGCATTGCTCCACCTGTGCTGGCAAGCCAGCCCCCTTGGTGGGCTGCTCACCTCCAGACCCCTGGTCTAGGCAGTGTCTAGTACCCGGCACATGGCAGATGCTGAACTGGTCAGCAAAGCAGGAACACGGGGCTGTGCCCAGCTGGGAGGGACAGTCCCCCACACCAACACTCCAGCTGACTTTCTGCAACCCCACTGGCCCCCAGCTCAGAAGAAACTGAGATTTGCTGGTGGATCAGCAGCTTAGAAGGGCAGTGAGTCCTTGGTGGGGGAGAAGGAGGGCATCAGGCCAGGGGGAAGGAAATTGCCACAGGAGGAAGCAGCGTGCCAGAGAGCCTGGGGTCAGCGGGGACCGCAGGGAAACCAGGAACCCCCAGGAGGGCTGAGGACATGCCTCTCTGGGCCTGTTTTTTCACTGTACAGAAGGGTCCAGGGCTGAGTATTTGGTGCAGGGACATCTGCATCCCATATCAAAGAGCCTGGGCTCAAGGACTGGCTCTGCTCCTGACTCCAGTTTCTTGCTAATGTGCACACTGGGAGGCAGCAGGTGATGACCCAACTACTTAGCTCACTGCCACCCATGTAAGAGACCCAGACTGAGTTTCTGGCTTCCAGTTTTGGACTGGCCCAGCCCCCACTGTTGTGGACATTTGGGCAGTGAACCCATGGATAAGAGATCTCTCTCTCTCTCTCTCTCTCTCTCTTCTTTCTTGCAATGCCTTTCATGTAAATAAAATGCCAGCTGCCCCACTTCCAATCCAGCTCCCTGCTAATGCACCTGGGAAAAGCAGCAGAAGATGGGCCCCTACCCCTACTTGGGAGACCCGGATGACGCTCCTGGCTCTGGCTCCTGGTTTCACCAGCTCTAGCCATTTCAGCCATTTGGGGAGGGAACCAGTGTATGAAATCTCTCTCCCTATCTTCCCCTCTCTCTGTCTCTCTGTAATGCTGCCTTTCAACTAAATAAAATAAATCTTTACAAAAAAAACTGTAGGCAGGATTATTATGGGAAACAATATACATAATACATTCAGAATAGGCTCGGGATATTTAAGCACAGTAAATGTAGCATAGGTACTGTTATTTAATTTACATATTTAAAACCCAAAAATGCCTTTACCCAGTGTATTACAAATGAGGGAATGGATCTAGGCAAAGTTTTCTCAGCTGGTGGAGACATACAGAAGATAATGGGCTGAGCAGCTTTTTAAAAAAATGTTTATAAATTTTTTTGTTAAGAAGCACTGTTACTAGTTCAAATCTGAATTCTTTCCTGGAATTGTCCACTAAAAAAACTGCTTTGGACCCTCTGATATGCCACCAGAAGTTTGTCTACAAGTTGGATATAACAGAGGTGACTCCTTATAATAAAAAAAAAATATTCAGACTGCCTCTAATGCACCATAAACCCTTACACGGAAAGCCTGGGCACAGGTCAGACCCTGACCTCTGATCTTCGGTGCATTTTAAAAATCAGAGCAGGAAGGCCAGGATATGCATCCCCCTCCCCTGTGCCCCCCCCACCGTGGGGTGACTCAGCCTCCCCATTAACATTCCGAAACACACTTCACACATACAACACGCACTGCCCTAGGACCGCTCCTGGGCACAAATTCAAGGGCCAGAGGAAATGATTTCTCCAAATACCACACTCGCTCGAGCCTGCAATGTAAACTTTAGAAATGCCTTCGCAGGTAATGGAGGGTTATCCAAACATTTTTTGGTAAGAATTTCAAACAGCACAGGGATCTTTCTGCTGGTTCCTTTCTCAGCAGCATTTTCAGAACTGTGCAAACCCCAGCCACGCAGAACTCCTGGCTGGTGATAAGCCCGGACATTCCAGCAGTCACGGCTCAAGGAGGACAGTGCAGAGGGAACGGGGTGAACTGAAATGACCATGTGGCCGGGAGAGCCTTCAGCGGGACAGTAAGGAATCCCAGAGCACAAGAGCCAGGGTCCCTGTCCCACGGAAGCAGACGGCTCCTCCTCTCCAACTCCCAGCCCCAAGCATGGCTCACAGTCTGTTCTCAGCAAATGTTTGTGGAAGAAATGAGTACATGGTCTAGCAAATGAATGATGGGGTGGAAACCAGAGTCCAGAGAAGCTCAATTTCTTGTACAGAGTCACACAATCCCAGTAGAACTAGGGACTAACGCCAGCCCTCTCCCTCCTGGATGAGCATGACCCACATGGATCATGGTGATGACTCCTGGGAGCACCCGAGAAGGCACTGAGGCCCCTTGCAGCTCCCTGGACAGGCGTGCAGAGCTGATGGCTTGGCAATGTCTGCCCCCTGCAGGGAGCGTGAATGGTCACATCCATGCCATGGTTCTGTCCTTCCTGGGGCGCCTGACTTCCAGGACTCCATCTCTCTAACTTTCCACAATTCTACAAGCAAGGACAGCACTGTACACTGAGCAAAGACAAGTCTGAGGGGCCCGCGTTGTGGCACAGCAGGTAAAGCTGCCCCCTGTGGCACCCGCATCCCATATGGGCACCTGTTCACGTCCTGGCTGCTCCACTTTCCGTCCAGCTCCCTGCTAATGGCCTTGGAAAGCAGTGGAAGATGGCCCAAGTGTTTGGGCCCATGAACCTGCATGGGGGACCTGGATGAAGCTCCTGGCTCTTGGCTTCAATCTCACTGAGCCCTGGTCATTGTGGCCATTTGGGAAGTGAACCAGCAGATTGAAGACCTCTCTCTCTCTCTCTCTCTCTCTCTCTCTCTCTGTAACTTCGCCTCCCAGGGAAATAAAATCTTAATAATAATAATAAAAAAATTTCTCATCCTTCCCTACTTGCATGGCCAAGGGATGTTGGCCACACATGAGAAGAGCAGTATGACAGTTGGTGGAATGGAGACAAAGACACCTTGCTGTTCCCTAGCCCACATCCCATGATCCTGCAGGGCAAACCATGGACAGGGGGTCCTGGGTGGCCAGAGCATGGGTTTCAGGCTCAAGCAAGACTGGATCCCATGCAGCCTCTCCCTGGGACCTCCTCTGACGTTGGAAAGAACCAACTGGACCCCCAGAAGGGCATCTGCCCCTGCCTCCCTCCACTGAGCACAGCACTAACAGAAGTTGTCACTCCGAACAGTGGGGAGAGAGCATCAGACCTGCTCTTAGGACCCTTGGCGCCAAGACATGGCTCTGCCACACATTTGCTCTGTGGCCTTGGGCAGGTTAGCTAGCATATCCAATGCCCAGTCTCCCTATCTATACTATGAGGATATTTTTTCTGCCTCTTCCTACTTGTCACAGACCTGGGCTGCAAACCCAGATTTGTCACTCCTTAGTTTGTGATCTTGATTAAGCTTTACTGTCACATCTATAAAATGGGGATAATTAGTGCATCCAGCATCCAGGGATGTTGTAAACATTAAATGAGGTAATGTGTGTAGAACGCTTGGCCTAGAATCCCGCACATAACAAGTGCCCGATAATAGAGACTCGCACTCCATGGTTGAGGATGACTGTGTTGGGTCTCGGGCTTATACTAACCTCAGCTCCCTCCTGTGTTTGCTCATTTTACACTGGGCACTCACTAGCATAGCCATGCACTCCACTCCTTCATCTCGGCCTCCCAAGAGAGCACATTTCATGCACAGGATAGGGAGCAGCTTCCGGGGCCACATGGAGGTCCCCAGGCCAGGCCCTCCCTGCCCACCACACCAGAGGCCTGCTACCTTCAGTGTGGTCTCCATGGCTACACAGCCCGATAATGGTCCCAACATACTCCAGCAAAGGCCTTCCCAGGCGTCAGGGAAGTGGGAGCGAGGAAAGGGAGAGGGCTCCTCCCCTAAGCCACTGCACCTGGGCAGTGCTCACTTGCAGCATGGCGGAAGCCCACTGTGTGGACCCCAGGTAACCACTGTGCGGACCCCAGGTCACCAGAGTGTGGGAAGTGCAGGGGGCAGCACAAGGGCAGAGAGTTTAATAAAACAAAATGATTTTAGCCCCTGAAACATTTGTTGTCTCTTCACTTGTCTTTTCCTTGGTGTCCCAATAGAGTTCCAAGCCAAGAAGAATTAAAGGAAAAAAATCAGAATATTCAACTTCTAAGTGCTAAGTTTCTGTTTTTAGTAACTAAGAAAATTGACGAGAAGAGAAAAATAATGAGGAAATAGATTGTATCTATGTGACTTAACAGGAGTGTGTATAAGTGTGTGTGTGAGCATGTGTGTATATGTGTGAGTGTGTATGTGAGAGGGTATGTGTGTGTGTGACCGTATGTGTATGAGTGTGTATGTGTGAGACCATGTATGAGTGTGAGAGCCTATGTGTATATGTGTGCATGTGAGCATGTGTACAGCATGTGTGTGTGTGTGGGTGAGCATGTGTGTGTGTGTGTGAGAGTGTGTGTGCAAGCATGTATGTGCGTGTGTATGAGTGTGTATATGTGAGTGTGTGGGTGAGCATATGTGTGAGAGTGTGTGTGTGTTTGTGAGAAAGTCTAAGAGCAAAATGTGCAAAACTCCCCAGGGAACACTCACAGGCATAAACTTAACTACAGTTCGGTAAGCACGTGAAGAGGGTCCCCGTCTCACGAGTCACGTCTGTTCGCTGATTACACATGGGGTGAACAACACCACGGGGTGTCTAATGACCACAAGCTGGTAAGCACGTCCTTACTTTCACCCACACACACACGGCCCCATTGTAACTCAGTAGTTTGATTCTCTGGAAAAATCCTGTGGTGACACTGAGATACTCTGACTAGTTAATCCTTCTCTTAGACATTTACTTCCCGTCAAAAGAAAACAGCTCTATTTATGCACATATTTTAAATGTTATTGAGGAGCCAGCATTGTGGCATAGTGGGTAAAGCAGCCATCTACAACCCTGGCATCCCAGATGGGCGCTGGTTGGTGTCCCCGCTGCTCCGCTTCTGATCCAGCTCCCTGCTAATGCGCCTGGGAAAGCAGTGGAGGATGGCCCAAGTGCTTGGGTCCCTGTCACCCACCTGGACGAAGCTCCTGGCTCCTGGCTTTGGCCTGGCTTCACCCTGGCCATTGCAGCCATCTGGGGAGTGAACCAGTGGATAGAAGATTTCTCTCTATAGAGCTCTCCCTCTCTCTCTAATTCTTTCAAATAAGATAAATAAATCTTTTTAAAGTGCTTTTAATTTAATAATAAACTGTTATTTGATGCGAGGAGTAAGATGAATAAAATGTAAATAAGAGAGTGGTGCAGCAACATGAGAAAACGGCGCCTATCCCAGCAAGTGGGAAAGGGGGGGAGAGCGGTCACAGGCAGTGACTGTAATGGCTGAAGTCACGCCTGCACGCAGAGACCGGCATGCAACACTCGCACAAAGGTTTGTCTTTTCCAAGGCTCCGCGAAGTTTAGCATTCTCTTTCTCTGACTTGCAGGAGACCAAGACTTCTCATTTCCAGGGAAGGCTGAGAGCTCTGTCCTGCCTCCACCATCCCTCTGCCTCCACCATCCCTCTGCCTCTACCATCCCTCTGCCTCCTGTCGTTTGTCCTGCCTCCACCATCCCTCTGCCCCCTGTCGTTTGGCTTAGTTCCTTAATTGTGTGGCTGTTTTTTGAAACTGCAGCTGAAAACAAACTGGCCTGAATGCGTGGGCTTCAGAGGGCAGACAAGCCGCAGTGAGTTCCTGATCAGAGCCCTGCCCTTTCGGCTGTGCGCTGGGCCAAGGAATTTCACATTTGGGCCCGAAATGTCAGTCCCCACAAAAGCCCTTCTGAGGCCCGAGTGTGAGCTCGGAGCTTGCTGGTCATGGTGATGCATGGGCACCCCCAGGCACTGGCCCATCCGGGGCGGGGCCTCCTCTCTCCCTGTCTCTTGCAGTCTGTGGCCACATCTCTCGTCTGTTTTGGGTTTGTGCCCCTTTGGGAATCTGGCAAATGCTCAGATTTTGCAAGCCATTTCGAGGGTTTCATGGGTCGATACAGCGTGGGAGTTCAGAAACTGCTCACTTCGGGCCATCTGAGCGCACCTGTGTAGACAATCAGGGCTTCTCCCCCCTCCCAACACCTTCCCTTCAGTGGGGTGGGGGGTCGGGGGACAGGGAGGCTGTCCAAGGTCACAACTTCAATTCCACATACACTGGATGAGGTTGGACAAGCACAAAAGCGCATGGAGAATGAGATGTCTTTTAGGCTGAAGCCAGGAGGGCAGCGAGGCAGTGTCCAAGGCAGTGTTAAGAGCACCAGCTTGGGCTTGATCTCCTGCCATGTGACTGTGAGCATTTCTTGGTACCTCAACTTTTTCTTCTGTAAAATGGGGATAATCAGTGTACCGACTTCACAGGGATTTTATGAAGATTAGTGAGTTAATACAAGGATGTAAACAGTAGCTGATACAGAGAATGTGACAATATCAGCTCCGGTTGGTTATCAACCGAATGATCTGTCTACTAGCAGAACTGCATATCCAGATATATGGAGGCCATTGATGAATTTTTCTCTCTACTAATAGTTGCATTGCATTTAAAAGACCAAGAAGAAATACGTTGGTGTATTGAGAGTAGTATTTTCGGCAGAGTAAGATTAGGAGGGATTTGGCTTTTTGTTTTACACACACCCCCCCCCCCCACCGCCTTCTTCTAAAGGTTTATTTTATTTATTTGAACAGCAGAGTCACACAGAGAGATGGAGAGGGAGAGACAGTGAGATTTTCCGTCTGCAGGTTTGCTCCACAATTGTCCACAATGGCCAGAGCTGGGCCAGGATCCCAGAACTCCACCCAGGTGTCTCACATGGGTGGCAGGAGTCCAAGGACGTGAGCCATCATCCTGCCTTCCCGGGTGCATTAGCAGTGAGCTGGATCAGTAGCAGGGCAGCTGGGATTCAAACTGGTGCTCTGATGAGGGACGCCAGCGTTGCAAGTGGCAGCCTCATCCACCACACCACAACACCAACCCACACGCCGCTAACATTTTCTACAGATAACCGGATTTCTTAAAATAGTCAAACCAGAATCAATAAGTGATTCCTCACAACTGAACCATCAGAAGCGGGAGAGGTGGGTTAGGCATGGAGGAAGGCGTCTGAAAAGCAGGTGCCTAACACAGCACAAAGCAGCACCTCCCCCCACACACACACACAACCCACACAGAGCTCAGCATCTTTGCAAACCTCCGAACAGCCCTGCCCCAGCCTCCGGGAGGCGTGGCTAACTCTGCTCCCTTCCCTCCACATGCGGCCCCTTTCCATGATATCCAGACCGCCGCTAGGCAATGCTCCCTGACTTCCAGACACTGTCTATGGGCCGACCGCCTTCCCTGTGCCCTGGACAGCGGCTCGAGTGGGTGATGTCTGAGCTGAGGGCGGGAGAGCAAATGACGCGTCCAGGATGACTCAGCAAGCAGCAGCTTGGCTGGACTTCACACCCAGACCCTCCTTGCAACAACCAGGCTCATGTGACTGGACAGCTCCATGGGCCAGGGCGTCAGGGGTTCCAGCAATGAGGTCTAGAGCCAGGGAAGGTGGTCCCTGTGTTCTCATTAGAACCTTTGCCTGTGGATCATCACCGTGTGTCCACATGATTGTGTGGGCATGCATGCACATGTGACTGTGTGTGCATTACAGGAAGAGCAGCAGAGAGAAGACAGTTCTAGAATGCCTTTCAAGGACTCAGATACCATGTGTGGAGCGAGCTCAGACAAGAGAAACTGAATTTCAGGCTGACAAAACACAGAGGATGGACTCGGATGAGCGGGAAACAGCAAAGTCTGACCCATGGGATAGAATACCTTGGGACAGAGGCAGGCCTGGGTGGATTAGAGATCCTTGTTTCTGACCACGGATCCTGGAAGTTCAAGGTCAGGGGGAGCTGTAGAGGGGAAGTTGTTGAATTTTTGGTCCCACGCAGAAGTCCCTGGTGCTGCGCGGCAGTCAGCCAGCCCGGGTGGGAACACGCACCTGAAGAGGCAGCCTGCCCCTCACGCCCGCGTGGCCTCAGCAGCCTCGCTCTCCTGGCTTCTTCCCTTCCCTCTTCGTTCCGTCCTCTGGCGCAGTGCGGAGTCAGTCTGCCCTTCCAGCCAAGAAAATTTCAGTATCCATTAGGGCAGCCCCAGCTGCAAATAATAAAGACTCCTGGCTCCATAACAGGCAAGTGCAGAGCCGTTCTGTCCTTCTCTGTGGCTCTGCCCAGTTCTGCTGTCACCTTGCCCTCAGGCAGGCGGCAGGGTGCCTGTCCCACGAGTCCTCTTGAGCCAGCAGGTGTCTGGAATATCATACATCTTCCAGTGAGGTGCTCCTTCCAGAAGGCCTCAGCTGGCCCCCTCCTCACTTCCCATTGGACAGAACTAGGTCACATGACCACTCTGTGGTCTAGCCCAATCACAGGCAAAGATGAATCTAGGTTTACCCCAGAGCTGGGACAAGGCCACAGACAGAAAGATGAACAGCAAGGAGTAAGGGGGGAACGGAGGCTGGGTAAACCACAGGGGCCTTGGCAGTGCTGGATCTCAGGGTGGACGAGGCCCTGGGGTGGACGCCCCCGGGATCCACTCTGCTTCTGCCGTGGCAGCACTGGTGTTTGCTCTCAGGAATCCTCCGCTCTCACACTGGATCCAGGCGGCCATGCTCTCCGAGGCCCGGTTGACCACCTGCATCTGGAGACTCCATGAGCAGCCCCATAACCTTCTAGTACATTCCTTCTCACAGCTTCAATAGCCAGGGCACATTTCTGTTGCTTGCAGCCAAAGAACTCCAACCAGCACATCGGATCCAAGGCCACGAGAGCCCCCTGGTCCATTCTCGGGGGCTGCTGGAAGCCTAGGACGAAGCACGCAGCCCTGGAATTCAGAGCCCAAGGTCAAGAGTCAGCATCTGGATTCTCAGCGACCCTGTGGTTGGCCGTGTGGCCTGGGTAAGTCACCAACTTCTCAGATCCGTCAGTCCCCAGCACGCCCTTGATCCCAGCAGGGATTGGTAGCAACCCCACACGAACACGGCCATCCGTGCCACAAAATCTCAGTGCAGCTGGGGACCCGGTCCTGAGCCGCCAGGCACCGTCACTCACTCCGTGCACGATCAAACTTCAGATCACATCGGCTCTCTGCACCTCAGACTTCTCCTTTGTAAAACGACACCACCCTGGGGTTTTTGGATAATTACACAAAATAATGTTTGGGTAAGAACTTTCGATTCTGTTAATGCCACCAAATATAAGAGATTGCTATTCACCGTATCTGCTAGAAGCATTCGCTTGTTTACTCACATATTAATCAAATAAAAGACATTAAAGTGTGAATGTGTGCAGTATTGTCCTGCTTCCAAAAGCACATGTCTCTGTGTATATTTAATGCTTGGATTTCTAAAATGGAAAGAAATACAAAATGTATCAGACAGGCATGCGACTGGGGAATAGGAGGCTGGTAGGATTAAAATGAGAAAGAAAATTGGAATTCTCAAGAGAGTTAGAAAAAGGAAAAATAAATAAAATAAAATAAAATAAAATAGAAGTTGATAAATACATTTTTAAAACCAGCCTTGATCTAAGAGGGGAAGGTGGAGGGGAAAAAGGAGGCATGGAGGAGAAAGTATGCAAGGCTGGCAGGAGAGGAGACAGGTGCTGCAGGCGCTGCCCTGTGAAAAAGGGGGGTGGGCAGCAGGCACTGAGAAGGATCAAAGGGGCTTGGGATTTTGCTAGGGACCATGAATCCCCCTTTTGCATTTTCTCGAGAGACTGCAGCAAAGTTTCAATTTACTTCCGATTGGGTTGGGACCTTGTGCCCGTCTCGGGATGCAACTTAGGGCCAAGGCTGGCCCGAGCGGCAGTGCGGTTCTTACGGGTTGCAGACAGACGCTCCCTGAGCTGCCTGTGGGTGCCCTGGTCCTCACGGAGCTTGTGGTGTGGCATGAGCAGCTTGCCTGTGCCTGTCTCACTCTGTCAACCACCCGAACTGCTCCTCATCAGCCCCGCAGGCACCACTGTGTCCTTGCTTTCACACGGGGACGGCTCTGCCTGCCAGCCACCCTGCCTAATTCCATTCTCTACACTGCTGCCAAAGTGTCTCCCAATGAGATGCAGATCTGACCACGGCTGGCCCCGATTCTAACTCCTGACTTCCTCCCCTTCTGCCCAGGGTGATGTCATAAAGAGCCTGCTCTTGGGTCTGGCCTTTGGCACCTACAGCAACTTGTGTACATCTGTCCCAGACACTCAGTGGCCACCAGCCCACAGACAATGACTGTATCGTGACCACCCTCACACAGCTCCAGCCGTGGGTGCTAGATGTACAGAGAAATTCTGTTGCTGATGGGGACAGAGTTAACCGGGGAAAGGCACATCCTTGATAGGGGCGTAGCCACCACTAACCTGGTGCTTATTCCACTTGAACTCCTGTGTGTGGAAACTCACTGCTTCCAATGGAGCTGGTATCTATTTTTGCTATCTCATGGCCAGGAGAAGACAAATGCTCTCTTAGCTGAGATTTTACAGCCAAATGTCTTCAAATGACACCAGTGAAACATGGTTATTTTCAACCACTGACAACCAAATAGCAATAAAAGTAAAGAAGAAAATAAAAGCCTCAAGGCCCCTATTATGGCACAGGGGCTCATCGAGTCCCGGCTGCTCCACTTCCGGTCCACCTCCCTGCTAATGCACCTGGGAAAGCAATGGAGGGTGGCCTGAGTGCTCATACCCCTGCACCCACATGGGAGACCTCGATGGAGATCCAGGCTCCTGGCTTCGGTCTGGGCCAGTCCCAGCTCTTGTGGCCATTTGGGGAGTGAACCAGCAGATGGAAGACCTCTCTCTCTCTCTACCCTCTCTCCCCACCCCTCTGCCTTTCAATAAATAAAATAATCTTAAGAAAAAGGTATGCTTTCAGATATTAAACAAAGGAGAAGAAAAGAAGATCTCCCTGTGGACCCGCCACCCAGCAATGCCACTGCTGACACTCGGTGGGCCCAGCACACCTGCGTCCTCTGCTGTCCCCACCAGCTGCACAGTGTGAAGCCCCCAGCCTCTCCCTCCCACGGGGCCCAGCTTCCCAGAATCTGGGCAGAACCATCTCAGCAGGGTGGAGCCGGGAAACCCCCGCGCTTGGGGCCTTGGCCCTGGGCAAAGCCATCGCTGGCCCCAGTTCCAACTTGGCCCCATCTCCAGGCAGACACAAAGGGGTCATTTTTCTTCCCCGCATGTACAAAATGTGCTCTGGACTGGGAGTTTTTCTGGGTTATGAGATCCAACACAATTGGAAAAGATCATCTGAGGTTTTCCAAGAAAGTCAGATTTAAAGATGGTGTAGACTGAGGCCTTATTTTTGTCCCAAATAATCATGAATTATGAAAGCTGCCGGCTGGACGCTGGGGAACAGCAGGCTTTTGTGGGAAAGAAAGAGCCTGGGGAAGATGTAGACCCTGAGAGGGAGCCGCCGAGCCATGGGAGGGGCTCAGCTGGGCGCCCCTCACTTCCCTGTCTCTCTGGGCGGGGCTGGGGGCACAGGCGACAGGAAGTCTGACTGCAGCTGCAGGTGAGTCAAGGTCAGGGTCTGTCCAGGGCCAGGGCTGAGTCTCACAGTGCCATCCACCACCCCAGTGGGCTTCTGCTCTAGCTGCCGGGGTAGCAGTGGGTTCTGTTTGTTAAGACTGATTGATTGATTTGGAAGGCAGAGAGAGAGAGAGAGAATCTTCCATCTGCTGGTTTGCTCCCCCAATGATTCCAACAGCCGGGCTGGATTAGGCTGAAGCCAACATCCCGAAACTCCATCTGGATCTCCTGTGTGGATGGCAGGGGCTCAGGCACTTGGGTCATCCTCCAATGCTTTCCCGAGAGCATTGGCGGGGAGCTAGATCCGAGGCAGAGTGGCCGGAACTTGAACTGGCATTGCCATATGGGATGCTAGCATCACAGGTGGTGGCTTAACCCGTTATGCCACAACGTCAGCCTGCAGGGAGTTCTCTATTGGGTAAAACCCATCCATTGGTCCCACCCCACGGAAGCCATAACTCCATACGGATTTACACTTTGCCCTTGCAGTCTCCCTCTGGGACTCGACCTACAAATATGGAGCAACAGTGCAGGAGGCTATGACTTGTTGCAAAATACTGGAACCTCCACACACAGTCGTTCCCAGACAAGAGCATGAACTAAAGGACGTGCGCTCCCTGATTCTCTGCACCCACAGAAAGGAAGGAAGGAAATCCCTGCACAGGGGTGTAGAGCTGTTTCCAGGAGACGAATGCTAAGTAAGCCCAGCGAAGCACAAACACTAGGTGGAGGGACCAGTCTGCACGGCGTCACCGGGCCTGGGAGCACAGTGGCTGCCGGCTCAGAAAGGAGCCAGCAGGTCGCCTGGGTGGACTTCATTCCCCTCCAGAAAGCTCCTTGGAGGCCCCTGCCCAGCCCCGGTGCCTGGCGGTCAGGGAGTGAGAAAGCAGCGCCCTGCCCCTCTGCATCTGGGCCAAGGCTCCTGGCCCCAGGGCCCTCCCCAGGGGCTGCCTGACGCCCTTGTCGATACCTTCTGAAAGGAAGTCCTTTGCTCCCCCAGTGGTTTTCAGTACTGGAAATGACATAAAAGAATTAACCAATTGTCATCTCCTCTTGCAAGATTCAATCAGCTTGCCCTGGCTCCTGGGAATGCTGTTCTTTTAATCATGTTTCTCTTCCAAATCACTCTTGCTAGGAGCAAGGAATGCCATTCATGTATCTTTGGTTCAAATCATCTCGCATCTACTCCAGTCTTATAATTTAATAAACCAACAGTTTCAGTTTCGTAGAGAGACTTCCTCTGAATAAAAAGCTGGGAGTTAGAAAGCTGCTGTTGATACGGCTGGTTTGCGTTCCCGTTCACGAATTTGTCATCCCCAGGAAGACCCAGTGGGCCCACAGCTACAGTCCCCACCCCACCCCCAGACTGCTGCCCCCTATGCATGGCCCTGGGCAGGTGATGGTGCGCGCGGAGGCCGCTGGGTCCCTTCTGCTGCCTCCCCTGTGCCTCCTTCTCTCTAGATTACCCTGGAGGGAGACTTGGCTCCAGAGACACAGGCCCTGGAGGAGATGGCAAAGAGGCAACCAGAGGACAAGGGACTGGGCCCCCGAGGCTGGCAGGGGCAGAGGGCTGCGTGGGAGAAGGTGACGCCTGACCTCTGCCCAACCTCAGTTCACCCTCCTTCCTGCCACCTGCGCAGGGCACACAGGAGGGAAGGACTCCTCCGTGAGCTGTTGGGTGGAGGAGCAGCCGCAGGACCTGCACAGCCTCCCTACACTGCTTCCTCCACCACCCCTGCCTGGTAGCCTCGGGTCAGCTGGGCAGCCACATTCTTGCTGCAAAGAGCGTGGGGTGGGTACCGGATCACAGAGTTTTGTTTGTCTGCAGAAAGCCACAACAAGGGAGAGGTTGTTGGTAAACTTTGCACCCTTACCAGTGAGCCAGATCACCGCACAGGAGGCAGGCTCTGGGCTCAGAAACGTGGGCCACGAGACCCCAGGAAGAAGACCCTCTTGTCTGCTGCCAGCTGCGGCTCCGCCTCCGAGCCTCTCCCAGCAGGCATGGCTCTTCCTGCACCCTCTGCCTCCAGCACTCAGGCCGGGGAGTGGTGAGCCAGCTCCATCTTGGGCAAGTCCCTCTTGGCTCTACACCTGCCAATGGCCTCCTCTTCACCAGTAACTCCCTCTCCTCATCTCTGGCACCGCCAGTAGCCCAGAGGCGGGGCTATGGTGGTGACCATGTAGTTTGGCTTCTCCTCCGAGAATTAAACATAAACTTATCCCATGATCCTGCGATTTCTCTCTCAGCCACATAGCCAAGAGAACCGAAAACCTAACTTCACACAAGAACTTGTGCATTGGTGTTAAGAGTTATTCCCAAGAGCCAAGAGCTGGATCCAACCCAGCAACAGAAAAATGAGCAAATGCATTGTGGTCTATCCTCACAGTGGAATACCACTTGGCCATACACAGGAATAAATCACTGATGCCGGCTGCAATAGGGAAGAACCTTGAGAATGGTGAGCTAAATCAAAGAAGGCGGGCACAGAAGTCCTCACGTTGCATGATTCCCTTGGTGTGGAACGTTCCGAGTAGGCAAAGCCATAGAGGCAGAGAGCAGCATGGAGGGTGCTGAGGGCTGGGGGAGGGGACAGGAGCGGCTGCTAACTGGTTCTCCTTGGGCTGACAGAAATGTTGTGAAATTGGATAATAGTGATGATTATGCAGCATAACAAATATACAAAAACCCCGGTGAACGGAACACTTTAAAAAATAGTGAATTTTATGGAAGGTAGATGACGTCTCAGTTTTTTTAACAAGCAGCCAGCTGGCGTCACCCTGCCCTTGACCCCAGCACAGCAAGCAGGTTCCTCTAAGGATCTTTAACTCCAAGTCCCCGCTCTCCCAGACCCACCCTCTCTGTGCTGCCCCACGCTTCCCGGGGGCATGCCTTCGTGTCCTCACCGACCCAACCTGGGGCTCCTGCTGCGGTTCCTTTTTTTTTGTTTGTTTTAAGATTTATTTAAAAGGCAGAGTTACAGAGAGGCAGAGAGAGAAAGAGAGAGGTCTTCCATCTGCTGGTTCATTCTCCCAAATGGCCACGACAGCCAGAGCTGGGCCGACCTGAAGCCAGGGACCTGCGGCTTCTTCTGGGTCTCCCACGCTGGTGTAGGGGCTCAAGGACTCGGGTCATCTTCTACTGCTTTCCCAGGAAAGCAGAGAGCTGGATCAGAAGTGGAGTAGCCAGGACTGGAACCATACAGAATGCTGGCACTGCAGGTGGTGGCTTCACTCACTGCGCCACAGCACCAGCCGCTGTGCTGTGGTTCCTCCCTCCCCAGATACCCCCACTGTGCAGTCTGAGACTTTGATGGGGGCTGGGAGATGAGGAGGTGGCTGGCATTCAGCCCAGCACAGGGAGACACCTAACTCACACCCTTCCACATACCTGACTTTGGAGGTGCCTTGGCGTGGCCACCACCAGGCTCTCTGCACTGACCCACGGCCTGCCGTCACCCCAGCCTCCCCTTCCTCCAGCCACCAAGCTTCCTGGGGGACAGACCCTCCACATGGGGCCTCCAGGGGTGGCCTCCGGGCACCTCCTAAGGAGTGCTGCTTCTGCCTCCCCTCCTCCAGCCCAGGAAAGCCAAGTGCCCAGTTACAAAGCAGCGGGGGCGAGTCTCCAACATAGCTCCTGTTGCAAGGGGTTGAGGTTGGGGGTTAAGGGTCCCAGCTTCCAGGACTGGAGACTGGGGCAGCGGAAGCTCAAGGAACTTCCCCAGGGGCTACCAGGGGCTGTGTCTTCCTGTCTGGGCGTGGCACTGTCGGTAAAGTCAGTCCAGCGGCACCCCACCCCCACCCCACCCCCAACATTCTCTTGACAATCAATTCCCCATCTAAGAGCAGCACTCGCAACTCTGCTTGGCTCTGAAACATGCTAATCAGGTTGAAGCAATAGAGCTCAATAAATTAGAGCAGAGCAGCTATTGATTCGGCTATTATCTCCTGCAGATGCAGGAAGTGCAGAAGGGAAGGCACAAGGCACCGCACCAGCCGACTTCTCCAAAGGTTTAATGTTCATAGTAATTTGGGTTTTTGTTGTTGCTTTAGGAAAATGCAGGTAGGGGAAGGACCTTCCCAAGCACAGGCCTCTGTACCTCGAGTTCACCTCCCTTCCATCTCTTGTATCAGGTCAAGTGCCAGCTCCCCAGGAGAAGTCCCAAGTCGCCACCGAACTCAGGGGTCATTCATGCCATTCCCCTGCCTGAGCCTGGAGTGGAGCCCAGACCCCGCCCCCTGTCGTTCAGAGTCAGGTGACTGAGCAGGGAGGTGAGAGCGGTGCTACTGCTTTTATCAGGTGTGTCCTCGTCCTACTCAGGTTGTCCCATCTCAACCAAGCCTCAGAAGAGTTGAGTTGGGGGCCAGTGCCAGGGGGTGGCGGGTTAAGCTGTTGCTTCCAACACCGCCATCCCATGTTGGAGTGCTGGCTGCTGCTTCTGATCTTGCTTCCTGCCAGTGCACCTGGGAAAGCAGCAGATGATGGCCGAGGTGCTTGGGCCCCTGCCACTCACATGGGAGACCTGGATGGAGTCCCAGGCTCCCGGCTCCAGCCTGGCCCAGTCCCCAGTCATTGTGGGCATTCGGGGGAGTGAACCAGGGATACGAGATTTCTCTCTCTCTCTTTCTCTCTCTCTCTCTCTTTCTCTCTCTTTCTCTGTGTGTGTGTATGTGTCTCTCCCCTTCTCTCTCTCTTTCACTCTGCCTTACAAATAAATTAAATACATGAATTTTTAAAAAGAAAAAGAGCCTGATGGAGCAGGTACTGTGGGATTCCTGTGCTGTGGATGAGAAAAACCAAGGCTCAGAGAGGGTGGTGACTGTGTGTGGTCACACAGCCTCTAAGAACAGGTCGGGGCCTCTGGTTCTCACTGGATCACCGAGGGTTTGGGCTCTGTGGACCATGAGGCCTCTTGGTGAGGGTGAGAGCGAGTCCCCAGATGAAAGGCTGCCTGCGGAACAGGCAGGAGCGGACATGTGTGTGCTGGTGACATGTGTGTGCTGGTGACATGTGTGTGCAGCTGGCTCAGAGGCATGGCTCACAGTGGGCTGGACCAGCGATGCCCTCCTTGGGTTCAGGAATGGGTGAGAAGCTCAGAGAAAAATTCAGAAGGGTTCAGGCCAACAGCTCAAACCAGGAGGCCCCTGGCGGCAGCACGCAGCAGAGCCCATGAGGCTGCACCGGTCGGGGGCCCATGAGAGGGAATGAAGGCAAGGTGGAAGGAGGCAGGCGGTAGGAGAAACTTCTAGCTCTCTCCTGGCTGGAACAAGGGACAGCAGCTTCCTCAAGGTCCACATGGCTCCTGTCACCTCCCTGGCTTGTCCCCTAACCCCCTATCTAGGTGCTCAGCGCAGCCTCTGTCCTGGGGAAGAAGGCATCTTCTCCCTCTCTGACCTTCTCTGCATGTGCTAAGACGTAAAAGCCTCACGCACCTGCAGTCTTTTCCGAGAATGTCTGCAGGCTGCTCACGAACCTCTCTGGGGGTGGCTGTGTGTGCACCGGGGAGGGGACAGTGGAAGCAGGGTTGGGTGGACATCCCCAGGGGTGTTCAGGAACCCTGACCGACAAACCCCGGGGCAGGTGATGGCTCCTGGAAAGAGGACAGAGAGGGAGAGGGAGCGAAGGCCATACGTCTATAGATGCAGGTGAGGCTGCCCAGGCTCAGCACCCCAGAGTCGTGCATGTCCGTGGTTCAAAGATCCCATGCATCCTGCCCCCCAAAGAGGGCCTGGGCGGGCCACCCTCTGCCCAGCTCCAGACAGAGGCACATTCATAGAACGGATAAAGCAAGGAAGCTCGCCCGGAGCTGGTCCCTCTGCAAACCCTGACTGGGGAGGGGAGGACGGGAGCCGACCGGACACTGAGGACAGAGGCCAAAGCCGGAAGCCTCGGGGTGAGCCCAGCAGTGAGGTCGTGGGCAGCAGGCCCGGGGAGGGCAAGCCCCCTCCGGGAGCTGACGTGGAAGCTGGGGTGGTGGGGGAGGGGTCACTGAAACATTTTAAGCTGTACACGAAGCCAGGGCAGGGCCTGGGGTCTGAGTCACTTCCAGGGTGTGGAATTGAGGGGCCCCGCCAGGAGGATGTTTCCGGAATGAAGAAATCCAGAAAGATGGGACGGCACTTGCAAAATCCTATCAGAGGGAATGCTGGCTTCGCTATGCGTAAAGAGCTCACAGCACGCGAGGGGGAGGGGCAGCCCGAAGTCCCCCCCCCACCCCCCATGGGCGGAGGCCTCTCTCCCAGCCCAGGGACTGGGAACGGCTCCCACAGGGGCTTTGGCTTCCAGAGATACAGAGTCAGGAGACTCCGGGAGTGGGGGGTCGTCCTGGGGCTCACACTGCCGCCCCCTCGTGCCAGCCAGGCTGTCCCAGGGGCTGTGCCCTCCCAGCCAGGGCCTCACCTAAACATCCCACCCTATTTCCCCGTTGTTTACTTTCCAGGTGGGCTACACTCGGCGAGCTTAGTGAGGTCATGTTGGAGGCAGAAGAGCCAGGCAGAGGTGGGGTCTGCACTGGGCAAGGGGGGTGGGCACCAGGTCCTAGCCTGGAGTGAGAGCCCAGGACGGGGTGGCAGTAGCAATGAGGGCTATGGGGGCCCCAGCTGTGGGATGCCAGGCCAATGGCCACAGAAACCTGGGTTGTCTGGGGTCCGGCCGTGTAGCAGGAGGCGAGGGCACCTGAAGCCTGTGGGTGCAGGGGTTGATCCTGGAGCTTGCAGAGGGACCCCCGACATTCAAGGGACACAAGGAGAAGCAGCCCTGGGCGCTCACCCACTTGCTGCAGGGCCAGCAGCCTGGGACTCGGGCGTCTGTCTACACCGGGGGCGCTCGGGGGCTATTAGCCCTTTTGCAGCTGTGGGAACTGAAGCCCAGTCAGGATAAATCACAGCCCAAAGCTGGGTCCAGAGCTCCAAGCACCCTGGGGCCCTGCCCTGTCTGATCCACGCGCAGCTCTGCAGAGAGGGGACTCGCTGCAGCCAGGGCTAGAATGGAAGAGAGGGTGGGCCAGGGGGTTCCTCCCAAATACCTGGATTCCCCCATTCCTTCTTCCTTCCACTTCTCCCTTCTTCCCTCAGTGTGGGCGATCCTGTAGCTGGCAGGGAGTCTGCCTGCCCTGTCCACACTGGAGCTTGAGAGGGCGTGGCACACCATGCCCCCGGGTGGGACCCCACAACTGGACTGCTGGCAGGTGGCGGGAGCCCCAGGCACTTTTCCCCACCCCCGCTCCCTGTTAAAGCGCCAACTAGGCAAACAGCTCCTGGGTGTGGCCCAGAGCAATTAGGACCACCTGGAAAGCTACCAGAGCTAGGTGAGGGTCTAGGTGACCCTCAAGCTGATTGGGGAAACATAGCAGCACCAATATCAGTTCTATCCTATAGATTTAGTGTTGCCCTGAGTTAGTTAGGGATGGCGGTGCTGCAGGCAGTGGCTTAATCCGCTACGCCACACTGCGGGTCCAGGGACCTGGGATTTGAACCCCTGCCCGTCTGGATGCAAAGCTAGCTCTCTGTCACCCCCTGCTGCCTCTCCTAGAGAGCCCTGGGGAGGGGCAGCCGGGGACAGGAAATGCAACACTGACTGCGACATTGTTTCCTGCCTGCCTGGTTCCGGAACGTGGATCTGTCCTTGCACTGATACTCAGGACAGATCTGTCCCTGCACTGACACACTCAGGACTTGGAGAGCCTGAGACCAGAGGGCCGGAAGCAGGAGCCCCCATGCTCCCCCGGAGGTACGCTGTAGGCAGCCCTGCTTCCCTCAGTGCCGGGATAGGGCTCAGCCCTGTTCCTATGTGAGGCAAGGGCTGGAGGATTAGGTAGGGGGCGACCGGGCATGGGGTAATCAGGGCATTTCAAGTCCTTTCCCAGAGCTGCCAGACAGAAGGGCCTGGCTGACCCCGCAGCCCCCAGGGGCCCCCTACCCGAGACATCTGCACCAGTGACGTCTTGAAGCTGCCGTGCCGCCCTCCTGCTCCTGGGGCTGTGAGTGTGCCTTCGCCCCTCAGGTGCCCAGAGCACACAGACAGAGCTGCCTGGGAGCTGACGTCACCAAGGACTAGCCAGGGGGCAGCTGACTGCCACGAAGGACATTAGTGTGGCCTCCGGGTGGTGGGGGCCGAGGGCTTTGGGCCCCCCTTCCATCCTCTGATGTTACCCAGCCTCTAAGGATGCTGCCCCAGTGCCCTGGAGGACCCCAGGATCCAAGCCAAGCACCCCTGTGTTTGGTTCCCACGTCCCTGTCCTCGGTGGCCGCCGCAGCCCTCCCCGGCTCGGCATCCTTGGGCCTGTCTCTTGGTCTTTCAGTAGGATCCAGGCAGGTCTGGTGGGCAGCCAGCCAGGAGTGCCATCCCAGGTGTGCACACGTAGACAGCTCCCTCCTCGCCAAGCCTTTGATCTCCAGCTCCTCCGAGCTCCTGGCCACACCCTGGCTCCTGCCTCCTGGGTGCACCACCTCCATTGTCCCTGAATGTCTTCTATTTATGGCCTGGAGTAAAATCTATGAGCAGGGGTAGCCAACAGTGACTTCGGAGTTACAGGGAAGCTTTGGAATTTAGAAAACTCTGAACAAACCCTGGCTTTCGAAAGCATGTTTTGCCAAGCAGACAAAACATGAGATTTAAACAAAGCTGAATTCGATTGTCAAAGCTGAGCAATGAATTTATTATTATTCTAGGAGAAACTGACCCGTTCCCTGAAGTACTTAAGTTATTGATGCAATGGATACCACGAACGCTGAAATGTAAGGACAATTAAAAATGCATGAGTCTTAGTCTTTAAAATTGTTATCTCCGCAGACGATGGTTAAAACCCTCAAAACTGGTACAGCGTGGACTTAAGGTCATCAGTTAGAGTTATGAGAGCTACTCAGGGACATCTCTCTATGTGCAGTCATCCTTAAGAGGGTTTTGCCAGTGGGATTATTCAGGAATACACAGCATCCCGTAGACTGCTTAACGGGTGTCCCAGGAGCTTGGACTGGGTTCCCGCGAGCTTTTAATTTGATTTACTCTGAAGCATCTAAGAGGCAATGCCAACGATAAACAGGAACTAAGGAACAGCCAGTGAGTGGGCTGTGGCCCCCTAGAAGCACTCAAATGGTGGGAGATGCCAGCCAGCCCGGAAGGCTCCCCTGGTCGCTCCTGGGTTGTTAAATTCCTGCTGGGTGGTGCTGGGCTCTTCCAATGTCTGAGGCTGCATTGCAACCTTTAGCACCGAGATCCTTTCCAGAACTTTCCATGGGCAGCTCAGGCACGTGCTGCCACAAGCTGAACAAAGAGCCATATCCGTTCCTAATAACTATTGTCTTTTTCCTGGCAAACTCTGCATCATCCAGACTTTAGGAGTCTTCGGTAGTCAGAGGCAGAGAGCAGCCACCAGACTCTTCTCTCTCCTTCTCTCCCCATCTGTCGCCTCCTGAGCCGGGAGCCTGCACTCGGGCTTCCCCAGACCACACAGGGACACTTGTCACCGCACGACGGAGCGTGCCCAGAAGGGCGTGGGTCAGTGTTTAACAACCAGCTTTCTCACCACTGATTTGTGTGGTTTTTGTAGATCTCTGTGGCATGTGTGTTCCTGCCGTGGCCGACTTGAAGCCACCAACATGACACACTGAGTGCAGAGCTGGGAAGACCTAAAGTACCATGGATGCTAGATTAACACATTAGTTATTTTGCATCACTTAGCTACACAGACACAAATAACTTTAAGAACAAAGACAATAAAATGCACTAAATTAATTAGAAAGCACTGAGTTCTGTTATTACCTTTCCTTTTATTGTAATTTATTGAAGTGTAATATTCCCATTTAATATTTAATAATGCCCGTGTTTAACAACAGGTTCACAAAATTCCTGCAAATTTAACCACTGGCTTGCAGGAGTTGCCAACCTACTTCTGGCACGCCTGGGGTGCACAGCAGGTGGTGAAAAGTCAAGAGCATCCCCTTCGGCCAGCGCCGTGGCTCACTAGGCTAATCCTCCGCCTGCAGCGCCAGCACTCCGGGTTCTAGTCCCGGTCGGGGCACCGGATTCTGTCCCGGTTGCCCCTCTTCCAGGCCAGCTCTCTGCTGTGGCCCGGGAGTGCAGTGGAGGATGGCCCAAGTCCTTGGGCCCTGCACCCCATGGGAGACCAGGAGAAGCACCTGGCTCCTGGCTTCGGATCAGCGCAGTGCGCCGGCCGCAGTGCGCCGGCCACAGCGGCCATTGGAGGGTGAACCAACGGCAAAGGAAGACCTTTCTCTCTCTGTCTCTCTCTCTCACTGTCCACTCTGCCTGTTCAAAAAAAAAAAAAAAAAAAAAAAAAAAAAGATAAAAAGAAAAAAAAAGAGCGTCCCCTTCTAGAAACAAGATGGTAACTTGACAGTCCCAAGCAATCTAGCCTTCAAATACGCATGTTTTTGCTTAGTAAGTTTCCAACAAATACACTTAAGGCTGTGCAATGCATTCATACCAGGACGACTGAGTGTTGACCACTATCATTACAACCTCAAGATGGCGCTGTAATGGCAGACCCTGAGTAGACAGCCTGGAGAGGCAGCCCATTTTTGCAGTGGCCTCAAGCCCTCGAGAAAGCAGTTCAGGAGGGGCTGCATTGTCCTGTCCACACGCAGACCAGAGAGCTCAAAGCCCCACATTCCCGTAGCCCACGCCTGGCTTCGGGGGCACCTGCAGGCATAGCAGAGTGGCAGGGTGTATCTATCCTTGGGACACAAAGCCACTGGATTCTGACGCAGCTCAGGTCACCCCTTTCAAGAGGAGTGGCAAAGTTCGCTTCTTAAATTCTCAGACCAACCATTACCACTCAGCCTGTGTGAGTCCAAAGCCATCCCAAGGCCTTCGCAACATCATCAGTCACCACACTCGCCTCATCAGCAGTGCACTTGGGGTAGGATGGGTGGCAGTGGCCATTGGCAAAGACCAACGATGCAGCAGGTTTTAGACCTGGAGCTCATCTGGGTGCCGGAAGCAAGCCTTTGAGTCTGAGGGGGCGAGAGACGGGTCCCCGCTGGGGAGACCAGGGCAGCTGGGGCCTCCGATGAGGGACCTGGAGAGACGGGAAGAATTTCCCTGGCAGGTTGGGATGGTGAGGATGGGGCGCCTCGGGGACGAGGGCTCCCGCAGAGAGAATCACATTCCCACTGACTGGACCAGGATGTGGCCGCGTGACCCTCTGCCCAGCACACGAGGTCACGTGACACTCAGCCTCGGCTCACTTTGGTCTTGTTGCTTCCGTCAGGAGCCTGATCCCCAGGGGAGGCTGCTGTCCACCTCGGTCCCTCCACGAAGATGACCCAGAGCAGAGCCGCCCCTGGCCCACAGTGGGATCAGGGGTTGTTTGTTCCCAAGGCATTGCTCGTGTATCCGGGTTGGTATTTAGGCAGAAGGGCCAGTGGGAGCCAAGTTCACAAGTTGGATACTGCAGGACCTGGTGGGAATGTCCTGTAGCCCAAGGGAGCTGGAAGACAGGGCCGTGTGGGCAGGCAGGGCCGAGCAGACAGGAAGGGGAGAGGAGGGATAGGGACAGATCCCGGAATGGGCCCTTGTGATGACCCTGCTCTGGGCTGCCTGGGGCTCACTCTCTCTGTGACCCAATCAGTGTCCCAGGGCCATGCATCAGTCATTATTAGCACCACTATTGTTAACGCCAGGCAGCCGGCCAGATGTGCTCCTGGTTTCTCTGTAGAATCCTCACCCTTCCCAGGAAGAACGAGCTCCTCTCGGAGAAATGCCTCAGTCACAGCCAAGATGGACAGCGGGGCAGGCTGGGTCCAAGGTGAGGCCAAGGGTGGCCTGGCCTGCAGCCGCCTCTCAGGAAGTCTCTTCCTCTTCCTGTCCGTGGCTGTTGCTTAATTATCGCTAAAAGGATCAGATTCAGAGCACTCAGCCTCCCTGCCCTCATCCTCACCTCACTGCAGCTTTAATCGGTCTCCCAGCTGCAGGCCTCATGGAGAGCCCCAGAGGCTGCCGGCTCTGCCCTCCCCGGAGGTCCCAGCACCCGTGCTGTGCCTGCTCCTGGGTCCTTGGGTCTGGTGATTACATCGGACTCAACCCAGAAAGGGTTTCTCCAGCGAGACAAGAACATAAAATTCACCAAATCACACCACAGAGGCAGTAAAAGGGAAACCTGAGATGTGTGACACCAACAGCTGACACAGGCAGGACTAGTGTCCAGATGGGACAAGACTGTGAATCAGTCTTTAAAAGATAATGCTGTAGGGGCAGGGGTTGCGGTACAGTGTGGGTTAAGCCACTGCTCGGGACGCCCACATCCCATATGGAGAGCCTGGTTCCAGCCCGGGCTGTTTTGCACTTCATTGCTGCTTCCTGTCAATGTCCTGGGAAAGCAGTGGATGATGGCCCAAGCAGTTGGGTCCCTGCCACCCATGTGGGAGACCTGGATGGAGTTTCAGGCTCCTAGCCTCAACCTGGCCCAGCCTTGGCCATTGTAGGCATTTAGGGAGTGAACCAGCAGATGGAAAATACCTCTCTCTCTCTCTCTCTCTCTCTCACACACACACACACACACACACTTCTTTTTAAATAAATAAAAATAAAATAAATACACATCACTAACAGAGGAAAGAGAAGGATCAAGCATAGCACAGAAGAGGCCCCGGGAAGGACGGAGAAGGACACACCTTTGTGGAGACACGCGATTTCCGGTGTGAACAGGAACGTGGAAAGTGAGACCAGAGCAGTCTGTGACTTTGTACCCACAAGATGGGCAAAAATGAAGACGTGTGACAAACCGAAGCCCAGGTGAACGCATGGGCGAGCGCTGAAACCTCTAGGCAATGCTGGCGAGAGGGTATTTGATTCAAGAATTCTGGAGAGAGATTCGGCAGTCTCCGAAAAGCTGAAGACTTGGGGGCTGAACTGTGACAGAGCGGCCCCACCCTCGGCCCATCCCAGCGCCTGTGTGCCAGCGGTCACCCTCGGGGAGACCGTGAGCACTGCTTTTTGTGGCAGCCAAAACCAGGACAAGAACAAGACGTCAACTGTTGGAGATGGGACGGGTGAGCTGCGCGCAGGCCCCGGTGGAGGGTTCACAGCACCGCACACACACACACCACAACCTGGGCGGTGCTCAGGACCCCGGGGTGAGCCACAGAAAGCGCCAGTCACACAAGACCATATCCCAAGGGGTCCCACTGTCCCACTGCCGAACCAGACGGAACTTGGCCGATGGCTCAAGCAAGGATGGTACAAATGCTGCCCACCTGTGTTTGAGATTCCGCTCTTCAGGGGGGTGGCTGCCTGGCTGGGGGAGGGAATGCCATCAGGGAGGCCTTCACAGGCAAGTCCCTAGGTCTCAGGTTGGATGGTGGCTTCATAGTGTTTGTTTCAGCAGAACCACTGCGTGGCTGACTCCCAGGCATGCAGCCAGGCAACCTACAGAGTCCAGAGGACACAGGTCCACCCCTCCCCGCCCCTTACCTCCCCCAGGAGTTGGTCCTGGAAAGTGTAGAAGGAAACCTTGGAAGGCAGGCTTCAGAAGGGTCCAGGGTCTGGCTCACGTGGCCCCACGTGGGCCCTGGGGTCTGTCCACAACCACTGACCACCAAGTGCTGAGCAAACGAGCCTGTGGGTGCACTTGGCCATGGGCTGTCACAGGGAGCAGCCGCAACAGACTCCAGCCCAGCATCTGTTCCCGCTGCAGCCCTCCAGTCGGTCCTGGCCCACTAGCCAGGGGTACTTTCTAGACTGCACGTTGAAGCTCATTATCCCACCATTAAAAACCCCCAATGATGTCCGTGATGTAGTCTACAATGAAAAAAAAAAAAAAAGCAAGGCCTGAAAAGCAAATTTTATGTCTACCACTATCTACAGTCTCCTTAAAGTGCATTTATTTATTCATTTGAGGGGTAGAGGGGTAGAGGGACAGAAAAAGGGAGAGACAGATGGACAGAGAGAGAGAGAGAGAGAGAGAGGCGCAAGCTTCTATCCACTGGTTAGTCCTCAAATGCTTGCAGCAGCTGGGGGCTGGGCTGAGCTGAAGCTGGGAGCAGAAACTCAATCCAGACCTCCCACACCAGAGGCAGGAACCCAACTCCTGAGGCAGCCACCATTTCTGTCTCCCAGGGTCTGCGTTTAACAGGAAGCTGGAGTCTGGGGTCGGAGCCTGGAGTCAAGCCCAGGGACTCGGATGTGGTCGGGGGCCTCCTCAGTGGCATCCTAACTGCGGATTCACAACCTTGCCCCATGCAGTTCTTAGTCTCTGAGGTTAACATCTGCATATGATCCCTACAGAAGGGCCCAGAAGGAACTGGCTACAGTGGTGACCTGCCAGGTAGGTGAGCAGGCACTCAGCTCTTCCGGGCACCCAGGAAGCCCGCACCTCCCAGCTGCCCTTGCGGGTAGACCGGACTCACGTGACCAGCTCTGGCCACTGGGCAGCAGTGACGCCTCTCTCTCCAGGCCAGACCCCTCCCTCTTGCCTTCTCCCCTACAAGGCTGGAAAGGGCTTCTTGAGCTTGGTAGACGCTCCCAGTGCAAGGAAACAGACCTCAGATAACCGCCTGGGTGGCGGGGGCAGCCCGAGAGGCCCTGAGCTATGAGCTGGAGCAGCCAGGAGTGGCTCGCTCACTGAGATGGACGTGTCTGCTAGTGCCACAGGAGTAACTCGGACTGACACAAGGGTAAAGACTTCACCCAACACTCTTCCGTGCATTTTACATTTTACAACATTCACATGCATTGTATATTCAAAATTAGGGTTGCAAAAAAATACCCTCTCCGAGCTGGAAATACACATATAATGAGCCCAGACTCCTCCCACTGGCCCACCAGGCCCCACATGACCCCTGCTCATCTCGAAGCCCAATCCTGCAGACCTGCAGGCTAACCCTACCCTGAGGACCTGCCTCGCCGTCCCCTCTGCCTCTGAGCTTGTTGGAGTCCTCACAGAGGTGGCCTCTGGACATCCAGGTGGCGTGTAATGAGTCTCTGGCCAGTTTCGGGTCTACGGCGCACTGCTCTGTGGCCCTGTTCTGCCTGACATTTTTCTTGCTTGTTCATTTCTGGCCACTTTCTTCGGCTCAAGGCAGTAGCTTCATTGGCTTGCTCCTTTCTGGGGGTCCAGCACTTAGAGCTGTGTCTGGTCTCTGTGGGGGCTCAGTAAGGCTTTGCTGAATAATGAGTGCATTCTAATTCATAGCTTGGAATGTGGTCATCTTCCCAGCATCCCTTGAGCAAGAATTGTCCTCTCCCCTCCCTCCACTTTGCTGCTCTGAGAGTCTGCATGGTCCTCTAGTCCCAGCTGATTGGCTGAGGCCTGAGGCCCTCACTGAGCTGGGCCAATGAATGGAGAGAAGAGGAATAGAAATCTATATGATGCAAAGGGGCGGGGCTAAACCCTCAACAGTTGAGCTGATTCTGAAGAGAGGGAGGAGGAGCACCCCCAGACAGCAGGCAGCAGGGGCGCATAGGGGGGCCCCTCCAGCAGCCCAGCAGGAGGTCGTGGAGGAGACAGGGCCTGAGGGTGGGGTGTCCCTAGAGCCCCGGGGAGCCCATCTCTGGGCCGGCTTTGATTTCTGCATTTCACTCCTGGCTCCCACCCTACCATCAGCTCAGGGCCCAGGAAGGGGCACAGGGAGACTGGAGGGAGTGAGTTCCAGAACTCACCCAGGCACGGGGGACCCCAGAGCTGCGAGCTGCTGCGGGTGGAACCAGGCACTGCTCAGACCAGGGACTGGGGACTGGGGCTGCGGGTGTAGCCTGGCACCAGGGCAGGGAGTCACCAAGAAGTGGTGGCCTGGCCGAATTCCCCGCGCTGCCTGCAGGACTGCTGCCCTCCCCGGAGCTCTGCCTGACTCCCTGCTTCTCCCCTCCTGATTCCTCTCCAGTGCCAGCTGCACGCACCCCTGCAAACCCTGTGTCACCCCAGCCTCAGAGGACTGCAGCCCATGCTCTGTGCTCCACTCACGAACACACCGATGTCCACCTGCTGCCACCACCTCCCTCCCCAGATATGGCCCCTGTCATCCACGGTCATCCCGACCAGGAGCCAGGTGACCAGGCTGGACCCTCCTCCCACCCTGCTGGGTCCTCCTGCCCTAATACCACGCACCCTCCCCCACCAAAGAAGGCCCTGCCCAGTCACGTGGGCTCTGCTATCCCAACTCCCATCCATGGAACCCCAGGAGGCTCCCTATGAGGCTGGCACCCAACATCTCAGCAGTGGGGCCCCAGGCTGGGCAGCAGGCAGGGGAGGGTTGGGAAGAACCACTCTGGATTGGGACATTAACCTGGGCTCAGGGCCCCAGAGTCTGGAACTACATAAACTTAGGCACCTGTGCCTGTGCCTACATTTTTTTCTGGACAGGAGAGATGCTTTTGTCAAAATCTCACAGGGGTCTGTGACCCAGGAACGGTCTAAATCACTGCTCTCAAAGGAAAATGCTCCTCCTCGTTTATAATCAAAGAAATGTGCATTGAAGTCAGCGAGATATTTTTCACCTGTCTCAGGGGTGCACATCAAAGCCCGCCCACCAGGTTCTCCGCCTAGTGCCCTACACGGGCACAGAGCCACCCATGCATGCACACTCGGGCGCGCGTGCACACACACATGCTCGCACACGCGCACACACACCCACGCGCGCGTGCGGCTCTGCTCCAAGGCTGCGGCGAGGAGGAGGCTGGCACGGCCACGCCATTTGCAAAAGGCTCCCCCAGAACGTGCCCGCGGTGAGGACCAACAACCGGCAGCCGTCAGGACCTCCCGCCGCAGGTGCGAAGCGTGGCGACGAATAGCAAAGCGGCCGGCCCCGTGCCCTCTGCCCCGCAAGGCCTCCGTCAAGAACTCGGTCGACGGCAGACACTGCGCGGGGGCCAAAGCCCAGTGCTCAGTACACTCGCCGCCCACTGCCCACGGCGCGCACCCCGCAGCCGCAAACAGGAGCCCGGGCAGGGCGCGGTTTCGGCACAGCCTCCTGCGCGCAGCTGCGTTCGGGAGGTGCGCCCGGGGTCCCCGGAAGAGCAGACAGGTCTGACACCTGATTAGCGCTTGGGGGAGAAGACCAGGCAGCCGGCGGGGAGGAGGGGAGACCCGGCTTTCAGCCGCTCCCGCTTTGCCGGGTTCGAATCCCAGCGTGAACAGGAATAGCTTTTCAGAACAGTAAGGATCGAGGAAAAGGCCAGGCAGCGCCTTGGCAAAGAGGGGAAAGGTCTGGGCCTCGAGGGGGTGGGGAGTGAGGGGTAAGGCGTGGGGAGAGGAGCCCTAACTGTCCTGCCCCAGGCTGGAGTCCGGCTGGACCCAGGCGTGCGTGCAGGGGCGACGGCTTGGTCGAAGGGGCAGGCACATCCGTCCCTTGTGGCACTTCCGCTCCACGCGGCACCACAAGCAGGAGCGGGCGTCGCCGCGCGGCCTCTGAATCCCAAGGGCCTGCAGCTCAGCTTTGCACATCCCGCAAAACCCTCCACCCGCGGCGAGCTGCGGGAGGCGGCGGCGCCCCAGCAGCCTGCAGGCAGCGCCCTCTCGTGGTGCGATCGGGGAACTGCGCCCGGGTCCCGAACTACAGAAGGAGACAGGACAATTTAAATTCTGAAATGAGAGGCAAAGCGCAGATCCAAAGGCAACACCCGTATTTCAGACGCAGCTCGTGACCCGGCCCCCAAAGAACTCTTCCCCCCGAAATAAAATAGCTTGGCTTTTATTTCCCCCCAAAATACGCTTTTCCCTGTAAAAAAATAATAATTCTGCAAAGCTCTACGGTCACTTGTAGTCACACCTCTTGTGAGCACTCTCCCAGCTCTACAAACACACACCCGAGGGACCCAAATGTTCAGCCATGGCACCCAGATACATTAGCATTTTGAAGCCTTGTGAGTTTTTTTAATCAGTAATATATATGGGACATCTGTATGAGAAATACGCATTCTATTGTCATTTTTAATGTTTTAATGCTTGTGAAAATATGCCCACAGATAACCTCACAGGAGCGAGAGATGGCTGCATCAGCAGTGAACTTCAATCGCAGTGTTATGAGTCTGGGAGAACGCCATGCAGCTAGTATTCCAATGCCCTGATGTGACTCTGTGTCCTGGGCCATCAGCACCCACACAACAACTAGCTTGGGCTGGCCCATTGTATGTCATCGCCGCCTGTGTCGGAGGGGGAGAAAGCACTCTCGAAGGAGGCCCCGACACCTGTGCCAGGAGAGGATCGGAATGGGATGATCGAAGGGGAGTAAGCGCATTCTCTGTCCCATCGCTCTCTGCACTGTATGACTGGCAGATGCCTGAAGGGGCCATGACCTAGAATAACCCCCTTTTGATGAGCACCAAGGCTCTCCACTGCCCACGGCGGCCTCCCTGTCCATGCACCCGTGTGCACCTCACCTTCTCCTCTGGGTGCATTCCTGGGGTGGAATCGCTGGATCAGTCATTATCGTCATCACCATTATTAGAGAGGCAGAGAGACACACAGACAGGGCTCTCTCCTACCTGCTGGTTCACACTCCCCACCCCCATACCTGGAACAGCCAGGGCTGGGCTGGCCAGGCACCGGCTCTCCCATGTGGGTGACAGGGACCCAACACCTGCCTTCCAGGGTCCCCATTAGCAAGAAGCTGGAGACAGGAGCTACAGCTGGAGAACAACCCCAGCGCTCTGCTATGGGAGGTGGGTGTGGAAACCACCAGGGCCCAGGCCAGCCCCGCCAGGTCAGTTTCTGCCAGGCCCCAGGCCTGCCTGCTTGCTAGGTCAGTTTCTGGAGGCGTGGTCCGGAGCAGGAACTGTGGCAGGAGGCACAGCAAGGCTGTTTTTAGCCCGGTCGGGGTCTGAGGGCCCGGCATCTTTTCAGGGTGAGGAAGGCCCTGCCTCTGACTCCAGGAAGCACTGCTGCTCGGGGCCGGGTCAGGCCCCCCGGCTCTTCCATGCCCAGGCGTCTCTCTGTGTCTTGCTCCCATGGAGCACCGTGCCGCCCCACCTGCCACCAGCCGCACACCCCCCGCTCTGCCCTCTCACAGCACCCAGTGCAGGACAGACCCTGCTCACACCCGCCGGGGGCGTCGTCGCTCCACGCTGCACACCAGTCCTAGTCCTGCTGCGGTCCAGATCCCTGCACAGCCCTGATGCCCTTCCTGAGCCCAAGTCTTCCTCCTCTGCCCACCAGCTTGCTGTTCCTAACATGTCTGAGGCTTGAATGAACGAGAGGCTGTAACATGTGGATGTCGGAGGTTGAGTAGCGTCGACCTAGTAAGGCTAGGGGTGTTGAAACCATCCTTTCTGTATACAGACGGCGCCTTACCGGGAAATCGGACAGGACTGCCTTCAAGCAACAACTGGGGAGAGAAACTGCAACTGGGTGATAATTCACGAAGGAGACTCGCCTGCTCGGCAGAGCAGCCACCTGCCCGCGCTCTCCCTCCTTGGAGAAACGCACAAAGCTTGATCCGGCCCCATCACAGGGAAGGAGCCAATTAGTGCGGCTGTGATTCAGAGCAAGAATACAGGTTAATTGCTTGGCGCTCACACGTCTCAAATGCCTAATGCTATATCATTATTTTTTTTTAGCTACATATTATTCATTTCACACACTTAACTATTCCACCCTATTGCTAATTAGTAATTCCTTATCCCCGAATTTCACCCAATTCAGCCTGTCATCACAGGGCCCCCGGCAGCCCCCCGGTTTCTCTGAGAAGGAACAGAATTGTTGAGGAAGGGTTGGCACCTCCGGTGCCTGCCTCCCACCTCCGCCCGCTCGGGCGTCCCCAGGTTCACCTGTCTTCCTCCCTGCTGTGTGGTTTCCTGGCAGCCGAGCCTCCCACAGCACCCCGGCCCCAGGCACAGCCCTAAGCTCATCTCCCTGCCCAGCTGATCTTGTTCTTTTTGGGGGAAAAAAAAAAACAAACCATAAGCTAGCACCTTGGAAAGGTCAGCTCCACAGCCCAGGGCTGCCAGGGGAGGTCGCCAGACCGTGACCGGAAGGGTGACACCGGCCAGCAGTCCGTTGTCACGATTTTAACCCACGTGGCACCCCTCACATGCATGCATAACGGTCATCAGAGCACACGCGTGGGGCAGCCCACGTCCCGCAGCCCCCAGTGTGCGCAGGCCCCGGAATCAGAGCACACGCGTGGGGCAACCCACGTCCCGCAGCCCCCAGTGTGCGCAGGCCCCGGAATCAGAGCACACGCATGGGGCAGCCCACGTCCCGCAGCCCCCAGTGTGCGCAGGCCCCGGAATCAGAGCACACGCGTGGGGCAGCCCACGTCCCGCAGCCCCCAGTGTGCGCAGGCCCCGGAATCAGAGCACACGCGTGGGGCAGCCCACGTCCCGCAGCCCCCAGTGTGCGCAGGCCCCGGAATCAGAGCACACGCGTGGGGCAGCCCACGTCCCGCAGCCCCCAGTGTGCGTAGGCCCCTGGAATCAGAGCACACGCGTGGGGCAACCCACGTCCCGCAGCCCCCAGTGTGCACAGGCCCCGGAATCAGAGCACACGCGTGGGGCAGCCCACGTCCCGCAGCCCCCAGTGTGCGCAGGCCCCGGAATCAGAGCACACGCGTGGGGCAGCCCACGTCCCGCAGCCCCCAGTGTGCGCAGGCCCCGGAATCAGAGCACACGCATGGGGCAGCCCACGTCCCACAGCCCCCAGTGTGTGTAGGCCCCTGGAATCAGAGCACACGCATGGGGCAGCCCACGTCCCACAGCCCCCAGTGTGCGTAGGCCCCTGGAATCAGAGCACACGCGTGGGGCAGCCCACGTCCCGCAGCCCCCAGTGTGCGCAGGCCCTGGAATCAGAGCACACGCGTGGGGCAGCCCACGTCCCGCAGCCCCCAGTGTGCGCAGGCCCCGGAATCAGAGCACACACGTGGGGCAACCCACGTCCCGCAGCCCCCAGTGTGCGCAGGCCCTGGAATCAGAGCACACGCATGGGGCAGCCCACGTCCCGCAGCCCCCACTGTGTGTAGGCCCCGGAATCAGAGCACACGCATGGGGCAGCCCACGTCCCGCAGCCCCCAGTGTGCGCAGGCCCTGGAATCAGAGCACACGCATGGGGCAGCCCACGTCCCGCAGCCCCCACTGTGTGTAGGCCCCGGAATCAGAGCACACGCGTGGGGCAGCCCACGTCCTGCAGCCTCCAGTGTGCACAGGCCCTGGGAAGGCTGCTTTTCCCTCGGGTGCCTCTGCCGTCTCGTGGGTTTCTTGCAGCTGCTGTCCCTCTGAGCCCACGATGCCACGGCCCCGGGGCTCCCAGGTGCCTGAAAGCCTTTGGAGCCCCACCCCAGTTCCGGCTGGTCGTCTGAGATGAAAGCCAGGCCCTTCCTTCTCCTCTTCACAGAGGGGAGGGAGAATCAGCCAGAACCCCAGCCTCCCCCTCCCCCCACCTCGGGGCTTGCTGGGGGCAGAAATTCCGCCCTGGGAGTGCTGCAGCTTCAGGGTTGTCAGGTGGCAGAGCCGAGGCTGCTCCTTTCTGTGGAGTGAAGATGCTTCTGATAGGAGGAATGGGGGGCGGTCCCTCTTCTTCTAGAATTAACCATCAGACGATGTAAATCAATTACGTTACTCAATGTGTGCAGGGTATAAGAAACTACAAAGACCAAAACAATTTCTCAAAGAACCAAAGAAAAAGACCAGAACTGAGACACACAATTAAAGCGAAAATATCCTGGAGAGGAGAAGCAGTACTTGGAAGACAGCTCTGCAAGAATTACCCAGTAAGGGGCAAGAACTGGAACCCAGGAGAGGAGGGGCCGAGACAACCAATGCAGAGCGGGAGGCTGTGGCAGGAAGCGAGAAGAAACGGGGCGGAAGCAGCGTTGGAAGAGATGGGGGGCATTTGGGACGTCCGCATGCCATGCTGGGGTGCCTGGCTGTGAGTCCCGGTCCTGCTCCAGCGTCCAGCTTCCTGCCAGTGTGCACCCTGGGAGGCAGCAGATGATGGCTCTACCAGTTGGGTCCCTGCCTGTGCGGGACGCTGAATCCGGAGAGGCCTAGAGGAAACTTCCTGAGCCTGCCTCGAATTTGAAAACCTGACTTTAAGTTTCAAATCCCTGGTAGCAAACACCCCAGCCCCAGGGCGCTTCTGCCTAAGGATCATTAAGGTGGTATAATAGGAGTGGCTAAGACCCTTTTGCATCACAACACCCCACCCCTTGCCCGCATCCGCTCATCTGCTCTGTACCATCCGCTCTGTACCTCAGCTATATATACACCTTTTACAATAAAGTGAGACCCTACTTCGACTGGGCTCCACACGGCGCCTGATTGGCTGAGTGGCGGGTGGCGCACTTTCCCCTCCTCGGTCAAGGCAAGCTGTGGGCAGCCTGCCTAATTCTCCGGCGGTGGCGAGGAACAGTCACCGCACCTGCCACCCACAGGGAAGACCCAGAGTGAGTTCCCAGCTCCTGGCTCTGGCTGTTGCGGGCATCTGAGGAACGCTCACGCCCTCGCTCACTCTCTCTGCCTTTCAAGTACATTAAATACTTTTTTTTTTTTTTTAAAGAGAGATGAAGGCTGAGAACCTCGCAGAACTAATCAAAGCTAATTACTTCTATGTTCAGGAAGCCCAATAAGTACAAAGCTGAGAAAATGAAAATAAATGCATGCTGGACACAAGCCAGTGAAGCAGTGGAACGCCAAAGACAAAGGAAGATTTTAGATCTCTCAGAGCCCTTGGACGGAGCCACAGTTAGGCGGACAGCTGACTACCAGCCGAGTGCAAGTTAGGATGATGGTAGGACACAGCCAATGGACTGAGGGAAGAATAACAACCAGGGCCTGGCACTATGGCATGGGGGTAAGGTCGCCGCCTGTAGTGCCAGCATCCCCTATGGCCGCCGGTTCGAGACTCGTCTGCTCCACTTCTGATCCAGCTCTCTGCTGTGGCCTGGAAAAGCAGTAAAAGATGGCTCAAGTGCTTGGGCCCCTGCACCTGTGTGGGAGACCTGGAAGAAGCTCCTGGCTCCTGGCTTTGGATTGGCACAGCTCTGGCCATTGCAGCCATTTGGGGAGTGAACCAGCAGATGGAAAACCTTTCTCTCTCTCCTCTCTCTCTCTCTTTCTCTCTGCCTCTGCCTCTGCCTTGCTGTAACTCTGCCTTTCAAATAAATAAATAAATCTTTAAAAAAAATAACAGCCAACCAGAATTTTGTGCCCAGTGCAAAACATCCTCAAGACCAAGGTCAAACACAGGCATTATCAAACACACAAATGCTCAGGATTCCCACTAGCAGGAAGCACTGAGGGATGAATTTTGGCAGAAGGAAGGTGACAACAGCGTGAAGACACTCGGTAAGGAGGTATAAAATGCACGGAATTTGAATAAAGATTGACTAAGTTAAACAATAATAACAATGTCATGTGGAGTTAAAGAAAAAAAATAAAACTAGAAGATACCACTACAGTAGCACGCCAATCAGGAGAATGAAATTTTAATGTTCTGAGTTTCTTGTACGTGCAAATGAAGGTAAAAATGATTATCTTTATTTTTTTTAAAGATTTATTTATTTGAAAGACAGAGTTAAACAGAGACGTAGAGACAGAGAGAGAGGTCTTCCATCTACTGGTTCACTCTCCAAATGGCCACAACAGCCAGAGCTCTGCTGACCCAAAGCCAGGATCCAGGAGCTTCTTCTGGGTCTCCCACATGGGTGTAGGGGCCCAAGCACTTGGGCCATCTTCTACTGCTTTCCCAGGCCATAGCAGAGAGCTGCATCGGAAGTGGAACAGCCAGGACTCGAACTGGCGCCCATATGAGATGCTGGCACTGCAGACAGGAGCTTTAACCCACTGTACTACAGCGCTGGCCCCAGTGATTATCTTTGGATTTCATTCTACTTACTTGAGAGGCAGAGAGGCAGAAATAAGCTGAGAGAGTGCCTATCTCTGGCTCCTTCCTTAAATGCCAGCAATGACTGGGGTGGGCTGAAGCCAGGGGCCCAGCACCCAGTCGGGGTCTCCTGGGGGCGGTGGGAATCCAGTTACTTGAGCCCCCATGCAGTGGCAGGAAGCTGGAGTCAGGAGCTGAGCCGGGCATCTGATGAGGGCGCCTCCGCCTCTGATGTGCGACACGGGCACCCCAATGCTAGGCTAAATGCTTGCTCCCTATCTTTAGACAATATGTAATTTCCAGGTTAACCATTAAAATAGTGAAAAGAACATACAACTTCCAACATACTAGAATGAGAAAACTCATCCAAAAGGTAACCAAGGAAAAGAAATACAGAAAAAGTACAAAATGAGATGGCAGGTACAAGTTCTACTGCCTCAGTAAATACAATAAACGCGCACAGACCAGATGTTGCTGGCAACAGATAAATACTCAGATAACATTGTAAAACATCCAGCTAGGGACGGGTGTTGTGGGACGGCAGGCTAAGCCAACACGTGGGACGCCCGCATCCCAAATTCCCTTACCAGAGTGCCGGTTCGAATACCGGCTGCTCTGCTTTGAATCCAGCTCCCTGCTAACGCACCTGGGAGGGCAGCAGGTGAGGGCTCCAGTACTTGGGTTCCCGATACCCATGAAGAAGACTCAGACGAAGTTCCTGGCCCCAGCCGTAGCACACATTTGGGGAATGAACTAGTGGGTAGAAGATTCCTCTCTCTCTCTCTCTCTCTCTAATAAATACATAAATCTGTTTCAAAAATCAAAGTATACTGGGCTGGCACCACAGCTCACTAGGCTAATCCTCCGCCTTGCGGCGCCGGCACACCGGGTTCTAGTCCCGGTCGGGGCTCCGGATTCTGTCCCGGTTGCCCCTCTTCCAGGCCAGCTCTCTGCTGTGGCCCGGGAAGGCAGTGGAGGATGGCCCAGGTGCTTGGGCCCTGCACCCCATGGGAAACCAGGAGAAGCACCTGGCTCCTGCCATTGGATCAGCGCGGTGTGCCAGCCGCAGCGCGCCGGCCACAGCGGCCATTGGAGGGTGAACCAACAGCAAAAGGAAGACCTGTCTCTCTGTCTCTCTCTCACTGTCCACTCTGCCTGTCAAAAAAAAAAAAAATCAAAGTATACTATTTATAAGAATCACAACAACAAAAAAATGATGGTAGATTGTAAAAGATGTACTTGTGCAAAAGTCCTTGCAACGTTTGTGGAATATAGAAGATGAGTTAATTCCGGTGCCCAATGGTTGGAATCCATGCACAGTTTTTCATAATACACATTTCCTGTGAACTTCTGGACAAGACCTTCTACAAAGTGGGCAAATGAACAAAAATGATTAGACTGAGGCCGGCGCCGCGGCTCACTAGGCTAATCCTCTGCCTGTGGCGCCGGCACACCGGGTTCTAGTCCCGGTCGGGGCGCCGGATTCTGTCCCGGTTGCCCCTCTTCCAGGCCAGCTCTCTGCTGTGGCCCGGGAGGGCAGTGGAGGATGGCCCAAGTGCTTGGGTCCTGCATCTGGCTCCTGGCTTCGGATCAGCGCGATGCGCCAGCTGCAGCATGCCGGCCGCGGCGGCCGTTGGAGGGTGAACCAATGGCAAAGGAAGACCTTTCTCTTTCTCTCTCTCTCTCTCTCTCTCTCTCTCTCTCACTATCCACTCTGCCTGTCAAAAAAAAAAAAAAAATGATTAGACTGGGGCCTTAAGTGGCATCCAACAAACTAGCACAAGGCTGAACACCTTCTGGCCGCATTCTCTGCTCACAATTCAGAGGGCGGCCATCCACAGTAAAAACAGAAGACACGTCGTAGAGTCACACGTTCTGAATTAAGAAACACACTAAGAGCCCTTTGGTCAAAGTAGAAATCAAAACGAGTTAAGCAGATATTCAGGGGAGAGCCGCAGAACCTGCAGGCTGGGAGCAGCAGGCAGAGGCTCGGCTGGACCTGCTCCAGTGCATGGAACAGAAAAGGCGGGACGGACCAGGGCGACCTCGCAGGGCAACAGCACAATGAATGCACACATTCTGGGGGCCGCTCTCTGCAGGGGGCACCGCCCCTCGTCCCCTCCCGCCTCCCCCCAGGGAGAGTTCACCCTCACCTAGGGGCACAGAGGCGACCTTCGGGGGCCCTGGGCTCCCGGGGCCATCATCCTACTCTCAACCTCCCATTCACGGCAGCCGCACCCGCTGTCCCTTCCAAACTATTCTGGAGAGGCTGAAGCCCAAAGGCACCTGGGAACCACAGTATTACTTATAAATCGTGCTTTAAAATCCTCGCTTCTCCGAGTGGAGCGGTCTCCTGCCTCACGGCATCGCGATGAAGATTCGGTGAGCGGCACACAATACAAAGGAATGCAATGCAATGTGATATAATATAATATAATATAATATAATATAATATAATATAATATAATATAAATAATATATAATCCTGCCTGAGTTAGCACGCCGGCTCGCACAGCACGGCAGTCCCTGTACTTGATCAGAACTCAGGTAAAGCGGTTGGGTCATTACCTCATCATCGCCTGAACTATCAGACCCTGGGAAACCCTACTGCAATAGACCACAGGCCCGCGGCAAGCCCTGGAGCGCCGCAGCAGGGCACCAAGGCCGGCTGCAGCCCCCTCCCCCGGCCCACGGGCGCCCCCGGCCCCCTGCTGCCTCTGCAGCCCTGTGCCCAGCCCGTACCCCCCTACTGCCCCCCCCAACGTCCTGGGCGCCCCCTCCCCTGGCAAGGAAGCCCCGGCGCGGTCTGCGCCGCCTCCCGGGAGCCGAGACCCTCCGCCCGGCCACGCACCGCGGGTACCCCGCCTCTCTGATTATCAAGTCACGCATCTCTGGGCGAAACCCTCCGCTGCCCGCACTTTCACACTCCTCGCCTCGTTTGGTCCCCGCGCTCAAAGACCCTGAGCAGGGGGCTCGCGGGGCCTGGTGCTGGCGGCCGTTCCGTCCTTCTCATCCCCGGGTGCTCCCCGCAAACCTCCCGGGCGCGGGAGCCTCTCGCTTGTGCGCCTGGCCCGCAGCGCCCGGGCAGCGCCGACCTCCGCGGCCGCCAGGGGGCGCCACCGCTCGCTCTTTGGAGACCCCGAGCTGCGCGGCCTGGAGTCCCCCGGCCCGGGCCGAGCCGAGCGGCCTGGGGGACACGAGGATCCAACCCGCTTCGGACGCTGGTGCCGAGCTGCCAGAGCCCCCCGGAGGCCCGCCTCCTCGCCGGGGACTCTGCGGTTGGAGGTCACGGTCGTTGAGCCCAGGGCCGTAGCAGGACCCAGGGAGTCAGACACTCGGCTCTCCGGGGTGGTCAGGGGCCGGCCTGGAGCCCCCAGGGAGGACGCAGCTGAGCGAGCCACCTGCAAGTCAAGGTGGCGGCGGCTGCGGGCCTTGGGGTGGGTGCAGCAGGTGGGCACCCCATCCCGGAGGGCCGGGTTCAAGTCCCAGCTCCTTGGCTTCAGAGGCCGCCTCCCGCTGATGCGCACCCTGGAACCCAGCAGGTGCTGGCGCACGTGGGCAACCTGCACGGAGTTCCCGGCCCCAGGCTGTGTGTGTGTGTGCGTGCGTGTTCATAGGGACACCTTTGCACGCAGAGACCCACGGCCCCGCTGAGGACCGGCCTTGCTCAAGGACACCGCCAGCAGAGGGCGCAGTTTGGGCAAAGTCGCCCGGGCGGGGGAAACCGAGTAGGGTCCCCGTTCCGATCCCGCAGGGCCTGGTCTGTGGGGTGCAGCGAGGGCGGCAAAGGGGCAGGAAGCCCTCGCAGTGACCGCTGCCACCAAGGCGGCCACTTGTCCCTGCTGGCGCCCCGGGGAACGAGACCGCCCCGCACTCCTCCCGCCTGGGGGTCCGGACTCGGAGCTTTAAAGTCGGGAGAGTGAAGCGAGCAAACAGAACCCCGCAGCGTCCCAGGCAGACCCAGGAGAGCCAGAGTCCCCACCCTTGAGAGCCCTGCCCTCGCCCCAGGAGCCGCGCCCCAGCAGCAGTCCCCAGGGAGTTCCGGCAGACAGCGCCCTCTTGCGATGAAAACGTGCATCGCAGGGGCTTGGGAGGGGGCGAGGGGCTGACCCCCAGCACCCCCAGGCCTCTTCCGCCCCTTTGCAGAGTTAACCAGCAAAAATCCACTTCCGATACTGTGAATTACCTGAGACTACTCTTGTGAATAATTAAGTTCATTATTATTTAAAGAAACTCTTAGGAGAGTTTCGGGAGCCTCTGGAAAGAGGGTGGCTTGTAAATTCAGCAAGGAGAAAGTGCCACTACCAGCTGCCAGCGGCTGAGCGCCAGCCTCGGACGCCTCCACCTGGCTGGCACCCTGATTTCCCCGGACAGACCGTCATCAGAGCGAGCATCTGCTTAATTAGCAATTTTCTGGACTCCACTTGCGCCCTGCCTCCAGAGGTGGCCCCACTGTGCCCATGCCACACTGTGGGTCACCTGCACCATGATGACCATTGCTTCCCGGTGTGCTCCACGAGGGGGCGTGCCATCTCCACGCACTGGACGCGCAGGGGTGCTCAGCACCTGCTCCGTGACTGACTCACAGACCTCTATTCAGAAAGTCTTAGGGGGAACTCACCACCTGTTGCAGGTGCCAGAAATGCCGCCGTGCCTGGAACAGACAAAAGTCCCTCTTATGGCACTTACACGCTGGTGGGTAAGTGGTTGTGTGGGCAGGTGAAGGGTTTTGTTGCTGTGCTTTGTGTGTGTGTGTGTGTGTGTGTGTTTGTACAGGGTATCCATTATGAAACCCACTTCCTCCCACGTGAATTCCATCTCTCCTTCCTAATACCCTCAGTGGAAGAGGATGAAAGAGAAGCCCACTTCCCCCAGAAAATGAAAGACAGAGAAGCTGATTCCCGGGGCGCGGGGATTATCACTAACGGAGGGCTCCAGGTGCAAGCTGTGGCTTCAATGTGGGCCAAGCACCGCCTTCCGGCACCAAGCTGCCCTCGGAGGGAAACCAAAGCTTCCCGTGGTGGCCCCGGGCCTCCCCACCTGCTCACCCCAGCTCGGACTGCTGACAGGGCCTGGGCCCAAGGCAGCTCCTCCACGGGCCAGCTCATCAAGATGGCAGGGGTGGCACCAAGTCACAGGCTGCCAGGACAAAGGGGTTATACTCAGTGGGCTCCCCGGTCCTCCCCAACTCCTGGATCCAGCGGCGTCCTGACAGCAGGGGGTGTCTCAGTGCAGCAGGCAGCCCTGGTGCTCCCTCGGGGAAACTGAGGCCGGCGTGCAGGAGAGAGGGCACCGCAGCTGCCCAGCACTGCCCAGAATGCCTGCCGCACCCGCATCGGCTCCAAGCGGCTCTCCCTCTCTCCTTTTCTCTTGCGAATGACAGCCGACGCCTAGAAAGCCAAAGACTGCCTTGCACTCTGCCTCCAGGATGGATTCTGAGCTGGTGGGATTGGGAATGGGGCAATTTACCCTGCAGCCCAGGGCAGCCGGGCCTCTGCAATGCCACTGCCACACAGGTCTGGGGTCCACACCAACGCCCGTCTGCATTCAGCACCGCCCCCTCAGCAGGACCCCTTCTCAAAGCAAAAGACACAAGTGCCCACCAAAGACGCAGCCTTGACAATTCTGCTCCTAAGGCACGGGGACTGTGGTGAGCCTGGAGTGCAGGGAGAGGCGACAGAGCGGAGAGGCTGCTACCAGCACGTCTCCTCGCCCGGGCACTGCCCGCCTGAACTTGTTCTTTTTTTTTTTTTTTAATTCATCAACAAAGGGCATGAGCCATAGTCAAGTTCCACCAAGTAAACAAGCTGTGTCTGCAAGTTCTGTGCAACCTACGATTTTAGAAAGGCTTGCTGGCCATTGACACCAAAGCGACTTTCACACGTCCTGTGTCCCATCTGATGCTTTCTCCAAGAACAAACGCACTCGCCATGGCTTGACCGTGCAGGAAAGCACTGGGCATAAATGCACAGGGAGCCCTCGCATATTCTTTTTCTTCCTTGGTTAAGCAGCAGGAGACGGTGGGTTTTACCTCCCACAGATGCAGCACCCACAAAGTTTTCAGGCACGCGCCCCCAGTCATGCCTCAGACTGCGGCTCACTCTGGGGTTTCCGTGGTAACCTAAGGCTTGCCGGGGTCAGGAGGCGGTCCCGAGGGTCACACTCCCCACCCTGATGGTGCTCGAGCAAGAGGTGGAGAAAGTGAACTCCTAGCATCTGGCTCCCCCCACAACCCCACCCCAACGCACACACCTTGAAGATCCAACAAGAACAAGAGGGAGAGGATGGCGGAGGCGTGGTGGGAGGCCCCAGGCTGGGAGTCCAGGACAGGCTGGCCACCAGGACTCAGACAGGAGCAGCTGAGCCCTGGCAGGCAGCCCCTGCGGAAGGCTGGAACCCACGTGGGTCCTGCAGGCCCTTCTCAGGCCCTGCCCCACTGTGACACGCAGCTGTGGGACACAGGAAAGGAAGTGGGCGTGTCCCGTCCAAGCAGAAGTTTCTAGAGCCAATGAGTGGCCCATCAGCTCTGGCTCTTTTCCCTTTGTGTGTCCCTGACAGGGGCTACCTCTTCCGTCTGGGCCCCGAATGCAGGAGGCTGGTGGCACAGAGCCACAGCCAGCTGGCAAGGGCCACACGAGAATCAGAACCCTGTTAGGGAAGCCACTGAGAGGTGAGACACTGGTCCCTGCAGCCTTGGGTCTGGAAAGGTAAGGCGTGGAGGAGCCACACACACACACACACACACAAGCACTTACACACATACACACACAGGCACACACACACAGAGCTGACAAGAAGTTAGAGACACTCTGGCAGGGACGGGGGAAGCAGAAATGAGAGCAGGTGCTGTGGTGTAGTAGGTTATGCCTCTGCCTGCAGTGCCGGCATCCCATATGGGTACCAATTTGAGTCCTGGCTGCCACTTCCGATCTGGCTCCCTGCTAATGCACCTGGAAAAGCAGTGGAAGATGGCCCAAGTGCTTGGGCCCCTGCACCTACATGGAAAACACAGATGAAGCTCTTGGCTCCTGGTTTCAGCCAGGCCCAGCCTGGAGCAGCCTGCCCCTGTCTGCTCCTCTGGGTGCCACGCTCTTCACGGATACCATCTGCAAATCCATTCACACAGCACTCCCGGGCATTGCAGGGTCACCAGAGAAGCTGAGCTTGGGGCTGGAAAGAGGTGCACATGGGAGGAGGAAGAGCCTCCAGCCCAGGCCTGGGGCTTGCCTTGCTCTATGGGTATCCACGCCTCTACACACTTGCTAAGTGACATCAGGGCTTTTGAAGCAAGCTCAAAACCAATCATCAACAGTTGAATCATCCTCCCCTTCACATCACGGGTTCCAGGAAAATACCCACCTCCTGGAGATGCTGTGTGGGCCTTTGGTTCCCGGGAGCTGGCCCCTGCGAACCCCCGGAGCCCTTCCTGGAGGACGCCTTCTGCCTTCGTAAATGGCCAGAGTGGACACTGCAGCTCCAGAAAGCAGCTGCTTCGCCTGGGAGTCAGGTGCATCTCTGTGCCAAAGGACACGAAGGGGCGTGCTCCTGGTGCCTGAGGTGGACACACGGGTCCCTGCCCCCTCTTTCACCATGCGCCATGGCCCATTCCCAAGCTGGTCACACAAACAGACCTCTGGGAATCTTCCCCTCCCGATCTGGACACTTCCGTATAAAATCTTTGTAAAAATGACACAAATGGGCAATGGGCACGGCCCTAAGGGTTCCAACCCAGAGGGGCACTGGGCGCAAAATGCGAGAGTGCCCAGGCTGCCCCCATCACGCCCTGCGTCCCCACTCCCTGTGCCTTTACCTGCAGCACAGAATGGAGGCCTCCCCCACACCTCTCCATCTTTCCTCCAGAAAGGGGGCGGGAGCATTTCTCCTCCCAGTACTCCTCGGCTGAATTTCCTGGAAGCGTGACTGCTATTTCGTGTGTGTGCCCTTGTCAGGACTGGGGGTGCTAAACTCATCACAAACACACAGCACCCCCACCCCCACCCCCGATGTGTGGCGTTTCACCTTGGGCGCCAGCAGAAAACATCGAGGCTGGGCAGCACCAGACTCCTCTGATGTCCTGGGGTTTGAAAGGCTGGGCATTGGGACAGCAAAATTCAGGGTGACCTATGGGGTCCCCCTTTCCTGAAGAGACGGGGGAAGCCTGCAGCACATGCCAGATACGCCTTCTCTGCCCCCTAAGGGTCCCCCCAACTCAGCCTCCGTCTCTCTGCCCCTGCCCAGGCTGCAGCCAGGTGGCTCAGCAGAGGCGGGGGGCGTGTTCATGGGAAGAAAAGCCCCTGTGTGTTCCTATGCAACAGAATCGAGTGTGCATGCATGTGTGTGTGTGTGCGCGTGGGGGTGCGTGTGCGTAGGTGTGCGGTGTTTTTACAAACTCTCCTCCTTGGTTGTTATAAGATTAAAACCATTTTCTCCCTCAGTAAATGCTTCCCTTCAAGCCCCTGGCAGCTCGTAATTCGCCAGCCCATTTGCGGCCCTATCTCCTCGGGGCTGGGAGGAAGCAGTAATTGTGAGAGGCCTGTTTCCTTCCGAGAGGCCAGGGTGGAGCGAGCGATGGGCAGGAAGAAGCAATGTTTCCATGACAGCTCTGATCAATGTTTCATTTATTTTGAAGTTCAAAAAAGATAGGTGGGCATCGGAGGGTCCTTGGGCGTGTGGAGGGAAATCACTCTTTTATCCTCGCTGGGTTTAATGGACATTTTCATTAAAACGGCAGGAAATTTTAAGGTAGTTCTCGTCCTACTTGGAAACCGTGGTGGAGGGCTTCTGTTTAAATTCCTGCATCGCTTCAGCTGCTGAGAAATCCAAACATTTTAACCACGAGGCACGTTTGATTTTCCCTTAACAATGATGGGAAATTCACATACACCTGAGGACAGACATGCTATTTAAAATCACAACAGATTTCAAGGAAAAGCGTACACAAAAGGAGAAAATGAAAAAGCTGGCCCTGGCTGACGGGGTGGGGTGGGGCGGGGCGGTACACCAACTTGTGCTTGTCCTTGGAAAACATAAATTCACCTGTCGCCTGTCGGCAGTGCCAGTTTGCCAGCGCGCTCCCTGCCAGCTGTGAGCGCTCCATTCATGTGACTGTTTACATAATTACACAGCGAAACACTGCCATCGCTCAGACTTAATACATGTTTTAACAAGCCCTTCAACCACTGTGGAGGCTTCTATAATCAAATCAAGTCTTTTCAATTAAAACACAATTGAAGAAGGTGTCACGGGGTCACGGGGACGCTTTTCCGCGCGAAAGGACTCAGCGATCACGTAGCCGGAATCCGAGCTAACCGGGAAGGCTGAGCGTGAACCCCGGAGGGCACCCGGGCTGCAGCCGTGGCGGACCCTGACTCTCATTCCTGGGCCACTGTTCCACTGGAGTCCGGAGATGGAAACCAGGGACGCCTGGGGAGCTTGCCCCCCCACCCCCCCCTCCCCGTGCCAGCACCTGTCGCAGGCCAGAGGTGTGTGGTGGGGGGAGGAACACAGTTACCAGATACTCACCTCGCCCTGGCTCCTGGCTCCTGGCTCGAGCAAGTGCGATGGGATTCCGGGAGTACAGACTATGTTAGACATCATTGACTCTCACTGCATCTTTTTTTTTTTTTTTTTTTTTTTTTGACAGGCAGAGTGGACAGTGAAAGAGTGAGACAGAGAGAAAGGTCTTCCTTTTGCCGTTGGTTCACCCTCCAATGGCTGCTGCGGCTGGTGCACCGCGCTGATCTGAAGCCAGGAGCCAGGTGCTTCTCCTGGTTTCCCATGCAGGTGCAGGGTCCAAGGACCTGGGCCATCCTCCACTGGATTCCCAGGCCACAGCAGAGAGCTGGCCTGGAAGAGGGGCAACCGGGACAGAATCCAGTACCCCGACCGGGACTAGAACCTGGGGTGCTGGTGCCGCAGGCGGAGGATTAGCCTATTGAGCCATGGCGTCGGCCCCACTGCATCTTCTTAAAGGTATAATACAGGGCTCACAGGAGATACATGGTTTATCAAGGCCATGACTTAACATTTTGTGAAACAAAGTAAAACATGGACCTGCTGGCTCATTATCTACAAGGGGCCATCAAACAGTGCACGGGAAGCGGCTATTATGAAAAAAAAAAAACTATACATGCATTTCATTTTTTTTTTGCAACACATTCAACGTTATCTTTTAATTGCATTTTTTCCATGAGCGTTTGGAAGTATGCTTGTATTTAGAGCAAATATGCAAAGGAACTGTGGCTCAGTGAGCCCAGGTGGCCCTGGTTCGGAGAGGCCTTCGGGGGACAGATGGTTCTGCTCCATCACAGTAACAAAGGTCGGAGGTGAAAGGTCAGTGCAGGGGACAGAATAGTGGCTCCAGGAAGAGAGGTCAAACCTCTGGTTCTCTTGACTGTTACTGCATTTGGACAGAGGATCTCTGCAGATGTCATGAAGGGTTTGGGCTAAGGCAACGTCCGGGCCTGCCCGGTGCCATAGTTTAAACAGGATCTGGCCCCCCAACCCATACAGTTCTTCAAACCCAAGTCTCATATTAACAGCTAATGGATTGATGTTGATTGTTGGCTGATGCAATTATGATACCTGGGAGGTGGGCCTGTGGGAGGGCCTTAGGTGGGTGGAGGCGTGCCTTTGGAAGGGTTGCCAGAGGGTTGGTTATGTGAGCTGAATTCAGCCAGTCAGTGTCTGCTTCCTGGCTCGCCACCTGAGCCCCTGCACAGGCTCCGCCCGTGGGTCCTTCAGCCCCACCAGCCGGCCCTCCTGACGGGCTGCCCATCTTGGACCGTGAGCTTCCAAAACCGTGAGCACAAAGAGACTTTCTGGCTTCCCCAGGAGCCCCTGCCAGGCACTTTTTATAGTGACAAGAAGCTGACCAATGTAGCCCGCCGTAAATCCAAGGGCCGATGTTCGTATTAGAGACACGCACGGGAGAGACACGCGGACACAGAAGGAAGCAGCGTGAAGGTGGAGATGACAGTGAGGCAGACACCGGCTGAGCAATGTGTGGAGCAGCGAGAGGCAAAGAGAGACCTGCCCTGCGGCCTGCGGCCTGCGGCCCTGCCAACACCCTGCAGTCAACCGCCAGCCACAGGACAGTGAGAGAATGAATGTCTCTGCTTGGAAGTCACCCAGTTCGCGGTCATCCGCTATGGCAGCCGCAGGACACTGACACAGCTGACAGATGCTGTGGCCGCACGTCTGCTCTGCTCTCTGCCCCGGACACTCAGTCAATGGACTCCTTCAGTACCTGGTTGGGCTTGGCCAGTGCGGGATGAGGGAGGCAGGAAGGAGAGGAGGGCAAGACTTGACATCTCTGGCTCCCGCCCGCGGGGTTGCCGTAGCTGACTGGCTCCCTCAGCTCCTCTGGAGGAAGGCCCTCTCCAGGGCTCTCGAGGCCTGCAGCCTCTGGACTGGCGGTCAGCAGACTCTCCCCACTGCTCCATGGAATATGGGTGGAGGGTGTGACCCGGCTCAGAGGCGCGAGTGACAAGAGCAGAGCAAGGACCACAGGGCAGCCTTGAAGCCCCATCTGCAGGCTCTTTCTCAGTGCATGCTGTAGGCCAGGGACAGCAACCCCAGGTCCTCAGCCTGCCAGGGCAGACATCACTAATGGATCAGGACGCTCATTGAGATTCATCCCGTCTTTGTCCTGGGGTCATTCCCAACACAGCTCCCTGGGAGGCCACAGGAGGGGTCTGAATTGCTGGGCCCTAACAGATCTCTTTCAGATGAGGCTACTTCAAAAAGTCGGTGGAAAACAGAATTAAAAGTTAATTTAAGGCCGGTGCCGCGGCTCACTAGGCTAATCCTCCACTTTGCGGTGCCGGCACACCGGGTTCTAGTCCCGGTCGGGGCGCTGGATTCTGTCCCGGTTGCCCCTCTTCCAGGCCAACTCTCTGCTGTGGCCAGGGAGTGCAGTGGAGGATGGCCCAAGTACTTGGGCCCTGCACCCCATGGGAGACCAGGAGAAGCACCTGGCTCCTGCCATCGGATCAGCGCGGTGCGCCGGCCACAGCGCGCCGGCCGCACCGGCCATTGGAGGGTGAACCAACAGCAAAAGGAAGACCTTTCTCTCTGTCTCTCTCTCTCACTGTCCACTCTGCCTGTCAAAAAAAATTTTTTTAAATAAAAAAATACCATAAAAAAAGTTAATTTAAAACTGCACAGAGAGGTCTTCAGAACCTATAGAATGTGCGTATCAGGAAAATGCTACGCACCTCTGCGGCTCACTTTCCCCACTGGACTTTCACGGACAGCCCTGCACCTGCTCTCCCGCATCTGTCAGACTTCCCCCACAGCAGCCGGCCAGCAAGGAGCAGTGGGACACCACTCACTCCCCGAGAGGTGGGTGGGGAAGGAAGCGCTCCTCTTGGCTCCCTCCTGCTTTTACCACGGCCAGGATCCTGCTTCCTGGGACGCCCATCCCGGTCTGGAGGCTGGAAGGGGCTGTCGGGCTTGGCGGAGTAGGCAGCCGCTTCCCAGCAGCTGACTCTAGGGTCGTGGCTTTGCCTGGCAGGCCGCGTATTGATGGGGCAGACCTCAGACCAGCCACCACGGGGACCGCTGATCATCCATCACTGGGGCTCTCTGGGGAGGGGAACCCATGAACCCCCTCCTCACACCCTGCACTCTCGTTATGGCAAACACTGTGCATTCAATGCCACATCTGCTCTCTCCAGCTTGAGTCCAGTCAACTTTCTAGATTTCCACTTCTAAAGGCAGGGAGGATGAAAACAGCCTTCGGCCCTGTCGGTGTAAGTTCAAGATGGCAAAGTGAACAGCTCAGCGTGTCTGCCGATGTTAGCAACGCTGCTGCTTGCTGCTGGCCTCAGCAACCCGTTTCAGCCATGTCAGGGGCCAGCTGCAGAAGAAACCGCTCACTTCTCTGGGATTCAGACCCATCTGGGGGCCACACCACGGCGAGGTCAAGGCTTGGCAGGTTTTTGGCTCTCTGGCGCCTCCCCAGGACCGCCCCTGCTACTACATCTGCTCCGCATGAACCGCTCTCCTAAGAGGATTCATCCAGACACGAATAGAGACACTTTCGTGTGGCTACTGCTTGCTGCTGGGAGTGCACAGAACTGGGAAAACATGGGAAAAGGGAGACCTTGGGAGAGAAAATAGGCAGCTCTCCAGGTGGGCCTGGCAAGACCCTTAGCCTCCAATGGCAGACAGTCCCCAGGGACGGATACAGGCTGGCGCGTGGAAGGCTCCGTGGCTCAGCGGAATGGAAAGCAGCAGAAGCCCCCCAAGGGAAGGCTCAGAAGAATGTCAGAAACGAAGAAGAGGGTTGGTGCTGTGGCATAATAGGTTAAGGCTCCCCTGCGGCGCCAGCATCCCACAAGGGCACTGGTTCGAGTCCTGGCATCCGATCCAGCTCCCTGCTGATGCACCTGGGAAAGCGGTGGAGGATGGCCCGGGTGCTTGGGCCTCTGCACCCACGTGAGGGACCCGGCTCCTGGCTCCTGGCTTTGAATTGGTTCTGGCGCAGTCATTGCGGTCATGTGGGGAGTGAACCAGCAGATGGAAGACCTTTCTCTCTCTCTCTGTCTCTACCTCTTTCTGTAACTCTGCCTCTCAAATAAAATAAATCTTTAAAAAAAGAATAAAATAAAAAAGAAACAAAAAGCATCCCGCCAGGTGAAGGCAAGACTCCAAGTCACGGGCAGATCCGGCGCTGCCAGGGGTTCCTGCCTTGGTTCCCTTGGTTTGGACTCCAGACTCCCCTCGTTAATTGTGATTGTCCCCTCAACGTGGAGATTACCCGCTGAGCCGGCAGGTGGGCTTCTCTCCAAGGCAGCGACCCTACGCTTCCCAGCTTTGCTCAGTGGCCGGCTCAGCCCCAGGCGCTACTCCCCCCACAGCCTGTGGACCTGACCTTTGGCCACTATAAACCCCCTCCGCAGGTGTTAATCCCCGGATGCCCAGGAGGGCTTTTCCCTTCCATTCCTTCTGCCTCCCCCTGCCCTGCTCTTTTCTTTTCCAAGGTAAAGTTACGTTTCAAAAACAACCCCTGCATTTGTACATACAGCTTTTTCTAAGCATCGTACTTTAAACGATTCATCGTATGGCTTATTGGAAAAACTCAAGGTCTGTGTCTCAGGGGACCCACAGAGGTCTAATCCAGAGGTACTCAAAGTGTGGTCCCTGGACCAGCAGCATTAACATGGACCCTGCAAAGTGAAACCAACAACCGGATGCCGGGCAGGGTGGAGCCCTGTCTCTGGTGCATGCTCAAGTTTGAGAAGCACTGTGTGAGCCGAATTTCCCCTGCAGCTCCTGCCCCTGGGGCAGATTAGAAAACCGAGGCCCAGGGTCAGGAGAGCAGGGTCATCGCTCAACAAGTATGGAACACCGCATCGGGAATGAGGGACGTTGCTAACAAAGACAAATGTGGCTGACCCCGGGGAACTTGCTTTCTGTAAACAAAAACCAGCTAACCAGAAAAGTCTTTGTGGTTGTGGTTAGTGCCACAAGGGACAAGGCAGAGTTAACTGGGCATAAGCTTTACTTGGGATGAGACGGTCAGGAAAGGCTCCCTGGAGGAGGTGATGGTTTAGCTGGTGATAAAAGCTGAGCAGAAGCTGGCCATGTGGACACCAGGAGGCAGAGGCCACAGCTCGGGCCAAAACCCTGGAGCCAGCAATCACCTGGCCTCTTCCAGGACAGACACGTGAGTGTGGCGGGAGCCAAACGAGCAGGAATGAGCCCTGGCAGGACCAGTGAGACAAAGAGGGAGGGGCACTGCTGAAGATCAGGCCACAAAGAGCCTCACAGCGGTTGCCACAGGAGTCAGGTTGGGGTCCCTGGCCCCTGGGCTGCCTCCGAGGGGCTCCAGGTGCTGAAGGGGCTTCTAGCCTGAACCCCTTCATCTACCCCCACCAGAGCATCTCGTCCGCCTCCGGAAGTCCTCACTGATCTCCCTTTCCATTTGTCCTAACTTGGATTGCTCTTTCCTTCATAGGCCATCGACGTGACCGGCCTCGTCCATCCCAGCCCATGTCATCTCCTCTCCGCCCAGGCCAAACATCTTCACCCCTGCTGCAGGGCGGCGTGGCAGCCTCCTGAAGAGGATGAGATCTGGAACCGAACTGCCTGCTCTCAAGGTATGTCTGCCCGTGGCCTCTGCCCCTCAGTGTTCCCATCCGTAAAATGGACACAATGCTCAGTAGGTGTGTTGTGGGGTAGCTTAAGGCCCATGGAAGGACCCAGGAAGCCGCTATCTTAGCAGTTCGGGGGCCTGCTTTCTGCCAGCACACCGTGCTGCTGCCCCTCCCTGATGGGCACCACTGATCAGAAGCCACCCCCATCTGGCCACTGGCCTCTGGCATCAAGTCGGCCTGAGTGGGAGAGAGCTTGGTGTGATTTTCACGTGGGGCGACTGGTCTTTCCCGTAAGCCCTGCAGCCGTGACACATGCACACTTTTCTATTTGTCCTTGGCCTTACTAAGAGAACAGGGCCCTCACGGCCCTTGTGAAAACTGACTTTGTCCTCCAGGGACAGTGCAGTGACCCGTGGCAGAGTGCCACTCCCGCGGGGGCCTGGAAGGAGGCTGAGACCACGGCAGAAACCTTCTGCAGGACAGCAGTTCAAGTCCAGGACCTGCACAGGAAGAGGGGCCTGCTCACAATCAGGTTCTCCTGGAGCACCTGGGAGACTATGACTGCCCAACAGGGACAAGCCACCAAGTCCCCGGAGGGTTACACTGACCACTCCAACTTTAAATGCTGCAGACGCTAGGCATCCTTTCGGAGTACCTTTCTATTTGTATCCTCATACACCAATTGTCTGGCCTTCCACGGGAAGTTCTGGGTGCGTCTAGTAATCACCTAGACTGACAAACAGAACTAACTGACCCAAATCCAAAAGAAACAAAAAAGTCAACAGACATAGACACTTGGGTTATTCCAAACACTGGAATGAGTGGACACGGACTTCCATCACAATACAAATGTTCAAGAAAGCAGAGGAAAAAATGGGAGAAACCGATGAAAAGATGTGGAATTTCAGCAGAGAATGAAAAAATATTTTAACTGAAAAACAATAAAAATTAAGAAGCCAGGGGACAGTTTGAAGGGCACGTGAGACACAGCAGAGGAGAATATAAGTGAATTTGAACATGTCGATAGAAAATACTCAGACAGAAGTAAACAGTATAGGGAAGCAGAAAAGGCCATAGGGCACACGTGGGGACCCCCGCAAAGGTCTAACTGGTAAGTGGCATTCCCAGAACATGAGGAAGCCAGCTCCCCGGAGGGGACAGCACCCTCTGCTGCCCCCTACTCTTCCCCTCACCTGGGCCCCGCTGTGAGAGATCTCAGCAAACACACAGCCACACTGCCGTCCACCCAGCCGCAACCAAAGACGCACTCTTCCCCGCACTGGACTTTTTACTGAACTCCATGCAACATCGGGCCTCAAAATGTACATAGTAAAAACTGGGGTTTTTCCTGCTGGCAGAGATACCTCCCCCATCCTCATGACCCCTAACTCAGCTGTGTCCCAGTGTAAGGACCGGACTAGGCTGCCTAGAGCCAGGCGGGGAGGGCACTGCGGGGACCCACTGAGGGGCCCACCAGGCCGGGACCCCGAGGAGGGAGTACCAGAGACCACGGCAAAGTCGGTATCGTGTCTTTGACCCCTGCTGCTTTCCCGTTAGAATTCAATAACTCTCCTGTTCTCTACTGAGAAAAGCTGGTAGGGTTGTGAATTCAGTTTCTGAGTACAGCTTATGTAACAGAGGGAGAAGTAAGTCCCATTCAAGCAGAGTTGAACTGAGACTTAAATTCCTAACCCCCGTCAGATGTGGACAGTCTCACGTTTTCAGTACGCTGGGAGAAACCCGGAATCCCTTCCCACGCTCCTGCACGCGGCATGCAGTGCGTTTACGCCATTCACGTCTGACCTCAGCGCAGGGCTTCGGGTCTGCTCCCCCCTAACACACTCTTCTTAAATTAGCATCAGCTTAGTTCAGACTCCGAGATGGCTGTGAGCGCTGCAGCCCTGCAGCCGGCCAACCTCTCTCGCCTCTGGGTCCTGTGTAAATGGGTTCCCAGCCGAGAACTTCCTGTGCCTCAGGGATCCAAAATACAAAAATGAAGTCAAATTAGCAGAAAAACACAGACCTTGGGAAGGACTGGGAAGATTGCTGGCGTTGCACTATTTATAAGATTGAGGGATCTTCAAAACATTCCTGGAAATATGCGTTCTGCAGGCCTGTGCCACGGCGCACTAGGCTAATCCTCCACCTAGTGGCGCCGGCACACTGGGTTCTAGTCCCGGTCAGGGCGTCCTATTCTTTCTGGGTTGCCCCTCTTCCAGGACAGCTCTCTGCTGTGGCCCGGGAGTGCAGTGGAGGATGGCCCAAGTGCTTGGGCCCTGCACCCCATGGGAGACCAGGAGAAGCACCTGGCTCCTGCCTTCGGATCAGCGCGGTGGGCCGGCCGCAGCGCGCCAGCCGTGGCGGCCATTGGAGGGTGAACCAATGGCAAAAGGAAGACCTTTCTCTCTGTCTCTCTCTCTCTCACTATCCACTCTGCCTGTCAAAAAAAAAAAAAAAAAAAAAAAAAAAGCGTTCTGCAACAACCACCTATGCATGGATTTCAACATTTTCTTTTTTTGCACTCAAGTAATCGTAGGACATCGCAAGTAGTCACTGTTTTCCATGAGCTTTTGAAACCTCCTTTGCGTGGGAACAAACACGGGGCGTGTGACCTCTCACTGAAACCTCTGGCGCTCCTGTGAGGTGGGGGCCATCATTTCTGCCCTCGGGGGAAGAGGAGGCCGGGACTTAGAAGGGCAGCCCACACGCCCACCGCCTTGCCCGGAGTGCTCAAAGCCACTGACTTCCAGTCCCAGAAGCCCACCCCGGGCACACGTCTGAGGTTCATTCTGCAGGGCTGGTATCCCTGGCCCCTGACAGAGGGGGTCATGGTAGGAACCCCGGTTCTCCCTTCTCAGCTGCTCCGACGGCGCAGGCCGCCCCCTGCCCCAGCATCCGCGCCCCACGTGCCAGGCCCAAGCTGCTTCAAATTACGGGGTGATGGATGCACCGGTGAACTCTGCTCAGGGCCCCGGGGTTTTCGATAGCGCCAACCCCCCCCTCCCCGGAGCCCAAGCCATTTCACGGCCGGAGCGAGCAGGGGACGGAGCTTGCCAGCTTGGGCACCTGACTCCAGACCCAGGGTGGTGCAACAGGGAGCGACAGGGAGCCACTGCACTCTCAATGCGTGCTCCCTTGCTTGTGGGAGTCAGCGCTAAGGTCTCCCGGAAAAATCTGCCTCTCCCAATCAAGTGTCCTTCACTGGGAGTTTTCCTTCTCTTCAGGGTGACATGAGTCACCAGTTTTCCAATGGCCTGGAGGGGTGAACAGTTGGCCCAGTGAGTAGGGGCACCGCAGGCCACACTGGGGTACCTGCATCCCACTCCTGGCTCCCCCCAAGGCATCCAGTCCCCTGTGAAGACAGCCGCTGGGAGACGAAAGTGTTGGCTCAAATACCTGGGTTCCTGCCACCCACGTGGAAGACCTGGATGGAGCTCCCAGATTTTCCCAGGCCCAGCTGTCAGGGCATCTGGGGAATGAACCAGCAGGTGGGAGTATGCGCTCTTTCGCTCTCTCCTCTCCCCCTCAAGTAATTTTTTAATTAATTAATTAAATACTGGAACAATACTTGAAATGTAAAAAAATTAAAATAAAATGAGATGGTTTGGAATCTGCAGCCGAGTTCTGGGGACTGTGGTTTCGACAACTCCTTTTCAGGCTGCTTCCGAGTGCACATTTGCTCGGCCGCTGAGCTACTAGGGAGCTTACTTTCCTGACGGGGACGTCGATTCTGGGGCTGACTTAAAACCACTGCCAGGCCGGCGCCGCGGCTCACTAGGCTAATCCTCCGCCTTGCGGCACCGGCACACCGGGTTCTAGTCCCGGTTGGGGCGCCGGGTTCTGTCCCGGTTGCTCCTCTTCCAGTCCAGCTCTCTGCTGTGGCCCCGGAGTGCAGTGGAGGATGGCCCAGGTCCTTGGGCCCTGCACCCCATGGGAGACCAGGAGGAAGCACCTGGCTCCTGGCTTCGGATCGGCGCACGTGCTGGTTGCAACACGCGAGCTGTAGTGGCCACTTGGAGGGTGAACCAACAGAAGGAAGACCTTTCTCTCTGTCTCTCTCTCTCACCGTCTAACTCTGCCTGTAAAAAAAACAAAAACAAAAACAAAAAAACAAAAAACACAAACAAACAAACAAACAAAAACACTGCCAAAATGGTCAAGGAGGAAAGAAAACATCCATTAAAAAAAAAAAAAAAAGACTTGAAACAGGATTTCAGAACTGCCACTGTGGCATCCACGCTTCGTGCCTCTCCCCATCTGCACTAGCACTGACCAGGGCTGCAAGAAGGCATCTACAGTATGCCACAGCCAGCTGTGTTTTCCCTCTAAACTGCAACCCGCAGACAGGCGAGGATAATCATTCTTGCAGCCCACTCTCCCTCTCCCTCACTCAGATTTGTTATTTCATGTCAGCTCTGAGTTTCTTTTTATAATTAACAAAGGGAAGCACTCGCATGGGATTCTTGTGTAGGGATGTGGGATTGAAACATCTACTGCCAGTGGCTTATGGTTTTTTCAGCTTTCTAGAAGCTTCTGAGATGTATATTGTTCTAACAGAGGCTTTGTCTGTAGTGAATGAAATCCAGCTACCAAGTCAGCTTGGTTAAAACAATGTTGGGGGGGGGTGTCAGGGGCTGGCACTGTGGCACAGCGGGTTAAGCCTCTGCCTGTGGTGCTGGCATCCCATATGGGCACTGGTTCATGTCCTGGCTGCTCTACTTCCAATCCAGCTCTCTGCTATGGCCTGGGAAAGCAGTAGAAGACGACCCAAGTCCTTGGGCCCCTGCACCCACATGGGAGAGCTGGAGGAAGCTCCTGGCTCCGGATTGGCTCAGCTCCGGCAATTGTGGCCAACTGGGGAGTGAACCTGCGGATGGAAGACCTTTCTCTCACTCTCTTCTGTAACTCTACCTCTCAAATAAATAAATAAAGGAAAGATGGACAGATCATGGAACAGAACTGAGAGTCCCAAAATGAAGATGCCATTTACAGTCAACTGACTTTGGAAAAGGGGATTGGCGAGTTAGCTGGGAAACAGTCAGCTCTGCGATGGAAATGGATGGCGCTGGGACACAGCCGTCATGCAAGCAAGGTGGAGCCGCATCACTGGACTCAGAAATGAGTCCCAAACAGATGAGAACCCTACCTGAAAGAACAAAAACCACAAAACTCGTTAGAAGAAATGAGAGATGCGTGTTTATTCCCTTACATTAAGCAATGATTTCCCAGATATGACACCAAAAACACAAGCAGCAAGGCAAAAAACAAAACAAAACAAAATACAGACATCAGACTTAATCAAAATTTTAAACTTTTCGACTTCAAGAAAATGAAAAGACAGCTTCACAAAATGGGAGGAAATATTTACAAATAATACATCTGATGAGGGAGTTGCCTCTAGAACAGGGAAAGAACTGGTACAGATCAATACTAAAAAGATTTAACCTAATGTAAAGATGGGTTGAAGATCTGAGCAGACATTTCTCCCAAGGTCCACACACGTCCATTCACACACGAATGCTAATGTCACATGGTAGCAGTGAAAAGCAGACCAATGAGGTACCATTTCACACCACGAGGTCGTCTACAATCGACAGGACAGGTAACATAAAGTGTTGATGAGGACGTGGGGGCGTCAGAAGCCTTGAAAAGCTGGTGGGAAGATAAGATGGCGCAGCCGCTGTGGAGAACAGCCGGACAGCTCTTCAAAAGGATAAACAGAGTAACCGTGCACACGACCTACCAATTCCACTGCTGGGCACGTACCTAGAAGTGGAAAAACACTTGCACATGAACACTTGCACATGAACGCATGAATGCCACGTCAGCATTACTCACACTAGCTGGAAAACAGAGAGGACGCGCATGGCCATCCATGATTTACTCGCACACACAATGGAATACTATACAGCAGTAAAAAGGCAAGCACATGGACCAAGCTGCAAATTATGCTGTGCAAAAGCAGCCGTCACAAATGTCCACACACCATGTGAGTCCAGCTACAGAAATGCCCACAACAGGTCAATCTAGAGCAAAAGAAAAGCCACGCGTGCTTCCCCAGGGTTGCTGTTTCACAGGGAAGTGACACGTGACTGCTCTGGGGGTCAGGGTCTCTGTCGGGATGGCGGCCATGTTCTGCAGCGGCTGTGGTGGTGGCCGTGCGACTCTGACCTCACTAACGTCAGTGATACGTGAATCGTCTGGGAGTCACAAAGTGGCACTTCTTAACAAAGGGGAGGGAGGCAGCGGACACCCTGATCCAGGAGAGACAACAGGCTGTGAAATCACCTCTGAGGAAGAGCGGTTGAAGGGGCTGGGACTTGAACGGAGACTCCAGGGAAGCCTTCCTCAGAGCTGGAAGACCACTGTGCAGAGGGAACAAGGGGCCCGGACCCCACACGGGCTCTGCTCCTCTCTGGACTGCTCCCCTCACCCAGTAACTCCACACCTGTGCATCTCAGCTGAGCCCTCACCCGGGGAGGTCTCCCTGACCCCGCTGCGTTCCCAGCTTTCACGGCCCTGCGGTCTGTGACAACACAGTTTGGCGCCCCCTAATGACATTCGGCCAGCACCTGACCGTAGACAGGCCGGGACAGCAGTAGGTATGCAGTAGGCTACACCGTGCAGGGTTGTATGATGTTTGCACAGTGCAGAAACAGCCTAACAGCACAGTTCACAGGACTGACAGCCTGAGCACGTGACCGAATCACCAGCCCCATCAAGGCACTCAACGAAGCCCTCTTCATTCAGCACTGTCTCCCCAGAACGTGCCACTGTGCCTAGCGTATCGGAGCTGCTCGCTAAGTGTTTGTTGAATAAATGAAACATCAATGGGAGAAAGTAAGAGAGGACAGACTAAGGAAGAACTCTGAGTCTAGGGCACCTACTCGTGCAGCGGGCTCCCCTTGAGTGCCGCCGCACCTCCTGCATTGGAACCGTTCAAGCACAGGGCACAGAGGTGGCAGGGAGCCAAGCAAAGCACCAAAGAGATGGTCAGGTGGGGCTCTTTCTCCTTCCGTTTCAAAATTTCATAAACACAGGTGGGCATTAGGCCTAGAGGCTGAGACGTGGCTTGGGATACCTGCACGCCATATACGAGTTTCGGGTTTGAATTCCAGCCCTCCACTGCCAATTCCAGCTTCCTGCTGATGCACACCTGGGGGCAGCAGGTGGCGGCTCAAGCACTTGGGTGCCTGCCGCCCATGTGGGACTTCCAGACTGAGCTCCTGACTCCTGGTTCTGGCCTGACCCAGCCCTGGTTGTTGTGGGATTTGGGGAGAAACTAGCAGGTGGCAGATCTCTGTCTCTCTGCCTTTCAATCAGATACAAGGCCTTTAAGTCAGGGAGGATTATCTGACTGCACAACTGCACAACAACCTGACGTCAAAGCCCGTGTTTATCGGTGTTGAATTTGCACCAGGTACTGCGCCAAACACTTCACGTGCGTGTGGCCCCCTAAAGGCCAGTGAGGGGATACTTCCTGTGAACCACATTTCACCCATGGATGGGGAAACCAAGAAACTTGCTCACAGTCCCAGGGCTGGGAAGTGGCACAGTCAGGTTCTCCTCCCACCAAGTGGGCTCCGGGGACCCAGCAGGGGGCTCCGTGGCTGTTTGCTAAGTGAGTCACTGGACCAGTGACTGCGCTCCCTGCCCGCACTCAGCAAACATGGAGCTGCTCCCAACCAGCTCTTCAGCTCTTCACTTAGAAGGCTCGGAATCTTGTCTCTCACATCCTCGTGGGTCACAAGATCCTAAGGCTAAACACAGGTCGTTTTAACAGCATCGAGAGCAATTTCTTTGGCTCTACCTTCCCCCAGCTACCGGAGAAGTCATCTCAAGGGGCACCTTGAGTGCCTCCCTGTAAGACTCGCCATTGTATCCCCATTGTCCCGGCTTCTGTCACCCAGCCAGCCGTCCGCTGGCAAAGCACATGCTGAGCCACTTCCGGTCACTCGCCTCCCACGCGTGCTGCCACGGTGATGCAGCCGTGTCCACTTTGAAGGTGCAGGCGCTGCTGGTGCTGGTGCCACCGCCACTGCCAGTGCTGGTGCCACTGCCACCAAGTGAGTGCCACCAACACTGCCAGCGCCGGGCTCACCGCCGCTGCCATATCGCTGGAGCCACAGCCACCTCACTCAGCACTGCAGGGAGCCAGCGCAGGTGGCGTGCAGGAGTGGGGAGCTTTTGTGTGTTGTCTGCTCAAGTCTCGCTCAGCTGAGAGGCAGATGGGGGCAGACTGTGTGACAAGACATCATGAAGTGTAGTCATCCCTCTGTCTACACGGGGACTGGTTCCACGACACCCCTGGGGCACACAAATCCACAGACGCTCAAGTCCCTGATGACAAATGGAGTGGTATTTGCATAGAACCTATGCAGTCCTCCCCTGTTCCCTATGTAAGCTGACTTTCAGTGCTAGGAAACAGCTGTCATCCTGTGCTGTTTAGGGGGTAATGACAAGAACAACAATCTGCATGCTTAGTACAGACGTGGCTTCGTCCCCCTGAGTATCTGCTATCTGCAGTTGGCTGAATCCACAGATGGAGAGTGCGTGGCTACAGGGGACCAGCTGTCCTCCTAATTCACTCTCTCCTCCCCAAGAAGGGGTCCCTGGGACCAGTCTGCGATTTCTGGAGAGAGGTTACTCATGCCTCAGGCAAACAGGATCCCAGAACGCCCAACACACTCCCCATGGTGCTCCCAAGTCCCCCCGGGGAGATGGCGGGGGCAGAGCTGGGACAGCTGCCTCGCCCACCTTGTCCTGCGTGCTTGCCCTTGGTCATCCGTGGTGGTCTGTCCTGCTGTTGAGAAGCTTAGACACATCTGTGGCCCATGTTCTAAAACTCAGCAAGACCCATGGCGTACAAATGTGAAATAACCTTGCTCTTGAAGTTGCCCTGTGTCCCATTCAGTCCACTCTCTCAAATGTATCATTCTTACTATTTTATTATATGTATGCCTGGGAGCCCCTTTCGGAACCAGAAGAGAGGTTATTTAAAAAATAAAAAGCCCAAGGAAATGAGGACTAGAATAAGAACTTAAAAATACACTTTTAAAAAGGGAAAGTCCATCTCCAAACTTGATGTGTTTCAACAGGGAGGTTTTGTTCTTCCCCCTGTGGAATTCAAATAGGCAGAAAGTGTTGGCCAAATGACCTGGTAGGTCCAAGAGAAAAACCTGGCTCCCTCGGAAGCTTCGCTGCTCACAAATTATGGGGACAAATGCCCACCTCCTCACCCATTTCAGAATTAGATTTAAGAACACTGCTGGAGGGCCGGCACCGCGGTCAATAGGCTAATCCTCCACCTAGCGGCGCCGGCACACGGGGTTCTAGTCCCGGTTGCCCCCCTTCCAGGCCAGCTCTCTGCTGTGGCCAGGGAGTGCAGTGGAGGATGGCCCAAGTGCTTGGGCCCTGCACCCCATGGGAGACCAGGAGAAGCACCTGGCTCCTGGCTTCAGATCAACGTGATGCACCGGCTGCAGCGCGCCAGCCGCGGTGGCCATTGGAGGGTGAATCAAAGGCAAAAGGAAGACCTTTCTCTCTCTTTCTCTCTCTCTCTCACTGTCCACTCTGTCAAAAAAAAAAAAAAAAAAAAAAAAAAAAAAAAAAGAAAAGAAAAGAAAAAAAAAAAAGAACAGAACATTGCTGGGGCTGGCGCTATGGTGCAGCAGGTTAAAGCCCTGGCCTGAAGTGCAGGCATCCCATATGGGCGCTGGTTTGAGTCCCGGCTGCTCCTCTTCTGATCCAGCTTTCTACTGTGGCCTAGGATAGCAGCAGCAGATGGCCCAAGTCCTTGGGCCCCTGCACCCATGTGGGAGACCTGGAAGAAACTCTTGGCTCCTGGCTTTGGATCAGCACAGCTCCGACCATTGCAGCCATCTGGGGAATAAACCAGTGGATGGAAGACCTCTCTCTGTGTCTCTACCTCTCTCTCTGTAACTCTTTCAAATAAATAAAATAAATCTTAAAAGAAAAAAAAAACCAGAACATTGCTAGGCCTGGCTGACCTTGGGCAAGGTGGCATTCAGGCCCCCAACCCCTCCAACCTGCCCTCTCTTTCGGCCCAGCCTCCCACACTGCCCTGAGTGGGCTCCAACAGGTGGGTTTGCAGTGAATGTTAATGCTGTAACTCCATACATCGCCCTGTGGTGGGGGGAGGGTTGCATAACCAAGGCAGGGCCACCTAAGGGATCTGTGTGGCCCAGTGCAACGCAAAACTGCAGGAAGCAATTCAAGACGGTGACAGCAGAGCATCGAACACAGGAGACCGAATGGGACTGCAAAGGGCGCCGTGTCCAAGCCAGTCCTGTATCAAGGACACACAAAGACATAATTCAGAAAAGCATTTTTTTGGATGACCACAAGTTTTTATTTTCATGGACGAATACTAAGTATTTACAAATATTCTTAAAACAGGACATTTCCAGAATATTCCACTCTTGCAGCAGTACCAGTTCACTGGGCTCTGCAATCTGCACCGTTACCGCAGTCTGAAGAGTGACACAGACACTGGCACAATCTGTCCCATGGTCCCCCCAGGCCCCACCACTGTCATAGTTCTGCGTGCTAAGACATGTTTGGCACGGGTCAGGACTGCAAACCCACAGCAAAGCAGGAAGGAGTAAGATCGCCACAGGTGCCAGAGGTACTCAAAGGACATGTAGCATCTGGAGAGGCCAACAGGAAGGGTCCCAGGAAGGGGAGCAACGGAGCCAAGGAACCACCGGGGGGCACAACGGGGCAGTGGGAGTGAGAAGGCAGGATGGCCTGGGTAGGCTCACCCATGGCCACTGAATCATTTCGGAAGACGAGAGGAGGACCTGACGCTCTTAAAAGTTCTAGAATCTCAGGCTGGTGGTGTGGTACAGCAGCTCAGGCTGCCACTCGCGACTCCGGCATCCCATCCTGGAACGCCAGCTACTCCGCTTCCAATCCAGCTCCCTGCTAATGTGCCTGGGAAGGCAGAAGACGGCCCGAGTGCTCGAGCCCCTGTCCCCCACACAGGAGACCCAGAGTTCCCGGCTCCTGGCTTCAGCCTGGCCCAGATTTGGCTGCTGTGGGCATTTGGGGAGTGGCTCAGCAAATGGAAGAGATCTCTGCCTGCCTTTCAAATAAATAAATCTTTTAAAAAGTTCTAGAATCTAATTTTAAAAGGTTTCATGTGCACAAAGGGTAAACAGATGTGACCCAGTCAATGTCAACTGAGCGCTGGTACACAGTGATGCAACTGCACAAGGCCGGACTCCAAAGGGCAGGTGAGTTTGTGGCCCTTGAATTGGTTGCAAATGAACCTTCACCCCCGCCCCGATCTCATGACTGCCTCCAAGTCCTGGCAAAGCCTTGGTCCTGTGGTGAGCAGGGTTTCAGTGCGGGCTCACTAGTGAGTCTCCCCTTTATGTAACGCACGGTCCACTGCAAGAGGGCTGCTGCGGGTGCTGGTCGCTGCAACCCACGTGCACCACGGTGAGCGAGCTCAGCGACTGAACAGAGCAGAATGCACCATCCTTACGCTTGAGACGACGCAGAGGGAGAACACTCACGGATTTGATCTTACCCAGGCCTCCCCCTCTGCTCACGAGCGATCTGACCTAACCATGATATGGCACGTTGACGGCAGAATTTCAAGAGGTTGGAGGTCTGTTGTCAGGGACATGCAGGCCCAGATACATGCTGTCTCATCCATAGCCTATGGGAACAAGGTCAGCTCAGAATTAAGACTTGAAAATTCCACATAATGCATGTCTACACACGTGTGTGTATGTGTGTGTGTGAGAGAGAGAGACAGACAGAGAGAGAGAGAGAGAGAGAGAGAGAGAGACATGTGCATATATTGTGTACAGACAAGAATAATTCCAAAAAACAGAACTGAAGCATAAATCTAAGAGTAGGCAGTTTGCCTAGTGGTTAGAAAGCCCATGTCCTACATCAGAGTAGCTGGGTTCAAGTCCAGCTCTGGCTCCTGATTCCAGCTTCCTGCTAATGTAGACACCGAGAGACAGCGGTGATGGCTCAAGGGGTTGGGTTCCTGACCCACGTGGGAGACCTGGTTTGAGTTCTGGGCTCCCAGCTCTGGCCCAGCCCATCCCTGGCCGTGGTGAACATTAAAGAAGTAAATCAGCAGAAAGGAGACCTCTCTCTGTCTAACAAATAAATTATATAAATAATATTTTGGTGCAAAAATTTTGAAATCCATGTACACAAAAGGTCTTCAAAAAGCTCATGAAAATCACTTATTGTGACAAAAAGTATGCATGGATTTCAAAACATTTTTGTACTGAAACATTTTAATTCCATTTTTCATGAACTTTAGGAAACATCCTAGTATACGCATATAGAGAAAGAGCATGAGAAACACCGAGAGAGAGAATGTATACTTGTATACGTATACAGAAATACTTAGAACAATTCAACTCCACTTTATTAAATTCAGCCCACACTGAGTCTCTGCCATGTGTGGGCCCTATGGTAGGCACAAGAATACAAAGTTATCTGAGTGTCACCCACCGCAAGGAAAACGCCACCTAGACAGGAGATGAACTGAGAACCACACTGCACCTCTCTACCAGCAGGTGGTCGTTTATAATCCAAGTGGCATGGTTTGGCGATTCTGTATTGAAGATGCTGGGTAATGTGAACTAGGGCCAGAATGACTGGGTTCAGGGTCTGGCTCCACCACTTTGAAGCTACGGGACATCAAAAGTGCAACTTGGGCTCAGGATCCTCCTTGTAAAATAAACACCTACAACTGCACCTTTGGCATAGGGTGGTAGGGCTTACAATGGCAGAAATACTGATGGCACTGAGAGGATCTCAATAAAAGGGAAACATCAGTACTACTACTACTGATACTAGTAGTAGTACCATCACCAGCACCACTAGTACCACTACCGCTGCTGCCACCACTATTGCAGAGACAAACACAGCATTCTCAATAGGATGAAAGAAAGCACGGGCAACCCAACTTGGGAGGCAAGAACAGACTCAGAGGGTCTGACACGGAGGTGAGGCTTTCCCTGGAACAGGTGTTTGTAGGAAGAACGAAAGGGAAAATGGGCATTCATTCCAAGAACGGAGGTTGCTCAAGGGCGCTGAGGCATGAAGCATCCCAGCATGTCCAGACCACTGCCGGTGGATCAACACAACCAGAGCAAGAGTTCATGGTCAAAGAAGAGCCATGACTAGACTTGGAAGGGCCACCAAAAAACCCTCAGAGAGAGAGTAACAAAATCAGATTCGCCTTTGTAGAGGGTTCCGGGTAATTTCAGCCAAACAGAATTTTACCTTGGCAGGGTCACCATGGTGATGATCGGTCCCAGGCCACGTGACACCATTCTGATCAGGGATGGCTCACGTGTGTGATGGTGATCCCACACAATGCAGCTCAAAAACCCCTCCCCCCTAGCCTTTTCACGGCACCTTTTCCACGCTGAGAAACACAAACACCTCCCCTTGCACTGCCACAGCCCAAGGAACTCAGCACAGAACAGGCTGCCCAGCTTTGGGGTCTAGAAAGAGGCAGCGCCGGGCAGCCTGGGTGTGCAGGGGGTCACCCCACGTGGGTTTGTGTAAGTGCACCCTGGTAGTTGACAAGGACGGATCTGAAGACGCATTTCTCAGAGTGCAGCCTCATCGTTAAGGGGTGCGTGGCCATACATCAATGCTACAGAACGGAGGCCCACTGCCACCCACAAGGGCTTGCCTCTGGTGGCAAGTCTTCCAAAGCCTCTTGCTTTAGTTTTAGGAGCTCATTGGCCCACTTTTCCAGGCTAACCGCTAGCCGTGGAAGGTTTTCTTTAGCACTCGTGTCTTCCAGGATGACTGCTCAGTACTCCTCCTCACACGCACACGGAGACGCCTAGGGAGCCGCTCATGAACCCACAGAACGGTGGATTGCTGTCTAAGCTACGCAGCTGCATCGGCAGCTTTTCAGGTCAGGACTCACAGGAGGCGGGGTGGAGGCGGGGCTCAGAACTGGAACTAGAAGTGGACAGGAGCAGTGTGTGCACAAGTACCCAGGAATCAGCCGTCTACAGGAGCAGCAAGAGGCACACAGGTCACCAAAGAAGAGGACAAAGAACATGCGCCGTGGCATGAGAGGGGTGAACAGAGGGAGGACACAAATGCAAAGTGGGTCTTTGAAGGGCAGTTAGTGACAAAAGAGGTCCCTGGGGAAGACGGTTTGGGACAAGCAACTCAACTGTGGGAAAGGATGGCTCCATCAATCTGCCCACGGGTCGCCCGTGAGGTTGGCCGGCTGGCGGATGCTGCTAATTCTCTGTGCTCAACCACATCCTGGGTACCTCTCGTGCCAGCCTGTCTTCATTTGGTGGCTCGCCCACCAGCAGACTGAGATACCACACGGGGTCCCAAGCCAGGAAGCACTCCGGCCATGCTGCTGGGCACCCAGATATCGTCCTAGGCATACCCCTACACGCTGTCTCGTTGACCAGCAGGCGTGAGCAATCTATTTCCCTGGCCCCATGGAAGCCACAGACCCCAAGTTCCAGGCAACCTTTACTTGAGACAGCCCCTTTTTCCCAGAACCAAACTCCTTGGATCTGGTCCCAGATTTCCCAAAAATGTACCTTGCTTTCCCCACGTCACTGTCTCCCTGTAACACAGCCTGGTCTTCAATGCCCGTGGCATGCCTGGTCTCACAGACCTGCTCATGCACGTACGTGTGTGTGTGTGTGTGTGTGTGTGTGTTCAAGAACTAGGGCGTCCAATTCCGGGCCAGCCAGCGAGTGCTGCCATCCCACCAGGCCCACCAGCACGTCAAGTCCAAGTTCTGGACGCACACGTCTCATCATGGCCCTGGCACTGCCTCTGGGCTTGCTGAGCACTGAGCACCGGCGGTATTTTGCTTATTTTAACTTGTTTTTCAAAAAATAAATAAAACAGAAAACAAGATAATCCTATCAACCCATAGCGTTGGACTCCAACCTAGCGAGTATGTTATGATCAACGGAGAAATTCAAAGCATCATAGGGACAGCTAAAGCCGGCCTGGAAAATCGCAGGAACTCTATCAATCATCACTCTGTGTTTCAGACAGTAATTTTTCTCCTGAAAAACATTAAATTGAACAATAAATTATTTATTGAGCACCTACTAGGTGACAGTTACTGCATATCCCACTGAACCTAACAGGATTTCTTTTTTCTCTCAATTTCTTAAGCGCTGATCAGGGTGCTTCAGTTAGCTCTCTCCTCTTCTTAAGCAAGTTTACTATGACGAATGTGTTCAGAAGTTGAATACTTTGCTGCCTAGTTTTCTGGGAGGTTTTTTTTGGTTTTGTTTTCTTCCTACTATCGCCTTTCACCTAAAGCATTCCCTCCCTCCACCCCCGTACCACCACCACCACGCTCTGATTTTTGGGGTGAAAAAAAAAACCTAGCATCTGGGGTCTAAGACCACTTGAGATGTCTGGGCTGGAGATTGCTAATGACCTCCCAGAGATAACCCAAATTGCTGATTTAGCAAAGCCCATTCTTGACCTTGACACAAGACAAGACAGGCAAAGGGGAAGGACTTGGGAGGGCCCGGTGAAAGAAAAAGGATCATAGAGGCGCTCAGATCTCGCCAAGCCCTGTCTCCCATTCAGCAAACACCTGGCTGAGTTGGAAAACATGACCGGCCCAACCTTCCTACTGGCACCAATTGAAGCTGTCAGCTCTCGCTTGTCACCAGTTGCACCGGGGGGCTGGCCCGGGCAGCCACAAGAGCCCTAATTAGGCAGAAATGACACTTCTACAACTGACCTGCCAGGACCTTTGGCAAACCATTTAACATCATTAGTTAACATTTTTAAAAAGTGTGAATGTAAATGAACAGCCAGTGGCTTTCAATGGAGTCTGTCGGTGGCATCTCCCCCTCCCTTCTCACTCTCTCTCTTTTTACATGAATAGTCCACTTGTTTTCTCCAGGACGGGAGGGAGCCAGGAGGAAGGAGGAGGAAGAGGGCCAGTCCCCAAGAGGAGAGACACGTTAAAGCATAAACAAGCTCAGATGAACGGCGCCCATCGCTTCCTGCCTTTGTACAGGCCCGAACCAGGACGAGCTCCCAGGGCCACCAGGGCAGAGCATGGACAGCAGGGGCCCTACAGCTTAGACTGAGGCCATCTCACTCCCGCTGTCCCTGTGGGCGGCAAGGCCAGGCTTTGGGGAGGTGGGTGGGGATCGACTTTTATTTCCTGCCTCTGAACTAGGCTTTCTCCCAACCCTCTTCCCACGTGTCGGCATTCCGATCAGATCCGGCGGGTTCTGCGGTGGCGGCGGCAGCGTAGCGAGCGTCTTAGCGGACGAGGGTCCTCTCCAGAGGAGCAGGGCTCTGGGGAATGGTTTCAGAGGCCAGCTTGATACTCACGCGCGTCAGCTGGCTTCCTACCTGAAGCCGTCCTCTCCCACCTTGCATCGCACCTCGTCTTGCTCCTGGCTTTGCACCCACACAGGCCGTACACGGCGACACTCTCCATCTGCAGGAGGGAAAGAGAGTTCATGGACAACACCGCTGCGTCTCTCCCCACGTGGCTCTCTCTGTGTGCAGTCGAGCCCGCTGAGGGTCTGCAGAGATGGCACCGGGCAGAGGGAGAGAAGCAAAGGTTTGGGGGGGGGGGGGCCTGCACTCATCACCTGTTGTGTGGCTTTGGGCTGAGCCCTGGGCGTCGCTGATGCCTTACTGTGTCAAGTGAGAGGAAAACACATGGAAATTTCATGGAAACCGTGAAGAGTGGTGTGAACGCAAGGAGTTACAGCCCAGAGCTGCCACAGTTGCAGAACCATGTCAGGATCTCATCTCCCATTTATCCTGGAGACAACGCGGGGAAAGTGTCCCCTGCGCCCCAAGCCACCAGCATATCCCATATACCCCAGGGGTTTGTAGACAATGCATGGGTGCCAAACGAATTCCTAAAACCCAAGCTCCATTAGCTGTTGGCCCCTGTGGCAGAGCCTACACAGTGAGAGGGGAAGAGTCTCCCATCCGCGCGGCATGTCCAGACGCCCTGGCAGCAGTGGCAGGTGGATGGGCACACAGCAGCAGCATGGCAAAGCCAAGAACGCTCCCTCCAGCCCGAAGGGCCTAGAGCAGCGGAACGTGTGTTCCCAGAGGCAGCACGGGTCCTTCATCCGGGGAGTTTCTGCTCGTCCTTGGATTAAAGATGGGTAAAACCAAGCAAGTCGTGTGTGGCCGAGGGTGCCTGGGACGGGCACCAGAGGGAAACGTTAAGAAAACAACTTGGTTTGGGGCCGAGAGGGAAAATACTGGGGAACATCCCTAATAACAGGAAACGGGGAAGGGGCGAACGGCTCATCGTGATGAAGCGTGTAGTGCTTTTAAGCTAAATACCTCAGCATATTAAGCAAATCGAGAAAAGCCGGCACGGCGCTCAGAAAGCCTCCGGGAGGTGTCTGGTTCTGACCCCTTTCCCGTCACATGCCTGGTCCCGGCCGGTTGTTTAGTGTTGCTTCTCGGCTCCAGCTGCGGAGCCTATTGAAAAGCCCTCGCTCCCGCCTGGTTCTGGCACATTTTCTGCAGGTGCCTCCTACCGTGGCCACAATGGGCTGCTCGGGAGGTTCAGACCTGTCAACAGCTGGGGGGGGGGGGGGGCAGCGAGAGTGGAGGGGGTGCAGTCATTGTCTTAAAGGGCCAGTGACATGGTGGCGCGGCCGCCCCTCGCCGGCAGCACTGGCACCTGCTAATGAGATGAATCCTTTCTCCCGCTCTCTCTTTCTCTCTTTAATGATTTAACTTGATCGCTTTGGTTCCATTCTGGAAGGGGAATTGCTCCATTGATCATATAAAGTAATTGCCTGTAAAACATTGCGCTGCGACGACTCCCCCTTCCCTGGCTGAAAATGTCACAGCAATTGAAAAGCTCTTAGCCCCGTTCAAGAATGCGCCTGCTGAAGGGAACAGTCTGCATGCATCCCAAAGACTTGTGTGTTCCTGCACTTACAAGTTTGTGGTGTGACTGATGGATTTTTAAGACGGGGAATTTCCTTCCCATAGGATTTTTATGTGCAATGGCAGGCAAGTAACCAAACAGGGAAAAAAAAAAGCCAACAGACCAACAACACAAAACCCCCTGCAATCCTAAAAACTAGACACAGTAGTTCAGAGACGGAAATCCTCTTCTCCACCCCCAAGGTGGTCCTTGTCTCAGACGCCGGGGAGGCCGCGGCCGCCCACGTGGTCCAGCGACAGGCAGGAGTCGCCCTCTCCGCTCTCAGAAACGGGCGCTATCGTTGTCCAGGAGGCCAGCAGACGCTCTGCTCCGGGGGAGGATTTGCCGAGTTTTCAGACCTGTCACTTGGCGGCAGCAGCGACACGCCGTGGGAACGCAGACCACACACTTCAGGGGCTGTCGTAAACACCTTTATTAAATAGTCCCTGCCACACCAACGCGAGGGAGTCGTGCACCTGGGGGAAAACCGCTCTGTCGCAGGCACGGACCTGTCAGCGAAACAGACAGCTCCTGGCGATGGTTTCACTCGCCTCCGACAGGCGAAAGCCTAAGTTCCTTCCTAAATGAGACTCTGTCTGCCTAACTGGGGGAAGCCCCACGTGCTGTGCACCACGCTGACGCGTTACCTGTGTGGGAACAAGGCCTCAGGTGAGTCACCTCTCACCAGGATGAGCCATGCATGCTCTTCGGTAGCTGGTGCAGGAATCGCACAGGATGCGCTCATTATTATACTTTTTATAAAAGGGCAGAACACATGCCTGCTTTCTGACAAAGAGGGTATGCAGGGGACTTGGCCATCCAGGGCCACTGACAATCCGCCCCATAAAGCTTTCTAACGGCCAAACCTTGTGACAAAGGACATGGTACAAGTTCCATATGTAGGTACAGCGTTTTATTTTCTTGGGAGTTGAGGATCTGAGATTCTGAAATCTTTTAATATTTCAGACTACACATGATCTTCAGGACAGCAACACACACACACACACACTAACATATACTGTGTTTAATGAAAGTTATTTTTCCTTTTTGTATAAGGAACATGCAAAAAAATAAAAAAGAAATTCTTTAAAATCACACTCATAAAATAAACTGGTTCCCAGATATGAGAATTATGTAAACAGCCCCTAACCAGAAACTTAAATTTTTTTCTATTTGCTTATGTTGGAAGATATTATTTTTGTCTGGAAATGAAACAAGGGTACTTCCCAAAGTTCATGGAAAATGGAATTAAAAGATGAGTTTATTTTGGTGCAAAAGATTCCGCAATCCATGCATAGGCAATGTTCTCAAAAAGTTTGTGGAAAATGTGTATTCTGAAAAAACATGCAAGGATTTCAATTTTTTGTTTTTGCACCAAATTAAACTTATTTTTAATCCCATTTTTCCAGGAACTTTTTGCAGTATCCCTAAATATCCTTAGATATTTAAATAGATTTATAATTAGATAAAATAGAACTAAATACAATGTGGAACTAAATGACTCCAAAAGTTCTACCTGGATCTGAGACCCTTCTCTAAAATAATTTAACACGGATTCACGTAACGGCAAACAGATGCACAATGGATCATTTCTAGAGGCTTTGTCTGTCAGGTGGGCAGTTAACACAGAGGAGGTGGGTTAAGCCCAGCAGCCAAGAACAGGAGAGACCAGGCCAGAAACCAAAGCCCACTGGTAAAGAAAGGCACTCAGAGGGCAAGAGTGAGACCAGGCGGCACCGGAATCTGGCCATCTGGGTGGAGGAGGCAGGTGGCCAGCCTCCCCAGGGCCGGTGTCCGCTACTTGAGCTCCCCGAGAGCCCGTGCTTGGACAGTCTTCTGTCCCTCCTCCGTGTTCCTGGATACTGGAGGAGGAGAAGGCAAGCCGAGAGTGCGGCTCTCCCCCCGGGAAGGAAGGTCGCGTCTGACAGCAGCCCGGGGACTGCTTTCACTTCTGCACCTCCTCAGGCTTCCGTGTGATGCTGCGGGAGGTCCCAGGCAACAGAATCCTCTCCACGGCTCACGCTCCACTCGGAGCTCTGAGCACATTTTAGGCCACCTGACCTCGTGGGGAGAAATTCACCTGAGGTTACATTTGTTTGAACTTCATCCTAAACAAGGCTTGGAAAGATGTTGGGCAGGTGTTCAAAAATGAAGTAATGCATTTAAAAACGTGTGTACTGCTGCTGTGTGGCCACACGGCTGACTGAGGGCTGAGGGTTCTGCTCCTTGCTAGCACGTATCTGTAAGACAGATCGCACATCTGTGGAGGCAGTGAGCATCAGACATGTCCACCCCAGCACTTTATTTACCCAGTAAACGCATTTGTCAACTGACATGTATCTCACCCACTAAGAGTCCACACACAGAAATGTTACCTTCCCTTATGCTTAAATAAAAAGCTAATGTTGGGGATGATGGATACCAGTACCTGGTGAAATATTCAAATGTTCACCGCAGAACACGTGCACATATTTGTACTTTCTGGTCAGAAAATGCTGGCAGCCTAAATGTTGCTTTATAGCTCCTGGATAAAGACAGAGTCACTGGCTAAGGGAGGAAAAGATTCGACTATTTTATGCCTCGGCAGAAAGCTCAAGATCATTCCAAATGAACCCTTCGACCACTGTTTCAGGGAGACCTCCCTGACGCTAGATAAGCACGGTCCACCCCCAGCCCACGAAGAGCCGTGCTCTGCTGTTTTTGTTTCCTACAGTTCTTCTCTGAATTGCCTACTGCAAAGTTTCCTTTCTTTCAAAAGTCAGAAAGCGCTAAGTAGCACGAGGAGTTTTCCCACACTCTGTTTTTCCCCCAGTTTGATACAGGCCACAGTCCCCTTCCTCCAGTCATCGCCTTCCAGAGTTACAGCTTATTTTAAAATATTCAACTGAAACAGATGCACCCTGGTAGCTAACACAAGCAGGACTGGTTCCCAGGGGCCAGGCGCAGGTGCCCAGCATACACAAAACCTGTAGTCTTACCTGCACCTGTTGTTAAAAGTAGATGAGATGGGGGCAGGAGGTGTATCCTAAAGCCCACGTTTAGAGAGCAAAGTCGGAGACACAGTCCAAACACCGGGACGGACTAACCCAGATGTGAAAACCGAGCCTTGACCCAAGACGGACAGGCGCGTGTGCGTGTGATGTGTCTGACCCACTGGCCAGGGGCTAGTTTTATGTCAAAAAAGATGGTGCTTTTTTTCCTTAGCATTAAGTCTTGAAAAAAAGAGAGTGAAAAGTTCCAAGCACGCCCCTAGTGAATTAAAGGTCAAACCTTTATAGTTATATAGTTATTTTTAGCTTAAAAATGGTGATTCTTTTTATTTTCATATAACAAATAATATTTGGAGATAAAGCTCATTGAAAATATAAATTAAAGGAATTCTTGTAATTTTGAATTTATTTTAATTGCTTCTTAAAAATCTCACAAAAAGACAAATAATTTTGCATTAGGTTTATAAGAATACACAAAAATTATGAATTGAACAGAATATTTTCTCGTAAAGCGCTTAGCTAAGAATTCAAAGTGACTGTACGTTCAGTAAATAAAGGATGACACAAGGACCATACTCCTTTTAAAGCTAACAAATTGGAAAACTCGCATTCATTTCAAAATTCATTCTTTCAATTAAAGTCATGCCTATAATCCTTTGTTTTCACCCTGCAAAATAGCCTTTGGTTTTGTATTTTCAAAATCAGCGCAGAACCTGATTTTTCCTGACCAGCTGGCTGTAAAGGAAAGAAAGTATTTACCATCAGGCAAGAGGCTCAAGTCACATCCACAAGCTAAAGGAAACCCCAGCAATTCTTTGGCATGGGGTAACTTTACATCAAAAAGAAGTGGGAACTGTACTATAAAAATTTCAGGGGTGGAAAAATGCCGTGGCAAGTGCCGAGATCTAAGGTCAACCTGGAGGGTGGCCTGCTGCCTGAGCTGGTTTCACAACCGCCTCTATTTCCAAACGCCCAGAGAGGCCGACACGGGGGCACCATCACCTAGGCGGCTCAGGGACGTTTTAGACCAGTCGGTTGTTCATAAACCGACTCAAAAGTTTTACTGGAGTCTAGCAGTGACTGTGGACCAAGTCCCGGGTCCTCAGGGGCAGAGGGGTGGGAGTGGGAAACGCTAGGAGACCCTTGGATGACGCTTCCCTGGCCTGGTCCACACACACACACACACACACACACACACACACACAGACACATCCAAACACACCAAAGCACCCGGATACTGTTATTCCAAATTTCACTTGGCTTCATTTATTTCCAAGTGAAAGGCCCTTCACACACAATTACCCTGACGCATCAGGCCTGCTGCGGTTCGGGGGACAACTGTGTCAGATGCTGCAGGTCCCTCCAAGCGGCGGCACTTAGACAGCTGTGCGGCCGCGGAGCAGCAGCAGCAATCGCACCTTCAAACCCTTTCCGCTCCGGAAACAGCGTTTCAGTCCCTTATTCCCACTAAACTTTCTCCGTCAGGTACGAAGGAAACACGACTGATTTTTCCATCCAAGATCTTGAAGGCATAATCACAGAATATATTATTTAATTAAAAAACAGAATCAAGAGCACATTATCCCTTCTTGGCACACACGTCAGTGTACTATTAAAATTTTGGCTCAAAAATGTCATCTAACACACTTGAGATTCATTCACATGTCACCTTGAATAATTCCGGAAGTGCACAGGGCTCCAATGATAATAATTTATATATGATTGTAATAAAAGAAAGAAGTGTAGCTAAATTGGTATTGAGCAATTTGCCTTAAATGATTTTATTTGCTAAAAAGCCCTGGGAATTTATCCCCCACACTAAAACTCTTCAACAATTCCTAATCTGCATTTGTGACTAGTATATTTTTAAAATACTCAAATAACTAGAATTCTCAAACTTCTTAAATAGGTGACTTTCCAGAAGGCAAATCAAGGCAGAAAAACAGTAACAACACAATAGCAGCAAAACCACCACCCTGAGCTTGGCCAACAGTTAAAGTAAAGAGAAAGATCGAAATTTCTGGTAACTTAGCTTTTTGGTTCCCCCAAACAAGTTTTTGAAAGTTTACCGTTCCTGTAAGATTCATGGCCGGGCCTGTAGAAACATCAGTTATAAAGGCAGATAGTCTTTGGATTTTGCTAACAAGAAACAGATAATTCCTCTTAAGCAGATTAACTTAAAGTACATTTTCAGGGAAGTTAAAATCCCCTTCAGTCGGGTTCTTAAGTTTAATTACAAAAGTCAAACAATTTATTAACTCTCATTCAAGTGCAACAACAAAATAGGTAGGCACAGGGCTCTCAGGGGCCAGGAAACAAACCAAATGGATATTTGTAACCTCACAGAGAAAGCATTTTTAGCCCGGACTTGACAAAACAGCGAACTGTGCCTGAACTGGGGCGCTTGCTTTCTTCTTTGCTGCCCCCTATGTGGACAACACGTTTAACACTTCCTTCACTCACAATAAATGCAATTACAATATTTGTTTTGCTACTTTTCTGTTAAGAAGTACAAATTAGAAAACCTGGACTTTGTGAGGATATTTTACATATTTCTTTTATTGGCCCTGTAATTATGCCATTAAAATACCCTTGTGTCGACTTCCATAAAGGTAAAAAAAAATTATCTATTTAAACATGGGAAAATTAGCTTGCTTAAAAAGAATTCCTTTCGCCTGATTTTTCCCTTTGCTCTTCCTTGGCTGAGCTCACTGGACAACTGCCCTACTTCCAGGTCCTCTCTGCCCACACAGAAAGTGTGTGTCCGTCCCCTGAAAAATACCAATTAAACTGCCAGCAGCAGCATCCCCGACAGTATCTTTTGGTCTTCAGTGTCAAAGGCCTTTGCACAAATGACCGGAAGGTTGAATCTGAAACAGGCCCTGACAGGACGCCAGCTTCGAGCCACCACAGTAAGACCTCAGCTCCGGCTTTCGGCTTTCTGCGGGGAAGCAAGCCAGAAACTACACAGCAACTTTCTAACTTCTAACTTTCTAATGAACGAACACTGAAGGATAAAGTGAGAGATCTCCAGGGGCCACTAACCTCCCTTCCTAAAGGAGCTTCCCCTCCTTACTCAATTCAGTCTGAATTCTTGTGCAAAACTAAATAAAGGTTTCACAAACACTGCAAACCTACTCAAAAATATTCCACTGTCCTTTCCCTTCTTTTCTCTGGCAATAGCACCATTTACTACATGTTAGGCAGGGTAGGAAGAAGTCTATGTGGATTTTTAAATCTAATCCTTATTAAAATATGAAAATATTAGCCGATGAGGAAATGGACTCAGAGAGATTAGTCTGTGCAAGGTCGCACTGCTAGGAACAGAAAGAACCAGGATTTCGGCCTAAACAGGCTAATTCTAAGCCCTGACACTTCTAGGCCTTCGTGGTTGTACCCATGATCAAATCATTCCTGGGTCAAGCCTCAGCCACTCCACTTGTGACACGATCCGTGGAGAAATCTTTTATAGCAGTTCTCAACCTTGCACATTAACATCACATATTGAAAACAAAAAACAAAAAACAAAAAACAAAAAAACAAAAAACACCTCCACGCATGGGCCCTGACCCCTAGCGAGTCCAGCTGGATGGGTCTGGGGTAAGGCCCAAGCATCTTCATTTTTCGATATTCTATGTGTCCACGGGAGCCAACACGTCTGCACACAGTGCTTAGAGCCTAATGGCGCATGGAGGCTGGGAGAATCCCCAGTGATCCTCCTGCGCAGCCCTGAGAAGCAGGGATCAGGAGATTATCAGCACCCATCAGCACCCTTTCTCCACCACCTCCCTGTGAGCAACTCACCCGCTCCTCCAGAAAGGGCGCTGGAGTCTCACGGTGCTGCCTCTGAGACACAGGGAGCAGCCCGGAAATGCAAAGCCATGGAGTCAGCTGGGCCTGGGTTCAAATTCCACCCGTGCTACTGATTAACTGTGGAACCCTGGGCTGATCACTTACCTTTTGTGGCTGTTTTGCAGATTCACTGGGATAAAGTTCTAGGCACATAAAAGAGCTCAAAGAGAGTTTCTGCTGTGGTTTTTTTTTTTTTTTTTTTGGTTGTTTTTGTTATTACTACAGTGCTAATGACTACTTCCGGGAGACATCTTTATAGGAAATAAACAAATTAAACATTTCTTTTTTTGTTAGTCAAATTATTCCTTAGCACTTAATTTACAGCTATTTGTATTTATAATCAGCTTGGCAATCATATTTCTCATCCAGGACAACTGGGTGAGGAAAGTTAACATTAATACTCCCATTTTCTAGGTGAGGAAAAGGCAACATTTTCCATCTATTCTGTCTCTAGCTGCTATGATTCTATAATTAAAGGCACCTGCAATCATGTTCATTAGTTCCCCATGAAAAATGATATGCAACACAGATGTCCAATGCAGGAAGGGGGGATTAACAAGCACTTGATAGCAACCCCAAAATAACAGCTAAACAATCACTTCTGAACATTAAAGCCCCAACTGAAATAGAGGTGTTGGGTAAGATTAAGGGGGGAAAATGAAAAATACATTTTTTCTTCAATCTCACTCGTTTAGGATATGTCTGACACAGCTTAGAAAATCTTAGAGCTGCAGACTGGAGGATGGTTCATTTCCTCTAGGAGGGAGCTTCAGTTAGCAAGTCGGAACAGACTAATAATGTACCCTGGTATTTTTTCTTGAGTCAGTGCTACAAAGTAGGACAGATCGAGGATGGACAGGCCCAGTTTTGTGGTTCCGTATCAAGGTCGTCGGGAAGCCTGTGGACTCTACAGGGGACCCACAATTCCAAACACACCCCCCAAATCACTAATGGCTTGCCTGTAAACATAGTCTTTCCATATGCAGAGTTTCCATGAATAAAATATGAAGGTCTCTAAAAGTACTTCTGGACTTTCTGTCACTACAGCTATCTATGATTACATGGCAGGGGTCAGGGGCTCAATTTCTTTTGTTGTTAAAATAGTTTCCAAGCTCAAAAAAGGTGAGGAAACACTGAGGCAGTTCAAACCTGCTTGTTGCAGATGAGGTCAAGGTCTTAGGGACAGCTGGACTCCAACTCAGGTTTCCTCATTCCCTCAAAATAGTCCCTGTCTCACACCATACAAGGCACAGGACACTAACAGTGAGAGCTGAGCCTCTCTCCCACACCATTTCCTCTTTCCAAAGGAGGCGGCACGAGCTCTGTGGGTGAGCTTCAGGCACCTTCCCTCCCTCCAATCTTGAACTCCCCAGATTGGTGCCTTTAGGGTTAGCACCGCCCTCCCTCTTTTGAGCTCTGATGCTCTGAAGGTGCCGCAGGACATTTGGTCTCAGTATGAAACACAAACCTAGTGATGGCGGCGCTCAGACAAGGGATGTGCGGACTGCAACATCTGCACCTGCATATCTTTCAGCTGCATCTCCAGTGCTCCTAACAGCTAAGGAAAACTTCACCACGGCAAGATTCATGACCATTTTATTGACTCTGGATCTGTCAAGACTAATAGACTATTAATAAACCCTTAGCCTAACAACTTCTCAAAATGCCTTTATTTTTATGGCTTCAGTCATTTGTTCCAATGATTGTTAAGTGCTACTGGATGCTATTGGGACTTAAGTGCCATGAAGAGAAGGGATGTGATTGATGGTACTCACTGCTCTTTCCCTGGTGCCTGGAACAGTGCCTGGCATTTAATAAATATTGGCTGGCTGAGTGACAAAATGAGACTGGAGCGGCAGTTCCATTTATTTATGCTTTGCCTCCAGGTAGTGAGATGATGGAAAGAGTCTATGAGGCAACAACTCAATTCCTAGTAATCTCTTCTGTCCTCAGTCTTCCAGTAACCTCTGACTTAACACCCTTCCCTCAAATGCTTTAAATGTAATTTTCCAAAGGTGCACAAGTAATTCATTCATTTTAGGAAGATCAGATACTTCTAACATATGAAAAGAAGAAAATTAAAGTTCATATGGGGGCCAGTGCTGTGGCACAGTAGGTTAAGTCACCGCCTGCAGCGCCGGCATCCCATATGGGCTCCAGTTCAAGTGCCAGCTGCTCTTCTTCCGATGCAGCTCCCTGTTAACGCGCCTGGGAAAGCAGCAGAATATAGCCCCAGTGCCTGGGCCCCAGCGCCCATGTGGGAGACCTGGAAGGAGCTCCTGGATCCTGGCTCTGGCCTGGCCCAGGTCTAGCCATTGCGGCTTTAGGGAGTGAACCACTGGATGGAAGATCTCTGTCTCTCCTCCCAGCTCAACTCTGCCTTTCAAATAATAAAACTCATATGATTTCCATCACCCAAGGAGACGCAGTTAACACACTAGCACCCATCCCTCAGATTATTCTCAGCAAGTCGGCATGCACACGCACACACGCACACACACACCCCTGACACATTTCCCAAAGTCTCTGCCCTAGACTGTGTGATTTGAACTTTTTCCTTTCCTCTGGGCCTTGTTTGCTTGTTTCTTGTTATAGCTCCTTGCTCTCTCCTGTGTCTGAAATACAGTCCTTCCCAATTGCTGCTGTGGATTCGCTCTGAGAGGAGAAGCGCGGTGGGGGCAGGAGGCGCGGAGTCACCACCCAGCACCCAGTGTGAGGCCTCACCACGGAAGGATCCTGCCCTTTTCCCTCGAGGGGACTCCTCCGTCCTTTCTTTAACCTGCAACCCTGTGTGTCAGCATCTTCAGTCTCTCAAACCCTACACCTTTAAAACCCAACGCATGGCTGTCGCCTCCGAAACCAGAGCACTCGTTTACTCCGTCAACTCTAAGAGTGGACCATCAGCCCCGTCGTCACCTTTGGCTCCCCAACCCTGATCCAGCCACACAAAGCCTTTTCCATCCCTCCTTCCTCTCCCATCTCTTCCATCATTGTTACCACCATTGTTTTGTCCCTTGGACCTGTATGACTTTCTACTTGGTCTCCTGGGTGCAGAATAACCCATCAATGCTACCCACCACTTCCATCTTGCATTCAGGAATTTGTGCTCGCTCTAGTCCCTTCACAATCTTGCCCCAGGTTCCTTTTCTGCCCCTAATTCTCACTATTCCTGGAAACAAACCCTTTGCCCCAGCCAGGCTACCACACGCCTTCTTCACTCTGAAGGGTCTACTGATCCCATTCATTCTCTCAAAAACCACTTAGTGAGCATCCACTGAGTCAGATAATGTACTGCCACTGTGGGTGCAGGGCTGAACAACACTGACCCAGTCCCTACTCCCAAGGCACTCAGGCCAACGGGTTCTAGAAGGGAGACCCCAAAACACTCTGGAAGGAGACACTTCAAGTATCCTTGAATGCCAAGTCAGGAAGGGGTGCTCAGCCTAGCAGTTAGGAGGCCTGGGTCCAGCAGCCGGTTCAACCCGGCTCCAGTCCCTGGCTCCAGCTTCCTGCTAATGCAGTGGTGATGGCCCAGGTAACTGGGTTGCGGTGACACACACACAGAGGAGACCTGGAATACTATCCAAGCTCCTGGCTTCAGTTCTGACCCAGCCTCCCCCACGGCAAGCATCTGCGGAGTGACCCAGCAGATGGGAGCTCTCTCTCCCTCTCAAATGGAACAGTCGTAAGGTTTAAGGAATAAAGTGCCGAATGAGGAAAGATAACGCTGAGGGCTAAACTCAGTGGCTCAGGAAGTACCAGCGGTGCTGCGACAAAGGTCTGGCTGGAGTGAGAGCTGGAGTGTGGCATATGGCTTGGGGGGGGGGGGGGGGGGAGGGCTCAACGCGGACATCCAGGTGTGGGTGTCCAGGGCGAGAAGACAACGGCACCCAGGTCAGATGGAAGACAGCAGCAGCAGACCCGGCCTGCTTTGTAGAAAGGGTCACCCTACACCTCTCGGCCCGGACTCAGCGCCCCGCATCACGGGGCTTCCAGCAGGGAGGGGGAGGCAGGTGCCTGACGCTCTCTCGCAGAGAAAACACGGGGCGAGTTCAGAGTGTGGCGTTCGTCTAAACCACGCGAAGGACGCCCGTGTTGACGCAGCCGGCCCAGCCGCGTGTCCCCGTCTCGTGTCCAAGTCCGGAGCGGGCGCGAGAGTCCGCCCTCCACGCGAGCACCGCGCGGCTCCGACCCTTTAAGGGATCTGCTCGACCACGCCAGCTAGCGCCCCGCACCTGCGTGGGTCACCTGCTGGGGGTCGGAGCCACGGGGCCGCTCGGACTCGGGGGGGGCACTGGGCCCGCGGACACCGCTTCCCTCCCCCAAGTCCTGCCCCGGCCGTCACCTCCCGCAGGGCGCTCACCCCGTCTGCTTAGCCCCGAAACTCCACGGACTTCGCCTCTGCCCGGCTCCGGGCAGGTGGGTAACAACTACGGGGCCGAAGGGAGGGTGTCTGGGACTTCCCGCGGCGCGCTCAGAGTACTCGGGGTCCTCACACGCCTCTCCCCGGAGCGCGCCGCCCGCGCGCCTCGCGAGGTCGCTAGACACCGCCCCGTCCCGCCGGCGGTGGAAAACGTGGCCGGGAAGGAGCCAGACTCGGGTTCGAGAACGCGGGGCCCCGGGCCCAGCCCCTCGCCGCAGGTGCTGAGGAGGGGGCGACTCGCGGAACCCGCCGCGGGAGGAAACGAAGGCTGGAAGGCTCGCGAGATCTGCGCTCGGGATCTCGCTGCGTTGCCTGGCGACGGGAGGACGCTCGCGGGCCCCCAGGCTAAACCCCGCCGGAGCCTCGAATCTCCTACCATGGGGGAAGACAGCGGCAGCCGCAGCTCTGGGACCGCTAGGGAGCTGCGGAAGCTGAAGCAGCAGGCGATGGAGTACTACCAGGAGAACGGCGTTCCGCGCAGGCTGGAAGAGCTGCTCAACTCCACCTTCTACCTCCAGCCCGCAGACGTCTACGGGCACCTGGTAGGGACCTGGGACGCGCAACCTGCCGCCCCGCGCTGCGGCAACGCGGTGCGCGTGCGCCGCGGAGTCGCGCATGCGCATCGGGCCGGCCTCGGTCGCACCGGCAGGTGCCGTTGGCGGGGAGGAGGTCGGGGGATCCCTGAAGGATCCCTGCGGCGCTAGGGAGGCTGCAGCTGGAGAGAGGGCTGCGGCCGCGTCCAGCCGGCTCCCTCTGCGTCCAGATCTCAAGGCGGGAACGCGGTCCTCTGCCTGGAGCCTGGTTCCCCCCTGCCCGGCCCCCGCCTGGCCCGCTGGGCTCTGGACTTGTCGCCCTGCTGTGTTCCTATAGCATTTCCTACGTGTCCTGTAATTCGAGGCAGCCTCCCCAGGCAGCGCGTGAGCTCCGGTTACTGAGCCCCCAGAGCTGCGGGCCTCATGGCTCTTACTCCGTAGAACGAGATACAGATTACGATTCCCGTTTTACAGATAACGTGGCCCGGTGAATTTAAATGATTTTCCCAAGAGTCACAGAAGCAAACTAAACAAATCAGCCCAGGTCTGTGTGCCTGGCACCCAGCAGGGTGTGTGGTACCCAGTGGACACCCGAGAACCGTTGTGGGCTGAAGGCAACAGTGCTTGACTGGTTTCATTCTCTGCTCTTCCTTGCTAGAGGAATTCTGGGAAGTTTCCTAGGTGAATTTTCTCATTTTACAAAGACACCTTATCTCACAGGTGCTCGCATGCAAGCTAGGACCAGGGACCTGGACTCTCGGTCCCTAGGGTCAGTCTCTTCCCAGGACATTGGTTTGCACAGCTCTCTGGAAGCGTGTCACTTGGTTAGGGACAGCAGCCACTGGTAGGTATAATCCTTGGAGACAAAGATACGGTGAAACGTGGGTGTGTACTGCATTGAGAGACATCACTGATGCCAGTTAAAGGAATGCAGGGATGGGAGGGCCCCCAGGCAGGAGAGCCTTGCCTTGGACTTCGAGAAGGACTTGCAGGAGTTGCATTGACAGGAAGCTCTCCTTTTTATCTTCGTAGTCACCGCCCTAGGTTTTGCCCTCCTTGTTCCCATCCAATCTTTCCTTCTAAGTCCCTCCTCATGGGGCTGCCAGAGCGATGTTCCTGATGCCCTAGTCTGACCACAGTGCTCTCGGTCAGAAACCTCCCGTGGCTTCCCCTTGCTTGCTGAGTGAGATCGCACTCCGGATGTGTGTGGTTCATAATGCTCAACCCTACCTGTGGGTAACAGGCTTGTCCCCACTCCCTCCCCCATCCTCTATCTTGGACCACTTCCAATTCCCTAAAACTTGAAGTTTCCCGCTGCCCTCCCCTTTGCTTATCCTGAGCCCTCAACTGAAGGGTCTGGCCTCCACTTCCCTCCCTTGTTTGTTGGCTGTTTCAGCTCCGATGCCATTTCTTCTGTCCTTCTCAGACCTGGGAATTCAGGGATGGGTGAGGTCCTTGCTGGCAGTAGCAATGCCATTTGTTCCTTTGGGATTGGGACTCAGGCGGATGCGGGCGTGATTCTTAGCTGCCACTTACCTGCTGCGGTAGAGTACAACGTGGGTAGTCTCCCAGTGAACACACTTCTGTTACGTAAGTCCCTCCCACTGTGAGCGTGGATTTGGCCACGTGCCTTGCTTTGATCAGTAGGACCGTGGCAGACAGGATAGAAACAGAGGTTTGCTAAGTGCCTGCTTATTGAAACTCATCTTGGAAGCTGGTCACCGCACCATGAGGAAGTCCAGTTACCCTGCTGGAGGGGGAGAAATCACGTAGAGCGAGACAGATGCCCAGCTGGGCCCTGGCTGATCCAACCCTCCCAGCTGAGACACTGGGCTGCATCTGTATGAGACCCCAGGCACAACCAGTGAAGGGAGTTGAGCCCAGCCCAGATTGCAGAATCAGAGTAAATAAATGGTTGAAGCCATTAAGTTTTGGGTGGTCAGTGACAAAGCAGTAGATAATTATACATTGCTCATGTGATTTAGTTTGCTCCTCTGGGTGAGTGGAGATTTTGTGTTGAGGATTTAAGGACGGTGTATACACAGTATGCAGGGACATGGCTGACATTCATCCACTGAAGATGTAACTCAAGGGATCCTTTGTCCTGCACTGCGGTAGGTGATACAGTGATAAAGATGACATAATCACTCCCTTAAGTACACGTCGAGCACATTAAAAACGTCCGTTCCCTTCCCTCGCTAACACACAGTGTAGCGCGCCGTAGATGCTCAGTGGACTCAGCTGTAACACACCAGGTCAGCACTGCGCCGTCTCCGGATGCTATCTAAAGTCATGCAGGTGCTCACTCTGCTGTAGCATCCAGACCTCCGAGGGCGTGGCTGGCTTCACAGCTGACTTTGGCTTTAGCCGCCCAGGCCTGCCCTCTGAGCCGACATGTGGCTGTGAGTGTCAGAGGAAGTCCCTGACCCTGATCGGAGACCTGGTCCACTAGGAAACAAAGAGCCCCGTACTCTATAATACAGAGGCAAGGAGAGAGTACCTTCGCTTTCTCCTCCTCCTCTCTCCAGTTCCTGCTTCTCGCACAGCAGTGCCGTGGAGAACCCTTCCACTCAGCCCCGTGGAGTGCGCATTCTCTATCAGCCTCCTCTTCTTTCTTTGGTCCCTTTCTTAGATCTCTCCCAAAGGTCTCTGCTTTTCCACATCAATGGAATGGCTGTTACTAAGGTTGCCGGTCTGGCTCTTCGAACACAAGGGACCACGTATGAGCCAATGGGAAGTGAGGAAGAGCTGCTGAATGTCTTCACCAAGTATCAGATGCCTTGTGCTGGGAGGAATAAATCCCAGCCCACCTCAGGTTTCTTAACTCTGAACGCATCACTGCATTCGGGAATGCCTGCATTTCTGTACGCTGGCCAGAGAGGTGGGTTAGGGAATTGAGATGACTGCAAGATGCCTGCCAAATTAGATGACACAGGGCCTCCACACTAAGAAAAGTGTATGAGCTTCTGCTGTGAGCCCAACAGACAACAACTTGTCCCCAAGTACGGGAGACTCAGCATCGGGCTGCCCCGAACCTCAGCACGGGAGGGCGAGCAGTGCCTGTCAGCTCAGCTCTGGCCCCGGGACGGACACTCCAGGAGAGGAGTGGGGGGAACCAGGGCACCCGTGAATGCCCTTGGGCACATCAGTGAGATGCCATATTGTGATTTCTGTGTTTTCTCTCTGTGTATGTGTGTGTTAAAGGCCAACTGTTTTTCTAAACTTGCAAAGCCTCCCACCATATGCAGAATAGTGGGAAAAAGTATTCTGGATGGACTGGGGCTTCCTACCCTGCAAGTGGAAATTTTCTGCACTGTTCAAAACTTCCCCAAGGTATGAAGCAGTTTCCCTGTGCTCTTCAGTATGTTCTGGTTCCACTGCGTGTATTAGCAACTCTTACCTACACTGCAGACAATCGATGCGTGGAAATTCAGTGTCTGTGCAGTGTATCTGCCATGCATTCACAGGCAATCATGTAAGCACGAGTCATGCAACTACTCTTGATGGCTTTACTATGGTCAAGTGTAATTTTGATACATACATGACATGCTAATCTGCACATGGTCCAACATGGAGAAGGAAAATGAGGCAAACCTGTTTAATGTCCTGCTAAACCTTGGACATTATCCAAGTGATGAGTTCTGCAGATCAACATATAGGTCTACAGATTCATATATAGTGATTTATAAACAGACTAGCTTATATAAAGAAAATTCATTTTAATAATTTGAACAATTCACTTTGCGGCATATTTGTTAGAAATAATTTTGTTGCCATCTCTGGGAAGATAATATTAGGATTCACTCTGTTCCTATGCTTGTAGTTATTTATTGGAGAGGTAGTCAGAAAAGTGAAGTTCAGGGCCGGGTTTCTAGAAGGGTGTTTTAACCGGGTAATCACTTTAAGTGTTCAATGAAGCCGAGTTCCATAGTGCTTCAACAGCTCTAAAAATATCTCAGAGAAAAGTACATGTTCTCATTTTCCCCTTGAAATGGGTGATAAAATATCATGCCCATCAAAAAGCTGAGTTAATTCAATTTCCTATTTTCCGCAAGAGGTAGGGAAAACGTGGGGCACATTTATGCTGTTTGCAGAGCATCTGTTCCGTGGTGGTCCCGACCCACTTCGAAGTCCACGAGAACGCGCTGCCGGAGCTGGCCGAGGCGGAGGAAGCGGAGAGGAACCAGGCGGTGAGCACGGCAGTGCAGTGGGTCAACCGGAGCCTCACGGAGGAGCTGCAGGGCGTGGAGCCCTCCAGCCAGGTGGACGTGGATCACACGCTCAGGTCCGGCTTCCTCCGGGAAAGAGCAGCGCCAAGGGTAAAACCGGGACGGTTGTCTCCCCACCTCACCTGCCAGAAAAATGGGTCTCGGACTCTCTGCAGTGGGGAAGTTGCTGCAAGAAGCTTAAGTGAAAGCAGCAAATTTAATGTGAAATAGTTTTGTCTCTCTGCAAACCGTGTTGCTGAAATCCACTGTGGAAGGCCACGAGGCGCATTTCAGTTCTTTTTCATGCTCAGCACTTTCCTAGGATCCAGTCGAGAGCTTGATCAACTGAGGATGATGGGCCCCCCACCCCCCGCCCCATGTGCCACCTCTGGCTTCTCACATGCTCATGTGGTCCTGGTGGCTGGCACATCCTGTCCTCCCACTACAACCCGTGGGTTCACTCTAAAATGTGAAAACCATGGGAGCTGTGGTTGCAAAGGCCATGTAAGTGTTTATAAGTATTTGGCTGTGCCCAGAAAAATCATGGGTTAGAGTTACTTTTCCTTTTGTGCAGGTCCAGTGCCACAACCCTCTTGGCCATACAGCTCAACTGGATTCTCCTTCCTTAAGCTTTAGCACTTGCTTAAGTGTGCACGATGTCACGTTTTACCTTGCTTCAGAGTTTAGTGGTGACTTTTGTGATAATGTTTTTGAATAGTTTTTTGAAATTTTCTTGGGAGTTTCTAAATGTGACTCCTTATATATTTATTTTTTAAAGATTTTATGTGTTTACTTGAAAAGTAGAGTTACAGACAGTGAGAAGGAGAGGCAGAGAGAGAGAGAGGTCTTCCATCCACTGGTTCACTCCCCAGATGGCTGCAATGGCCAGAGCTGCGCCGATCTGAAGCCAGGAACCAGAAGCTTCCTCTGGGTCTCCCACGTGGGTACAGGGGCCCAAGGACTTGGGCCATCTTCTGCTGCTTTCCCAGGCCATAGCAGAGAGCTAGATCAGAAGAGGAGCAGCCAGGACTAGAACCAGTGCCCATATGGGATGCGGGTGCCACAGGTGCAGGATTAACCTACTATGCCACAGTGCTGGTCCCTACTTATTTATTTTTAATTTGGCCTTCTCTGCTATTTTTTTTTTTTTTTTTTTACCCCCAAGACGTCAGTCACGCCTTCTGTTACCTTTCTTTCTCCCTGGAGTTTTCAGTTCCCAAACTGTGCCTCTGGGCTGCTTCCTTTCTAGGCCTACAGAAATGCCACGGAAGCGTCCTTTTTCCTCTTGTTTCTGGAGCCCGCATCTTCCTCTTTCCTGATTTGCTGAAAGTGAAAATGAGAAAGGACACGTGAGATGCAAAGCTTTATTTCAGTTCATTCATTCATTTGAGAGGAGAGAGACAGAGCTCCCAAGCTAATTCACTCTCTAGGCAACAGCTGGGGGCAAGAGGAGGGCTGAAACCTAGGGCTGGGAACTTGGTCATGGTTTCCTACACCAGTGGCAGAAACCAAATTACTTGCGCCATCGCGCCTGCTTCCGTTGGTCCATGTTAGCAGGAAGCTGGAGTCAGGAGAAGGAGCAGGGAGTCCAACCTAGGCAGTCCAGTGTGGGATGCAGGCATCGTAACCACTAGGCTAAGCTGCAACCGCAGTGTAGTCTTTAAGTTCTTACATGTGTGCAGATGTCAGTTCTTTGCCCTCATGTTGGTGGTTTTCCTGAATGTAGGATTCGCTGTTGAAATCAAAGTCCTTGAATACTTTAAAGCCATTGTCCCATGCGCATCTGGGTTGTTGGTTGTTGTTTGATGCAAATTTGATTCTCATATCTGCTTTTTCTCTTTATTCGCTTATGTTTTGTCTTTGGAAGCTTCCAGCTTCTTTTTATTCTTAGAGGCTGAACTCTTATTTACATATACGCATGGAGGATTTCACAAAAGCTATATATTTTTAAGATTATTTATTTGAGGGTCCTACGCTGTGGCGCAGCAGGGTTAAAGCCCTGGCTTAAAGCGTCGGCATCCCATATGGGTGCCAGTTCTAGTCCTAGCTTCTCCTCTTCCCATCCAGCTCTCTGCTATGACCTGGGGTAGCAATGAAGGATGGCCCAGTCCTTGGGCCCCTGTACCTGCATGGGGGCCTGAAAGAAGCTCCTTGCTCCTGGCTTCGGATTGGCACAGCTGTAGCCATTGCAGCCATCTGGGAGTGAACCAGTGAATGGAAGACCTCTCTCTGTGTAACTCTGACTTTCAAATAAATAAAATAAATCTTTTTTAAAAAAGATTATTTATTTGAAAGAGTTACACAGAGAGAGAAGGAGAGGCAGAGAGAGAGAGGTCTTCCATCCAATGGTTCACTCCCCAATTGGCCGCAATGGCCAGAGCTGTGCTGTTCTGAAGCCAGGAGCCTGGAGCTTCTTCTGGGTCTCCCATGTGGGTGCAGGGGCCCAAGGACTTGGGCCATCTTCTGCTGCTTTCCCAGGCCATAGCAGAGACCTGGATCAGAAGTAGAGCAGCCCAACACTCAAACCAGTGCTCATTTGGGATGCTGACACTGCAGGTGACAATGGCTTTACCCATTACACCACAATGCCAGCCCCCAAAAGTTATTTTAACGAGTCATTTTAAGTTCCCCTAAAAACATCCTCCACATAATGCAATTTTTCACTGTCTGTTCTTAGTGTCTTTGTTTTCTGATGGTTATTTTCATAAAAAGAACATCTAGATATCCCGAACAAATGATGTATTCAAATTTTACTTTAAAAACGCAAACGGGGGACAGGGTTGTGTTGTAGCAAGTTAGGTCGTCTCCTGCAACACTGGTATCCCATATGGGCACCGGTTTGTGTACTGGCTGCTCCACTTCTAATCCAGCTCCCTGCTAATGCGCCTGGGAAAGGAGCAGAAGATGGCGCAAGTACTTGAGCCACTGCCGCCCATGTGGTATACCTGGATGAAGTTTCTGGCTCCTGGCTTCAGCCAGGGCCAGCTCTGGGCTTTGTGGCCATCTGGGGTTGAACCAGTGGATAGAAATTTCTCTCTCTGTGTCTCTCCCTCTCTCTAACTCTGCCTTCAAATAAATAAATCTTTAAAAATATGCAAACAGAGTTCAAATAATTTCAAAAATGAGCACCTGAAATGTTTAAGTATTTTCCAGGCCAAAATGAATTTGAGTTCTTGAACACAGTTTTATAATAACGTCATTGGAAATTGAAGCGGATTTGTTCTTAAATAGCTAAAAAGTAGAGTTAATGATTGAAGCACATTGTGGTCAGTTCTACAGCGTGACCAAAATGACCATGATACCTGTAGCTATCCCATTGTAAAACCCTGTTTTCTTGCCATTAGGACATTCTTTGCAAATAAAGTACAAGAAGAGAAGGAGAAAAAAGAATTGGAAAAGAACCTGGAAAACTCAACAGTGTCTATACCTGCACCTGTAATACCACCCCCACCCCCCGCACCTCCTACAAAAAAGAAGCCACAAAAGCAAGTTAAGTGACATCACTAACCCTGGCAAGATATGTGTGGGGAAGCAGGGCCACAGCTTGTGGTGCCTTTCCAAGCCTCTGCTGCAGGCCCAAGCTCGGCTTCCGGCCAGGTGCCATCCATTCTCCACGCCGCCTCCTTGCTTGGAGCTGCTCTGTGGATGGGGGCAGGGCTCCCCCATCCATGCTTATTTGCAAGCGAAGATGACTTCTCACCTACAGACGAACACTCATTAAAGACAGGGAATGGTGGCAGTGCACAGGGTGGAGTGGAGTGAGGGTGCGCTGGCTTAGGGACCTTGCAGCTCCCTGGAAGCGTCAGTACCTCATCAGACAGCCACTCCATAGTCTAACGAACGTCGATCCTCCGATATGTGCAACTGACATTTTCTCAGTCCTATGCAACACACACACATTTTCCTTAGAAAACTTTGCTATGTTAATACAAATAATTGAAGTTATTGGTTCAGCCTGCCCTTGGCTCTATGCCTTCTAGCAGATTGTTAACCTCAGCCCCTCCAGTTTGTTCAGTCTGAAGCTTGTTGTAATGGTGTAAGGGTGTTCCAGACAGCCGTCAAAACGGAGCACGGGCCTTGAGGGCATAAGTCAGACCTCTTCAACCTGCCAATGTCAGTGCCCAGCGTGACGCCAAGCACAGCTGAATGCTCACAGGCATGGGGGTGTCCAGTGAATAAGAAAGCCCCAGAACTGGGTCTACTGAATAAGAAAGCACCAGAACTAGGGCGGGACCAGAAAGACCCTGGAGACACCGTCTCTTATTTTATCAGTTTGGATGCTGATGCCCTGAGTAGGGAAGAGAATTGCCTAAGGCAAGAGTTGTTAGACCAGCCTTCTCTCAACAGGGTGAGATGGCCACTGCCTAGGTACAGGCAGAGACCACAAAGGCACGTCCATTTATGTTGCTTTTGGCGGACAGAACCCTGGCCTTAGAGAAGGGAATTAGTAGGGGACAGTAATTTGCTAAGCACTTACCATGTACCAGGCGCTTCCATGCCTCTTCTCCACCAAGGGCTCGAGCCCGGCCAGTGGCTGTGGAGGCACCCGAGAAGCGTATGGTGGACTGTGTGGCACCTGACCACGCAGGTGGCTGAGAAGATGTTGAAGTGGGAGATGGGGAAGGATTCTGGATAGAGGGAAGGATCTGGGAGGCATTTCTAGAGATGGGAGACCATCTAGAACGCAGCACTGGTTAGAGGCTGGCAGGGAAAGGGCGAGGTAGCAAAGCTGTTCAGCAGAAAGTAGAGTGTGCCGCGGGTAGGGGGATAGAGATGCACGCAGGATGGGCTGTGAGGCTGCCCAGTTCTCTTCATCCGATTTCTGTTACATGTGAACATGAGATAACAAAGTGTACCTCATAGAATTGTAGAAAAGACACTGATTGGCCTAGAATATCATAAGAAGGCTGAACTATGGTGAAGGGTTATTTCAGCATTGGCAAGTGAAGACAAACAGAAAACTTGGGACGTCAGGGAGACAGTATGCTTTTCTCAGCTTCAGTTTCATCCTTTCTTTTGGCTGGGGCTTCCCGTCTCTAAGTTAAGCATTGAAATATACACTCTTCTTATAGCCGAACTTCCCAGAAAGAAATATCTTCTCAATGTTTTTCTCTCCAGGGAGGAAAGAAACTCTTACAGAGAAACCCATTATACCTGCAGAACCTGCTGAGCCTGTGTTCTATGGCAGTATGGCCATAGGGGCCGTGTCACTGGCTGTTGCCAAAACCAGTGCCATACTGGGCAACAGACCCCTCTACCTAAATATTGCATCTCTGAAGCACGGTCAGGTTCGTATCTTTTGGATTCCATTACGAGGAACCATGAGAACCTCAATGCAATGAGCCGTGTTTCTCACGTGCCCTTGCTCTCCCTGTTGCAGGAGGAGCCAGCACTGCTCACCATGCCTTTGCTGATGGTCGCTCTGATCAGCTGTGGGAAGTCGTCGCCTGGAAAGCTCAATCTAATGAAAGAAGTGATTTGTATTCCCCATCCCGGATTAACAACCAGACAAGTACCTCCCATGATCTCAGCTGACTTTCTGAAGACAAACACTCACTGATAGGTTTTTAGTGAGAAGCGAAGGGAGAGGGAATGAAATGTGAAATGAGGGAAACTATTTTAGGAAATTGGGGCAGTGGGAAGAAAGCAAGACCTTCCCTAAGGGAAACATTTCACGGCCTTGGATGTCTGGTTCCTCACAGCACTGGCTCACGCTAGCGACTTGCAGAGAAGCCAGGCACCCGTGGCTCTGCAGTCCGGAAGCAGTGCAGCAGGTTGTTCTGTGGGGATGGGATGGCTGCTCCGTGCCCTACGGCAGCGGCAGGTGGAAGCTGGCGCTTTCCCAGCGACCTCACCGTACCCAGTGGGACCTCCATGGCCAGCGCGTCGCCTGGCCCTTAGGAGGCGTCTGTGGAATGAAGGGACCCTCAGTCACATCGCCACCACTCAGAGGCGTGCTCTTGTCTGCGTTGCTCTTCAGTGGCCTCAAGAGTCCCCGTGCCTCTTTGAATCGTCCTGAAATCTTCTACCGTTGGACATTAGGGAGAATGCAAGGTTCCCGTTTTATAGGGGGTGTTTCCACAAAAAGTGCAATCCCCCTGTGGCAAGGCATCAAGTGGTGTCTTACCTAGTCCGTGTAAATCGCTAAAGGAAATCTCAAGGTCATTTCCTCATAATTCCATTCTATTTTATTTTTATTTTTTTATTTATTTTTATTTTTATTTTTTTAACAGGCAGAGTGGACAGTGAGAGAGAGAGAGAGACAGAAAGGTCTTCCTTTGCCGTTGGTTCACCCTCCAATGGCCGCCACAGCCAGCGCGCTGATCCGATGGCAGGAGCCAGGTACTTCTCCTGGTCTCCAATGGGGTGCAGGGCCCAAGAACTTGGGCCATCCTCCACTGCACTCCCTGGCCACAGCAGAGAGCTGGCCTGGAAGAGGGGCAACCGGGACAGAAACCGGCACCCCGACCAGGACTAGAACCCGGTGTGCCGGCGCCGCTAGGTGGAGGATTAGCCTAGTGAGCCGCGGCGCCGGCCCTCATAATTCCATTCTAAACAAAATCATCTCACAACTTAATTGCAGTGACGAGGGTTGCTATCTGGTGGGCCATGCCCAGGTCCTGGTGCCAGGATCTTTCCTTTAATTAAGGTCTTGTGTGCTATTTGGGCAGCAGGGCACCAGCCAGCCGTTCTTCATCTGTCTCTGTGTGCGGATCTCATCATCAGCAACACACTTTTCTACTCTTTAAGTGCCAGTGGGTTTATACGGATGGAGCCTGTCTAATCTAGACTCCTTGGTGACCCGTAACTCGCACAGCAAGAAGGTCACCCAGCTTAGCTGAGAGACACGAAAGAGAATAAAGCCGGTGTGATGCAACCGATGAAGCGGGCGGTTGTGTTCAGTGAAGAGAGACTACTGAGCAGGCACAGCCTCTCACCCCTACTCCGCCAAAGCAAGCCGGGGGCGAAGATTGAAGCTGTGACGTGGGAGCTCGCACCATCCACTCAGCAGGCACTCTGCACCTCAGTCTGAGTTAGAAATAGCCTTGTGGGGTGTGATTTCTTAATATTTAAAATGTCTAGACTGGACTGTGGAAGATGATGGTGATGATTCTACTTACAGGGTGTGGAAATGCTTCTGGAAATTCAGAAACATGTCAACAGGACAGCCGATACGGTATGTGGGGAAGTCCGCCAGGCTCTGGTTGCTGACAGTTCTATACCATCTGGTGGCCAACCTGTGGTTCATTTTGCTAATGCTGGTATGGAAAATGCATTTATGTGTTTGGGGCTTTCCCTCTAAACCAAGTGTACACATTTCCTCACTGGCTGTGGGTCCAATTTCTAAGGTAGTTCACAGTCTCATTTTGCTTTCTGTGCTAAGAACTTACAAAGAAGGAAAGGATTTGGCCCCAAGGATGTCAGAGGCATTGTGGAGTGCACTCCTGTGCCCGGTTTGAATCCAAGCACTGGGCAAACAAGGGCCCTTGGCAGTGTAGCAGTCTCAGGCAAGTCACAGAGGAAGGATGGGAGGCAGGTATAGGAGTCGCAGGTTGTCCCAAGATATGCTAACTAGGGCAATGGGAAGCAGGTGTAGGAGTCACCGGTTGTCCCAAGATATTCTAACTAGGCCAGCACATGGTGATATGCAGGCCTGCAGCCAAGGAAGGGACCCAGGCCTTGTCTGTGGTGCTTTTTGGAACAAAAAGACAAATTGATATTTTAGAGCATTACATTTACAGAAAGCTTACAGAATACTGTGGAGTTCCCAAATATCCTTCCTTTTGCCCCCATGTTGATGATACAGTGTGTGGCACATTTGTCAAAACCAAAATGACACATTACTGCTGCCTACTCTACAGCCTTCAGAGTTCACTCATTTTCCCATGAATGCCACTTTTCTAGGCGAGGATCCAGTGCAGGATCCCACACTGGGTGTAGCACGAGGAAGCATGAGTCCCTCCCCGTCAGGGTGGAGCCGAGATACCAGAGCAAGAAACCAGTCGTCACTGGTTTCTCCCGCCTGGCACATCAGTTTGCTTCCTGAATTAGTGTTGTACCAGGAGACGGAAAACTGAGAGGGCTCCACCATGAAAAGAAACAAGATAATTGTGTTTCATATGAAATACACGTGAGCCAGACCAATTCTTGACAAACACATCCCAGCTTATAGAGCCAGTTAATGTTGGGCATTAAAGTATATCCCGGGGAAGGGGAACTAAATCCTTGCACCATAGGCATTTAATACTGTCGCTCCCCCTCTTCATGGAGGAACGACACAGAACCCTGCGCTGTTCTTTTCGTCTGCTCGGCCCTCCCCGGGTTTGCTGCTGGTTCTTCCCGGGTTGGCTACTATCCCTTCCACCTCCGTGGAAGGGCAGTTCCCCCTGGCCACATTCCCCACTTCCGCAGGGGAGCGGCACACCGCCGGCCGGCTCTCTCGGGGGCTGCACAGGTGTTCCTCAGGTAGATGTTCCCCTTAGATGTTCCCGGTGCATGCCGTCTCTCTCCTCCTTTATAGTCCTCCTCCGCCAATCCCAACTCGGCTGCCCACACGCCGAGTACGCTGCTCTCCAATCAGGAGCAAGTCCTACAGTTTATTGGTTGAACTGGAGGCAGCTGTGCGGAAGCTGTTTACTTCTCTCCCAGCGCCATATTGTGGGAGAGCAGATGCATAGAATAAGTCTTAATTCCAGTAACTCAGTCCAGTCCGGGCTGCTCCCCACATAATACCCCAAAAGTTGGGTATTAAAAAGAGGTATTCCAAAGAGGGCTGCCTCTTTGGAATGATCTTGGCTTTTAACTTCCAGTGCCATTATGCCCACCAGATTGACCAGATTCAGTGGTCTTCGGGTTTCTGAAAGTCAAATCCAGCCTGCAGGAGACAGTGTAACATCAGGATATTCAAAACAGGGTGTGGGGCCTGTAAAAGCTAGGCCCACCGGGGCGTGACTTCTCAAGGGCAAGGAGGGAATGTGTGCCCCCCTGCAAAACAGACTGGCTGCACCGGCAGGATGGGTGCACGCCCATGTGTGTGACGAGGGGTAGAAGGTGAGAAGGAGCTGAGGAGAACATGATCCTGAATTTGAGGAATCCTTGGAGCTCATGAAAATAGGGTGTGGCTGGCGTCATCCACGTTTGTGTGTTACGTGTGCATGCCATGTGTTTGTGTGTGAGTGTGTATGAGATTCACACGGGACTGGCAGAGCCCTGGAGCAGTGGACAGGCCAGAGACCTAAACCATTTGTTGACACACACATGTCCAAAAATCCCAAGTGATATTTTTATTTCCTGTCTCACAGCCTCTTCCTCCAAAAGCCGAGACCAAAAAAGGACACAACGGGAACAAGAAGGGTCAAGTGAGTATGCCTGATTGTTTACCCAGCAAACGATGACAGCAGGGACAGATTCCTGTTTTCTCTCCCATGGTCATTTTGCTCCGAGGCCAGAGCTCAGGAAAACAGAATTTATACAGTGATATTGCTCTGTCGCTCCCCGTCTTCGTGGAGGAGCAACACAGGACCCTGCGCTGTTCTTTCGTCTGCTCGGCCCTCCCCGGGTTTGCTGCTGGTTCTTCCCGGGTTGGCTACTATCCCTTCCACCTCCGTGGAAGGGCAGTTCCCCCTGGCCACATTCCCCACTTCCGCAGGGGAGCGGCACACCGCCGGCCGGCTTTCTTCAGGGGCTGCACGGGTTCCCTTAGATGTTCCCCATAGATGTTCCTGGTGCATGCCGTCTCTCTCCTCCTTTATAGTCCTCCTCCGCCAATCCCAACTTGGCTGCCCACACGCCGAGTACGCTGCTCTCCTCCAATCAGGAGCAAGTCCTACAGTTAATTGGTTGAACTGGAGGCAGCTGTGCGGAAGCTGTTTACTTCTCTCCCAGCGCCATATTGTGGGAGAGCAGATGCATAGAATAAGTCTTAATTCCAGTAACAGTCTAGTCCGGTTTGCTCCCCACAGATCCCCCTTTCTTTTTATTTTTGGCGTTGATACGCGCCTGTCTTCGGTGTCCCGCAGCACACACTCTGCTCTACTTGCTAGAGTTGCCACAGGCTCTTACAAGTCCTATCAATCAGGAAAACCGAATCCGGGTCCTCTCTTCGCCATTGTGAGGAGGTTTTTAGGCGCTGATGCGTGCCTGTGTTCGGTGCCCTGCAGTGCATGCTCTGCTCTGCCTGCAGGGGACTTACAAGACCTATCAGGCAAACCGAATCCAAGCCTTCTCATTGCCTTATTGTGGGGGAGACTTATTAGTGTTGGTTCGTGCCTATCTTCGGTGACCTGCAGCTCATACTCTGGTCGAGCTTTGCTGGCGCTTACCGCCTTAAATCAGGCAGACCGAATCCAAGCCTCCTAATTGTTGCATTGTGGGGAAGCTTTACTGATGTTAATTCGTGCCTGTCTTCGGTGACCTGCGGCTAGCCGCCCAGGTACTCATTGCCTCACTAATCGGGCAGACCGAATCCAAGCCTTCTAATTGGCATGTTGAGGGGAGGCCTTATTTTTCTCTATTTCTCTATCTCCGGGCATTTCTATTTCTCCCATTTTACTTCTGTCTGCCAGCATTCCTATTTCTCTCACTTTACTTCTAAAACTTCTGTTTCTCTTATCCCCGCAGCTTTCCGGCACCTCGCCCCGCCGGCGGGTTCCCGGCTCTGCGCCGCTTCAGCCCGCGCGCCTCTCTCATCTGCGCAGCTTCCCGGCTTTGCGCGGCTAGGCTTCGCGCGCTCCCGCTCCGCGGTCTCCACGCTTAACCCTTTCGCGTCTGAACCACGGCCTACGCCAGCGTTCCCTATCTATTCACGCCCCGTGCTCTCTCTGCACGCGGCGGCTTCCGCGAGTAACACAGCGTAGCTTGCGTCTCCACCACTAGCATTCAATCCAAGTTCCCCGGGCTAGCCTGGCGAATTCAACCCAGCGTACGTCTCCGCCCCACGGTTTGGCTTCCCGTCCTTTGCTCCCCGGGCTAATCAGACGGATCCCAATCTGGCTTGCGTCTCAGCTTCTGGTTTCAACTTTTCGCCCCCTATTCCCGGGCTAACTTGAGAATCCCAAAGTGGCTTTCGTTTCCGCCTCGGCCTGCCCCCCGCGGCTTCAATTTCCCTAACATTTTTCTCTACCCGGTATGTTTCCCTAAGTTTTCTTCCAACAATATTCCTCTCATTTCTCCTGGCTTCTCCCCACAGTCCGTATCCGAGTCCAAGCCTCCTCCAGGTTTCACTTTCGCTTTCAGTCTCCTAGCTTCCCCGCCATAGTCCGCATCCGAGTCTATGAAAGCTTTCACTTTCACTTTCAATCCTAACTTCTTTCCCACAGTCCATATCCAAGTCTATGCCTAGGCTTTCAATAGCTTCTTCCGGCACCTTTCTCGTCCGGCTTTCCCCTAGGCTCTTTGCTAGTCTCTCTCTCCGGTATTTTCCTGCTTCTTCCCGTTTCTCCCCTCCTAAGTTTCCTATCCGTCCTAGGTTTCCTATTCCGAGTCACGGCACCATTATGTCGCTCCCCGTCTTCGTGGGGGAACGACACTAAACCCTGCCTAGGCTTCATATCCGAGTCACGGCACCATTATGTCGCTCCCCGTCTTCGTGGAGGAGCAACACAGGACTCTGCGCTGTTCTTTCGTCTGCTCGGCCCTCCCCGGGTTTGCTGCTGGTTCTTCCCGGGTTGGCTACTATCCCTTCCACCTCCGTGGAAGGGCAGTTCCCCCTGGCCACATTCCCCACTTCCGCAGGGGAGCGGCACACCGCCGGCCGGCTTTCTTCAGGGGCTGCACGGGTTCCCTTAGATGTTCCCCATAGATGTTCCTGGTGCATGCTGTCTCTCTCCTCCTTTATAGTCCTCCTCCGCCAATCCCAACTTGGCTGCCCACACGCCGAGTACGCTGCTCTCCTCCAATCAGGAGCAAGTCCTACAGTTAATTGGTTGAACTGGAGGCAGCTGTGCGGAAGCTGTTTACTTCTCTCCCAGCGCCATATTGTGGGAGAGCAGATGCATAGAATAAGTCTTAATTCCAGTAACAGTCTAGTCCGGTTTGCTCCCCACATTGCTCCATGAACACTAATCCCCGTCTTCCAGGCAACTGGCCATCACTGCCAAAAGTTGCCTGTCCAGCTAAAATCTGAGGCTTGGAAGCGTTTACAAGTCGGAGGGTGGCCTTTGACCCTGTAGGTGAAGCGTATGGGGAGCTGAACCTCCTGGTAACCAGCTAAAGGTGGATAGCGTGCTTTAGGCTTTCGTTTTACTACTGCCAAAGTGAGCCTGAAAAGGGGCAAAAAGAAGGCCATTCTTTCCATCTGGTCCCCAAAAGGCACCAAAGCACCATTTCAGATGAACCACGGGTAGGAACTCAGATTTGACAAACATTCCTCCTTGTGCAAATGACCACGCTGGCCTGGGAGCCCTGGGAAACATCTGAGCTTGACTGGCCCATCTCTTTGGTGATGGTGGGTACCCTGCCATGACCTGCTACGTGCCCAGGCTGTCAACAGTACAAGCGGAACAGTCCGCGAGAATCCAGGAGATGATGCATGTGAGTGGAGGCTGCTCCCATCTGCAGGATTTGCTCTGAAAGCCAGAAATCTTAGCTCTGCTCTCCCATCAGGGACTGCGGAATCTGGGGAGCTCAAGAGAAGAGGGGCTAGGAAAATAGAGGCCTTGGTAAAGAGAAATGTAGTTTCTCAACACAGGGAAACTCAAGAAACAAGAGACAGGAGCAGACACAGCAGGACGTCAGATACTTGATAGCTGTCTATGGCAGAGTGAGTGCAACACTCCTAACCCTAGGCTTTGCAAGGGGGCTGGGGATGGCGAAGGAGCAGTGATTCGCAGTGCTGTTCCTTCCAGTCCGCAGGTTGTCTCCTGTGTTCTGAGGCTCTCAGACCAAGCCCAGCCCTTCTCACGATCAGCTTGCTGTCTTTTGCCCTGGTAGGAGCGGGTTAGAGGTTACAGTCTAGAGGAGCAACCACACCAGAGTCAGGGGCGTAGACTCTTGCAGTCAAATTTCCCAGATTAAAATCTGTTCCAGGTCAACTATATTCCCTGTGAAATGAACATAGTCATGGTACGAGCTTCAGGGGTTGGTGTAAGGAGTGAATGAATTTTATTCACGTGACATGCGTAGGATGAGACCCACCACTTAGGAAGCACCAAGTAAGTGCTTTCGTAATTTAGAAGATTAGGTAATGAAGCTCCATCGATAGACAAAAAATTGTCCCACCTATTCCTTTGTTGTAGGAATAAAAGCTTCCTCTCATTGATATTGAAACCATTGGCTGGGTTTTATAATTAACTTGCTGTTACTAGAAAACAGAAAACATTTCTCCCCGTACATGCTTGTTCTTGAGCCCATGAACTCTACAAACATGTGAGTTTCAAGCCCAGAACCACAGAGGCTGCCTCAGCTTCCAGCTGTGCAGGTCGCAGTGCCCACCGAGCGCACACCGAAGCGGACTTGGCGGGAGCAGCGCGTGCCTTTCCCGGGGTCGTTGGCATCCCCAGAGCTTCTGCTGAAATTCGTCCTCAGTCTTGTGTCCTTTCTGCCAGAGTTTTCAACACTTTTAAAAACAGCACTTTTTCCTAAAGGAGGGTGACATTTTTACCAGTCATGTTTGCCTGGAGGAAAACAGACCACAGGAAAAAGGGCAGGTTTGGGAGGACTGGCAGCATTAGGTGGGCTGAATGGCTCTTTACAGGGATAGACTGGACACTCGCAAGCCAGGTGGCTCGGCTCAGGCTAGCACCCCGCCCCCACTGCAATGGCAGAGCTGACAGACAAATAGCTATACTAACAAGAAAAGTGTGGGGCCGGTGCTGTGGCGTAGTGGGTTAAGCCACCACCTGCAACACTGGCATCCCATATGGGCATCAGTTCGTGTGCTATCTGCTCCCCAATCTAGCTCCCTGCTAATGCATCTGGAAAAAGAACAGAAGATGGCCCAAGTGTTTGAGGACCCTGCTACCATATGAGAGACCCAGAAGAAGCTCCCGATTCCTGGCTTCGGCCCAGGCCAGCCCTGGCCATTGAGGCCATCTGTAGAGTGAACCAGTGGATGGAAGACCTCTCTGTCTCCCTCTCTCTATATATAACTCTATCAAATAAACAAACAAAATATTAGAAGAGAGAGAAAGCTGGTCCCAGATCAAACCTGGAAAATGTTGGGAATAAGAAAACCAGGGGAACTGTACGCCCAAAGTCCCGGGAGTCGGACCTGGAGGGGGGATTGGTGTGGCAGCACAGGACCTGCCCTTTGGGGAGCAGAGTCCGGTCACCCCATGCCTGTCCCAGGATGCTCCGTGGACCGAGCGTGCTGTACTGACGCCTCCGTGTCTTTCCTTCTTGCAGCAGCCCATCACCGGAAAGATGACCCATCTTGGCTGTTTAACCGTTAACTGTGACACCATAGAGCAGCCGCTGCTTCTACTACAGGGCATCTGTGCCAGCCTGGAGCTGGAGCTGGGAACAGATCTGCATTTAGCCATCAACTGTGCTGGCCATGAGCTGATGGACTATGTAAGTTTCCACTGCAGAATGTTCTCTTCTGGTTTAGGTCCAGGAGTTTTAACTCAGAACTTAAAAGCAGAGCTCATCTGAGTATTTTCCAAACCAATCCTATTGGTCTTTTTTTTTTAATTAATATGGTGTGAGGGAACCAAATATAAATGGAGTTGAGAAAGTCAAGTTAGCTAATGGAAGATGGGTTGCTACACTGTCCTCATGAGAGCTACTGCCCAATAAGTTACCTGGTATGTTTTGTGTGTGCAGTCATTTCGTAAAAACTGAGTTAGACAAGCATGCGAAGCGGGGTGGTTTACCTGTGACTTGGTAGACTTCTAGATGTGTGCTTCTTAGTGTTTGTGCTTTTCACATATAAAAATATTCCCAAGTGATTGAAATTTATGACAAATGCGTTTTCAATCTGACTCAATGCATCACAGTATTGAGCGTGACCTGAGGAGGACACAGCCTCACTGGTGACACCTCACCTGGGAGACGCCACCTGCAGAGAGCGAGCAACATGGGGACTTCAAAAAGTCTGTGGAAAAGTGAAGCTAAAAGATAGTTTATTTTGGTGGAAATGTAAAATCCATATGCCATATTTCCATAACAGCCATTTTCCATGAGCTTTGAGCAGACTGTTTGCATGGGGTTTTAATGTTTTGTACTAAACTTATGTGTTATTCCACAGACTTTTTGAAGTTTCCTATTTTAAAAAGAAAGTGAATGGAAACAGATTCATTGAAAATGTTCTGTAGCAGGTGTTTGGAGCAGTGATTAAGACGTTTGGGTTACCTACATCCCATATTGGGGTGCCCTGGTTCGAGCTGGCTTCGGATTACAGCTCGTGTGCACCTTGGGAAGCAGCAGGGGGTGACTCAAGCGCTGGAGACCTGGGCTGAGTGTCAGGCTCCTGGCTTTGGCCTGGCCTACGCCCAGCTGCTGTGGACATTTGGGGGGTGAACCAGCTAATAGAAGATCTCAGTCTCTGGTTTTCAAAAATATGGAAGGAAAGATGGAAGAAAGGAAGGAAGGAAAACTTTTATATGTTCCCAGTCCTTGAGAAACTGGTGCTAGAAAATCTATTAGCAGTTCTCTTATACACACATATATTTTCTATTTTCAGATACGGAAATGCTAAGCTTTCTCAAATGCCCAGCATTCTGGCATGCATTTATAGTGATTTGATAACATTTATCATGTTTAGGGGCCACGACTGCACGGGATTCTGCTTTAACTGTGATTCTTACTTTAAATATAAAGGAACTTCTGAAAATGTACATGAGAATCTAAGTTTCAGCTGATTTCTAAAAGTTCTTTGACTTTTCTAAAGAAACTAAGCTCATAAAGGAATGTTTAATTTCCTATTCTTCACCTAATAATTGGTTCCTAGGCATACCATTAAGAAAAAGAATTGCATGTTTCCATCAGCAGCGTATACTGAGAATGATGAATATACTTACTGCCAGTACTGACTAGAATGGGTATTTGTTGCTTATATGCAGTAAAATGTATTAGCTTGATATCAGATAATTCTTACATAATGTGAGTCATTAGTATTTCCTCACTGACAAGATAAGATTTTTAAGCTTTGTATTATAGAAGCAGCTGAAGTTCTTGCTGTTTTTTCCTGTGAAAAATGTAAAAACTTCCTTTAATTATGGGCTTCTCGGGACCTGCTTACTTCCAATGGAGTCCGTTGTCTTAGCAGCGCCGCAGCAGGAAGGCATTAGCAAAGGAAACAGCCCGTCTGCTCGGGCCCATCTCCCTCCCAGCACCTAAGGACCCCGGGGGCCACTCCTGATCACAGACTTAAAAGTGCGCAGCTTTGTGGGGACGGCACTTTGCACAGCAGCTAAGTGTCCACCTGGGGTGCGTGCGTCCCCTGTGAGAGAGCCTAGGAGCAAGTCCTGGCTCGCCTTCCGATTCAGGCTCCCTGCGAACGCACAGCAGTGACGGCTCAAGGAGTTGAGTCTCTGCCGCCCACGTGGGAGACCTGGACTGAGTTCCTGGCTCCTGGCTTCAGCCCAAGCCCCAACTGCTGTAGGCATCTAGGAAGTGAACCAGCAGATGAACATCTTTGTCTCAACCTCCCTCCCTCCCTCCCTCTTTCTGCCGTGAAAAATCAAGAGAAAGTGCTTTGGTTTTCAGAAAGACTAAACTGGATCTGCCGGCCTAGTCTTCTCCTATACATAACGACTGGGGCTTTTCACACCTCACGTGAACAGAATCCACTAGAAGCCTACTTTCAGGATGACACCGTTACTATGAGACGTTGTGTGCTACCTGGAAAGACACCGTTACATACATCACTTTACATTTCGTATCTCAAAGCCCTGCTTTCAGATTTTAGTGTTTAAAGGAAGCAGGCTGTTTGTCACAGGGAGTTGAAAGAGAGTTCTGGTGAGTGGGCAGGTGTGCACTGCTGTTCCGTTTGTTGTTCTTTGAACTTGTTATTGTCCATGCGCCCAGGCAGTCAGTATAGTGGCAGTTATGCACCATGGCCTAAATCTAGGCAAGAAAGGATTCCCCTCCTACTCTGCACCTGCTGTCTTCTTGTACAACTTGCATCTGAAGTCTGTGGGAAGAGGAACCGTGACTTGACTTCCCAGGTTAATATTTACAAGCTACTTAAGGTGAAATGCATAGATTGCTCAGGCGAATGTGGCCTGGAAAGGATGTTTACAATCTTTCATAAGAAACCAAGGAGGGGCCGGTGCTGTGGCATAGTAGGCTAAGCCTTTGCCTCCAGCGCCGGAATCCCATATGGGCACCGGTTCAGGTCCTGGCTGCTCCTCTTCTGATCCAGCTCTCTGCTGTGGCCTGGGAGGGTGATGGAGGATCGCCCAAGTCCTTGGGCCCCTGCACCCGTGTTGGAGACCTGGAGGAAGCTCCTGGCTTCGGATCGATACAGCTCCAGCCATTGCGGCCATTTGGGGAGTGAACCAGCGGATGGAAGACCTCTCCCTGTGTCTCTCCCTCTCTCTGTAACTCTAACTCTCAAATAAGTAAATAAAACGGGGGGTGGGGGGTGTTGAATCGCATCTATAGCATTTGGAGAATGCATTGTTACCCTTTGGTACTGTCCTTGCACCTGTCAGAGTCGAGGAAAGTACGAAGTGGCAATGGGCACATACAAAAACGCAGCCGAGATGGTTGACCTGTACGTGGACCTGATCAGCAAGTACCCGGCCATCATCGCCTTAATTGATCCTTTCAGGAAGGAGGTAAGCAGAACGCACCTTTTCAGTTTTATAACAAAACAGAGGAAAAGCTCTGTCATTTGAAATGTGTTGTAATTTGGGCTGAGGCTGAGTTGCTTCATGTCGGCATTTAGAACAGGCGCTTACTAAGCACATGAATAGCAGCACACAATCACGCAGGCGTGTGCCTGTCACGTGGAATGAAACAAGCCACTGGGAACCCCGCGGGAGTACTTGGGTATTGACAGGCAGCTAACTGAGCAAAATCGCCTCTGCGTGCCAGGTGGTGAGTCAGTGGGTTAATCACAGATCACTTCCGTGTGCTCATGGAGAAGGAGTTCTGGAGGCCATTTTTTAGCCTAAATCCACTTACTACCTCAGAATACAAGTAATAAAGCCATATTTTTTAAACTTTTTTTTTTTTTTTTTAATTTGAGAGGCAGAGAGAGAGAACTCCTGTCCACTGGTTCATTCCCCAAATGCCTTCAATGGCAGGGGCCAGGGCTAGGTGCCAGGCACTCAATCCAGGTCTCCCTCACAGGTGGCAGGAGCCCAGTGACTTGAGCCATCGCCACTGCCTCTCCCCAGGTCTGCCCTGGCCGGAAAGCCAGAGTCAGGAGCCACGCTGGAAATTGGGCCCGGGCACGCCAACGAGGGTTGCAGGCACCTCCGTCGCGAGGCAAAGCTACACTTCTAAAAGGTTTGAGATCTGAGGTTGTGTGATCCACTCAAACAGGCACCTCTGACAAAGGTTGTTTGCCTGCTAAAGGGCCCAGCGGGCTAGGCCAGCACCTGTGACACCGGCATCCCTTATGGGCACAGGTTCGGCTCCACTTCTGATCCAGCTCCCCGCTGAGGCACGGAGGGGAAGCAGCCGAAGACGGCCCCAGTCCTTGGGCCTCCTGCACTCACTGCAGAGACCAGAGGGAAACCTGGACTCCTGCTTCGGCCTGGCCCAGCCCTGGCTGTTCAGCCATTTGAGCAGTGAATCAATGGATGGAAGATAGCTCTTTTATATTTTTCTCTAACTCTGCCTTTCAAATAAATAAATAAATCTTAAAAAAAATAAAAAAGACCAGTTCTCCTAACACACTTTAAACAGACTCCTAAGTTTAAATTCTTTATGAATTTGAGAGCCAATAGATACCCTGATCGTATGGCACCTTTGAGACAATGCAGCTATTTAGATCTGGGGACGATGTGAACACTGGGTCGTATCTGGAGTCCCGGGGGCCTCTCAGTCCCACGTGCCCTTCACAGTGGAGGCCACACCCCCCCTGAGCCCAGTTCTGGACTGCCTGACGGTGGTCCCGATACTCCGACCACAGCTTTGTTCAATGACAGGAAGCGGTTCTAACGGGACAGGCTGAAACCCGGGATGGCTGTGCTGATACAACCACAGTCTCACACACACACATATTCAACTTGTTAAACAAGCGCTTCATTTCATGTGGTGGTCTCACCAATAAAAACAAGGCTATTGAGAGAGGGGGCCTAGAACCCTTTGTGGGCTCTGCTTCAGTTTTCCGTTGATCCGAAAAGCCAGAACATCGTCCCACACCGTCCGGTCTCGAGCAGCATGATGGTAACATGGTGGACAGGACAGTCTGGCTTTGATAAACTCCATGGTCAGTGTGGGAAACGCATTCACAATATCTTTAAGCCCAAAGTCCATCAGTGTGAGTTTCTGTTCCAAGAAGTTAAGTTTGCGGGGCTGTGACACAGGAACCACTCAGGCGCAGAGGGAAAAGAAACTGTTTTGTGTAAATCAGGAAAAGTGTGTGACTTTGACCATGTGCTGTAGGATCTTCTTGTGGCTGTTCAGGACTGTCATGATCAATTCTTGAATGTTCTCCCAGGACTCTGAACAGTGGGACAGCATCTACAATGCTCTTGGGTCCAGATGTTACATCATCGCGGGAACCGCATCCAAAAGTATTTCCAAACTTCTAGAGTGTGGAGACATCAGCATCCCCAGATCCAACGGGCGGATCATAAAACACACAGATCAAACTACCATGTCCGACCTGGTGGAGATAACCAATCTGATTGACAGTGAGTAAAAGTAGAGACCTGAAAGGCCCTCCCGACTTGGTTCTACAAGCAGCCAACAGTCTGGCACAGCTGACTGTTTCAGAAGCATGGAATACATGTTGGAAGAAAAGACAGTTCAACGCTTGTGAGAGGTTTAGTGCAGAAAACAAAGGCCAGTTTATTGATTCATGTTTCCATAACGACCCTGGTCCATGAGGTCATGCCCTTCACCCAGGGCAGCCACAAAGGTGTGGCCACGGCCACTGCCCTGTCAGCTTCCCAGTGCTCTGAGAAGGACTACGGTCTTATTTCCTCAGAAAAAAACATAATCTTCAGCATATTTATGAATTTACTGTGGGCTTGCAACTTGGGCTACAGGGAAACTTTACATTTAAGAGCTGGCGTTGTGGTGTAGTGGTGTAGCGGGTAAAGCCACCACCTGCGACACCTGCATCCCACACGGGCACAGATTCATATCCTGACTGCTCCACTTCCGATCCAGCTCCCTGCTAGTGCACCTGGGCAAGCAGGGAGACCCAAAAGAAGCTCCTGGCTTCAGCGTGGCCCAGATCTGGCTGTTGCGTCCATCTGGAGAGTCAACTAGAAGCTGCAAGAGTTCTCTCTCTGCCTCTCCCTCTCTCTGTAACTCTTATATATTTTAAAAAAAAAAAACTTTAAAGCTAGAGAAACTGAGAGGGATACGCCAACCCTTAATGCTGAAGAACAGGTGTCTGACTCTGAGCTGTGGACTGAAGCACACCTGGGTACTCACCTGCCCTAGCCAGGTTTCCAGACACAGTGCAGTGCTCAGGTGAAGGAAGGAGCTGACCACTCGCCAGGGCGGGGCATCGAGCACATCAGCATTTAGCCTGCATCCCATCGTTCAGGCTTGGTGAATTCCCTCCTGTGCTGTTACCACCGCAAGCTCCGGATTTGTCTTCCATGCATCTCCAGAACGCGGACCCCAGCTTGCTTCCACATAGGCACAGCCTCAGTACAGTCTGCTGGATTGAACACTTAGCTAGCTGCGACACAGCCAGACTCCAGTGGGCCGTTTTAATTTTCACAGACTTGGGCAAGTCTAGGAGGGATCAGAATTTGGAACTGGATCACCTGCTGTAGGGAGCCGGTCTGCTCAGCAGTTAGGAAGACAGGTCACAGGGCGGATGTTTGACCGAGAGAGGAGAAAATGTTCCATCCCACATCCTAGTGCCTGGATTTTATCCCTGGTTGCAGCTCCTGACTCAGCTCCCAGCTAATGCAGACCCTGAGGAGCAGCGGCGACTTCCGGCTCCTGTTACCCACGTGGGCAGACCTGAATTGAGTTCCTGACTCTTGGCTTTGACCTGGCCCAGCTCAGGTCATTACAAACTTGATAGGGGAGAGGAGTAAGGTGTTCCCTCTCTCTCCCTCCCTCTCAAATAAATTAAAAATAAAACAAACAGGGCCAACAAGATCCCATGATCAGCATAGACACCCAAGGCAGGGGTAGGTTCACTACTAGCAGACTGTGTCTTTTTTTTTTTTTTTAAGTTTTATTTGAAATACAGAGTTAGAGGCAGAGGCAGAGAGAGATCTTCCATCTGCTGGTTTACTGCTCAGATGGCTGCAATGGCTGCAGCTGGGCTGATCTGAAGCCAGGAGTTTCATCTGGGTCTCCCATGTGGGTGCAGGAACCCAAGCACTTGGGCCATCTTCTACTGCTTTCCCAGGCCATAGCAGAGAGCTGGATCAGAAGTGGAGCAGCCGGGACTCAAACCAGTGTCCATATGGGATGCCGGCACTGCAGCTTTACCCACGACACCACAGCCCCGGCCTCATGGAATGCATCTTAGAAATGCGTCAGTGTGCAGGCTGGCAAGGTGCAGGCTGGCAAGGCAGCGTAGCACCAGGAAGCACCTGGAAGCAGGCCTTAGCCAGGAAGCTCGAGTTCAGGAGCAGGACCCCAGCACTGGGGACTGGGGACTGAAAAGCCAGCCTCAAATCCTGGAACCAGCAGCTCTGGCACTGGAGCGTTGCACTTCACTCCAAAGTGAGCATCGTCTGCATTTTACCCAGGACGGACTAGGTGCTTGCCCCACTCCACCACAGGGATCCCAGCGGCCCGCGCTGCACCAGCTCTCTGGTGAATTCTTCCGGTTTCACTCCTTACTGCCTCGGTCTCGGAAGGTGCTGTACCTTCCACCTAGAAGGCTTTGCTAGCTTCTCCTCCCCAAGGTGTTGCTGTCAATCAGGCATGCGTGCCACATCTGACTCCCCCAACCCTGCCTCGCCTGCCCCCTGGCGCCCCTCATTTCCTCCTCGTGGTCCTGACCAGTGATTTGGACAGTTCTTTCCTGGGCGGTGCCCCCAGCAGACTGCAAACTCCTTGTGAGATCATGGGCGTCTGGTGCACTTCCGTGCTGGGCCTGGAGCATAAATACCCGGAGGCGGTCTCAGGACCTAGGCAGAAGGCCAGTCTCAGACCTGGGGTGGGACCCACAGCCAGGCTGACAGTCGGGGGCCAGAGACTGGAATGGCAACCTCCCTCGCCACCCCACCCTGCAGGGCTGGCCCAGGGGTGGGGTGGGGATAGGGGGGAGCCCTCGCCCTGTCCGCCCCCTTCGCGGCTGCTGCAGCTCCTGCCTGTAAAACAGCTGCTGTGCCTCGCTAGGAGCGGGAAATGACCACTGCACACGACCACCCTGCTCCTCTAATAAACGCTGAGGATGACACGCCTGTGAGTAAAACACGGGGTGCAGTGAGACAGCCATCAGCACGCAGGCCTGTGGGCGCTGCATCCGCTGCCTGGGAATTTAGCACATCTCACCGCTGCAAAGCTGCGTGGCGTCCTACAGTGCAGGGCCATAAAACCACGCCAGGCCTTCACGGCCGTGCTCTTGGCAGTGCGTCAGTGTCCTTGGAGCGTGTTTCCCTCCTCGCAGTGGTCCTAAGTGTGATATGTACCCCACGCACCATAGCTGAAGTGCGATGGGACACGGTCTTCACCCAGCACAGCACCTAGGTTACCGCAAAGAGGAGTGAGGAGCTAAGACCAGGGCAAGGAAAATGCAGATGCTTCGGGGTCAGAATGCTCAGGCAGCCCCACAGGTGTCTGACGCCTCACGGGAAAGCTTTGCGTCTGCTCGGTTGCCAGTGTTGGCCCCAGAGGCTCACGCGTATATGCTAATCATTCCCGCACGGTATCAAAGTGACAGGAATTGCTCTTGTAGGCAAGAAGCACATCACCGTCCTGGGCAGTCCGGATGGAGAAGCGACTGATGACAGCCTTGTCGACTTGGTAAGTGCTGAATGCCGGCCAATTGCAGAACTGCCAGAACACGGCTTTTAGCACAAGCTGCTATTTCAGAGAAATGCAGTCTTCGGTGGAGAAAGTCATGTAACCTTTCATGAAATAGACTTGCTTCCTCCCAGACAGCTACCTTCTGCAAGGAGCTAATCTTTGAACTTTTAAAAAGAGGGGAAATTGAAGCCCAGGGAAAATGATGAGCACGCGTAAATGACTGGGGTGTGCGCGGGCAATCTTCCTCCCGAGAATGCAGTGGGGAAGGCAGACGCTAGTGAGAGAAGCCAGCGCCGCGTCCGAGGGGCGGGCAGCCGCGCCACCTGCCTGCCTTCCCACACTCCCAGCTCCGAAGCAGGCCCTCTGCCCCGGGAAAGGCACAAAACCCCAGCAGTGCACCCAGACAGCTTCCCTTCTCCAAGAATCGCTCGTGGTTTAGCTGAACGTGGCTACCCCCTTTTAAAGAGCTGTTTCTCCCCCCGTCAGGCTGTGGGGCTCAGCGTCCGCTTTATCAAGTTGGGGGGTCCTTCTCGTGGCGAGTGGGTGATGAAGTACAACCGCCTGCTGACTATAGAGGAAGAGCTCGTCCAGAATGGAACACTGGGTATGCACCGTTTCCTGCTTTGTTTTCCCTCTGCCTTGAATCAGAGAACAAAGATTGGGAGAAGGGGAATAGAAGCCCCTCTGCAGGAGGGCAGGGGAACCCAAAGACCATAAATAAGTGCTGACAAAACTAGGCTGGCGCCCCCCACCACGGGCATTGTCGTCCTAATGGATTATCTATTTACCTGAATGTTTAAAACTCTCTCCCTTCTCCGTGCTTAGACTGCCTGATGCTTCTCAATAGAATTAATTGATTGGAATCTCCAAGCCTCTACCTTTTGTTATGGCCCAAATCATACTTAAGGTTTCTCCGCACAGGCCGGGAAGTTAAAGGCAGATGTTTTGCCCAATGGGTCTTGCAAACAACTCCTTTGACTTAAAACAAGCAGCCAGCACGTTAATGTTAAGGTTGTACCTGGCAAAGACTGAGAGACATGAACCAGTCATTTATGAAATGAACCCTTCGCAAATTTGCATGGACAGAAGCTCCTTGGGCACTGCCTGCCTGCAGGGAGGTACCCCAAATATGCACTTATGTTTTCCCTATTGCTGCTGGTGGTAGCCAAAAGGAGACCCCAACATGCGGACACTTGGAGGCCGACAGACAGGATGATTTTAAACTTGTCAAGTTTAGCGCACAAAGGGATCTTGGTCCTCCTGCTAGGATTCACCGCACACAGAGACAACACTGGGAGACTAATTGAGTTGTGTGAGGACACAGGCTAGGGTCACTCAGTGTGTTAGGGACTTTTCAGGCAGGGAAAGATGCCGTTCCGTGCATCGTCTGAGTTCATCTCCTCTGGGCCACACCTGGACCGTGCTTTAGTTTGCTTCCATGGCCTCTCACAGTCCCAGCAACTCTTCCTAAAGGAAACAGGTGCTTCAGGCATCAAAGTGACACCAGTGGCCAGAGGGCCAGCCCCTCCGGGGTGCTAATGCAGCCCTAATTATTCTGGAAGGGACGTACGGATTAGAGAGAACTTCTCTTACTCTGGCAGTGGTCAATAAACGTTGAGATCAAAAACTTGAGGTGAGAAATCTTGCTCCCATTTGGAGCAGGCAACCTTGGCAAAAGCTCAGCTGTTGAAAGAACCACCATTCCTTACAAAGACCTGACCGGGGTGGCCAAAGTCCGCCATCACCGACCTGAGTTCACGGTTGGCAGCGGTTGGTGTGTTTTCTGGCATTTGCTCTGGTTCACCTCCTGTCTCTTACCTTTATTCTGTTCAAAGCTTCTGCCCAAAGTCCACTGTACAGCGAATGTTCTAGAAGCTTGTGTGTGGGTACAGTGCAGAGTAACTGTAGTGCACGGTGGATGGACAGAGACAGGCCCAGTTTCCGAGGGTTCTGAAGGTGATCTCCTTTAGACCCCATAACTAACAACAAAATCCCGCAGCACATTGGCAGTCAACTTTACTCTTGTCCTGTACCCCCTTGAAACAGGGCCCAATGAAGAGCACGTGTTTTTTTACGTGAATGAAGAAGCTGAGAAGGCACTGGAGGCTGCCGCTGGCGAACTGCTTGAGCCCGTGGAGCCCATCTTCCCCACGGAGGTTGTGGAGGAGCCGTGAGTGTCTCCGGCCACAGTCACAGCCGCGCCGGGAACACCGGCAGCCTGGGGGCCTGACGCACAGCTCCTGGGCTCCTCAACCTCGGGAGCTCGTCTGCCGTTTTTATTCTCTGTCACCGTTTGGTCAAATACATGCTTCACGTTTTTGCCTGAGATGGTGTCTGTGAGGCGTGTTTCACGGGCACCGCGCGCACATTTCCACGGGGATTTCGCTGTGCGCTGGCTCTGCTGTCCACGCCTCAGGTTGCAACCTCGTGGAAGAAGCCAGTATTTCTGCAGCTGACTCCACGCTCAGTGGAACACCTCGATCTCTACTGCCCACAACATCTCCCAAACCAGAACAGCTGCTGAGCCTGGGCACCCTCTGTGCCAGCTCCGGCCGGAATCTCACCCCCCAGGTAGGAGGCACTCGGCTGCATCTCACCCGCTCACCGGCCTTCCCTCTTCCCTGATGCCGTCTGCCTTTTAAATTTTCCTTTTTCTTCTACTATTTTTTTCTTTATCTCTGAGTCTTCTTAGCTCCTTCTTGGGACAAGAATGGGTCTAAATGAATGAATATTCTCAAGATTATAGATGCCCAGTTAGTTATGCTACATTTAAAAAGCGATCAGCCAATGATTTTTTTAAAAAAGTGATGTGACATTTGTGTGGACTGAAGCCTCTCTGTTAAGCTGCTGCTGGGTGACAGCAGAGGAGCACGAGAAACAAGGGTCCTCAGACCTACACCTGCAGACAAAACAGACCACCTGCTTTGCACGCCGCAGGTGCTCCGCTCCTAGGGCTACGGTTCGCGATGGCAGGAGAGCTGGCTAAGTGCACACTCCTGATATCACATTAACAAGTGGGCTTAGTGTCCTCCTGGCAGAGCCACGCCCTTCCTGCCACAGCTGTGACTTGAATCAGCTCAGAGGCAGACTCTCAGAGCGCCAGGCAGGAGAACTGGTTGGTGGTGACTAAGTGGGGCGCACTGTGACGGCTCGGGGCAGCCACTGCCTCTGCTGATGCTTAGCAACGGGCTGGGAAACAGGAAGAAAAACTCATTTTAAAGGCGGGTAAGAACGGGTGTTCACATAGTCTTTGCCAATGTTCGTGCACACACACAAATAATTAGAGTGTGCCCTGGAACTGTGACATAAATTATAATTAATGAAGCCACAGTGAAAGGTCAACCAATAACAAAATAGCTAAATTAAACTAATCAAAGAGGTGATTTATTGCCTTGACCAGGTCAGCAATTTCATTTCAACATGCAGTACAGTCTGTTCACCTTAACCTCAAGACTGGGCTCATCAATGCACAGGCGGAATTTTAATTTAAATTTCTTAAGAAGCCAGCATTGTGGCTCACTTGGTTAATCCTCTGCCTGTGGCACCGGCATCCCATATGGGCACCGGGTTCTAGTCCCGGTTGCTCCTCTTCCAGGCAGTTCTCTGCTGTGGCTCGGGAGGGCAGTGGAGGATGGCCCAAGTGCTTGGGCCCTGCACCCGCATGGGAGACCAGGAGGAAGCACCTGGCTCCTGGCTTTGGATTGGCACAGTGCACCGGCCGTAGCAGCCATTTGGTGAGTGAACCAACGAAAGGAAAATCTTTCTCTCTCTCTCTCACTATCTAACACTATCTCTTTTGCTCTCTGTTGCAGAATATAGAAAACATTTATATAAAAATATATATGACCCATAAAAAAGGTGAAAGAACCTAGTTGTATCTCCTATTAAAACTGGAAGCTGGGTCTGGCACTGTGGCATAGTGGGTAAAGCTGTTGCCTGCAGTGCCAGCATCCCAAATGGGCACCAGCATCCCATATGGGCACCTGTTCTAGTCCTGGCTGCTCCACTTCTGATCCAGCTCCCTGCTAATATGCTTGGGAAAGCAGCAGGAGATGGCCTAAGTGCTTGGGCCCCTGCACCCACGTGGGAGACCTGGAAGAAGCTCCTGGCTTCAGCCTGGCCCAGCCTTGGCTGTTGCAGCCACTTGAGGAGTGAACCAGCAGATGAAAGACCTTCCCCCACCCCTCCCCCGTAATTTTGTCTTTCAAGTAAATCTTTAAACAAACTGGGAGCTACTGTAATCTTTCTGTGAGGACTGCTTGCTGACCCTTTGCAGGTCAGCGATGAGGGCAGATGGCCATACGCTCCCGGCGCAGTGGCCCAGAAGCTACGCTGTTCCCGAGAGGTGACTGGACAGGTGGAGCATGCGTTTAGAAGAACTCCAGACTCTATCACTTACCTGACATACAACCTGACAGTGGTCTGCAGAGATAATGAACGATGACTTTTACCTGTGCCATTCCACTGCCAGCAATGCTTAGGTTACCCAAGAAGGAAGGCAGGAGGAATTATGGGTAGGGGGAGCCGTCGGAGCCAAAACACGCAGCCGTCTGACTCAGGCCCAAGGAGGCTGGGTGCGGACAGCCTGGGACTGCAGCCGGGGAGAACGTTCACGGGACCACCCCCAGCAGGATGGCCGTGGCTCACACGTTCGTCTGAGACGAGCTCAGACACCAAAGGGTGCAAGAACTGTAAGGAAATTCCTAGCACGGGGAACCTCTACTGCTGTGCCTCACTAAAAAGGCATTGGCAGTAGTCAGGAAAACTGGAGCAGCAGAGACCCAATTTATCTTTCCAAAACAGAAGAAAATAAAAACAAAAGAATAACCCTTTGGAGGAAACACAGAGGATGCAGTGCCTTACAACTTTCCGAGCGCATACAGGGGGGCACATAACGTGTTTGGTGCAAGCAGCCAGGGACACACCCTGAAGATTTAGGCCCTGGGCTTCCCACGTCTCCCAATCTGGGGCCTGCTGTTTTTGCTGACCATGTCACCCCAGCAGGGCCAAACCTGCTCAAAACTGGGCTGAGGAGTAGACACAGAGGCGGGCGAAGGTGAGCAAATGCCCTGCCCCAGTACTTTCTCATCAGGTTAATTTAAATTGCTTTGTGGGGGCCGGCTAAGCTGTGGCTTAGTAGGTTAAGTCTCTCCCTGCAGTGCTGGCATCCGATATGGGTGCCAATTCGTGTCTCGGCCGCCCCTCTTCGAATCCAGCTCTCTGCTTATGGCCTGGGAAAGCAGTAGAAATGGCCCAAGTGCTTGGGTCCCTGTACCCGTGCGAGAGACCTGGAAAAACCTCCTGGCACCTATCTCTGGATCGGCCCAGCTTCAGCCATTGCAGCCATTTGGGGAGTGAACCAGCAGAGGAAAGATCTCTCTCTCTGTCTCTCCCTCTCTGTAACTCTGCCTCTCAAATAAATAAATAAATCTTTAAAAAAATTTGCGTTGTGGTCATAGTAAAAGGAAAGCACGGGTGATAGAAAGGCTTTTTAAATACCTGTTGCTACCTGTGGCCTGGGCCAGCTGACACCTCTCAACAAATGGCTGAAATGAGGGCCACACACAGCCACATCGTTTTGTTGAGGAGTGTGACGAGATATGGAAAGGCTGGGTGTGTGTGTGTGTGTGTGTGTGTGTGTGTGTTTCAATTCCCAAGAGTGTGTGAGATGCACAGCAGCAGACTGGCGATAGACACAGGTAGCAGGGCAGCAGAAGGGAACGGGGAACAAAACTCCTCCGAGCACACCGCTCTGTGAGTTAGTAAAAATGACCCGACTTAGCGCTTCTTAGACAGTTTTCCTATTAGAGGAGGCTGGGCGTGGGGAACGAGACCCCAAATGTCAATGACCACACGTGAACCTTAATGAGAAACCGTCGGTGCTTTTTTAATAAGTTGTGGGGAGGAGAGTCCAAAGCACAGCCTAACAGAATGCGCCGGAGGCCTGTGGTGAGCGCCCCGTACGGCAGTGTTGTTCGGTTAGGGAGAAACGTGACATTTGGATTCCCCGTGAGCAGACGGGTAAGTAACTGCAGAATTGTTACAGAACGACGTGGAAATAGTCAAGCAAAACGAACCCACAGAAAGACGCTATCTCCAAGTCGGGAGGTACATTCACTCGCCCGCCCACCTCTGCAAGCCTATGCTTAGCGCACGTGCAAAAATACAACACAATACAACTACAGCTACTGTCGCTTTCTTTTACCCTTAGGTGCGAAACACCTGACAGCTACATGCTGAGTCATGCTAACAAAACTAAACCTTTTACTTCCTTTAATAGTAAAATTACCAGGACTGAATCATTGTCATAAAAAAGTGCATTCAAGTACATTACCACTTATTTTAAATAAACATCAATTTTGAAACAATCAACTTTGAAAAGCTGCATAAGTTTTTTCTTTAAAAAAATCCCTGATTCCATTTCTATTTATTCACCGTGGCAGCCTGAAACATTGTGTTTTTAGAGACTAACTACCACTTAATTTCTCCAAAAAAAAAAAAAAAAAAAAACCAACACAAAACAAACCCCTGTGCAATGTTGATCAGCAGCGAAGCAAGGAAATGTGTGCCTGTCACTTGCCTTCACTCACGTCAGAACTGGGGTAGCCACACCGTATACGGGAAAACATAGTTAGAGCACAGAATGTGCAAAATGCGACTGCAACTCAGGGTGTGCACTTCCACCGGGATCCTGGATTCAGGCCAGCAGGGCAGTCCCACTGAAGAAGCCCCTGGGAGGCGGGGGCGCCATCGGCAGCATGTGTTTCTCAAAGGTTAACAACCTGCGTAAGGAACGTGAACTGTGCAGCTGCTAGTTTGCTGCCAGCTCCCGGGTTATTTTCTCAGACTACCCTAGAAAATAACTCGTGTGCCGAGGACCCGACAATTCCCACGCTGCCACGGCTCCTGCCGCAAGAGGGGATCAGGTGCCCCGCAGGCTTCCTAAAACTTCTAAACTGTTCTGCTTCTCCAGTTTCCTGCACGCACCTGGAACTCTGAGCATCGCACCTGGGGAGTGGTATGCACGCTTCCTAAAAGGGCAACATCTGAATTGTCTGGAACCTTCTAAAGAAGTCATACTTAATACAGTAGCTAAGAAAAAAAATAAACCTTATCTCTATGAATTGCAAAAATCAAAAACAATGTAGAATCTGCATCTTGCTAAACAGCTTACTTATCGTGTTTATAGTTGCTACTTACAAAAGGGACACCAGACAAGAACGTGTACTGGTTGCACGGGGACCAGAGCAGCGTCTGCGGCCCTTGTCCACGCGCCACATCGCATCGTGTGCTTAGAGAAAGGACCTCCCAACACGGCCGCCTCCCGGGCGACGCGTCAGCAGCTGGAGCTGTCGCGCTCTCCCGGTTTTTCAACGCTGTCTTCTTTGTATTCCGCCATAACTTCGCCTCCATCCTCCTGGTGTTGAGTTGGCTCTTGTTCAGCGACCTGGTCTTTGGTTTGGGGTTCATGGGTGGAAACGGGATCTAAAACTACAACTGGCTCAGCTCCGTTTTCACCGCCAGTGCATCCTCTGTATCCAGGGCTACTGGGAGGCCTGCGGGATGAAGTGACACAGAGAAATGAAAAACAAGAGAGAAAAAAAAAGGGGGGGGGGTCTTTCATATTCCTGGATTGAGACCAACCCCCGTGTTCTAAGTCTAATCAACATGCACATAGTAGTCCGAGATGCCAGCCATTAAATAATAATAACAAGCCATCAGAGTACATGTTAGAAGCACAGGGCCAGAAGGAAGGCGGAAAAGAGCGATTAACTAAGGGAGTGGGAGAGCCAAGTCCACCTACCTGCTTGCTTGCAGGCTTTTCTCTGCAGGTGCAAAACTGAAGGATTTGTCGCAGTTCCTGCCCTCTGCCTGCCCGGCCCTGCACCCAGCCCCTTCACTTGGCCCCAGGAGCCAGCAGCCCCCTTCTCTCCAAAGCCCCTGGGTGCAGCTGCTTGCAGATGAGCTCTGAGACCGGGGGAGGATGGCCGGGCAGGAGAGGTGGGCCAGCCGCAGCCACCACCGCCTTGGGAGAGGCCTGGGCTGACCGGGTGAGTGGGAGCATCTAGAGGGCAAGCTGGGGCGCTGCCGACCACGTGCCTCGTCTGCAGAGGATGCTGGGTTGCCTGGGAAACTCCCGCGTCTCAGAGGCTGGTTTTCTCCCACAGAAGCCTCCCCGCATCTGTCTCTTCTCGTGCAAGAAGTGACTGCGTCTCACGCTGAACGGGCAGCCACTTCTCCAAGGGCACGGAGCGCGCCTGGCACTTTCTCCTGCCACACGTCAGGCAGTCGGGGTGGTGGCTCCGGAAATGACTGGGTGCCACCACCCCAAGGGCCTGGGCTCGCCAGACTGCTCTGCTTGCCTCAGGGAACACCAGCAGGCACCCCGGGCAGGCGGGAGCCACTGGGGTCTCTTACCAAACGACACCTCTCCCTCGCTGGACTTAGCATGGGCCGGCGCTGTGCAGGCGCTCATGACGCAGGGCCTATCTGGCTCTGTTTGCAACTCTGTCCCAGCACCCAGCGCAGACCTGTTTGAGGACCCGAATGCGTGAACACGGACATGCTGCGGAAGGCTCAGACCGAGTGGGAGCAAGCGAGGCTCTGGGGTAAGCAGGTGGGGAGATCTCTTATTTACAACAAAAACAGCAGCTCAACTGCAGGGAGAAATGGGCCCCCAGGTACAAACACCCTGGCCCCAGCGACCTCAGCCTCCTCCCTTTCTGACCAGCACAAGGTCTGTCCACGTGCAAGGGCTCCCTCTGGCTGTCCGGTCACAGAACCATGTGACCTGCTCGGCAGCCTAAGCGGCTGATTACAAAGCTAGGTCTTCCCTGGGGACCGCAGGGCTGCCCTGTGCTGAGGACAGAGTCCTTTTATTTCCGCCTCTACTTGGCAATGTCCTCATCGTCAGAAGCCACCCCGACGCTGCCCAGCCACCCTGGCCAAGGAGCCATTTCTCAAGACATGTGCTGCTGTGCTCTGGGAACCAGGAGAGGGGGCGGCGCCCCAGAGGTCCCCAGTTGGACTTTCTCTGAGCCAGGCTACATCTAGAAGCCCATGATCAGAGAAGCAGAACCACTGCATGAGAGAAAGTTGTCCCAGGAAGTGAGCGTGACCCTTAGGCGCTGGAGAGCGCCAGTCCGGCTGTCGGCTGGGCCTGAGCTCGGCCGTCCTGCCAGCTGCAGGCAAAGGCGGCTCTAGAGCAGCAGAAGCCGGGGACAAATGAGAGCTGCATCCGTCCCCAAGCGCCAACCCCGAGGCTGCCGACCATGTGCCAGGGAGGCCGGCGCCCCTCCCACGGAGCTGTCCATGCCCCTGGCCCAGGGCCTGCAGAAGCCGCAGGAGGAGCTGGGAGAAACTGCTGGAGGAATGTGGGCAGCCACTTGCACGGCTGTCCTGCCCGCCTGAGTCCATGCCTCGCTGACAGTGCGCAAGGCTGAACCGGAGCCTGCTCTGCAGCGGCCCTCGGAGGGCTCAAAACGAAAATAAATCAAATCTTTTTCAAAAGACTGTTACCTTAGTCTGCCTTCTCCAGCTCACAGACTTCTCCTGGGGCCAACCCTAAACTGCAAACAAAAGGGTAAGGGGAGCCTAGGAAACAAAGCTACCAGGGCCACGTTTGCGGGTCAAGACACCTGTGGCTCCAGAAGCCAGTGACAGCCGGTGGCAGCCAGTGACAGCCAGTGACAGCTGGTGACAGCCAGTGTGCTTGACGCATGCAACTCCAGCGCATACCAACCTCGGTCACCCTGGAGAATCACCAGGGCGTCTCCTGGGTGCCCACAGGTGGAGGGCTGCTGAACACATCCTAGCAAAAGCGTCTTCGTCAGCTGGGGACCAGCGCCCTCCAGGAAGTGCTCTCGGGGCTCCGCTGGAAACCCGGAGACCTCAGGGGGCCAGCTCTGTCTTCAAAGTACTCCTGGTGCGTCCTCAATTTTCAGCTGCGGTTGCGTCTGCTCTTACGCCGCTGGCCGGCCTCTGGATTTTCACTGAACCAGGGGCAGCAGCAAGTTGTCTACTTCTAGGCACGGAGGCAGTCACTGGTTTCTCTCGGATAACGACCGTCGCCTTGGAATCCCAGTGGGGCGAGGCAGAAAGGGATGGAGACAATCCGAGTCTGACCTGTCCTCGGACGGATGAGGACGGCGAGGCGGGCCGAGGGGACGAGCCTGGCCTACAACGCAGCGCCTGCGTGGCACGGGCAGAGCCAGAGCCCGGCTCAGGCACTCCTGCCTCTCCCACAGCACCACTTCCCAGAGGCAGCTCCTCGAACAAGATACCGCCGACCTGGGCTGTGTGGGAGTGCGGACCGACGTCTGTCTTCTGAATCCCTTTCCACTCCTGTGTTGCAGATCTGTGAAGCCCCCTCCTTCAGACCATCCTCCGGCTTTGACGTGAGCAGGCCCATTCCTGGTTCCAACAGGGGGCTGCCCAGGGCTCTCCTGGAATGAGAACGCTTCCTCCGAGGCCTCATTCTATCTATCTCCACCCCCAGCCCTCAGGGACAGCCAGACAGCTCCCTTCCTGACGTGCTAGGAACCAGGCTCTCGTTCTCAGCGGCCACGGAGGCATTCCTGAGAGCTTTTCTTCAAGGTGCAAACCCCAGAAGCTCTAATGCCACAAACCCACGAGGAGCTGGGTCACACCTGCCTTCCCGTCCCCGTTTCTGCTCTTCTGCAGCATCTAGGGACGGGGACCACACGTAAGGAATTCAGAGTGGGTCCTGCTGAAAAGCAGTGGCCCTTCTGCTGTGTGCTGTGAAGCCTGCAACTGAGGGCAGAAGTCTTCTAGGTGACACCAGCCGAGGCCGAAACCACGGGATGTGCAGGCCGCGAGGGAGCCCGGCTTCACGTGAAGACCCCAGGGAGAGTGAAGCGGGAGCATCTGTCCACCAGCACCCGGCTTGCTGAGCAGGGGGTGGGGGGCTCCAACGGTGGAAGCGCGGCTTCCTGTCCGGCATATTTTTCTTGCTACAACAGACTGGCAGTTATTTCTGACCCATTCAAACAGAAATTTTTCATGGGTCATTTTAGACCACACGCTCAAAGGCAATTTCAGGACACAGACAAAAACAGGAAGGCAAACATGGAAGCCAGGAGGCAATATATCGATGCACACCGCTCTATGCAGCCTGATGCCGAAGCTCGCCGTGGGTGCCCTGTGAAGGCGGCACCTACTGTTCGCCAACTGCAGGAGAGCCAGGACGTGGCACCTGGGCAGCTGGGGCTGCTTGCGGGTGGAAGGCCAGTCCTGACTCCAGACTGTACTGGTACCGGCAGAATCAGAACAATTGCAAATGGCTGTGCCAAAGCTGAACTTCATAAAGAGACCCAGTGGTTTCTCAGACGGCGTTGCGAGAGATGAAAGCGTAGCATTCTAATTTTTTAAAAAGCAAATCATTGTTTGCATTCAATGAAATTCCTTTCAAAATCAACTTTCCACGTCCCAATTATATTCAACAACATTCTAGCTAACGTTTCGGCTGCAATTCAAATTAACTAATGCCCAAGAGAGCCCTAATCGACATGGTTCTGAGCTCAATTGAATACAATCAAAGCTCATGAAATGAAGGGGGAAATGCTTATTTCATGCAAATTCTGCATATCACTCAAGCTTAATTTTACTGATAATATAAAGGTGGGACATTTTGAACATTACAGTGAATGAAACTTTTAAGCGCTAAGAGTTATTTTATAAAACGCTGCTTCTGAAAAGCTGATTGCCAAACAGTAGAAAAACGGTTTGAAGCATAAATGCCAAGTTCATTTCTCTTTCGCTTCTGAGGTAACCATCTTTCAAATCCAACAGCTGGACTATTTAACACAATCTGGGGAATCAAAGTATAGCTCTTCTCTGGTCTCCCAGTGGGGCGTCCGCATTAGTCTGTGGCAGCCGTCCAACAAGTGACGCACAGCCGGGCTGTGCGGTCTGAACTCTGTTTCATTTACAACAGAAGTGGATAAAACCGCAATCATATTTACCACCTTCAAGGACAGAAAACGGAAAGATTTAAATCTGCCTTTAGAAAGTCGTTTCCTGGGAAAAGTCCAGAAGAGGAAGTCGGCTCTCCTGTCTGTCTGCCGGTGGAAAACTGAGATGTCCCACTTTGTTTGCCGGCAGCATCACAGCCCACAGCCGAGCCGGTTTTTCTTGTTTCTTTGGGAAGCCCTGTTTTTCAGGAACTTTTTTTTTTAAAAAACACACCTCCCCCAAACTTCACAGAAGAAAGTTGCAGGCCTAAGGTGCACCCTTCTCTGTGACCGCCGATTCTAATCAAGTAATGACACGGCAAAGGCAGGCAGAGCCAAATCGCTCTCTTGGCTCTGTCTTTTTGTTGAAAACTGCGCCGTAGCTCAAAGGATTGTACGAGTTTGTCCACTTGGTCCTGAGAGAAAAACAGATTTCATCTCTAATTATAAAAAACCACGTGGCTTAGCAACAAAACCACCCTGCCTGGCAAGCTAGGTGACAAGGGCCGCTCCCCGTCCACGCTCTGCCACGTTTCCTTCAGTTGGGAAACTGCGGCTCGGGCACACACGGTGAAGCCAGACCCTGCACACGTACAGGGGGCCCAGGAAGCTGGGCCGTTCTCCCCAGCACTACCACCGCCACGGACAACGCCGGAACCACGGCTGACCTGAGCTCACCAAACACCATGAAAGGGGAATGCCTTTCTCCGGCTACTTTCTCAGCTCTCTATAATGCTGCACAGCTCCACATCATCATGGAAAATCCATCTCGATCCCAGAGTTATTCACAAGAAATAATCTGAGAGACTTAAAGTCTTCTGCAAAATTCCCCCCATAACATACCATACTGGCTCCTTTAAAAAGCTGCCGTGCACAAAATACTTGCGTTTCTAAGTTTTCGGGACGATGTTTACAAATGTATTTTGAAGTTTTCCTTCCCATTTACTGCATTACAGGCTTCAGACTTAAAATGGGGAGTCACAGAGAATGCAGTGTGCTACGTTTCATTTAGCCGGATGACACGATCAAGTATATTTCGAGTGAAATGTGTTCATCAGGTTTCAGAAGTTAGGCCAGTTTACCCTGCATTTCGGTTCCAGTTGGCTGCTCCTATTTGAATTAAAAAAAAAAAAATCCTCTCTACAAAAATAAAGTACAAACAGCACAGAGACTATCTGAACACTACAAAGCACCAACCACATTTTGCTTCTCCACGTAGAAATGAGAGACTTTGTACAAAGTCTCCCACAGTTATAGGTGCTGCGGCCGCTGGCCCACCCTGGAAGGCAGGCCCCTTGACAGAACTCAGATTTGCTCAGTCACGGTGGCACGAGGTGTAACACACCCCCACAGTGAGCCACAGCCCGCGGGATGACTCCTGGGGGGCTGTGGAGGGAGGACAGGGGAGAGGACCTCAACTTCCAGGACATCCAGTTGTTCTGCTAATTTTGTTGTTAAAACTTAATTGCCCATGTATGGGCGCACACCGAGACCCTTTGTGGCAGTGCTCGGCCCACGGCGCTGCTTCCTGCAGTGTCCGTGCACAATGGAGGGGCTGCGATTACAGTGCCGAGCCAGCAAATCCTTTAATTGTGTAAGAGCATCAGATTAGGGGCCGCGGCCGCACACTTCAGTGCACCAGCCAGGAGTCGCTTTTCAGAACAACGCTTACTAAGTACAGGGAGGGTGCCACACACACACACACACACACACACACACAGAGAGAGAGACAGAGAGAGAGAGAGAGAGAGAGAAGCAAAGGGTGGGAATCTGAACAAAATGTTGGCCTCCACTTTTTCTTGAGCAATGGTGACCGGAGCTGACCAAATCTACCTCCAGCTGAGACCCATGCTGGAGAGGGCGATTTTTGGCCAAGTTCCCCCAAAAGTCGACAGTCCCAATTCTACTCACTAACACGTTTCACAGGTGCAGGTTCTCCAGCTTCAATCACAAAAAAGCAGGACTTTTCCATTTGGGTTTTTTTTCCCTACATTAATTTCACACTGGAAATAGTGATTAAAACTGAAGAGACCAGTTAGAGGTCATGCAATGATAAAATCAATTTCACTTTTAATTCAAAACCTGAAAGGCAATTAGATTTTTTTTTCTTTCCCGCAAATGTTTGACGGGTCTGACCAACCAGGAGACATCAAAATGTCTTCTTTTATCAGTTGCCTGTTGGTGTTCAGTTAATGGCCTGAACAGGATGGACTGCTGCAAAAGTCACATGTATTTAGAGATACCAGAGGTCCAGCAATTAAATGCAGATTAAAATAAAAAGACATTTTCCCACTGAAATGGAAGCCCCATAACTGCTATGTGGGTTTTTGTTTTTTTAAATTCTTCTAGGGCAGAACGTGACCTATTTTCACTCCCTAACAAAAACGCAAGCGCAGTGCCTGTCTGGTAGTGAAAAACGGAATCTAAAAGAGCATGCTGGGGCTCACAGAGGGGGCGATCCAGGAGGAAGAGGAGCGTGATGCTGGGCGAGGTGTCACCTGCCAGTCTCCAGCACCGGCGGCTTGAAATGCCCAAGACCATTCAAAATCTGTAAACAAAACTTACACTGAAGACTAACATAGCTTAGGCTGGTGTTCTGAGAGGCTGATTTCCAGCATTTATCCTGAAACATGACTTTTTCTGGACATTTGACATGAAAAACATTACTACACTTTCCAACGATTTAGACTTTTTGCTTGGGGTAAGCATTTGGCACGGTGGTGTGGCAGGTTAAGCCTCTGCCTGGGAGGTACCAGTTTGATTCCTGGCTGTTCCACTTCCAACCCTGCTCTCTGCTAATGTACCTGGGAAAGTACCTGGGCTCCTGCAACCATGTGGGTGACCCAGAAGGAGCTCCTGGCTTCGGCCTGCTCCAGCCCTGGCTGTTGCGGCCCTTTGGGGAGTGAACCAGCAGGTAGAAGATCTCTATCTCTCCTTCTCTATCTGTAACTCTTTCAAATAAAAAAAAAAAAACCTTAAATAAATAAATAAATAAGACACCACTTGGGATGCCCACATCCCATATCAGAGTTCCTGGGTTCAAGTCCCAACTCCTCTGTTTCCAATCCAGCTTCCTTCTGGTGTACACCTTGGGAGACAGCCAAGTGATGGCTCTAGTACTTGGGACCCTGCCGCCCATATGGGAGACCCAGACTGAATTCCAAGCTCCTGCCTTCAGCCTGGTCCAAACTTGGTTATTGCAGGCATTGGGAAGCGAACCAGTGGATGGAAGGTTTCTCTGTCTACCTCTGCCACTCTCTCTTTCAAATCAATAAGCAATTTTAAAGTGTAAAGAAAATGCAACTTGAAATCTGTTAAGAATTTCATGGCATAAAGAAAAAGGAAGACTTTTTTTTTTTTTTTTTTTTTTTTTTGACAGGCAGAGTTAGAGAGAGACACACACAGAGAAAGGTCTTCCTTCCTTTGGTTCACCCCCTAAATGGCCGCTGCGGCTGGTGCGCTGCATCGACCCAAAGCCAGGAGCCAGGTGCTTCCTCCTGGTCTCCCATGGGGTGCAGGGCCCAAGCACTTGGGCCATCCTCCACTGCCTTCCCGGGTCACAGCAGAGAGCTGGACTGGAAGAGGAGCAACCGGGACTAGAACCAGGGGTGCAGGCGCCACAGGCGGAGGAGGATTAGCCAAGTGAGCCATGGCGCCAGTCAAAAAAAAGACTTCTGCTAACTCAGATTGACTCTCCTTTTCAGAACTCCGTGTTGCTGGGCAACATCTTCCCTTGACAAGAGCCCTCTTAATGCTGAGGTTAGGGTTCAGAAGGGAGTGAAAAAAGGAAGCGATGATACTCCCTGTGGCATGCAAAGTTGGAGGAACAGGCTATGAGGGTTCGTAGGATCAAGGAGTCATTTGCCTACTAAATCACTACTTTCTCTAGGAGAAATCTTATCTTTCTCTTCTCCCCTCCCTAAGTACTTCATACACAAATGCAGCATGCTACAGCTCACAGTGAGCTTTGGAGACACCATGAAGAGTTCAAATGCAATCTGGGGGCAAGCATTTAGCCTGGCAGTTAAGACACGGGCATCCCACACGGGAGGGCCGGGCTCCACTCCTCACTCCAGCCTCCTGCTAACGGAGACCTGGGGAGGCGGCAGTGACGGCTCAAGTGGTTGGGTCCCAGCCTCCCATGTGAGAGGCCCGGATAGAGTCTGACTCCCGGCCCCCACTCCCCTGGCCACCCAGGGCGTTTGAGGGGTGAACCAGGGAATGGGAACTCACTCGCCCGCTCACCCACCCTTCCTCCCTCCCTGCTTCTATTCTCTGCCTCTTGAATGAATGCATGAATGAATATTTTAAAAACGCAATCTGACCCAACTGCTGGGTGTATAATTCTGGACATGTTGTTTATGTCAGTGGGCCTCGTCTTCCTCATCTGTAAATGGGGATAGTCTATAGGTTTGGGAGAAATAATTCAACACATGAGAGTACCTGGCTTAATAAATGCTAGTGAAAGGCTGGCACTGTGGTGTAGCCAGTTAAGCCATCACCTGAGGTGCCGGCATCCCATATGGGTGCTGGTTCAAGTCCCGGCTGCTCCATTTCTGATCCAGCTCTCTGCTATGGCCTGGGATAGCAGTGGAAGATGGCCCAGGTCCTTGGACCCCTGCACCCGTGTGGGAGACCCAAAGGAAGTTCCTGGCTCCTGGCTTCGGATAGGCACAGCTCCGGCCATTGCGGCCAATTGGGGAGTAAACCAGCAGACAGAAGACCTCTCTCTCTCTCTGTAACTCCGACTTTCAAATAAATAAATAAATCTTTAAAAAAAAATAAATGCTAGTGAAATATAGTTGTAGCAGCAAAGCATCATGGAAGCAAATTCCAAAATTGTCAGGCCTCAAACTGGAAGCCGGTTCCATTAGGCAGAGCCTCCAATTATAACCAACATATTGTATCTCCTGCCTGCAGTAATGTCAGCATAGTTCTCTTGAACTGATGTTAGTTTACCATGAATAGTATACTGACAAAAAGCCACACACATTGTCAAATCTTGTAGGCTTTACCCTTCAAAATATTTTTCTGATTTATTTTACCTCTATCAATCAAGAACACCAGACTAAGGCATTCTGTAGATTACAGAGTTAACATGCTTTTTCAGGGACCCTGCAGAGGATTAACACGGACGAGGAGTTCCCCACACCTAGGTATACTGGGTTTTCTTATTTTCTATTCAGCTTATGTTTCTGAAATATTAATTTCCTAGTTACTCATTGACCAGTGAGCCAGAATGTGCAAATGTGGGACCAGCCAGTGCTCAGGAATGGGAGCACAGAGGCTTCGTGCCACGAGTGTCCACGTGACTCTACCACGCGGCGCTCCAGCGCGTGTGCTTTGGAGGCATGTCCAATTTCTGTGTCATGGTACAAACGTCTCTATACACCTGCCAAGGTGACACTTGGAGGACCACTTCCAAAAACCAAATCTGCTTTCAAAACCCAAGTCACCCGGAAAGGTGTGGAACACCTAGTGACTAAAATGGGCCACCTCACTTTGCTGATGCTGATTCTCAGAACCAGCACAGTGGCCCTGCAGAAGCCTCCCCTTCTCGTGCCCCATGTACAGCACGCTTCCTCCGTGACAGGCGTCTCGACCTGACGCGGCACTAGTGCGGGGCCGGCACGGGTGTGACGACCCCCAAGAGCACAGCTCTGGAAGAGAAGCCCTATTTTGATTTGACGTGTAAGTTCTGATAATGGATTTCGAAAACTGTTGCCTGTTTCTGGGTCTGTATGGACTGCACAGTAGTCACTCGATGCTGACAGACACGCTGCAGGCAGAAACCAGGGGCTCGCGCCTCATTCCTTATCCTAACAGTGAGCACCCTCACCAGGCCAGCACAGCCGGTGGGAACTCAAGAGGGGCTCCGGAGGGAGCTGAGAGGGATATCGGAGGGTGAGCAACCCACCTGCCTGTTCAGAACAGAAGAAACACAACAAAACCCAGAACGGCTAAGTGCCTTGTCGGAGGCCACCCGGCCCACTCAGTAACAAAGGTGTCCAGTCCTTAACTTCCAGCTCCATTCCCCGGGTCACAGAGCTAACACCAGACAGGGAAGCCACTCGCTGAAATATTTTTTCTGCATTTTCTAACTCACACGACACCTACCCTTCACGGACAAGTGAGGGAACTGAGTCCCAGATGATTCTCTGAGACCTCGGGTGAGTTACGGAAACAGCACACCCAGGACTGCACCCCAGGGCGCTGCCCGCTGCCCATGCAGACGTGGAGACGGGGCGCTGCCTGTGCAGACATGGAGACGGGGCGCTGCCCGCTGCCCGTGCAGACGTGGAGACGGGGCGCTGTCCGCTGCCTGTGCGGATGCACAGAGGGAACCGACCGCAGGTCTCCACGCTACTCCCCGCTTCCTTCTACGGTTGCTGTAGATGAAAACACAGCCACTCTTGGTTTCCTGACCTGTGCAACACTTGCCCAGCCCACTTCCAGCTGTGACAGTGGTCTGAAAGCAACAAGGTAGCTTCCTTTAAAAATCCCATACTTTAGGATTTTTCCCCTTCATGCTGACCACTCTACCCCCTGATTCGCTTGCTACAGGAGTCTTGCTGTGTCTTAACATTATCAGATTAATCTAGATGAACAGGAAGGGGGCATAAAAACAGATACCCAGTTTGCACTGTTCCTCTGCTCAGCCAAATCCTTACCCCTTGTAGCACGCAGGCAGGTTACGGGCATCATCCCCATCTGAATTATAACTGATCAGAATCAATGAAACTCAAGTGCACTGAGAGTTACCACATCATGACTAAATAGTATATATTTACTAGAAAGATAGTATACACATATTTTGTAAAACTATTACTAATAATAGACACAGGACAAATTAGGCCTCCTCAAGCCCTGATTATCTTTTCCTTTTTCTTAAAAAAAAAAAAAATTATGCTCTTGACAAGAAAGTTAATTTTAATTAATCCTTGTAATTAAGTATTCAAAATGTCTCTTGCTTTCTTATGGGTCTGTAGGAAATCAATCAGTATGTCTCTGACATAATTTACCAGACAAGAGGTATCTGAATAATTTCTAATATGCACATATGTTGATTTTAGGAATTTATTGAAAGAAAAAGAAACTTTCCAGGGATATCCTGAAGTGACTTAATTTCCCGATTAAGTGAAGATCTTATGCAGAAAACCGAAATCCTTCTCACTAGCACAGCAGCTTCCCTGTCCCTCTGAGCAGCCAGGCCAAGCATGGCTGGATCTCTCTTTCGGAACTGGGCATTCGGTTGTCTCTGGTGACTCCCTCTGGGCCAGGTTACAAAGGTGGAGGAAGGCACCCGTGTGACCGAGCTGAACAGAAAGGACTCCTGGGCCCCGAGAAATGTTTTCAATACCGAGTCAGCAGCACCCACCTCTGGCTTCTCAGCTGGTCTGTGTGACCGCTGTGTAACGGGAGGCCATGGTGGCCGCGTGTCCTAGCCATGGACTCCTGCTGCCTCTTCATTCATTCATTCTCAGCTGGCCTGTGTGACTGCTGCATAACGGGAGGCCATGGTGGCCGCGTGTCCTAGCCATGGATTTCTGCTGCCTCTTCATTCATTTGTTCAACAAGGACTTACTGAGAGCCTGTGGTGTGGCAGAATCCTTCCAGGTGTTTTGAGACACACCCAGAGAACAAAGAAATTCCTACTGCAAGGAGCTCCTGCTCTAGGAGAGGGAGGGAGGGAAGAGAGAAAACATCTGGCACGTCCAAGGGGCCACCGCTGTGGGGACGGGGAATCAGAGCCGGGAGGACGGGTCAGCATCTGAGCACAGAGGTGAGGGAGACGGGCGCGCTCCTCAGAGTCAAGGGTGCAGGTTAGGGCTGGGCTGGGCTGGGTGTGTCAGCAGGGGGCGGGGCACGGCAGCAACGCAGAAACCACCGTGCCTGGCATTCTCTCTGGACCCTGACTCCTGCCGGCAGCCGATCGGGCCACCCATCCGGAACACCGTGGAGACAGCGCCACAGATCAAAATCCAGGTGTAACTGCTGGAGGGCAGACACTTCACTGTGTGACTGCTGATCTGACTCCCACTCACTCTGACAACTCCAGTCTGTGCGGAGAAACAGGTGGCCGCCTGCACCTTGAGGTTAATGTGACAGAGTGAACTTATTAGTGAGAGCCAGCCAGAGAGAGCCCAGAGGACGATCCCTTGCGCTTCTGACGGCTAGGCCGGTGTCAGGGGATAGTGACATCGTGATAAGGAACGTGCGCTTTGGCAGGTGACTTTGTTCAATGACCCGCTGTCCAGCCATCGCGAAGCTAGGCTCCCATAGGAATGTTGAGAGCCAATGCATCCCTCCCCCGACTCCCCACACGTACACAGAAGCCCAGGGCACTTGGGTGACCGTTGGGAAGGGTGCTCTTACCTGACTGTTAAGATGCAATACAGGGCATTAGCTGTTTGAGCTAAGGGATGCCAAGAGCTGAATAAGCAAGCGCTGGGTTGCAGAGTTGAAAAGTTAATACAGCAGCACACCGTGTTTGTGTTAGTGCTTTAAGCAGATAAATTAAATTGAAATGTGTCTCTTAAGCAGTCATTGAACAAGCACGATGAGAAATAAATTGAGCTTCACATCGGCCTTTATGGCATCTAACAACCGCGGCTGTCAACACACGGATCCTTTTCACTGTCAATTCAACACACATTTTGCAGACCTTGGGCCTGCAATTATTTCATTTCCTTTCTTGGAAATGTAATTTCCACTTACTTTTGGAGAATAAAAGGCAGACAAAAGGAGGAAGGAGTTGCAGTATTTTCTGATTAAGATTATCTGTGTAAAATGGTAAAGGAAAAAAAAATCTATACACACACACTGAAGCGCTTCTCAGAACCTAACTTGTCTCGGCCAAATTGCTTTTGTGTCTGGATATTGGTTCAAATGTAGCCAGACTGCTGATGTCAAATTAGGTGTTAAACAAATTTAATAGGGAAGCTGAAGAATGAATATAGATCATCTTTCTGTTAGCACTGTTCAAATGACTCCAGTCAAAAGAAAGGAAACACATGACTGCAGGGGAAAATGTGCTTTTAACCACAATGAAATTAGATAAAACTGTAAATCAGCAAGGAAGGCCATTCATTCCAAGAGAAAAAAAAAAAACATTAATAGAGAAACGCAAGAGAGGAAGAAAATACCAGTTGGCAAAAACAGATCCAAATTGAATTTCAACTTCATTTGCCCAGGTTCCACCTTTTAAGCTAAGTCAGCTAGAGCTACCAAAAAAAAAAAAATCCTTTCTCTTCTGATAGAACAGGAAATCAGAGGTTCAATTAACCGTGATTACAACATTGGGCTGATCTGATTTGCCTCACATCTTCCTTTCCTGTAAGTGACACAGTAGCTGACATCTGGCAGAGAACCAAAATCAAAGCGTAGACTAATGTCAAAAGGAGCCCGCCTTTGTTGTCAAACAAACTGACCCTCCGCCAGGTGCGTCTGAGACACTTGGACAAGGTGCCCCCGGGAAGCAAGTCTGCGGAGAGAACTCCCCCCACAGTAAGGACTGGAAAACAGGGCTGCAAAAACTCAGAGCAGCCTCGGCAAGACCCAGGATCCGCCTCGGCTGCTTGTGATCACGAAGAGGGACGACCTGAGCATCAAATCGTGAGAGCCCGCCAGGGCGCCTTCCAGGGCAGCCAAGGCATCGTCCAGGTCAAGTCTCTGGAGAGAAGAAGAACCTGAGCACCAACCCGGTAGGGGAACGAATTCTCCTCCTCTGCAGCGTGCTCTGGACCTGAAGATCCCTGAGCCAGGAGCCTGGAGCCAGGAGCCTGGAACCCCAGGTCAGCTGAACCAGAGAGAGAAGAATTACCTGTTGGCTGGCCCCAATCAAACTCTCTCCGAAGAGAAGCAAAACGAAGAAACACACGCGAGTTAGTCATTACAGAGCCGTCTACACACTACGTAGTAAAGAGCGTCGTTACTTACTGAAGTGTAACCTTGGAACTTGTGCATCCTTCCACCTTACGGGGCCCTCCACCTGCCTCAGGTGCCGGGGGGGACGGGCTGTTGAATTCTGCCTCCAGAGTTTTCTTGTTCAAGGCTGTTTTTGTTACACTGGATACAGAACCCAACACGGGCATGGATTTGGACTCTGAGGTGGCTAACATCCCAGTTGGACCTTAAAACCAAACACATACCTCAAGTTTAATAGCTGTGCGCTGCTCACAGACCCGCCACTGAAAAGCAGTCAGCTGACGGTCTCTCGGGAAGGGAAGGGGCCAAGCTTGTGCGCTTCGCTTTGTGTTTTAACCTCGAGAGCAGGCTGCAAAACGCCCCTACTGCAAAGCTGCTCTGCTCCGGTGGTGCTGCCGCCTCCCACGGCACGAGGCCCACGCTGGGAGGCCAGCCAAATCCCTGGCCACGGTCCCCTCCCGGCCAGAGCCCCAGCCCCAGGGCCTCGTGAGAAGGCCTCTCTGCTCCCAGAGTGGGGCTGCGGACGGCCCTACTTGAACCGATTCGCCCCTCGAGGGTTAATTCTTCCCAAAACTCAGCTCTGCGTTTTTAAACCGAAAATGGAACAAAGTCAAAAGGCTCCTTTTTAAAAGGCTCAGGAAGGCTTCTTGAGCATTAAACAGCTTTTATGAACATTTTCATTTTAATGTGAATGAGAAGTAAGTGGATTTATTTCCTCTTAAAATACAGACGCAGGATTAGGAAAACCAAGTGGTGAAGAGTTTGGCTGTTTACCTTCTGGACTTCCCTGCTGTCTGGGACAGGATTTAAAAACCATAATAGGCCTTGGGACTGAAATTACCGGCATATCAACCTAAAGATTCCGGGCACTGGAGCGAGGCCTCATCATGAGGTTCCCGCTTGCCCCCATCACTAGGTAGAAAAATAAATTCAATCTTTGGCAATTTTTCTCAAAGTAAGATTCTGGTGCACCTTTCTTGAGATTTCAGAAGGCAGGCTAGCTGAATACTTGCTGAAGTGGAGCTGGAAGACAGCTCGCAAAGGTGCCACTAAGAAGTGGACAGAGCTTGCAGGTCCCCTTGCCCTTAGACACGGCACATCGCTGGCTGAGGGGGACAGTCCTAGTGGCCGCAGTGCACAATGCTGGGTGCACCCTGCCTGTCCGTGTCCCACTCAGAAATTGTATTCTTACATTTGGACGTGAACGTGTCTGGTGTGCGACGACGGTGTAACAAGTCCACTCCAAAGCAAAGGCCTGACTTGGAAATTCTTCCTTAGAGGCACAGAGCGATTGCTCGGCCTCCTTGTTGGAAACCCTATGCCCTGACCCCACAGGGGAGACGTGGAACCCCCTGCTTGGGGCAAGCCCAGCCCCCACAGCATGAGTGCCTGACTTTAGTGTATTCCATCTGCACTGCCTGGATGGCCAGGCTCGTGACGGCACATCTTGGCTGTGAACTGGCCTTTTTCTCTGAGCCTCGGGAAGCAGATGTGAGAATACGGGAAGTTCCTGGATATCAGAACGAAGCTGAATTCAAGATGTGTTTCGGATCAGACTGCTTCTGTCCCTGGGTAACTGCTGATGACACGGGGCAGGAGCAAGCAGTCTGGCCTTGTGGGAAGAAGCGAGACCTGTCTTACACACCGATGCCACTGCCTGCTCTGTGCTGGGCACCAGGAGCTGGGCAAGAGCTCTTACTTTTGTCATAGATGACAGACAGACAGAAAGGAATAAAGAGAGGGAGAGAGATGGAGAGAGAGGGAGGGAGGGAGGGAGAGAGAGAGAGGGAGGAGAGAGAAAGAGAGGGAGGGAGGGAGGGAGGGAAGGAAGACTCACAGTGTTGAAGCACAGGATTGGTGCGTCTCGTTAGGCCGCCCCGAGTTCTCCGAGAGGCACTCTGCTCTCCGGGACATGTCCGTCAGCGAGGCCACACGGCCAGCTGAAGCAAAGGCGAACTCTGAGGCAAAGGGCACATCTGGGCAGGGGTGGCTGCTTCCCCTTTTGCCTTTGCTGCTGGGAAGCTCAGTGAACACCTCTGCAAGTCGCTCCCTGAGTATGGGTCTCCTCTGCACCCACCAGTGACAGTCCTGCTTCTCTATTCATTTGTTAATGGTTCAGGCTTTGTTCAAATGATGCACAAATATTTCTGTATTGGTTGAATGAAATAAATAAAATAAAAGACCCACCCGTGCCTATGAAATGCAATCCTTTCTCCACTCTTTGAAATATTCAAATATTCTAGTTCTCATATTCCAATTTTCTATTGGAAATTAACCCTGGAACAGTAAGGGCAGCTCATGCTTGACCAAACTTGAAGAATGTTCTAGAGGAACAGAAAGGTCAGGGCAAAATACCAAGAGCACTTGACAGCACTAAAACGGTCCCTATAAAAGTTGGCGGGTATTACACTGCTCCTGGTGCAAGGAATCACTAACTCAATTATCTGAGTGAATCCCCAGGTAAAAACTAAAGCTTGCCTATCAAAAACTCACCTGGGGCTGGTGCTGTGGCATCTCAGATAAAGCTGCAGCCTGCAGCACCAGCATCCCATAAGGACACCAGTTCATGTCCCAGTTGCTGCTCCACTTCTGATCCAGCCCCCTGCTATGGCCTGGGAAAGCAGCGAAAGATGGCCCAAGTGCTTGGGCCCTTGCACCCATGTGGGAGACCTGGAAGAAACTCCTGGCTTTGGCTGGCCCAGCACTGGTCATCATGGTCAGCTGGGGAGTGAACCAATGGATAGAAGACTGATCTTTCTGTCTCTTCCTCTCAATAAATGAATCTTAAAAAAAAAAACAAACCTCATGTTTAATTGTTCTGGCAACTTGAATTTAGTTAATGTGACTCAATATTTTGCAGATCTAAGTGGTACCAATGGACTACCTGGAGTGGACTGAGCCAAGTCAGAGATGGCGTCTGATGACTTCTGCTTCCGGGTAGCTGTTCAAGGCCAGCCTCCTACCTGGCCACCAGTGGAATACCTCACAAGAGTGTCTGCTAAAGTCGGTGAGGACCAAGGATGCACAGAGCTGCACAGATTCTGAGGCTGAACACGCTCCTAAACATGACACAAACAATGTGGCTTGCTCGGCTGGCACATCGGTGCATGGGGACAGCTGGAAGTTCTCATCCACATGGCCCCCAGGCAGAGGTGTGTGAAGAGTGAAGGCGATGTGTCTGCATCTGTCACTCCTAGCTGTGGGACCCCCGTGGGCTAGGCACAGTGCTGGGGCACCTTCACAGACTGCCTTTACAACAGTCCTGTGATCCGTCCCTTCCCCTCGCGCATCTGATGGATGCAGAAACTGAGCCATGGGTGAGCGGCTGAGCTGGGATTCAGACTCAGGGGGTGTGGTTCAAGAGCCTGGACTCCAGGCTGCGTTCCCCCCAAACCCACCCTGAATGTCCTTGCACAAGGGCACCCTGCGATCGAGGAACCGAATCTAGAAATGCCTGATCACCTACGAATAAGGAGACGGCCCACGTACCAAGGGGCTCTGACGCCATGTCTGCAAGTACCTTTGCCCATCCAATACTTCTCATTCACACTAAAAACTGACATTTTCACAGTAATTTTTGAAAAGAGCACTTTGTGCTAAATAGGGACTTAAAGGAAGATGTTTCAGAGACGAAGAGCAGGAGGGTGGAGAATGGAAACCGGCTTACTACTGCTATCTGCTTCTGCCGTCACCTTTCTGCGACGCAAGATCCTCTCTAACTCAGTTTCACTGCTCTCGGGGTCAAGGGACTTTAAGCTTCTTGAGCTAGTAGATTTGTTAAGTGTCCCCTAAATGAAAACAAAACAAAAAACAAAAAGGTTAATGACAATACAATATACAAAAAAAAATAACAAAAATCAAACCAAGACATTACCAGAATTTGAATGGAAATACAAAATAAAAACAGATCGGCTACATACATATATTAATGTACACATCTTCAATGACACAGAGGACGGGATATCTGAGGAAGACGCTGCGGGAGAAGTGGATGCCAGTTTTCGTTACCAGAAGAGCAGTACGAGAACACCTCTTGATGAGCTGACTTATGAAACTCAGCAGTGCGAAGGTCCCTGCACGCTGAGGACTAAGACCGTGACGTGTGTTGATCGGGGAGAAGAGAACGGCTCTATTAAACTCACCTTCGAAGGCTATCTTGACACAGCAGCTGTGAGCTGCTGGCATTGAAAGATGCGCAGCTGGTTCTTCAGACAGCAGCATGCACCTGGCGCTCACCTGGTGACAGTGGTGGGGAGGCTGCCAAGGAAAGCACAGGACGCTCTCCAGTGGCCAGGACAAAGAAGGGCTGCCCAGAACACAGCCTGACTTCAATGTGAAAGAGGCAAGAGGTGCTCACACGGGGAAGCAGGCAAGGGCTGGGCACCTCACTTCCACGTTCCCAGCAGAGGGGACGGCAGATGTAGGCTTCGGGAACTAGAAGGTATGGGAGGAAGCGAGATGTCAAAATGCTGTGTTCCTGGAGAAATGGACTCCGCCCATCAAGAAGACGGAGGAAGACCCAGGCCAGCTTCGGGCCCTGGCTCCTCCAGGAAGCATGTGATGGTGGAGAGCTATGGTTTCCCATCTCTGCCACTACAAGGGTTTGTGCACAGCATGGGGCTACGGACATCTCAGTTACAGCTAAGGACTGATGCTCCAACACTCCAAGGCTTCCCTAACGAATCACTGTCCTCAACTGTGCCACAGGCTGGGGGTGGAAAAGCCAGGACACACATTTTTGCTCAGAGGAAACAGGAACCTCCTGTTTGGCCCACACTGCCCGACTTCAGTCTGGAGGTGGCTCTTGTCCACCAAGGCTATAACCAGTCTTTGTCAAGGTCGAACTCGCTCCTGGGCCTGCCCCAAGCCTGCTCCCACCACCCTGCCAATTTCTTGAAGGATTCTGAGAATTCTACTGGTTAAATATGGACACCCATGTTTCTTCTTTAGCTTACCCAACGAAAAAAGTGACTCATAACTTGCGATGGTTCCAACTCTCACATGATATAGGTAATTATGTTATTTGATTTAGAAAAGTGTTTTCCCCAAACTGTTAATGACAGGAAAGCAGCCTGGGGGCACACACGGACCAACAGGGCTGAGAGTCCCCAGTGCTTTGCGCTGGTTGTCCAAGCAACTGACCCGAGAAATACTTGGGTAAGGCTCAGGTTTTAATCTGGTGTGTGGTACTTTTGCCCCTGGAAGTGCCTCTTTTTGCTTTTTCAATTACTGCAAAAATTGGTAAAAATATATTCAAAGGAAAATCATACCACGTGCAACACTATAATGGTTTTTTTAATAATTAAAAGATGAGACCTGGTTTACTTATCCTTAGTGTGACAGATTTGTGTCTACTCACCAAGGAGGCCAACAGCAAGGTGCTGAGGTTCACCCTGACAGGGTTGAGGAACAGAACCACAGCCACTAGACTCGTCTGGAAGAAGGTGCTAGAACAGCTAACTGCTTTATCATTTTTATTTGTGGTTTTTAAAAACTTCTTATCTCGTGTTTAAACAGACATCTGAAAAATTAACAGTTGTCACCATTAAATAACTTAGGGGCCGGCGCTGTGGCATGGTGGGTGAAGCTGCCACCTGCAGTGCCAGCATCCCATGTGGGCACCGGTTCAGGTTTTGGCTGCTCCTTTTCTGATCCAGCTCTCTGCTGTGGCCTGGGAAAGCAGTGGAAGACGGCTCAAGTCCTTGGGCCACTGCACCTGCGTGGGGGACCCGGGGGAAGCTCCTGGCTCCTGGCTTCGGATCAGCACAGCTCTGCCTGTTGCGGCCAGTTGGGGAGTGAGCCAGCAGATAGAAGACTCCCCCCCCCCCCCCCGCCTGCCTCTCCTTCTCTCTCTGTTACTCTTTCAAATAAATAAATAAATAAATAAATCTTTTTAAAAAAAACTTACAAAACTACTGCTTTAACATCAGACACACTCTATGACTGTTGCAGTGACTGGAGTCAATTCAAGCCACAGGTGTTTGTGTGTGTGTGCGCACACACATATACACACACCACACATGCACACCTCCCAAAGACATCTGTCACTGGTGCATTTATCTTGCACAATATTCTTTAGTTCTTCATTTAGAAAACGATTCCTAATGTCTCATCACAGCTGATTACTGAAGGAATTCATTCTCCAGTGTTAACCTTTCAACCTAGAACTTCTCTCTCCATTTACTGACTGATACGGCTGGGTTCAGCAAGGACGTGAGTGAACTTTAAAAATGTTTACAATACAGAAGCAGTTACTGAGACGGGTCTCAGCGTGTGAGGTTGACGTGGTGCAGAGTCCACTAGCTTAGCTGTCTATTTATGTTAGACCCACAGAACGTGGCAATCAGAAATTACCTTCAGAGACCACGTGTTGAATTCGGTTTCTTCGCTTTATGGATAAGAGAACTGGGAGCCACCGGGTCCCACACGTCGTGAGGTACAGGGCTGGACCCAGAATCTGAGATTTTCAAATGCCCAGCACAGTGCTCCTCTTACTTATTTTACATTCGTAGTCCATGCTTGTTCAACATTCCCAACACTGACGAATCAAACTGTCAGGTAGCAAAATGAACTTCAGCGACTTCTGCATGGTTTGAGAAGCTGAAGAAGTTTGCGACAGAACTGTACGGGAATTTTTTTTTTTTTTTTTAAAAGCTGCCTTTCTTCGATTTAGAGCCAACTGAATTTAAGAGACTTTTAAATTAACATATACCAACGTAGTCTTCAGAAATCGACACTGTCACTGAGAGAGGCGTTTATGTGACTGGAATCACTCGAGATTCCTTTGCTAAAGCTCAGAACCTCTGAGTGCCTGAGAAACGGGGCAGGCGTGAACGCCCGCAGGCGGGACGCTCGCAGCCCACCTCAGCGTGCCTGGGCTCCACGCGCAGCTCCTGGTCCTGACGCCAGGCTTCCCGCCAGCACAGACACCGAAGGCTCAGTTGGCTTCCTGCCACCTGCTGGAGGCCTGGCTTGTTGCTGGCTTCAGGCATGGCCTGCCCCAGCCGTGGCGGGCACTGGGGGAGCAAATTAGCGGTGGAAGGACATGCTGGTGCGCTCGCTCTCTCCCTGTGCCTCTTGAAAAATATTTAGATTTTCTTTTAAATTAAGTGGAGGTGGGTTTGGAAAAACGAGTGCTTGGCTTGAAAATTATACAGCTCAACAAACAGAGTAGTCTTTCCCGCTCCCCCAACCACAGATCTGCTGTGTTCCGAGACGCTCAGCCCCAGCGGTCATAGAGTGGGTCATATTCCATCTCAGCCGCAGCACCCACCCCGAGCTGCCTCCTGATTTCCAGTCTCCGAGTCACAGCTCTGCACCAAGCTGCTGGCCTTGCCAGGGTCTCTGTACACTGCAGGCCTCCGTGTTTTCTCATATCAGTCGCCCACCTGCCACGATCAGGATGGCATCGTGCATTCCGATTACTCTAACACACAGCATGAGCTCCAGCAAGAAGCACCAGTGAGAACTCACTGGTCTGGCAGCCGGAGCTAGTGGCTAGCTTTCTCCTTCTCTCACAGAATGTGCGTGCTTTCCTGTCTCTTGGAGACAGGCAGTTACGAATGGCCTCCCGTCCCCAAAAGGAACCGTCTGCATGCGTACAGGAGAATCGCTGCCTGGCCTGGAACAGCAGGGGAGGGGATCGCAAGTTCCTTTTAACAATGCCATGCACAGGCGCCATGCACAGGGCCCGGCGCTGTGACGCCGTGGTTAATCCTCTGCCTGTGGCATCCACATCCCACCTAGGTGTCGGTTCTAGTCCCAGCTGCTCCTCTTCCAGTCCAGCTCTTTGCTGTGGCCTGGGAAAGCAGCAGAAGTTGGCCCAAGTGCCTGGGCCCCTGCACCCATATGGGAGACCCAGAAGAAGCTCCTGGTTCCTGGCTTCGGATCAACTCAGCTCTGGCCACTGTAGCCATTTGGGGAGTAAGCCAGTGGATGGAAGACCTCTCTCTGTCTTTCCCTCTCTCTGTGACTCTGCCTCGCAAATAAATAATTTTTTTAAAATGCCATGCATAGAAATAGAAATATAACACAGTCCGAATGACAACTGCCAGTGACCTACTCATGCCACACAAGGCAGAGGAACCCAACGACAGATCCAGGGCAAGGAGGACCGGGCCATCTGCGGAACAGAAAATGCTAAAAACTGTCCATAATCTGTAAGTTATTTCACAAGTTTCTCTCCCTAAAACACCACACAATTATAGTGAATATGCTATTTAGTGCTGTCATTCAGTAAGCGTGTTCCCGTCGGGCAGGATCAGGGAACAGGGGGTCCTGCCTAAGTGTCTTCCTATGTATCTCACGTTGATATCTCTTTTTTAAAATAAACTTCTTTTTTTTTTTTTTAAAGTCACACTCGGTATGGTTTATTCTTACTGATGATCAAAACTGTACTCTAGGGGGTAGACGACTGGTACAGCGCTTAAAGCATCAGTTAGGACCCCCAGGTTGCACGTCAGAGTCCCTGGGTTTGATTTCAGCTCCTTATTCCAGTTTCTTGCTAATGCAGACCTGGGGGGCAGCAGGTGACACCTCAAGGAGTTGGGTTCCTGCCACCCATAAGTGAGAGATGAGATTGGGTTTCCCAGTATTTAACTCCAAGCTCAGGAGAGTCCTCGCTTTTGTGGTATCTGGGGAGTGAATCAGCAGGGGCTTGCTTGCTCTCCCCTACCACCCCACCTCAGTCTGTCTCTCTCATATTTAAAATTCTCAGCCTCTCAAATTTAAAACAATTAACTGAATTTAAAAAAAACCCTCAACAACTGATGTCCCCAGGGACATCTTCAGGACCATGAATTGGCGTTATAACTTAACAAGAAAATAGAGCAACTGTTGTCTCTCACCACACTTTCTGATCACAGAATACTTTAGATAATAACCAGACTTGCTCAGTGATTTTAATCCTTTCTTTGGCCGGTGACTGCAGTGCTAATCCCACTCTCCTAAAACAAAAGCAAACTGACAAAGCTGTTCTGAGCTAAGTCTACTGTTCAGAGACACGCTGGATGAACAGAATTCTGCGTACCACAATCACGTGGATTTCTACACGTGATGCATAATTAGCACAGTGACAACACACACGGGAGTACCGAGTCCCGACCTCCGCCCCTGTGTCTGCTGACTTACTGTGCATAATGACTGGGCTGGGGACTGCAACGAGATCTGAAAATAGAGCTCCTAGTGTCTGAGGCATTTCCCACGTGGCAGCCACTGCGGGAGAGGGCAGCCGTCACCTACTCCGTGGCACAAGCTCACACTTTAGAAAGCAAACGTGTGGCTGGAGACGGGCTTCAAGCACGTGCTCCAAGAGGGTGTGAATTACTTTTAGAAAATGAAATTAGTAACATAAAGAAAGGAACTCTTATTTCATGATCCAATTTGTCATCGAATGACTGTTTCGACTGGAGACTGGCGGGCTGTGACCCTGCCGCCCGCGTGCTGGTGCGCAGGCAGGAGCTTCCATTCTCATGTGGGTGTCAAGAACACCACTTTCAGGCCCCGGGGAAGCACTCTCCTCTCCGTCTATTATATTTCTGTTCTTCATAAACACACATGATCCTCACATATGAGCAGACACTTGATCTTCAAGTTGTAATGTCAGGATTGGAGGGCGAAAACAGAAAACAATGGCTGCAGGGAAGAAGGTGTAACCATACTCTCAGAATGAACAGCAAAGTGTTATTTGATGCATTATAAACACACATGGCGGAGGCGCCCGTGAGCACAACCAATTACACTGTCAAAAAGAGTGAGCCTAATGGCAACTGGAAAGAAAACAGAGCAAAAACAATCATCCATTAAAAAAGTCATATTTAGAAAAATATTCTCCTTTCATTTCCCCATTAACTACACAATCAACGGAGCTCTGTTCTTACCAGTATTCCTTTTAGCTCATTCACCGCACTTTCGGAGCCTTTTGCAGATTCTGCCTATAATTTCAAAAAGGAAAAAAAAAATTACAGAATCGCTCAGTTCTGTGACCACAAACAAAGACACATGCAGGGCTGTGCTGGTGAATTACACTGGCGACATGGGAGGTCAGACATAATTTTTAAATTCTTTTCTATGTCTTCAGGTCAGGAAAGAGTATCAGCCATATTCACACTCCCAAGCAATATGGAAAATGAGAAGCTACATTCAAAGCAAAAGGGAGTCAAGCTATCACCTTCTAAATACTGTTTGCTTACCTCTTGGTCATCACAGAAGATAGAAAAATTTTTGGTAAATACCAGATTTCAAAGATTTGGTTCCAAATCATTCGGAACTTGTTAACTGTAAACTGTCCTCCGTGGCACTTGTGCCAGGAAGCGAGGAAGAGGAGGAGGCCGAGCAAGCAGAAGGCAAGTGCCAGGGCGGAAAGCCTTCTCCGCTTCCTTGGCTACAAGGCCAGCCCACAGGGGACCGCTGTTGGTTAATTCCACAGCAGCACTGAGTGGGGAGAGTAAGGACCAGGGAAGGACTTGGCTGCCGACACAGCAGACGGCCTCTCGGGTAGGCAGCCCTGGGCCTGCACCTGCTGAGCAGACTTGCAGGCAGGCATCCAGTCTGCACGTCCATTCTCTTCTGGCCATACCATGAAGGAAACCGAGGGAAATAGAATTCTGGGTCACAACTGCCTGCCCCTTATTAACCTGGAGGTCTCTGTGAATCCCTCAACTAATTTCACAGGAGGAAAACAGCCCTGGGCTCTCCTGCCCTGCCTCCCTCCACCAAGGACAGAGAGAAGGAGAAGGCACAGGGCTGGGGGAAGCCGGGAGGCGGGCGCACCTGGGAGGGCTGTGGGCCCTCTGCTCTCAGCAAGAACACAAGAGGCGCCATGGCAACCGTGATCCTCCCCTCCCAAAAGATAACCAAGGGCTGAGAGCCTGGAGACCGGGAAGGGACGAGTGAGAGGCGGTGCCTGTGCTCAGGTGCGAATCAGACTAAGGCATTCTCTCTTCACGGCTCAGGTTCGCTGTGAACATCGATGCCCTCGGCACTGGGCAGAAGCTCTAAGACACTCATCTCTACCACGATGACACCAACGACGTCACCGTCAGGCAGTCATGCCAGTCGTCTAAGGCACACTGGGGGCAAGCCGTGACTTCTGAACAAATGCCCTGCCTAGCGCACACTCAGCGGTGCCGGCGTGCCACCCACGCTGCCCTCTGACTGCAGCCACCTCTCAGGGCTGGCCATGCTCCTGACTGGTGACGGCGTCTCAGGAGACACGGAGGGTCCCAGGCCCACAGAGCCCGCCTGGGTTACAGGTGCACAACTTCTTCCCGGCTTAATCATTACCAGCAAAACAACCCAGGCTTCCACAGAGCCAGATTCTGACTTGACACGGAGTAACGTGGGAGTGGGGGAGGGCCCGCGGGAAGCGAGAGAGGGCACCAGGGCACTGGGAGAGTGGACGCGCACAGGGGACGCGGCTTGTGCCTGAGGAAGTTTTCCCCCTCAGCTGCATTTTTCTCTAGTGGCAGTCTGGTTTTGCTGAAAGTCATCAAAATGTATTCTTTCCCACAGCGGCACTCAGACCCTCGTCTTACAGTGTTTTCTCTCCTATGTTCTTCCATTTGATCCTGCTAACAGCCCCGTGAGTTAGCCCGGGCCCAGGCGGGAGGACTCTGCATGGCTGGCCAAAGCTCTGTCCGGCTGCAGTGGTCGTGATCCGCCCTGGAGGTGGCTGTGCTGTCTTCCCTCCCAGCTACGGTGCACACCAGGGCCGCTCTCACCTGGCCTGGCTGTGATGTGAACCCCATGACCCTGGGACAGACACATCCAAGAAGGTGAGGAGGGCGGCCTTCGAGGGAGAAGGAACCAAAGCTAGTGTGGTGGGAAGATGGAGGAACAGTTTGCTGACATCTCATTCGAGTGAAGAAAGAAAGCAAAGCAAGGGAGGACGGACGACGGCCGGGAGGGCAGGGGAAGCACTGTTCCCGGAAGTTGCCAGAAACTCCATCACGGGGTCTGTTTAATGTGGACGACACAGAGGAAGGGGGCAGTGCTAAGTCAGACTCGAGACCCCTGCTGTACCCACTGGGGTCTTGTTCAGAGACACTCGATGCTCCACAGATACAAAATTTCCTCCTTGAAATGGCCTGAAATACATGTGCAACAGGAATGCCCAACCTTGAAGGAAACCTCACTGCTTCTCACAGCCTGTCTTGGTGCTGTTCTTGTCCTTATTACATGAGCTGCGCCCCCTCAAACTGGCAGCTTCGGGAAGGCAAGGACTCTGCTTTGTTTGCTGCTTCACCTCCATGCATCTGGGGATGCACTGGTACACAGAACAACCAGGAATCAAAGAACAGGGACGGCGCCAAGAGCCGCGGGTGCCACGGCACAGCGATGTCAGCACCCTGCCCGCACGGACACAGCCAACTTCCACGCCGATCTGTGTTCAGCATGGCCCAGATCAAACCCTCCCAGAACAGGCGTCCACAGATGCGAAAGCTTTTAGGACACACACGGCTCACCCTAGGCTGTGACAATCAGTCCTGCTGTAGCTTTCGTCAAATTTCAGATTTTTACGTTTTTCAGAAAGGAAATTCTGGGGTGGGGGAGAGAAGAAGCATCCGTCAGTGGCCTACCTGTGCCTTGGGCCTGGTCGTCTGATTAACGGGTCTGAGGTGAACCCCCTTTTTAATTCTATCCATCATCTCTTCCACTGCTTGCCTCTTTAGATCTGTGACTTCTTCAGCTGTCCAAAGAACACATACAAAAGTCATGTTTTATTACAAGAAAGCAGCCAATCCCTATGGTCGGTAACTTAGAAACACTGCACCGTGCAGAATATGAGTAACTTGTAAAGTTAACAGCTACCAGCCAGCACTTTTGTAAAATATATGTATACTTTTAAATCAAAGATAAAATCAGAAATATGAGAGTTGTAAACATTAACACCGAATATGTAGCATGGAAGCAAATCAGTATGGCCATACGTGTGCTAAAGTAGATTTGTACACCTGACAATGTAACAATCTGAAATGCTCTTGTTCTTTAAAAGTCCAGCTTTGCACCTAATCCCAAACAGTCACTCATCTTTGTCTCAAAGATGCTGCTATAACTGCAGCTACACCGTATGTCAAAGAAATCAGCCCAAAGAAGGAAAAGTTACCAAAATCCATCTGAGAAACATGGGGGGAGGGGAGTCAAGGAAGTTGTTTCCTCACTGGAAGAAGCCCACAGTCAGAAAATGTGCAGTAAACAGCTGAGATCTATTTTGAAGCTGCCGTCTTTTGTTGAGAAATCACATGGAAAGGAAATATTTAAGACAACCTTTTTCACATCTTTTTAAAATCATCAACCATTAAGAGAAAACATTCAGGGGCCGGTGTTGTTGTGGCACAAGAGGGGAAGGTGCGGCTCCACTTCAGCCGTGGAGGACGGCCAAGTGCTCGGGCCCTGCTGCCCGCCCGGGAGGCCGCCTGCCCCGGAGGCCTGGAAGAAGCTCCTGGCTTTGGCCTGGCTCAGCCATGGCCCTTGTTGCCATCTGGGGGAATGAAACAGCAGATGGAGGCTGGCTCTCTCGCTCTCTCTCTCTCTCTGTAGTTCTGACTTTCTAACAAACAAACAAATTTTAAAAGAGGAGGAAGAAAACACCCGGGGTGGGCAATCAGCCCAGTGGCTGGGATGCCGATCAAGTCCCCAGGTCGCAGCAGAGTGCCTGCAGCACTGGGCTCCCGCCTCTGCCCCGCCTCCAGCTTCGTGAGGTGCAGACCCTGGAGGCTGAAGGAAAGGCTCAAGGACTGGGCTCCTGTCGCCCAAGCCGAGACCTGCACTGAGTTGCTGGCTCCTAGCTTCAGCCCCAGGCAGGGAACACAGCAGGCATTTGGGGAGTGAACCGACAGATGGGAGTGTCTGTGCCTCCCCACCTCTCTCCCATGTATAGGTCTCCCTCTCCCTTTCTTTCTGCCTCTCAAAGTAAACAAAAATGCACATACACACAAATTTTCAAAAAAAGAAAACATACATCTAGCAATGAATGCAATTAAGCGACTGAATTTGATAAAAACATTGGCAAATATCTAACCTTTGCACCACCGTACCGTACAAAAATAGCAACAACAAAACTGCTGAGACACGTATCGGTTAGATGCAAACAACTCAGGTGACCTTCAGCTTAATCTGGATGGTGAGATTTGCTTCGCTTGCAGAACAGGCTGACCAAAAGCTCTGAACCATTTGGGAATGTTTATCACCACAGCGCACAGCTCCGGATGGCTCTCATGTCCCGCTGGCCAACACATTCACATTTATGTCGCTCCAGCAGAACTCCCACACGGCATCTTGAACACACTCTGCACTGCCTGCTGTATGGCAGCCACGCAGTCAGTACGTGTGGACTGACCTCTGAGTTCTGGCATTAACCGGCTGTTGAGATTTTTCCTGCCCGAGTGGGAGTAAACCCCAAAAACCAAGGCGACCACAACCCTGTGCCCAGGCCAGTTAGCACCAGGATCAGCCTTTGTGCTAATGAGGCCTAAGTCACAGCTTTTTTCCTTGCTGTAAGGTCCTTCTCTATAACCCTGGGAAGCCATTCTTCTTAAGTAAGTGCCTTGGGGAGCAATAAGAAAGTCTAGAACTTTCCATCAATCTGACCTCTGCAGACCACAGTGATGGGATCATTGCTGTGTTCAGTCCTGACTTCAAATGCAGTGTGTCAGGCTCAGCAGCTGCTGAAATAGAAACTAGAGCAGGGCTCCCCATCCACAGGCTGAGACCCCCAGGGACGTCTGAAACCACGCACAGCACCAAACCCCATGTAAGCTTCTCCTCCGACACACACACCACGCATCGCCTTTCAGATCCAGAAGTCAAGAGTCTCTTTTGCCAGACGTGGGGAACATGGCCACCAAAGTTGGAACCCATCCACCGGTGACGGGAAGATGACAGAACTGCGGGTCGACCCACAGTGTGGTCCTGAGCAGCGTCTTCCGGGCAGCCTGTTCTGAACACTCACGCAGGTCAACAGGGGTGTGAGGGACCCAGACTGCGGGAGAAATTCACGCGTTCTTCTCCTCACCCACTCATTCCCTGTGCACTGCGCGCGCGCGCGGCCCTGAGCGTCTGTTGACCCGATTCAAAATCCCGGGAGCTGAAACCCAGCTCTGCCAAGCACCTGGTTTGGGTACGGGATTTACCCCTGGGAATTTAGAAAAGAGTCTCAGAAAAACGCTGGCTTTTGCAGGAAGCCTGCCATTTTGAGCAGGACCAGGAAGAGGTGTGTGATGATGGGAACACAGCCTACCAACAGATTAGCCCTCCGTCAGCAATGCTGAACCCAATTAAACGCACCACACAAAGCCTAATGAAGGCAGACAGATGGAGAACCGTGGTCTACAGCATTCAAAGCTGCTACAGCATCTAACATAGCAGGAATTCCAAGTGGTTCCCTATATCTGCTTGCCAGAATCTCAGTGATAATTCCGGGAAGTGTGCTATCTGTATTGTGTACAGATTAAAACCCAGGCTTTAATTTCTCAGCCTTTTCCAAATGTGCAGGCTTAATTGGCCTCAAGGAAAAGAAATCACTCTTATCAGATTCCCTACTCAGGCACAACACAAGGCAACGCTAGGTTAGCGGCACAAGCTTTCTCTCTCGGCGACCCTGGTCGTGAAATAGCAAAAAGCAATCCATACAAACTTCTGAACTGTTAAGCAGTTCTAATAAATCGGCAAGAGTCACCCACGGGGAGCTCATGGTATGTTTTGTAATTCTTTCTGCAATCACGCAGTTGGTAATTGTCTCACAAAAGCGTGTAATCAGGGGGACAATAGAAATATGTAGGGTCCTGGAGATTAAAGCAAAGGGACAGATGAAGACAACGGGTCTAATGTTATTGAACTGCCACAGAAAACAAAATCAAATGTTCTCTGAGTTAGTGCTTCAAGGTCAGTCTTGGATCAAAAAGCTCCATGTAATTAATTGGGGCTTAAATTTTAAGACCTACTTGAAAAATAAGTTAGCTCCTCCAAAACAAAACAAAACAAAAAAATGAAACCCTCAGACAAAACCATCACCTTGTTACTCAGTTAAACCTCTGTTATTACCCGGAAGAAATTGAAATGAATTTCTCAATTCCACGGGACTACTTTTCTCTTTCACTTTTTTTAAGGCATTAAAGAAAATCTTATGCCACTGCAACACACGAAATTTCTAAAGTACCCATGTTCAGATCTGACGTGAGGTCATCAAGGTAACGAAAGCTCCTTGACTTCAACAAGACAGCAGGAAGCTGCCGAATGGGAGGCAGGCTCAGAAAGCCGGTGCAGGTTCCCTGGTGATGGAGCGGCAAGGTTCCTGCTGAGAGAGAGACGCAGCCCCACCCCCACTCGTTCTGCAGTGAGGCTGCGGAGGCTGTGGCTCAGAGTAAACCCTCCGGGAGCTTGCAGTCTGCAGGGGCACAGGTGTGGGCAGAATTCAAACGCTGGAGCCGGGGCACTGGCGAGGAGTGGGACAGAACTGAGAGGAAGCCGCTCCCGCAAAACACGGCAGTGCGGCACTGACCCCGGCATTAACTCACAGGGGAGGAAGAGACTACAGCACACAGGTCACCCGTCTGGAACCTGCACAGGGGCCACACAGGCAGAACAGCATCTTGCTGTCACTACCAAGGAACGTGAGAGCAATTCTGGAAGGGGGGAGGAGACGAGCAAAGGCACAGCGGCTGAGCGGAAAGGCCCAACCCAAAGCGAGACAGGCCACGAGATGGCAGGCCGAAGCCAAAGCCAACAGGCAGAGTGCAGGGTGTGGATCCTGTGCTCGTGCAGGACGTCTGCAGAGGTAGGACAACCGGATCAGGCCCGTGATCGGAGAAGCCGGCACAGCAATGATATGGAAAAGGGGGCCGGGAGGGAGTCGGCCAACCTGGGCTTGAACCAGGCGACTCCACCGGGCCTTGTAGCCAGCAAGCGCTGAGCAAACCCTGGGGAGTCCAACGTGGGCTCTACAGTCTGTGGGCATACAGGACAGAGCTCCGGGCCGGCCTCTCAGGCCTCGGCTCTCCGGAGGCTGCACACGCAACTGCTGACGGCTCTGTCAACCGGCTCTGCAGCAGGCCACGGCGCCTCTGCCTCAACCCCTTCTCCCTCCGTGTCCAACTCTCCCCTGAACTGTAGGGTCCTGTGGCCTCCCCTCCCCAAACAGTGCCTCAACCTACCGTGACGTCGCCCACGCCACCATCACCACTCCCACGCACCGCTGCACTGACTCCCGTCCACTCCCCCAGCCCAAACCCTCCCACGCTGCACTCCTACTTACAGCCTGTACTGCCCTTAGAAGAAATTCCAAACGTTGGCCACAGGCCCGAGCTCCCTCTCGCTCCCTCTCGCCCCCACTCGCCCCACGGTCAGCCCGACCAGCTTCCTTCCAGTGCCCTAACGCGCTGAGCCCCTCCCTCACACTAAGTGCAACTACTCCGCCTGACAGTTGCCCGGGTGATGCCTAGGCCACCCGCCTCATCTCAGAGCCTCTGACAGCTGCTGCACAGTCCCAACAGAAACTGAATTTGAAGACAATGCATCCACCTGGTCGGCCACTTGTTTATTACTCCCAGCCCAGCACAGCAGACAGTAACGTTTATACTTTGTATCGGTAATGTTTATACTTTGTGTCTCCAGCACACAACACCCAGCGGGTAGCTAGCTCAGCTGCTATCAACAGCAAGAATTCCCCTCCCCACCCCGCCCCGGGACGCCCCCATCTGTAGTTCCTCCCTCTCTTGTCCTTACACACCAGAGCAGCTCCCAGTACCCCTTCTTCCCAGTGCATCCCTGGGATAAGCACCTGCTTCTCTCCTCTGGACACACAGGAGAGCTTCACGGGTACCGACTGTGAACTTGCACACCTCCCTTTCAACAGCCTGCACGCAGTCAGGAACTCAACCAAGACGCGAATGCAGAAACCGCACGACGCGAATCACACGGAACCAGGCTTACCTGCTTCTGGCTGCGCTGCCTTTTCTTTCTTAGCACCACTGCCACTGGGGTGGGATCGTTTCCGGATCATGGACATGAGAGATCTTCGGAAGGAAGAAAAATGCAGGACATTACCGGAGGCCTTGTGACTGAGAAACTAAAACATGTAGAATCTAAATCATCAGTAAAAACATGACATTTCTGTAGGCGCAGTATTAAAGTAGTCGACTTTCTCCTTTCACTAACACTAAACTTTTCCTCATTTTTCAGCAGGTAAATATGTCTCATCCCTTCTGTGTAAAACCAAGTTAAGGAATGGAGGGAGAGGACTTCTGTAGCTACTGGTACAAGATATAACACATCTGTAAAGGAAAACACAAAAATCTTCGGTCTCCATGCGCCAACGTCCAGAGGCAGCTGTTGATGCGCTGGGTTTGCAGCAGAGGGGAGAGGGGAGAGGGAAGGGGAGAGGGCCAGGGAGTGCCTCAGAGAGGAGGGAGCGCGTTGTCAGCACACAGCGCCCTGGGAAACGTGGCCACGGACACCCTGGAATCTGCTCGATGCAGACAGAGTGTTTTGTGATAAAAATGTATTGGGACCACCATCTCTCCGGTCTGTGTTTTAAAAATATCTGTAAAATACAGATTCTGATCAATCTGACCACCTTACAATTTTTAAACCTTTGTATGTGAAAGACTATGGTAAGTCACAAAGATAATTCACAGGACATATAAATTACACAAATCAGTGAGAGCGAGCAGAGAACCCAATATATATTAAAAAAAGGACAAAAACCTGGAAACTCCACAGAGGAGAATGCCAAAATGTCCAATACACATAACGAAAAAAGGGGCCTGACTTCACTGTAATTAGGAAAACACAAACTAAACCCATCCTGCAGTGCAAGTCTACACTTAACAAGTGGACAGACTGCAGCCTGGGAATATCACGAGTCGGTGGGCAGGGGAGGAATTCTCGGGAGGAGGGTAACAGACACTGATGGTGCCACTGCGGAAAGCCCCCTGGCTTCATCTAGCGCAGAGGAAGAGGACTAGGAGCCGGGACCCCCAGGAACCGGTACGCTGGGCCGGGAACACTCGAGTAGCACTGCCGTGATGCCCCCAAACCCTAAGAACTCCAGTGTCTGTCAACAGCACAATGGATTCGCGTGGTACACTGTGCATCAATGAACACGGAAGGACTGCAAAATAGTGTCGCGTGAACAGAGCAAGACACAACACACACAGGACAGTCCCAATCCCATCGAGTTTCCAAACAGGCCCTGGAGACGCTCCTGGCAGTAGAGGAATTTCTGGGGCTCACAAAACACAAGCAGAGCACACTGGCACGCTGGACAAAAGCAGGGACTCCGGGAGGGCCTCCGAGTGAGGTCTCCCTCTGACCTTCCCCCGTTCCCTTCCCTGGAAGTGATTCGTGGAAACCAGAATTGCTCTTCCCCAAGGTAAGCCAAGCAAACTAGAAATAGTGCCTGCCCTTCCTGTGCAGGTACTGGCCCTAAAGGAACCCTCTGAGGCACCCCGCCTGACGGCAGGCATGAGACCTCATTCCAAAAGGGGTCCTGCCCCATGCCTGCAGGCGAAGGAATGTGCAGAGAGGCCAAAAAAAACCAGCCAGGCATCCTCAGGCGGCCCCTCTCAGCCTGCTACCATCACACCCCACCCCTCTGTCGTCAGTCTACACAGCTGTCTGCTTCTCACTGAACCCCATCACACAAGCTTCCTCTGGTCCTTTGGGTCTGTAGTCTGAAGGCTCTAGTGTCGGGCCAAACTCTGAGTCACCTGGACCTTGCTACAGGAGTGCTGGCTACAACCCTTCTGAGGGGTGAAGACAGGTACCACATCCTTTCTGCCCCTCAAAGGATACGTGTGTAGGCAGGAAAATGTTCCTTTAAAAAAAGACAAGTAAATGGGCCAGCGCCGTGGCTCACTAGGCTAATCCTCCACCTGTGGTGCCAGAACCCCAGGTTCCAGTCCTGGTTGGGGCGCCGGATTCTGTCCCGATTGCTCCTCTTCCAGTCCAGCTCTCTGCTGTGGCCCGGGAGGGCAGTGGAGGATGGCCCAAGTGCTTGGGTCCCTGCACCCGCATGGGAGACTGGGAGGAAGTACCCGGCTCCTGGCTTCGGACAGGCGCAGCACCGGCCATAGTGGCCATTAGGGGAGTGAACCAACAGAAGGAAGACCTTTCTCTCTGTCTCTCTCTCACTGTCTATAACTCTCCCTGTCTCTCTCTGTCTACCTCTGCCTGGCAAAAATAAATAAATAAAATAAAAATAAATGATCATCACAAATGGCAGGACAGTGAGTAGGGAGGAGTAGAGGTGGGTTAGGCAAGGACCCCAGAGGCCGGCGTGGCTCTGCAATGTGAGCGGCCTGCTGAGCACACGAAAGCTCGCTGTACATTATTCTGAAACAGTGGCTGTGTCCCTTAGACATTGTTGTTATTTCCCACGTAAAATGATGGCCCTGAAAAATGAATCAAGAATTTACCAGCTGCACAGTGGATGTCTTCCATGTAGTGAACGTCTAAGACACAATAAGGCTGAGGGAGATGAGCTGGGAAGTCAGCCAGGGAAAACAAACACTCAGAGGACAGGAGTGGCATCACGCAGTCCCTGGGAAAAGGGATGCCTGGACACACAGAGCGACACCAGCTCGGACGACATGGCAACCCAGTGTGTGTTAGCGACCTATTTTTAGATTTTTTTTACTTTATTTTAGTTTATTTTTAGTTTCCACTTCATCCCCTTTCTCATCATACTTTCTTAAACCTCCCAAAGAGACTGGACCATCTCCCATAAGGCACAGTTAACAATAATCAGATCCTGAGCTACCCCAGTCCCCACGCTTCTGACTTCTCCTGGTTTCTGTCCCCTATGCTCACAACGACCAAGAACGGAATTAAGTCGTTTCCACAAAAGTTGGAGATTCTAATGCACACACAAGTTTAAAATGAGCACATCTCATTCCAGAAGCTACAAGGAATGAAATAGGGTCAGCTCTCTTTGTTCGCTTTTCCCTCCCGTCACCTGCGCAGTCCATGGGTGAAGCAGGACACAGGTCCGTGTGGACCTGGGGGGAGGCGGGCGGGGCCCCCCTGAGGCTGTGGCCACCCGCTGCTCTGAGCCCACCTCTGTTTCTGGAAGGAAATCCTGACAGTGCATTATCAGGAAGTGAGCTGTACTGCTCCGAGTATTTCAATATGTTTACCTACATGGAGTAAACAGACACACTCATCAGTGCAAACCACCTAAGGGGATGAGAGAGTGGGGCAGGCACTGTGGTGTAGTAGGTTAACCATCTGCCTGCAGTGCCAACACAGGCACCACTTCGAGTCCTGGCTGCTCCACTTCCAATCCAGCTCCCTGCTGATGGCTTGGGAAAACAGGAGAAGATGGACCAAGTGCCTGAGCCGCTATACCCACGTACAGACCAGAAGAAGCCCCTGGCTTCGGATCAGCCCAACTCTGGCCACTGTGGCCATTGGGTAGTAAACCAGCGGATGGAAGATCTGTCTCTCTCTCTGTCTGTGGTAACTCTGTCTCTCAAGCAAATAAATAAATCTTTTTAAAAAATGTTCTGAGTTGAAGCACAGGCACGGTGCCCAGAGGAAAATCATCTGCAATGTTGAAAAGGAGCCAACCGTCCCGATGGGGCTCAGACTACTGAGCAAATGAATAGGGTCAGGGTTCCAGAATGGAACCAGAGCGCAGGTCCTCCTGGCCTCAGGCCTCAGCCTGGAAGGACAGCAGTGGCTCTCCTGGGCCTCAGCCTGGAAGGGCAGCAGTGGCTCTCCTGGGCCTCAGCCTGGAAGGGCAGCAGTGGCTCTCCTGGGCCTCAGCCTGGAAGGGCAGCAGTGGCTCTCCTGGGCTCCGGCTTGCTGGCTCCCCCTAAGGTCTCAGGACCAGTCAGCCTCTCTGATCTCACGAGCCAGTTCCTCACAGTACACCCATGCGTAGCTCTATCTACCTGTATCCACAGCTCTGTACCTACAGTCTGCTGGTTCCATCTCCTGGGGACCCCCAACAAACACACCCATCCCTCCCCAGGAACCACACACGCCAGGACCTGCTTTACTTTTATTACCACTGGGAAAAATGAGCAAAGCACGCTTCTTACTCTCGTCCTCTTTCCTTCCTGTTGTCCGGTCAAACGAGCGGGCAAGGAGAGGGTAAGGCAATAAAGCCACTGAAAAAGCCGATGGGCCCTCATCTTCCCCCCACTCACTTTGGGGTAAAACAAACGGCTTGGGAACAAAGTCGGAGCACCTCCACCAGTGCACTCAAAGCCCACTGAAACGCAATACACATGCAAGGATATTTGACAAGAAAGCATTCCTCAGCAAAAAGAAGAAAAATTCATTTTTTCCCTGAAAAATCATGTCCTTTACTGTTTAAAATTCTGCTTGTAATAAAAATCATTCACATTTTTCAATAACAATTTTCTTTAAAGAGCCTTATACAAGAGTTCATGCTTGAGACATTCGTGGTCCTGAGTTCCACATTCATTTCCCACTGTAACCATAAAGAGCTCTTTGCAAAACAATTCTATTTAGGTTATACTTCACTTTTAATTCCAGGGGCTCTCCACAGTTCTGAGACTAAAAATTACAGGCCAACAGCAAGATTCTAAATTGCTTTTTCATAGTTCTCCCTCCTCACAGACAGAAGTGACCTTTCCTATCAGCTCAAAATTCTGGACCTTAGAGAAAGATCAAAGTGACGAATTTCCAATTTTAAATGTCAAATTCAGAATATCTCCTACAGACTTAGCTACCCAGGAGAGAAGGAATTTTAAATACCTGGAATTCTTTCAATTGACTCTCAGATCGATCACGTGTAAAAATTATGTTGCCTTAACGACTTCAATGGCTTAAAGTAGATTATGTCATACCTTACTCAGTAAGGAAAACTAATGAGAATCTTTTTAAAAGGCAAAGTCCCACTTTCAGAGTTGTGTGGGAGGAACACGCTATGCATTCTATTCACATGGATCAGCAAAGGTGCAAAGTGTGAATAAATGGCCTCTCTGTGTGAAAGGATTAAACAAATCGCATGAGTTAATGAAAGGTTAAAAAAAAAACACCTTGCAAAAGTTTAAATGCTGTTTGTTAAAGAATAAATCATTTCTTTAAAAGCAGCCAGCATCACTCACGACCTGAGGAGCTAAGCTGTCTCCCTGGCAAGCAGGCCGCCTTGTGCAATTCGGCCGGCACACGCAGAACCATAAAGGCGGCAAAGTCTTCCTCCGGTGCGTTCTGGTGAGGCACCCAGTGCCACGCACCCAGTGCCACACAGCCGTGCTAGGCTTCCAAAAAATGCCAATCCCTGTTTGCAAACACGATTTCCTGTTTGCCAGAATCTAAACATAAATTATTTTTCTTATGGGTGGTTCCTCCTTCAGCATTTTTAAAGGTTTAAATATAAGGTTAGAGATAGAAATAATTAGCACTTTTCATTTAATTACTGATTTATAACAATTTGCGTTTAAGTTTTAATTTAGTACTTTCACTTCTAAAAGAACTGAGCACACCAGAGCTTTTCAAACTCAGATTAGTGGAGAAAAAGATGCAAACATTCTAGCGAAGCTCCAAATTCCTTGGTTTTACAGGAAATCCCAATGTTGTAGGCTGAAATTCACAGAGCATCTAAGATGGAAAACCCAAGTGCAGCTCCTGGAACACAGAAGGCACGCCAGCTCAGAACACACGTGCAGGCCACGGAACTGCTTCGCCAGATGTTTTTTAAGGCCCACACTATACACAACAGTACTTCAAAAAGTACATGGAAAACGGCAATTAAAACAATAAGTTTAGAGGTGGGCCTTCTGCATAGCATTTAAGAAACGCACAGAATGCCTGCAACCCATACTGGAGTGCCTGGGGTTGGGTCCTGGCTCCACTCCCAGTTCCAGCTTCCTGCTAGTAAGCACCCTGGGTGGCAGCAGGTGATGGCTCAAGCAGTTAGGTCACTGCCAACGTGTGGCAGACTTGGACTGAGTTCCCTTAGGCCTGACCTGGTTCTGGCTGTTGTGAGCATTTGCTGAGTGAACCAGTGGATGGGAGATCTCTCTCTGTCTCCCTCTGTCTGCAACTCTGCCTCTCAAGTAACTAAATAAATCTTTAAAAAGGTTTTCAAATTTATTATTTAAGAGACTAAGAGACAAAGAGACAGAGGCCGACAGATTTCCCACCTGCTGGTTCATTCCCCAAATGTGCACTATGGTCAGCTGAGGCTGGGCCAGGGCCGGGGCCAGGAGCACAACCCAGGTCTCCGGAGTGAGTGGCAGGAACCCGGCTACTTCAGCTCCAATCACAGCCGCCGCCGAGGGTCTTTCCTGGCAGGATGCTGGCGTGGGGAGCCAGAGCCAGCAGCAGAAGCCAGGCACACCAGTGTGGGGCAGGCTCCGTAACCACCAGGCCACAGGCGAGCTCGCTCCAGGAACATCCAAGATCCTCAGACACTAGGAGGAGCATCACACTGACCCTCAGAACGTTTTCCGAGAGAAGCAGCACCTGCTATCTTAGACTTTTTACTGCCCTGTGACCTAAGCTGATCATTTAAAAATAAATCAATAAAAGATAATACCATTAGCAAAGCCTTCAGGTCCTGTGCCAAGAGATAAGGTCTGAGGCAGAGTGGTCTTCCCGGCCGTGCTTACCTGATGGGGTTGGGAGGCGGAGGGGGGAGTGGCGGTGGAGGAGGAGGGGGTGGAGGTACTGAATTCTCAGACTGGTTCACGCGTTTCTGGAGTTCGTCCACTGCAAGGAAAGCAAGCATTCAGAAGAAAGCGGAAATAAGCAAGTAGGCCTCTTTGACACATGTAACAAAATATATAACCTCTCTCAAAATCAAGTGCTTTTTATTAAGGCAAAGTTAGAAACCTCAGTAGGAACTGCAAAACTTTTCACATTTTTTATTATCTGGCCTATCACTAATGCAAGAAGGGCCATTCGAGCAAAATGTTGCCTTCATTTTGCTGAATACACAACTTTCATAAAGAAAAAACTCAGGGCCAGGTGCTGTGGCGTAGCGGGTGAAGACACAGCCTGCATATGGGATGCCAGTTCGAGTCCTGGCTGCTCCAATTCTGATCCAGCTCTCTGCTGTGGCCTGGGAAAGCAGTAGAAGATGGCCCAAGCCCTTGGGTCCCTGCACCCACATGGGAGACTGAGAAGAAGCTCCTGGCTTCTGATTGGCTCAGTTCCAGTCATTGCGGCCATCTGGGGAGTAAACCAGCAGATGAAAGATATCTCTCTCTCTCTCTCTCTCTCTCTAACTCTGTCTTTCAAATAAATAAATAACTTTTAAAAAAGAAAAAAGAAAAATCTCAGCCAATGCCTGAAAGGTAGAAGATAGGACTGAGCAGGCTGAAGAAACATCTGTTAACAAGGAGTGTACTACTCAAACGCAGAGACTGCTAAGGCTTGCCGCTAGAAGTGCAGTGGCCGAGAACTGATTTCAAAGATGCCCTTGAGCTGCAAATCTGAATGGCTGCACGTCTCTCCTCTGCTTCCTCGTCCTCCAACACTGAAAATTCCAGAGTCCTGCTTTGTAACCAGACTCCGACACCCGGATGTCTGTAACTCAGAGACTTCCTGGTCTTGTGAAGAGCTTCTGGAAATACAAATCGCTCACTCGATTCATTCAAGCCATGCACGAATCCGGTTTCCTGAGCAGCAGCCATGGGAAAGGGCCTGTGCAGGCACGGCGCTGCTGGAGCCCGTGCCCAACTCCCGGGGACTCGGTGCAAAGTGCTCTCCCAGGTGCTGATGCCGACGACAGGGGCTCCTGTGCAAGTACTGTGGCAGTCTACACCCGCAGGCAACTTGCCTGCTCACTATCCAGGACTAGGGCACTCTGAGGGTCTGTCCATTTCCTGCCCCTGCCCCTGCCAACAGGCCGCACTCCCTAACAAGAACCCTCCAGTCATTTCATATGCGATGTCTGTCAAAGGCACAGTGCGCTCGCTGCCCTTTGCATTTTTCAGGTAGGGCTGGGCATAAAACACAGCGCTGAATCTCAAGTGTCTCAGGCTTCCACCTCTTCAGTTCACCATCAAGACGGCCTCGGCTACAGGCTACTAAAAAGAACGGCGATTTTTAAAAAATAAACTGTATCCAAGTTCCACTGTGGGTTACAAAGCACTGAATTTTTTTTTAAAGGAAAAAAAGTCTATATGGTTCTTCTGTACATATTTCAAAACTCTAATGTAAAATTAACCAGAACGACTTGAAGTGAGCACTGCAGCTGTTATAAAGGGAACGAACCAGCCCCCTACAATTACCCAGCTCCCAGCAGAGCCCTGGACCCAGGCCCGCACAGGAATCCGACTCACCTTCCTGCTAAGCCTTCCACAGCGAAACGAGCAAGTCCTTAAGAACCCCCAGGCGCTTTACAAGTTTTCCCATTTAATACACGTATTGTTACCCGTTTCCCGGTGAGACGTGAGACGTGATATAGAAAGTATTATTTCATGTGTGGAATTAGATACCCAAGATGAAGGTAGTACAAAAAAGGTTAACTCTTTTCCTCAAAAGTGAACAAAATCCAGCGAGTAGGTAGTGAATGCTCCCCCCGAGGGCGGGCCAGCGGCATCTTTGTGCCTGATCCTGCACGTGAGACTCGCAGAGGCTCTGCAGCTCACTGAATGGCCAGAGTGAGGAACCGAGGGCTCGGCTCGCATCGCCGCGCCTTCCCTCACACTCAGGGATCGGCCAGGACTGGCTAGTTGCTGCAGCGGGCGGGCAAGCTCCCAGGCCAGCGACCACGCACGGCGGCCCACGCAGCCCACGCCGCGCTCCTACCGGAATGCTTCAAGTTCCTGGCCTTCTCCTCCGAGCTCTGGTACTTCAGTTCCAGCTCCTTCTTGTCTTCCTCCAGGAGTTCCAGCTGCTGCTTGAGGCTGTGGATCTCTTTGTGCAGGGCTTCGTTTTCCAGCCGCTCCTCTAAGTCTTTGACCTGTAAGTTACAAGCAAACTCTCGTGGGGTGATGGGTTTTCCTCTTCAAAGAAAAGAAAGGGGAAAAATAAATTGTTTTTAACTTTACAACAAAGATTCTACTCTGTCCTGAATGCCACATATATTCTGGGTATAGGTAAGACTTAAAATCATTATCAGCTCTTTAACTTAAACTTACTATAGGGGCTGGTGCTGTGGTTCAGTGGGTTAACACCCTGGCCTGAAGCACCGGCATCCCATATAGGCGCCGGTTCTAGTCCTGGCTGCTCCACTTCTGATCCAGCTCTCTGCTACGGCCTGGGAAAGCAGTAGAAGATGACCCCAGTCCTTGGGCCCCTGTACCCACGTGCGAGAGCCGGATGAGGCTCCTGGCTCGGTGCAGCTCTGGCTGTTGTGGCCAATGAGGGAGTGAACCACTGGATGGAAGACCTCTCTCTCTCTGTGTAACTCTGATTTTCAAATAAATAAATAAATCTTTAAAATAAATGAATAAATAAATACCAGCCACTTTAACTTTTAAACATGGGTTCCCAAAAGTAAAATACCTAAAACTTCATTGAAAAAAGATTAACGCTTTTGTATTCATTTTCAAGAGAAAAATTCAGGTGGTATTTAAATCTCTGAAAGTCCCAATTTGGAAGCAAGCATCAAAGCCTCCAATGAAGCAAAGATCTCTGGTCCAACGGCACCAACTTTGGGAATCTGCTTTAAAAAGCCCTCAGACAAGCCTGCGAATAAACACACTATGGTCTTCTTTGTGACGGTGAAAGCTGGGATATGCTGAATGTGCACAGCACTGCTGATCTAATAAACTATGGTATGTTCATTAATAAAATGCCACACAAGCATTTCAAAATCACATACTTGCTATATACTGCCATGAGAAGATGTTACCATTATAAAATGGTGCTAAGGTATTATTTCATTTGAACAAGCAATATATACAAAATACATACACATAAAATATATTTCTGTATAAAATTTAGGTATGTATTGAAATGTGGGATTCTTGGGTAATCTTAACTTTTTCCAACATTTAAAAAATTTTTCTTAAAAGGAACATATGCTATTTTTTAAAAAAGATTTATTTATTTATTTGAAAGTCAGAGTTACACATAGAGAGGAGAGGCAGAGAGTGAGAGAGAGAGAGAGAGAGAGAGAGAGGTCTTCCATCTGGTGGTTCACTTTTCAATTGGCCGCAATGGCCAGAGCTGCGTCAATCTGAAGCCAGGAGCTTCTGGGTCTCCCATGCGGGTGCAGGGGCCCAAGGGCTAGGGCCATCTTCTATTGCCTTCCCAGGCCACAGCAAAGAGCTGGATCAGAAGTGGAGCAGCGGAGTCTAGAACCGACGCCCACATGGGATGCCCACACTTCAGGCCAGGGTGTTAACCTGCTGCGCCACAGTGCTGGCCCATAATATATGCTATTTTTTAGGACTGCAAAAACAATGCAGTTGTGTTTTACAAATTGCTTACTTGGCAAGGAAAACTTACAGACAGGTAAGAAATACTGCAAGCCCCTTGCATGAAAGATTTTCCAGAATAAGGGGACAGCAGAAGTCGTAGAAGTAGTGACTGCTATGATTCCATTCGTAAGTTGTATTCCGTCTTCAGTACCCCCCTCGACAAGGTGTCCATGCCACTTTAGTCCTGTTCCCCAGAACACTGAGTGGGCTCTAGGTCTGTGTTACTTACTGAAGGAGTTAACTGCAAATGCCTGGACTTTTTAGAGCAAAAAATTAAATTCTAGAATAAATGTGGCAGGGGAGGACATTCTCTTTCCCTCTTTTAATGTGAAAAGGTAATTCCTACCTACAGGGACAAGAAAAGAGAGAGGAAGGGAGGGAGAGGGACAGAAGGGGATGGAGGGGGGGAATTCTCCCCTCCTTCCCTGGGCCAGTGCTCTCTCCCGGGGCCAGTGCTGGTGTCCCCACCCACCCACCCACCCAGAGCCACTCCTCCCATGCGCCAGCATTTCCAGCTGAGGACAGAAGGAATCAGCTCACCACCACATTCTTAAAAACTTCAGAATCAAATATTACTATCGCTCAAAGAGACTGACAGGTGATCACAAACAGTAGCTAACAGCCGTTTCTTCACGGCTTGTTGCAAGCAGTATTTTATTTGTTGTTTTATTTCTTTGATGGAGATGGGGGGAGAGAGGGAGAGACAGAGCTCCAATCTGCTAGTTCACTCCCCAAGTGCCTGCAATGGCCAGGGTGAGGCCAGGAACTCAATCCAGATCCCCCCACCCCGACCCGGGGTGGCAGGAACCCAATTACTTGAGCCATCACCACTACCTCTGGCGGCTTGCACTGTCGGAAGCTGGAGGTGGGAACCCCACCCAGGCACTCTGATGTGGGATGCGGGCATCTTAACTGCTGCCCACCGCTGATGCAATTTTCCCTAAGTGGCTTCTTTAATTTCAGCCTTTATTCCACCCCCGCCTCCTCCTCCCTGCCCAGCGCCATGACTGCACAGCACACAGGCAGCCGTGTCCGCTGAAACAGCTCCACTGAGACACACGGCAGCACCCACTCAGGAAGTCTCTAAACACATACATTTGTCCAAGTTTACAAAATCAGACGTGCTCTCTAAACAGTTCCTACTGATGTGGGCCTTTCTTCTCCTCCCTCTCTGAATAAAACCTGTGCCCTCCCATCGAGCACTGTTACCCCAACACACCCTCCTGATGTGTGCAGTCTCTAAAAAACACAATTTCTCCTAAAGTCAGATTCCCACAGCAGGCATTACCCGATCTGCTTGTGTACCAGATCGCTTTCTCTCGCTTCTTCTGACCCTTTGGACGATTTGCAGATGACTAGGGAGCCTACAACGGTGTGCTCTAAGTTTTACTTGGACAATAAATTACATTCACATGGTAGTTATTGTTTCCTAAAAATCGATGGAAGAATCTAGTGGCTAGGGCAAACTACCCAGCCACAAGTGACTGGATGGGCTCCTCTCCTTTTAAGTGTGAGTGTGAATGTGTGTGTGTGAATGTGTGTATGTGTGTGTGACTGTGAATGTGAGTGTAGTGTGTGTATGAGTGTGAATGTGAGTGTGTGTTATGTGTGTGTGCGTATGTCTGAGTGTGTGTTGTGTGTATGTTGTGTGTGTGCATGTGTGTGTTGTATGTTGTGTGTGTGCATGTGTGTGTGTTGTGTGTATGATGTGTGTGTGTATGTGTGTGTACACCTAAGAGTCCAGAAGACAATCTCTTACCTTCTGCTGATGCTGAATTCGCTCTTCTTCAAGGAGCTGGGTGAGTTTTGCATTCTCGTCTAAAGCTTTCAGAAGCTGCTGGTCAGGGCCGGAGCTCTGCAGCAGAAGGTGGCTTTGTCTCTTGAGCTTGTTTTGTTCAATGAACATCTGCAAGAGTTCATTAAAGTGTACATATCAATCAATGCCACCTATCTTCATCAACTGCAACTTAAGCAACAGCAAAACGGCTGTAGCTTTTATTCGAAAGCTAAAAGCCAGCCCTGAATTATATAACAATTTTAAAGGTAGTAACTGCTGGGGCAGGCATGTGGCCCAGTGGTTAGTTAAGATGGTGCTTGGAGTGTGCCCCTTTCCTGTAACACCATCAGCCCACTGGCCAAGAGCAAGCTGACCAGGGCAGTGAGTCCAGGGATGCAGCAAGGCAGGGGTCCACCCTGTGGCACAGCGGGTTAGGCCACAGCCTGCGATGCCGGCATCCCACGGGGGAGCTGGTTCCTGCCCTGGCTGCTCCACTTCTGATCCAGCTCCCTGCTAATGGCCTGGGAAAGCAGCAAAAGACAGCCCAAGCGCTTCGGCTTCTGGCACCCATGTGGGAGACAGAGGTGGAGCTTCAGGCTCCCAGATTGAGGCCATTTGGGGAGCAAACCAGCAGATGGAAGTTCTCCCTCTCTCTCTGTAATGCTGTCTTTAAAAAAACAAAGGGGAGGGAGGCAGCGCTGTGGTGGATGCAGCGAGCAAGGCCGCTCCCTGCTCCGCTGGCTGCACCGCCGGCGTCCCTTAGGTGCACCGGCTGCTCCACTTCCAACCCAGCGGCCGGGAAAGCAGCAGACAGCCCAAGTACTAGGGCCCTGCATCCATGTGGGAGCCCTGGATGAAGCTCCTGGCTCCTGTCTGGCCCAGCCCTAGTCAATTCAGCCATTTGGGGAGTGAACACTGGATGGAGGTCTCGGTCTCGGTCTCTCTCTCTCTCTCTCTCTCTCTAATTCTGCCTTTCAAATAAATAAATCTTTTTTTTAAAAAAATGGAATAGAGCAAAACGGCAGTGTGGGGGCTCTAGGACTCATTCTAAACTGCTTTTCTGGGTTTTGGTCTCTCTCAGGAAAAAGGACCCTGGAAACCTGTCTACCTATACTTCAGCTTTGCTATTTTGGAGAGGAAAGAGTGCAGGCGCACGGCTTCAAGTCTTGGGGATGTCAGCAACGAGGATTTCTTTCGTCAGCACCCCCTTTCCACCCATCACTGAGGCTGACGGCCCCAGCGGGTGAACAGCAAAGTGAATCAGCCACACACGCGCGTGTAAGCGAATCAGCCACACACGCGCGTGTAAGTACAATCGTGCTGCTTCCTTCTATCTCCTCTGCCACTGCCTGGCCTTCACGTTTTGCCTTGATCTGCTTTGCTTTCTAGCATCAATGTGTAAACACACGGAAAACTCAATGTCTTCAGGTAATCTGCAGGCCTGGTCACCATCAGCCAACCTGCTTGCTTCGGCAGTGGGGGCGGCGTGCTAAACCTCTCCTCCCCAACTCGCTCCACTACTTATTCAGTTGCATTATTTAGGCTCCTGCAGCTTTTCTGGAGGACGGTGATGCACTTCAATTCTTTTTTCTTTCTTCCAAGTAGTAGGGGAATAGTATTTACTCACCTTCCATCAAACTCTGAATAAAATGAATCATAGTATTTCCAGTCAGATGTACTTGGACTGAACCTTTTGCAGAGTTCATTGCTAGCACAGCTACAAGCACAGAAAGAGCCCGGAAAAACCCATAATCTGATGTTCAAATGCTACCCCCGGAGTGCTACACTTTGTCCTCCTTCTACCCCTGGATCCCCACCAGGACTGCTTTGATGTTTCCTTAACTCCCTTTCTTTAACTCCCAGCATGCACACAGACTCAAAATACAGACCCCGGAGGGAGACCTCACTGCAGATCGGCTCCATACCATGACTGCAGCCGAGGGGTGACTTCTCAGTCCCCTGGAAACAGGCCCCAGGGTGGTGAAACGCCCAAGGACTGGGTGTCAACAAAGCAAGTGAACAAGAGGGGCTGCACGTTCATCTCTAAAGTGAGAAGACAGTCATGGCACTGGCAGAAGGCTGGGACACGGGAGGCACGACGTGGCAGTGGTCCACAGCGAGGGAAAGCATCCCTCGCCCAGCGAGCTCCCTGCACCACGGCTGGGGAGAAAGGCCGATACCAGGATACCACCACCTGAGCCAGCCGTGGAGAGGTGTCCCGGCCTCCTGAGCGGACAGCCTATGCTTAGTCCACCACGAGCTACGGGTAGCTCTTAACACAATCTCTTTCCCCTATACAGCATTTTGTAGTTTACCAAATTTTTTTTTTAAATTACGCCATTTGGCTCAGTTCATACTGTCACTCATTCTACACATGATGAAAGGGAAGCCCCAGGAGGCAGAAGGACTGCTCTGAGGTCACAGAACTAGTAACTGATCCCGGGACACCAAGTATCAAGTAAACTTGATACCATTCCACAGCTGCCTAAGCAAGCTGATCCTTAATTCAATGCTAAGTTTGCATTCAACCTCAAAAAAAAAAAAAAAAAAAAAAGCGTTACTATGTCACCCACGAGCACCTTGGAAAACACAGACATCAAGTGGGGTCTCTCCACGGCACCCACCTCTTGTGCAAACGACTCTGCTTTCTTCCGGAGGTCTTTCTCCAGCTCCAGGCTGACCTGCATCTCCTCGTACTCTTCCACTGCTAACATGGACACTGCGGACGACAGGAGGAGAAAGCAGACAACGTGAGACAACCGGCCGGGGGCAGGCAGGGAAAGCGGGGTTGTATGGTTAACGTACAAACTGAGGAAACTTCTGTGGTGAGTGGCTTGGTAACAGCAATCAAAAACCCACAATGACTCATGCCTTTAGACTCAAGGATCCCACTCCTAGGAATGCAGATCTTAAGAGACTCAGTTATGCGCATCCACAGAGCTCCGGATGCAGAGTGCTCTGGGCGTCACTGCTAAAACAAGTGGCAGAGTCCAGCCCGACATGGAAGATCAGTGAACTGAGTTACAAGAAATATTCTCTGCCATCGAAACTACACAGGAGAAGCAGAGTGACTGAAAGACATTCATTATGCTTAAAAAATAAATGTTATAAAAATGAATGCAACGTGAATTCGTTTTTGCTTTCTGTTTAAACTCAGATAAAACATATTAGCAAGCATTTCACAGAACAGGACCCACACAGAAGGCTGAGTGACACAGGGGAAGATGCTAATCACTAGGAAGCAGGAAAACATCTTTCTACACCACACCCCCCAGAGAGGAGATCCGTAAACACGGAGAGATGTGGCCACAGGAAGGCTGCAGAGGACAGAGGACCTCTGGAACACATCACACCAATAGGAATGGAACCCAATACACTTACTCACAAATAATCTGGTGTTACATTGTGAAATCAAAGATAAAAGCTTACATTCCATACAGAGCTTGGAATGTGTAGCACAACTTTCATAGCAGTATGAACAAGCAGCAAAAAAGACTGTAAACAATTTAAATGTTCACCAAGAGGACACTGGAGAAACAAATGCTGGCGCTGACTACTAACAGAATATTATGCAGAGGCGAAAATAAACATCCCCTAGCCGTGGCTGGTCTGTTCAGTGCCACACAGATGTCTCTCAGAGACACAAAAAGATGCAAGTTATATGCAGAGTGATTCTGTTTAAATAAAGTGCAAAAACATGCAGGATTAAGCAATGTGCTTATTTGGCAGAACTATAAAGAAAGGAAATATAAAAATTCAAGACAGAGGTCTGAGTACCCAGGGATGTCGTGGCCTTGTAAGCTCTCGGTAGGGACACATTTTTGTTTACTGGTGCTCTCTTTGTCTGCCATATACGCCAGAGGTATACTTAACCAACAAAGTAGTGTAGATGTAGCTTTCTTTAAGATTGGAACTACAGACACTACAATGTTAATAGTGTTTGTCTCTAGATTGCGATCCCAAATGAATCTAAATTTCCCACCAGCAAACCTGTATTTTTAAGCCATCTCCATGGTTACAAAGGAGTGGAACTGTCTCAGGTCCATTCAGGCCCCAAGAGTCAGAGCTTCACTCTCAAGAATTGCTCTAAGATAGACAGAAGCCTTCCAAAGACAGGACAGAGGGCACGGCACAGCCGTCAGAAGTGGTGCGTGGCACGGGGGTCTGCGCGCCATCCAGGGGGGCTTTGCGGAGGTGCTGCGGTGCGCAACTGAGGCACACTCACGCTGCCTTCCGCCTCGGGGCAGGCTCTCCGAGTGGTCCCTCCGCCCGGCCTGTCAGCCCTAACTGACTAAGGACTGGTTTGCTGGGTAATGACATAGAATTTCAGACTCTGCTCCCTGCAAGTCTCCTGCCTCCTCAGACCAAAGACGGAGCGACTTACTCAAGTCAGCAACCTAAGTGCTGGTTTGTGGTGTGAATTATAGGTCCCTGAGAGCTAAATGACTGTCCAACCTATTTAAGGGAGAAATTTCATGGAGCAAACAAGGACGGCTCCGACTCTCTGAAGTTGCGGGCTCTAACTCACTCTCTCTTCTGCGTCCCGCACACTGGGATGAAAAGCCAATTTTACATGTCCTGGCCTTCTGCCTTGGCTTCTGCGGGGCCAGCTGTGTGTTTGGTCACATAAACGCTGTCCCACACTAGACGGGCAGCTCTGCAGGCAAGACCACGGGGTCGGCCTCCCTGGAATCCTGTCTCCAGCACAGCGCAGCGAGACTGGAAACTTCTATGCCGCTTCCTTCTGCAAATCCACGAAGACTGAAGGAAGGCTGCAACCCAATGCTCCCCCACGCTGAACTACAAGGTCATTTCGTTTCCAAAAACACAATCACGAAGGCTGAGACCTACTACCAAGGCCAGGTCTGATCTCCCGTTAGTATTCATTAGTATTAGCATCGGCTGTAGCTTCTGAACACACAGTGGGGCCGAGGGGACGGGGAAAACAAAAAGCAACCGGCCAGGAGGGCTTCTGCAGACTGCACTTTGCATCACTCCCTGGTCCTAGCTGGGGACCATGAGCGACTCCCGGGAGACCTGATGCTGTGATGAACGAGGATGACGCGGTCACTGTCGGCCACACCCCCACAGGGGAGGTCACACTGTCATCTACTGGGCTGCTCTGGAAGCAGCCACTGGGCATGGCCCCTCATGCCCATGAGGTCTGACCTCAAGTGATGCATTTGCAAGACCTCAGCTCCCTGGCTGCATGGCTGCTAGCCAGCTCACAGCCAGCCCTCAGAGCGAGTACACAACTGCTGTACCAGTCACCCCCCTCCCCGCCCCGTCCCATGCTCCACATCTTCTCATTGGAAATGTCGTAAATACACAACATGTGTATTGTGTATTTAGGCAGATATGTATATGCTGTATAGTTATGTATATTGATGTAGATAACGAATCTCTTCTCGAACTGGAGTGACTAAATAACCTATCCAGTATATGAATGCTAAGGGGTAGCCAAGAAACAGCCGTGGTCCTAGGACGTACCCAGAACAGCAGCAGCATTAGGCGTGAGGTTTCAGAGCAGGTGGCTTCCAGGTTCCTCCAGGGGAATCACTTTTCACCGTCCCCACACTCTAAGGGGAGTGGTGAGACAGCAGGAAAGAGAAAGACTCGTTGCTAGGAAAACACAGCCCCGGAGAAGGCTGTGGCTGTGGAAAGCCATGGGCACAGGTGGAAAGTGACACCCAGAATACATCAACCAACCACACGTGTATTTGAGAAAGGAGACTGGAAAGACATACCTCTGTTGCATTTTTCTAAAACTTTCCTCTGTTCAAGAACTTCGGAATGTAAAACAGCCTTCTCTTGTTTAACTTTATTTACCTAAAAATGTGAGATTTCGAGGGAAGAAAAGACCCAAAATTGTAAAGCAGAACATATGGCGATGTGTGATACTCAGAGTGCTGTTCAACTTTCGACATGAAGTTACAATCTAAAGCAGAGACTGGCTAAGGCTTTTTATTAAAGCGTTTCTTTAAAGCTTCAAAGGTTGCTATTTAAGTTGATGTACACTTGGCCCGGAATATGTCTCCAGACTCCAGTTACCGCTGGTGTTGGTCCCTAAACATGCAGTACTCTAGCCAGCTGATGTAAAAGGCTTCATATATATTTTTTTAAAGATGTATTTACTTATTTGAAAGGCAGAATGACAAAGAAAGAGATCTTCCATCTGCTGTCCAAGCCCTAAATGGCTGCAACAGCCTGGACTAGTCCACGCTGAAGTCAGGAGCCTAAGATTACACCCAGGTTTCCCACTGCACTGCTCTGCCAGGTGGATTAGCAGGAAGCTGGATGGGAAGTGGAGCAGCCAGGACTTGAACCTACGCTCGCATACCGGACGCTGGGGCTGCATGCTGTGGCTTAACAGGCTGTGCAGCAGCACCGACCCTAAGCTTCATATTTTTAATGCAAAAATCCAATGAGACATCACCCAGAAAATACGTGAATACTCAATTTTGGATTCATTTTTAAACTTTGGTGACTTTTGACTTAAGTATAATGTGGGGAGCAACTCGGACTAGACTAAGTTACTGGAATTAAGACTTATTCTATGCATCTGCTCTCCCACAATATGGCGCTGGGAGAGGAGGAAACAACTTTTACACAGCTGTCTCCAGTTCGACCAGTAACCTGCAGGAGCTGATCCTGCTCCTGATTGGAGGCGAGCAGCGTACTCGGCATGTGGGTAGCAGAGTTGGGATTGGTGGAAGAGGACTATAAAGGAGGAGAGAGACAACATGCACCAGGAACATCTAAGGGGAACATCCGGATAACATCTGAGCAGCCGCCAAGAGAGCCGGCCGGCGGTGTGCCACTCCCCCGCGGAAGTGGAGAAAGTGGCAGGGGCACCGCCCTTCCACAGAGGTGGAGGGACGGCAGCCAACCTGGGAAGAACCAGCAGCAAACCCGGGAAGGGCCGAGCAGACAAAAGAACAGTCCAGGGTCCTGTGTCGTTCCTCCGCGAAGAGGGGGAGCGACAGTATAACACACATGAACTTTTAACATCAAAAAAACATTCACATTTGATGATATTTGGCTTAAACAAATATGAAAAATTCTCCCCCAAAAGTTTATAGTTCTGAAGTAGCTGACATCAACAGAAGACAATATCACAAAGCAGCTTTTTAAAAAATGTAAAGCTATACCTATCAAGGTGGGTAAATCTCAGATACATTGTGTTGAATTCAAAAAGCAGATCTGCTTACATCAATTAAGAACACTCAAAATACTGCGTGCTGCAGGAAACGTGTGAACACCAAGTTCAGAGCAGCGGCTGTTCAGGGACACTGGGCAGGGAGTGGGAAGAACATAGCTGGGAAGTGGCGCACACCAAGGTCGCCCCCATGGCGCTCACGCTCCATGCATTACGGTACGCAGGAGGGACGTGGGCACCTGTTATTTTGTCTTTGTACCTTTCCGGATGTCTGAACTAGTCATAATAAAACAGATTTCTACACCACCTTCCAGCAACACCACTCAGTGGAAGGGGAGAGCAGCAGCAATAAAGACCCAGGACGGAGGAGCACAGCCAGCCAGGATGTTCTTAGCCCTCTCCTAGGGCTATACTCAGGAAACACGCTCGGGGAACGGTGACAAAGCGTTCCGAACCTATCGACACTCCCAGAGTCTCTTAGTATCAGCCTTGTTGGTGTGTTTGGTTTAAATTAATAAGAGGCATACACTGTGTGATAATAGTTAGGTCCAGGACATCACCATCCATCTTCCCACCATCACAGCACTTCGCCACAGTAAGTCAATGTGTCAGGAGCTGGGAGGCTGGTGGGTACTTCCCCCAGCCTCTTCTTCAGCCACATAGGGGAGCAGAGGTCACAAATGTGGCTGCCCACAGGCGCTGTGGCACACCTGCTGGGAACTGCTAAAAATCACTGAGTCAAGTTAAATTAAGATTCTGAAGGCTGAGCCTCAAGGCATTATGGCACAGTGGTTTGTGTCTGGGATGCCCACATCCCATATCAGAGTGCCTGGGATAGAGTCCAGCCTCCACTCCCAATCCAGCTTCCTGCTAATGCACATCCTGGGGAGGCTGTAGGCGAAGGCTCAAGCACTTGGGTTCCTGTCCCTTACATGGGAGACCCAGACAGAGCTCCTGGGTCCTTGCTTCTGCCTGGTCAAGCTCTGCTGTTGTGGACATTTGGAGAGTAAACCAGCAGATGGTTGGTTGGTTGGTTGGTTGGATGGATGGATGAATGGATGGATGGGTGGGTGGGTGGGTGGGTGGAAGGAAGGAAGGAAGGAAGGAAGAAAATCTCTTTCTCTGTCACTGTGCAATTAAAACAAATAAAACTTTTGAAAAAGGGGGATTGTATATTCCTATTCTTAACACGGATTCAAAGAAAAAATTCTCCCAATACCTATGCAATTCATTCTACCTCCTGTCATAAATGTCTGCTGGAAGCAGAGAGAGAGACAGCCCTTCCCACCAAGCCCACCATCTCTGGAGAAGCACATTCCCGTCTCCATTCCTCTCCCGCATCAATAAAGGACAGGACCCGAGACAGGGACTCCCATTCTCACAAACTTCCTCACACAGTAAGAACTGGGGAAGACCTGACAACACTTCAGTGCTACTTTAGTGCTTCATTTAATAAGCTGGGCCGTGGGCACGTGAATGTTCGTCATCTTATTTTCTACAGCTTTTGGTCAGAGTGAAATGGGGGAGGGTTGGAACTGGAATGTGATGCTCACACCAGATACAGAACTTGCGGGGCTGGAGTTGTTGCAGCAGGTCAAGCCACTGTATGCACCACCAGCATCCCATATGGGGGGGGGGGGGAATTCAAGTCCCAGCTGCTCCACTCCTGATCTGGCTCCCTGCTAATACACCTGGGAAAGTATCTGGACCCCTGCCACCCACATGGGAGACCCAGATGGAGTTCCAGCTCCTGGCTTGGGCCCGGCCCACACTCAGCGCCCCTGCAGTCATTTGGGGAGTGAGCGAGCAGATGGAAGATCGCTCCGTCTCTCCTCCTCTTCTCAAGTCTGCCTTCCAAATAAATAAATGATAAGTAAATAAAAATTGAAGTCCTAACTTAGTCCCAAACACCTGAAATCATGGCAGGCTTTTACCTTTCAGGCCTAAGACACTTACTTCTTCTATCACTTCCACGAGTTTGCTCTTGAGATTCTCCAGCTCAATGGCCAGTATCTTCTTTTCCTCCTGAACAGATACAATCTGATCTCGAAGTTCTGCATTTTTAAAGGAAAAAAAAACACACCCAGAAGTTATTTTTAAAAGAAAAACTCAGCCTGGTCCACCAGATTCAAAGTGCCAGTCCACCTGCAGCTTATGGTCAGGGTCATTTAACACTAAAAAGAAGACGAGGACAAGCGTTCGCTGTTTCAGCCAAGAGTGCACGTGGGCCACCCACACCCCAGCTGGAGCACCAGGGTTCAAGTCCCGGCTCCACTTCTAATCCAGCTTCCTGCGAATGCACACCCTGTAGGCAGCAGGGAAGGCTCAAGAACTCGGGCTCTGACATCCATGTTGGAGACCTGAATGGAGCTCTGGGCTCCTGGCTTTGGTATGTCAAGCTCCAGCTATCGCTGGCATTTCAGGAGTGAACCAGAGGATGGAGGCATTCCTTCTCTCTCACATGAAACAAAAATAAATAACTCCTTAAAAAAAACTGAAAAGAAAATGAAGACCCAAAGGGTAACGGGAATCTCAGGTGTGTGCCTCACCACACCTGCCCCGATAAAGCCATGGCTAGCAGTAATTTTCTATCAGGTGACCTCACCATGTCAAATGCACCAGATCAAGTTTTCCTGACAATCTGTCACGTCCAGATTCCACTGGCATTTCAAAGCAAAAATTTTAGGCTCTCAGCAAAACAAATTAAGGCATTATACTAATTTCTTTTTTACTTCTTAATGGCCATGGGCCCTTGTCACAATATAATACCAACAACGAGATGACTACTGACTTGGAGATTTTGATGTGAAGGAAAAAATCCTGACATGCTGCCAATGTATAGGCCCTCGATTGATTTGAACCAACTCAGAATGTAACCACTTGGGGGCCAGCACTGCGGTGTGGCAGGTAAAGCCGCTGCCTGGCACCGACGTCCCATAGGGGCACGGGTTTGTGTCCAGGCTACTCTACTTCCACTCCGGCTCCCTGCTAATGGCCTGGGAAAAGCAGCGGAGGATGACCCAAGTGTTTGGGCCCCTGCCACCCATGTGGGAGACCTGGATGAAGCTCCTGGCTTCTGCCTGGACCAGCCCTGGCCACTGTTGCCACTTGGGGAGTGAAGCAAAGATCTCTTTCTTTCAAGATAAATAAATACATCTTAACAAAAAATCTTGTAGGTGTTTTGTTTCTAAATTTATTTTTTATTTTTTATTATTGGGATTTAATGAAAAACTTGTCACTACAATGAAAATATCAGCAAATCTAAGAGTAAAAGCTTTCTTTGTTAAAGTTATCCAACCGAATGTTTAAAAATCTACAAGGATTAGCATAGATTTCTTAAACAAATGCCACAGGCCTACTGTTCTGCCACTTGGTTCTTCACTGCTTTTCATTTTTCGACCTAATTTTTTACATGAACTCAGCATGCAGAAGTTCTCAGGGATTCGTCCACAACCACCTTCTCCATTGGCTGGCTAAGGCCCCAGAAGCGTAGGAGACTACAGGAGACCTAAGGGAGGGAGAGCAGTGTCCTTCTTCTCCCTCGCCACCAACACAAAATCGACCACGTCTTAGGCTGAGGGGTGGCAGAGCTGGTGAGGATGGGGCCTCCAACACACCTCCAGTCTGCCCACCAAACTAATGAGCATTGCTTTTGACAGTACTAAGTCAAAATGCTCCAACAGTTACTGAGCCAAACACTTTTCCACATTTTTAATATACACACGTAAGCACATGGGCACTTCAAAAGGTCATGGAAATTAGAATTAAAAGAGAGGTTGACTTTGGTGCAAAAAAGAAAATTTTGAAATCCATGCACAGTATTTTCATAATATGCGTTTTCGGTGAAGTTTCTGAAGACCCCGTGTGTGTATGAATAAAGTTCAGCTGCAGCTGACAGATGCGCGTGATCTCGCCTCCCTGCACTTGCTGCTGGCCAGCACAGTTGTCTAATGGTGCATACTGCACGGAACTCAACACCTGCGCCACACGGCAAGCTCTCGGAGGGCAGACAGCGAGACAGAGGGGAGAGATCTTCCCCAAGCCAAAAGGTCTTATTGGCCACATAAATGCTTATCCATTCTCCTTCATTTAACAATAGTACATTAACACATAGTCCACATTCTTGAGGTGACACAATAACTGGCTGTATCTGGAGACACAGCATTTTTTTTTGACAGGCAGAGTGTACAGAGAGAGAGAGAGAGAGAAAGGTCTTCCTTTTTCCGTTGGTTCACCCCCCAATGGCTGCTGCAGCCGGCGCACTGCGCTGATCCAAAGCCAGGAGCCAGGTGCTTCCCCGCACTGCGCTGATCCAAAGCCAGGAGCCAGGTGCTTCCCCTGGTCTCCCATGCGGATGCCGGGCCCAAGCACTTGGGCCATCCTCCACTGCACTCCTAGGCCACAGCAGAGAGCTGGCCTGGAAGAGGAGCAACCGGGACAGAATCCGGCGCCCCGACCAGGGCTAGAACCCGGTGTGCCGGTGCCACAGGTGGAGGATTAGCCTACTGAGCGCGGCACCGGCCAACACAGCACTTTCAAAAGCGCCTCATTCCAAACAAGCAACTCACACAGCACATGTTATAGCCTATCATGATTCTCAACCAAGCTAACCCCTGGACAATGACACCAGAATTTTGAGGGGTGGGATCTTAGCATCAGTGTTCATACAAAGTCCCACGCAGTCCTGACATGTGGTCCCAGCTGAGCAGCACTGTTCCGATACAAGTCAAAATTAGGCTCAATAATTAAACCCAGAGTCCCACCTTTGATTTGCTTCTGACACTGAATGGAGACGCACGTCTCGGGGGCGGCCTCTGTGTCCGTGGAGAAATCATCGTCGTCGGTGTTGATTTCCTCTGTTATTACATCCGGCCCCAGCTTGGCCATGTATAACATGCTGATTCGTTTCAGTGTTTTATTTTCTTTATTTAGCTAAAATAAAATGTAAAAACAGTCATCTTAACAGTAGTCAAATGAGTGTCTTGGATTTTTAAACAACAGACAAATTAAGTGCATTTTTGTCTTACATATCCGTCAACATTCACAGCAGGATGTAACAATTAGCAGATTCATTAAGTAAGGTTTTCGTCACGCATTTTAATATTGAATTTATTACTTTAAGATCTGAGGCCTAGATTACAACCAGCAGCTAGTGCAAAGGACAGTTACACATGACAGGGCACATAAGGAATTAAGAAAGAAGGCTGGCGTAGCTTCAACCGAATCTCAAGTGCCGTATGGTCACAGACCGCCCTCATCAAGACAAGGGGTGTGCGCTGCTGCGCCATGGGTCCTTTCAGCCCCTGCTGGCTCGGGCCCCCTCTCTTTTGGACACTGCCACTCTTCTCGTGGTTCTGCCTGATTCCCCTGGGAAGGGGCACACTTTCCCAGAGCACATTCCCATTCCTCTGACCACCACTCATCTGTCCAGGGATCAGGCACATGACCAATCAGAACCTTTCTAGAAATGCCTAGGCTATAAGCCAGAGAGGAGTTGCTTTCCCTGTGTCCGCGGTGCCAGGAGCTGCTGGCAGCCACACTCTTCCTGAGTCAAGGAAGAGAGGAAGGGGATCTGCAGGAAAGCCAGAAACAGAACCGTGTTCCAGAGAGGCAGGAAAACAGCAAAGAAGAAAGGGCTGCCCGCAGGGCTCTCGTCCCTGGTCCCGGTCCATTCCCCAACTGCTCCTGGCTCCTGGGTTCTGGGGGATTGATTCTTCAATATTCCTCTGATCCCCACGTTTTTTCCTTTCTTGCTTAAGCTAGTTCAAGATGTATTTCTGCTACCTGTATGTAGAGTCCCAGTGATGCACAAGAAAGCTCAAGACAAGTTTCTATTATCTCTAAAAAAAAAAAAAAAAAAAAAGAGTTCTGGCCAGTACCGTGGCTCACTAGGCTAATCCTCCACCTGCAGTGCCGGCACCCCGGCTTCTAGTCCCAGTTGGGGCGCTGGATTCTGTCCCGGTTGCTCCTCTTCCAGTCCAGCTCTCTGCTGTGGCCTGGGAGTGCAGTGGAGGATGGCCCAGGTGCTTGGGCCCTGTACCTGCATGGGAGACCAGGAGGAAGCACCTGGCTCCTGGCTTCGGATTGGCGCAGCGCAACAGCCGCCAACAGCCACTTGGGGGGTGAACCAAGGGAAAAAGGAAGACTTTTCTCTCTCTCTCTCTCTCTCTCTAACTCTGTCAAAAAAAAAAAAAGAGTTCTAATTGATAGTGGGAAAATAAGAATGCTAATTTACTGATGCATTTGTTACTCCCTGACGCAGAAATGAGTCGTTTTTTAGGTTTACTCATTTGACTTATCATCGTTCCTTAGCTAATGTTCATGTACATAAAAATATTAATACAAATCACACTCGGGCTAAACCTGGTCCAATGTCTACTAAAAGGAAAACACGGTTTTGTTTATGTTTTCTCTTTCCCAGACCAAAAATTAAATAAATAAAAACAGGTCTCCTGATTGAGCGCATCTGAATGCAATTTCTGAGGCTGGGCCTAAGCAAATGTAACTCATGGGGCAGCACCTGCCCTTCCTTACTTAAAGCTCACGCCAGCAGATGTTTAGGACGGCACATGTCTGCCCTCGGCCCTTCACTCAGAACTGTAATTAGGGCTCCTGGGGCTCTCACGGGGCAAGCGCAGCCCGCTTCAACCTGGGAGGTCTGAATCCTACCCTGGTAGTACAGAACCCGAACGGATTCCAAGTAGCGTGGCCGGGAGCACAAAAGCTTGCCCTGACCTCTTAGGGGAATCAGGAGGAATTTCTGCGAGATGGCTACGGGCACGCCCAGGGATTTCTCCTGGAAGGCTGGAGAGCGCCGTCCCCGCCTGGTCTACAGCTCCAGTGGACCAGGGAAAGAGATGAGGCCCATCGTTTCCAAACCCCTCCTCCTCAAGGTGGAAAAGCCAGCCGAGCACTGCAGTGCGCTCTGTGAACCACGAATGCTACCCCAGAGGCCCGAGGACCTTTCACGTCAATTCTCAAACCAGGCCACCTTTTCTGAAAGTTAGGGGGAAAACACCGACTTAAGAAAAAACTCGAGGCCTAAGTTGTAATTTTGCCTCCTGATATTTAGGCTCATGGGGCCTGGAGTTGTGGCACAGCGTGGTAAGACACTGCCACCTGCGGTGCTGGTATCCTATATGGAAGCTCGGGTTCGACTCCTGGCTGCTCTACCTCCAGTCCAGCTCCCTACTAACACAACTGGGAAAGCAGCAGATGGTGGCCCACGTACTTGGGCCCATGCACCCGCATGGGAGGTCCAGATGGAGTCCCAGCATCCTGGATTCTGCCTACTCCAGCCTGACCACTGTGGCCAGTTGCAGGGTACGACAGGAAACGGAAGATCTCTTTCTCTCTGTCACTCTGCCTTTCAAAAAAAAAAAAAAAAAACTTTTTAAAAAATTTAAGCTAATTGTTCTCAACTCTACATCATAATCTCTGGAGAGCTTTTTTTTAGATTTATTAATTTATTTGGAAGGCAGAGCTACAGAGAGAGGGAGATATATAGAGATATCTTTTATACACTGGTTCACTCCCCAAATGGCTGCAATGGCCAGAGCTGGGCAGGTCTGAGACTAGGAACCAGGAGCTTTTCTTCAGGTCTCCCACGTGGGTTCAGGGTCCCGAAGACTTGGGCCATCTTCCACTGCTTTCCCAGGCACATTTAGCAGGGAGCTGGATCAGAAGTGCAGCAGCCAGGACTTGAACAGGCGCCCACGTGGGATGCTGGGCGCTTGTCCAGCACAGTGCCTCGCCAGAGCTGCCCAGGTGATCCCACGGAGCGTCCAGGCCGAGAATCACTGATGTGGGCAAGGCAATCCCTCACTACACAAGCCAGCTCTGCAGCCAGATTCTGTCTCCAGCTCGTGATTGATACGGCAACTAACACACAGCAAGACCTCGGGTAGTGCCAGCCATTCACAGCAGGGAAAGAAGTCTGGCTTTGGAAATCATCTATCAGATAGTTTTCTTCAACCAAGGTATTCATCTAGGCATTTTCTTCTTCCTCCAGAAATGCTCACGAAAATAGTAATTTGTGCTTTGGTGCTTAATAGAAGGGTATTTCAAAAAGTTTCTAGAGAAATAGGATTAAAAGTTATAGCTTATTTCAGGGGCCAGCATTGTGGCTTGGCAGGTTAAGCCATCGCCTGCAAGGCCAGCATCCCATTTGGGCTGCTCCACTTCTGACCCAGCTCCCTGCTAATGAATGGCCTGATGACAGCAGCAGAAGGCGGCTCAGATTCTTGGGCCCCTGCTCCCACACAGGAGACCTGGAGGAAGCTCCTGGCTCCCAGCCATTACGGCCATCTGGGGAGTGAACCAGAGCATAGAAGATCTCTCTCTCTCTCTCTCTCTCTCTGATTTCCAAATAAATAAATAAATCTTCTTAAAAAAAAACTTATTTGGGGGCAACAAATTTGGAAATCCCCATCTTTTTTCATAATACATACTTCCATGAACTTTTTAAAAAAGACTTATTTATTTGAAAGGTAGAAGGACAGAGAGAAAGGGAGAGAGAGAAAAAGATCTTTCATCCCCAAATGGCCACAACAGCCAAGGCTGGGTCAGGCTGAAGCCAGGAACCCAAAACTCCGTCCGGGTCTCCTGTGTAGATGGCAGGGGTCCAAGTACTTGGGCCATCTTCCTCTGCTTTCCCAGGGGCATTAGCAGGAAACTGGGTCAGAAGTGGAACAGGTGCTCATATGGGTGTTGTTTAACCCACTGCTCCACAATGCCTGCCCCTCCGTGAGCTTTTTGAAGACCTGTCATGTGTTACTTCCCAGCCTACCATCACAGTCCTGCCCTCAGGAGCGCTTAAAGTCTCTTTCAAAGAAGGCACCAAAATCCCCCTACTGACTGCGTTTCAAAAAGTTATAGGCTCAAGAACAACCTCAGCTGGGAAGTTGCCTAGAAGTCTTCCCTGAAACACTATTTTCATATTTTGTTTAGGTTTTTTTTTCTGTTTATTTATCTTAAAGATTTGAAAGGCAGAGAGACAGAGATAGAGAGAGACCTCTCCCATCAGCTGGTTCACTCCCTAAATTCCAACAACAGCTGGGGCTGAGCCAGGCTAAAACAAGGAGCCGAGAACTCAATCTGGGTCTCCCACATAAGCAGAAGCCCTGTCGGCTACCTCCCAGGGTGAGCATTAAAAGGAAGCTGGGTTGGAAGCGAATAAGCCAGTACACAAAGCACACACCTCGACACAGGATGCGGGCATCCCAGGTGACGGCTTAACCACTGCACCGAATACCTGCTCCTGTTTCCATATTTTGAGAAAAGACATCTGACATCTGACATTTTTGAGAATTCAGTACTCAAAAAACGTTAGCTAAGCAATTTCACTGCAGCTACTCATCAAGTTACAGGTTCCAGGCACATTATATGTTGTTCCAGGTCACAAGGCAAAAACAAGTGTTTGATAACCGTCCAGTGACAGGACCTACCGCCATTCACATCTGGGCAGAATTGAATGACTGTTTAAAGGTGCAAAACCAGCAAGTTAAACAGCTCTGGATCATGCAACTTAAATCCTGGCCCACTCTTACCAGTTTCTCCTACACATTTTAGCAAAGTAACCACACCTATTTGTAAAAAAATTATGAAGTTTCATAAGAATTAAATATTCCACTTGCCTTTTATTTGATGGCAAAGATTTGGGAAAATAATATTCAGAGAAACTTTGCTGCTCAGCAAATGGAGCTACTTTGAAAAATGACAACTGATTCCTAACTCAGAATGTGATACTGCCACTTACTGATCACACATACCATGCAGCCTCCGGATTCCACACGCAAAGCTGGAGTACCATTTACAGCCCAAGAGCACATCTGTGTATCTGCGCTGTTTAACTGAACTGGTGTTTTTGAGAGGGAGTGGGGATTGTTTTTGATTCCAGGCCCTGTGAGGTCGTTTTGTAGCCTAAGTACAGCCTATACGTGCATTTTCAAAAACACTTTTTAAAGAACAGTACACAGGTGGTGTAAGTTAAGGGTCCTGTAGTTAAGATTAACTTGGAAAAATGACCTTAGGTATTAGGTAAGACGTGGTGAGTGACAACCAGGGCTGAATGCAGCAGCCAGCTGGCCACCGCTCAACACACAGCCTCCAGGGCCACATCCCTGAAGCTGGAGGGTTTGGGGTATTCCTAATAAGCCAGCCCTGGTCCACCCTGACATTTAACACAAGACAAGTGGTCACCTGTTAAGTCAAACCAGAGGGAGGACAAAGTAAGTTTTTGAAGCAGGCCATGTATGGACCAACAATTAAAGTGCACCACAAAGAAACAAAAGTCCACACCGTCTCTGTTCCCAGCACTAAGTCTAGTGCATCCTGTCACTTAAGCTGAGACAGCACAGTTCAGGGAGCAGAGCCAAGTCAATTAGTGCCACACATGCCCACAAGGACAGAATCAGAAATAAAGCCTGCAGATACTGCCCCAAACCACTGCTTTACAGAAACTCTGCCCACGGGGAGGGGCCCTCACTGCCCTGGCTTTGGAAGTGCTATGGTGACAGGAACACTTGGTAGTCACAAGAGAAGATGCAGACACCATCTGCAGACACTGGAAGACTCAGGGCAGCCATCAGGCTCCATGTGCATGTGTCCTCTGTCTGCTCCACGGAAGAAATAAATGAAAAAGAATTTGCACAGTATTATTGGCGAGTGAACTCTAGTGACGTGCAGCAGAGTAAAAAGGAGGTGCCAGTGCCCAGTTATCGCTGGTCTTCACAGCAGTGGCCATACTGCTCTGTGTTCCTCAGACAAGTAACAGGACAGAAGTTACACTCACAGATTTACATTCTTAGGTGCGACTGAGTATCTTACAAATTCTAATACCATGCTGTTATACAAACAATTCAGCAAATTCCGCTGGTAAGCACAATGCTAATGCATACGAATTAAACAGATTTATTTATTCACTTATGTATTGGCAGTAGGATTTCAGCCACATCCAAAGAAATACTTTGGAAGTGGGCGATGGGTAGGAGGGAAAAAGAAGCCCAACTAGCATTACTAATGAAATTTGGTTGAAAATTGCTGTCATCCTTTTTCTGATGAAGTGGTTCACATGCATTTTAGCTAACCCAAAATACATAAGACAGAGATGAAAACATTCTTTAATAATAATGTGCTTCTGATGAGACAGAATATAGAAAATTACACACTTGGTAAATTCATCAGCTAGAAGCAATCAGTGGGGCACCAGGGGTCACCTTTCGCACGCCCTCACTTTGCTATCACAAATAAGCACCTGAAATGTAGGGCTTCAGCTGACTTTCTCATCTGATTCAGATGTGAAACACTCATTGCTCTTCCATGTCACACCAGGTTAGTTTTACACTGGGTTAGCATTTTAACTAAATGCACAGACATTCAGCCGGTCCAGTTCAAAGACGTGGCTGGGGCTACTTTTCCCAAGCAAAACACACAGATGCTCAAACACACACAAAGGCTTCCTTTACAATCAAAATAACCCTTGCATTAAGGCAGATAATTGCATAATCATAATTCCACGATTCTGAAACCATACAACACTCTCCTTGCTGTCGGAGTAGAGAACTGATTAGAGAACCAGAAATGTAACCACGGACAAAAGTCACTTTTCAGAAGCACAGTTGAAATACAAAACAAAGCTCAGATAAGGATTCTTCATCATCGTCTCACCTTGGTTGCCAAAGCTTCGGCGCTTTCTCGACAAGTCTTCTCTATTTCAAGATGGTTCTGCATGAAATTAACTTCCTCTATAACCATGTGAGAAACTAGGAATGAGGGGAAAAAACATCTTAGCATTCAACGATGAGTCAGCTGTTCCAGGGGCCCACGCATCGCCCCATGATTAAGAATACTCTGATTCTTAGCGAGCCAGACCATCAGCCATCACCGACAAAGTTTTAAGCAGCTGGCCTGAGCAAAACTTAGCTAAAATTCCAACACCAACAGAAAAAAAGAACACAACACAAAACGTTTCGCTGCTATCTTGTGCATTTTTAAGAAAGCTATTTCGGGTGTTCCTAGTTGTCTATTTTCTATGTAGTCCTCTATTTATCCACAGACGTATCTACTCATTTAACAAAAGAAATCTCCCATAGATAAAGAGGGCTGGCAACACGACTTCCTTTTCTTAGCAGGATATAGCACGTGGATCTAATAAGGAAAATTACCCAATAAGAAATCCAAGAAAAACAATTCTTAAATTGATCTCATGAATGAAATAATATTTGGGTGGCTATGCTAAGCACTGTAAGATTAGTCTCTATTTGTTAACAAAGTAGCTACTGTTATTTCATGAACTCCAGGGCAGAAAAGTATAGCAATAAGGTGAATGTAGTACCTGACAATGAGAGCATACGCTAACAAGCCGCCTCTTACATCACAGCTTGTCAGGAGTAGCAGGGAAAAAATTAAACGTCACTTGTCTTTTACCAATACTTAAAAAACAGTAAATTTTATATTTTTTGATAGCTGGTTAATATAAATGGAGATTTAAAGGTGCAAAGTAATTCAGAACTTTAATTACATTTTGAAGATTGAGCAAGAAAACTACCAATTCTTCCCACCCATATTTCTAGTTAAACGAAAACTCTCAGAATCTCAAACATGTATACTTATTGACATTTGTTTGGCTTAAAAAAAAATTTAAAGAACACCCAAATGTGAAACCCAACAAAGTTAGCAAAAAGCACTGGGCTCACATAACACAAAGAGAGATTACTTTTGCTTCATTTAAGCTTAATTAACCTGCAATTATGATTAAACTCAGGGGAAAAAATTTCTCTCCAAATTAAATACAAAAATGTATTACTTCCTAAGACTGTCCAAAGTTCTTATTATGTTAATATTCAAATTCATAAAGCAGCACTAAATGGCCAGAAACATCTCTAACCTTGACATTTTTTCAGGGGTAATAATAATCTGCCGCAAATGCAGGCCAACCAAAAACCACTTAACTAATTAGTAGTTGCAGTCACCGAGAAAAACATGAATCAACACTGTTATTACAAGTGGCACATTTGAGTGGCATCTAATTATGACTTGATGAGCACGATACTTGCATTATCAACATTACTACTGCATCCCATCAGGGCCTAAAAGCTGCTGATGGCATTGACTTCGAGAAACTCCCACTCAATGGTACGGCAGCACCCAACAATCGGCTTGGCAGGGCCCCCCTCACTAAATGACACGTTAAGCGTAATTACTGGTAGACATTGTAAATAAACAGGATTGGAAGTGAAAATTGTACCAAGTGCATAAGACACAATCTGACACATTGGAAGTGGCAGCCTTAATTGAGAGTTTCTTTGACTGCTCAAGATCATTTCAACTGCATTTCTCAGAGGACAGTGATTATAACTGTGGAGACAGACGGCATAATGGTATCAGCACTGCTGACAGAGCAGTGAATTAAATTGTATCTGCTGTTGTGTGAAAGCCTTGATGAGAGGTACAGATGCCTTAGTGGTCTTATCATTATAACACAATGGTCATGTTGTCATCAACCTTTCTGGCTCCAATTGAAAAGAAATGATTGTGTGTTGAGGCTCCCCCCCCTCCACCCCACCCCCCTTCTCCTCTTCTATCTCTTGTTCTGAATAGAACCAATTTTCAGAGAGCTATGAAATCACGCAATAGGTCCTAAAATGCAGCTGCTTGGCATACAAACGGGTCCCCATTAAACTGGAATCACACACAATATGTGTTTATGCCAGAAGAACAAATAGAAGCTGAACACAGGCCAAGTTTATTCACACACACAAAGCCCATGTAGCTCTTCATCAATATAATTGCCTTTTATATTGTAGTTTAAATAATAGGCTCTATTATTTCCTTAAAATCCTAATATTCCTGGCATTTTATCACTATGTTTACAAGGTAGGTTCTTCAAAAATGTGAAGGAAAGAGAAAAGAAACCTATACAATTTTTACAACATCAAATATTACTTTGAATTTTTAGTCTTAACTACTTGACATCTTCTGCCACAATCTGGTATTTCCACTATCATAACAAAAATATAAACACTCTGTATTTTTCATAGGAATTTGACTTTTTATTCAATAACATTCTTGCTCATGAAAGAGTAAGAAAAATCATTCCAGTCGTGAGGTCTAGGCCTAGCAAAAAAGAAAAAAAAGAGAAACATTTATTTTCTAAACATTTGGTAAAAAGCTGCCCTGTGATTTAACTTGATAAACTTAGCTAGGGAGTCCTCATCCACACTTTTTCCAGTTCTGATGGGTTTTACTCCAGCAGGTGGAGATTTTTTCTTCCTCAAAGATGAAACAGTAGAAATCTTAAAACTGGTCTTTAACGTTTAGTTTAAGAAATTATCCCAATCCTGTGGCCAGCACTGTGGTGTAGCAGGTAAAGCTGTGTGTGTTCCAGCTGCTCCACTTCTGATCCAGCTCCCTGCTAAAGGCCTGGGAAAAGCAGCAGAAGACGGCTCAAGTCCTTGGGCCCCTGCCACTCATGTGGGAGACCCAGATGAAGCTCCTGGCTTCAGCCTGGCCCAGACCTGGCCATTGTGGCCATCTGGGGAGTGAGCCAACAGATGGAGGGTCTCTCTCCTTCTCTCTCTCCCCTGCCCCTCTCTGTAACTCTTTCAAATAAATAAGACTTTAAAATCTTTAAAAAAATAAATGTATCCCAATGCTAAACTGGTAGCACAAAAATCTGCTTATCAACATTCTACGTTCAGAAGGAACAATATATTTCAAAGAGCATTTATGTCTTTAAAAAATCTGTTCTCATTTCCTAAACCAAAAATTAGACTATCATATGACAGCAAATGTAAATACTTTTGAAACATTTATTTGCAACTTTCAAAGAAGGCAGGCTTTAAAGCTTTTTGCTGTCCATTTAATAATTTAAATTAAATCCAAGTTCCTACACTTGGACTTGGCTCACAATATCCAAATCCATGGCTACTCCATCTATCATATTTGCATACCTAAATGACATGAAGTTTTAAAAAGATGGGCTTTTAATAAAGTAACCTAACACTGAAGTTATATAAAAACAAAAAATACTAATCTTCCAGAAAAAAATACACTGAAATATGCAGGGTCGGCAAATATTAAAACAATGAGTGTACTGACTTTCGAAATAACCCAAGGTCAGTGGGAGTGGGTGTGAGGGTGCCAGCGAGTTGGTAACCATTTAAGATGAATGATGGATGCCTCGAGTTTCATTATACTGGTTTTTTTCCACTTTTGTCTAACTTCAAATATTGTCATAATAAAAAAAATTAATGACCTAAGAACTCAAAAGTACAGCCTACAAGTATATGGACAATTGTTTCTTCCAGTCTAGTTTGAGTAGTAAAACATCTCTCTCGTGTACCACGGAATGCCACAGTGGCACACGCAGCACTGTGGTAAACATGGTTCGCTTCTTGGTGGCGCCTGTGCTCAGTCAGAACAGGGACGCCAAGGCTTATCTGGTTCTCTCGCACAATGTTGCCTGGGGAGCCGGTGCTGGCGTCTGCGTGTTTGCAGGGCTGAAGAACATCAGGGCTGCGTTCAGGTGTGCACACCCTCTTACAAGGATCCGCTTAGCAAGCAATGGCCATCGCCTCTCAGCCTCACCCTGAACCCTGCACCTGGCTCCCTCCGAGCCCACACAGGCGGCCTGAAAGGCAGGAATTACCGCATCGAGGGGACGCCCGAGGACGTCCAGAGGCCCCAGGGACTTCAGTCCTGGAGTCCGGCCCAGCCAAAGCCACTGCAGAGGCCTCCACTTTCCTGTGGCACCTTCTGGCTGGCTTCACAGGGAGGCGCCACGGCCCACGACGGTGCCCCTCCAGATACCAAGGCCAGCACTGCAGGGCTGAGAGGACCTCGAGGTGCACGCGTGGATGCGGCTGGATGCCTCTTCAACCTGAGATTACCCAGAGAGGATTTCACACAGCAAGGGAAACGCCATGAGGACACGCGAGGCCCAGTCCCCCTGCCTGAGGCATTTGTCCGGGGAGCACGGCTTCACCCCAGGGTCGGGGAGGCTCAGGACGAGCTGGCCAGGGGCCAAGAATGGCACGGATGTGGAAACCAAATCCATGTGTCCCGGGCAAGCACCGAGGCCTCACCCGGCCACTCTGGCACATGCCGCCAGGATACCAGCTCTCAACCCCAAGGCAAGACCCCAGTGTCCAGCAATCAACTCCCACGAGGAAAAGGGCGCGAACCATCGGCAACGAAGGGCAACGGTGTCCTGGGTGGGCCAACCGAGCCGTGCTGTGTACTGGGCACGGGGAAGCGCACCCAGCGTGCGGATGGGCCTGTCATCCGCCACCAGCCTCTCACTGGTGGCCAAACAAGGGCCTCATGCTCTCCAAGTCCGATATTCCTGCCCCCGTTCACAACCATGAACCGTGTATTGCAGGTGCACGGATTGTTGTTTTTGTTTTGAAGGAAGTTTCCTTGTTCCTCATCTTCTCGCCTTTTGAGACTGAGCAAAGGGTTTGCGCTCCTTTCCTGCCATCCAAACTTTAGATTCTACAGGCGAATTAGGAAGGGTGAAAGTTGAATGAAAACAACAGCAGAGGTTGTTCTGTCCACCTCTCTAAGAATTCACACTTTTGGGCCGGCGCCGCGGCTCACTAGGCTAATCCTCCACCTAGCGGCGCCAGCACACCGGGTTCTAGTCCCGGTCGGGGCGCCGGATTCTGTCCCGGTTGCCCCTCTTCCAGGCCAGCTCTCTGCTGTGGCCAGGGAGTGCAGTGGAGGATGGCCCAGGTGCTTGGGCCCTGCACCCCATGGGAGACCAGGAAAAGCACCTGGCTCCTGGTTCCTGCCATCGGATCAGCACGGTGCGCCGGCTGCAGCGCGCCGGCCGCAGCGGCCATTGGAGGGTGAACCAACGGCAAAGGAAGCCCTTTCTCTCTGTCTCTCTCTCTCACTGTCCACTCTGTCAAAAAAAAAAAAAAAAAATTTAAAAAAAAAAAAAGAATTCACACTTTTGGGCTCTGAGTGGCTCATAGGGAAAACTATATTTAAAAACAAACAAGACGCTTTCAAAGGCATTTTAGAGGAAGGGACAAAGAAACGGGGCGTGGAAGCCGGGCTCATGTGCCACTCTACGGAGAGATCCGGGGCAAGCTGCTTCCATCTGTAAAAACCCAGGAGATGAAATCCGTACCGCCTACCCCGACCAAACACTTTATAACTCCACCCACAAGAAACGGACGCCACCAGCACTGCTCAGTGTGCCGGTCCACTCTCAGCCGCTAAGCACAGCAGCTGGTAACGATGCCAAAGCTGTGACTCCCTCCCACGTGACCTGGGCCAGCACAATCGCAACATTCCAGGAACCTGCGCTAGGGCAGGAGGCCCCGCCTGACCACAACACACGGCCCCAAGCCGCAGGCTGCCCTCCAAAGCCAGGTACCACCGACAGGATTCCCCTTTGGGTTTCCTGGTTACAGCCAGACACTGAAATAAACCGGCTCTTGAAACTGAACCACAGTGCGGCACTTTTATGGCTGTTTTACCTTCGACAAGAATAAAATGTTTTACGGTGTGGTGCCCAAGTCAACACTTCACGCTGTGATCTCGGAGCCTGACGAAGCTGCAGAAGCAGGGAAGGGCCTTGCTCCAAGGCCAGGACCCTTTCCCTGCAATGGTCGGGCTTCTCGCCCTGCTGGGTCTGATCAGAGCTCTACCTTAGCTGAGCAAGTCATAACTGATCTGTGTCACATTTTTTAAAACCAGCAAACATTAAGAAGATGAATAGCACACATTTTGTGGGAATAAAACTTTCCTTAGAGCTACTCAACCATTCAAACTCTTAAAAAAAAAAAAAAAAAAAACTCTAAGCTTGTGAATCTAATTCTCCTCTTGCTAACTACTGAGGCACACGTGACATGTAAAACGCTGGCCACATTTGCTGTATACCCTTTGATGAGCCTGGGGACAGCAGACACTCATGAAGCAACCCCACAATCAATGCCCATCACCTTCCGAAGTTTCCTCCTGCCCCTTTCTTATTTATTTACATTTCTGTGGCAAGAATACGTCACAGAGGATCTGCTTGCTAGTGAATCTCAAGTACACACCCAGGGCAGGATTTCTCGCTAACAGGCCCCGTCTCCTGCAGAACTCCTTTCTCTACAAATTCACCTAAGGAACTACACAGGTCACGGTAAAGACGGATGTACAGGAGTATCTGGCATGGCATGCTTTACAACAGCAATAAACCAGACATAATCCGCGAAGGCTTGTTTAAATAAAGCAAGGTGCTGTCACCAGGGGCAACAATGAACTGATGCACACCTCTACTGACAGGCCAAGACCCCAACGCTCTGCTTGCAGGGAAGAAGCAGGCAGCAAAAGCGGGACACAAAATATGATCACGGTTCCTGTAAGTCCATAATTTCACAAGCAGAAGACCAGGGAGAACTGACTCTGAATCACTTAAGCAGACTTTTCTCAAGCACTCAAGGTAAAGTCGTTTTCTTTTCTCCTTTATTTGTGAATAGTAAAACTCTTCCATAACGAGTAAAAACGCTCATAATGACTCATTGAAACAGTAACGCTTATTCCCTTTCTTTCAAAACCCAACACCAGGGCATGGGGGGGTACGTGGGAAGGAACTCCTCCTCTCTCACAGGGCCGGCGCTGAACAGGCCGTGCGCCTCTACTCACACAGTCCCCAGTGACGTGCGTCACGATAATCCCACCGCAATGCTTACGTACTTTTCTGAAATTCTTCCAGCTTTTTAACAGCTTCATCTCGTTCTTGCCTAATTTTGTCACACTAAAATGAGGGGGGAAAAGAAAGAAAAGTTAATTTGCATCATAAATTTTAAGTTTGGAAAGGCAAAAGAAAGAACCACCTTATTATAACAGCATTTTTTGGAAAACAAAAGAAAATTAAAAACCTTAGGAGAGTAACCACGGTCACCTGGTATTTGTAGCATCTGCAGCTGACCAACTTTCTTGGACTTTCCCAGTCGCCACCTCCCTCTTGCTATCCCCTATGTAAGATCCTGGGGTTAAAATGCGTTCGTTCTTTAAGACAAATGTTGTGCCTCTTCTGAAGGAAGATGATGCGGCGAACACCCACCTGTACCCCCGTCAGGCGCCCACAACAGCTTCACCTGTGCGGAACACCGGTGCACACCTGGAAACGGACGGAAAGCTTCCGGAAGGGAAGCAAACGCCACCACACCCCTGAGGACTCTCTCCACTCCGGAGATCTCTGTGTCCCCAGAATTCCGAATAGAAGGCAGCAAATTAAAGGGAGAGGGGATCAAATATCCCACAGCAAGCACGTGTCACTTACATAAATCGACTTTTCATTTTAAAAAGTGGGAGGAGCCCTTTCGGCCGGAGTGGCCATCTTCCAGTAATTCGCCAAGATGACGAACACAAAGGGATAGAGGCGAGGTACCCGGTACATGTTCTCCAGGCCTTTCAGAAAACATGGAGTTGTTCCTTTGGCCACATACATGCGCATTTACAAGAAAGGTGACATGTGGACATCAAGGGAATGGGTACTGTTCAAAAAGGAATGCCCCATAAGTGTTACCATGGAAAAGCTGGAAGAGTCTACAGTGTTACCCAGCATGCTGTTGGCATTGTTGTAAACAAACAAGTGAAGGGCAAGATTCTTGCCAAGAGAATAAATGTGCGTATTGAACACATCAAGCACTCTAAGAGCCGAGATAGCTTCTTGAAACATGTGAAGGAAAATGATCAGAAAAAGAAGGAAGCCAAAGAAAAGGGTACCTGGGTTCAACTAAAGCGTCAGCCTGCTCCACCCAGAGAAGCCCACTTTGTCAGAACCAATGGAAAGGAGCCTCAGTTGCTGGAACCCATTCCTTATGAATTCATGGCATGATAAATGTAAGATAAATAAGACCTAATTGAAAAAAAAAAAAAAAAAAGAAGTGGGAGGAGGAGCTGGTGCTGTGGTACAGCAGATTAATGCCCTGGCCTGAAGCGCCAGCATCCCCTATGGGCGCTGGTTCAAGACCCAGCTGCTCCATTTCTGATCCAGCTCTCTGCTATGGCCTGGGTTAGCATTAGAAGATGGCCAAGTCTAATCCTCTGCCTTGCAGCGCTAGCACACCGGGTTCTAGTCCCGGTCGGGGCACCGGATTCTGTCCCGGTTGCCCCTCTTCCAGGCCAGCTCTCTGCTGTGGCCAGGGAGTGCAGTGGAGGATGGCCCAGGTGCTTGGGCCCTGCACCCCATGGGAGACCAGGAGAAGTACCTGGCTCCTGCCATCGGATCAGCGCGGTGCGCCGGCCGCAGCACGCTGGCCATGGAGGCCATTGGAGGGTGAACCAACGGCAAAGGAAGACCTTTCTCTCTGTCTCTCTCTCTCACCGTCCACTCGGCCTGTCAAAAAAAAAAAAAAAAAAGAAGAAGAAGAAGAAGAAGATGGCCAAGTCCTTGGCCCCTGCACCTGCATGGGAGACCTGGAAGAAGCTTCTGGTTCCTGGCTTCAGATCGGTGCAGCTCTGGTCATTGCAGATTGGGGAGTGAACCATCAGATGGAAGACCCACCTCTCTCTCTCTCTCTCTCTCTCTCTCTCTCTCTCTCTGCCTCTCTACTCTGTGTAACTCTGACTTTCAAATAAAAATAAACAAACCTTTAAAAAAAAAAAAAAAAGTGGGCAGAGTCTCTGAGAAGACCCAAGGAGGGAAAACCAACCACTAGAGCCTCGGGCCTTCTCAGGGTAACTGCACAGGAACCAGGTCTCGCCCACAGTAACAGGCTCTGACGATGTCAGTGAAGGCTTCATGAGCCCAGCGCTCACTGTGAGGACGGAATCAGTCTACACTGGATTTCATATAACAAGGAGGTGTAACACACTGTATAGCCATTTTCATCAAAAGTATCTAAAACGTGAAACGCTGAGATTTGTTCTGGGAACACAATTCCCTATGAGTACTGTATACGGAAAGCACAACTTTAAATTATACTTGCTTCCTGGTCTGTCAAATATATTGGGATTTCATTCCTTTTGCGGCCTGTGATTTCAAACATCAATGGCTAAAGCATAACAATGCCAGTGGTCATTTGAAAAACCCACATTAACACAGTGCGCTCTTGTCATCTATCAGATCGACTAAAGCTGCAAAGTCTGATGCCAGGAGCTGGAAACCTCCCCATGCTGCTGGCGGACAGGTAAACTGGTTTAATGACTTTGGAAAGAAACTTCTAACTAATGTGAAAATACACATACCCTGTGACTCAGCAATTCTGCCTCTAGGTGTACACACCCAGAGAACCTCTAGCAATGAGTCCAAGAAGACCTGTACAAAAATCGCCAGGATTTATGATGACAGTAAATCACACATGTTCATAGAGAGCAGGGAGGGCTGGCTCCGCGGCTCACTAGGCTAATCCTCCGCCTTGCGGCACCAGCACACCGGGTTCTAGTCCCGGTCGGGGCGCTGGACTCTATCCCGGTTGCCCCTCTTCCAGGCCAGCTCTCTGCTGTGGCCAGGGAGTGCAGTGGAGGATGGCCCAAGTACTTGGGCCCTGCACCCCATGGGAGACCAGGAGAAGCACCTGGCTCATGCCATCGGATCAGCACGGTGCGCCGGCCGCGGCGGCCATTGGAGGGTCAACCAACGGCAAAAGGAAGACCTTTCTCTCTGTCTCTCTCTCTCACTGTCCACTCTGCCTGTCAAACAAACAAACAAACCATAGAGAGCAGGGAGAGTGTTACACATATAACATGTAACACGTGTTACACGTCTAAAGCTACATGTCTCAACATCCACAGATCTCAAAAAGCATAATGTTGAATCAAAGGAGTGGCAGATTTCTATCAAATGACTGCTGAAGCACACAAAACATTTCACATATTTATGTTACAGATGCGAAGTGGAAGAGGACAGATTCTAGGAGTCAGGAAAGGGAATGGGACCAGGGTGGGGGACACAGGGGACCCTTCAGTATTCCCTGCAGCTTTTTAATTTAAAAGAAGTTACTGTTGTGCAGTAGGTATTTGGCATATTATCCTTTGCTCTTTTGGGGGCTTTTAAAATGTTTTAGAAATAGAAAAGCAAGAAGTACGCAGTCCATTTTCCCTTTCAGGCTCTTAGGAACCGCAGAACTGTTTGACAAGCCTATCTCGGTGCGCCGGGGTGAACCCTGAAGCAGGAGCACCCCGCTGTACCGGCAGAGCTGCTCACCACATCCATCTCAGAAACCCCGAAACGATCCAGGCTGGGCCAAGGACCATTTCCCAAAGGAAGAGGCACGCTCTTTCTTGATGGTTTCCTTGTGGAAATCCATCCTCGTAATCATTATCAAACAGTTTCCAGTTCCAACTTAACAGATAACTCTGTCCTTTTTTTGGTGATTAAAATGCTAACCACCCGAGCTCTGGATTCCTGTAGGTTTTTCTTAGCCCTCTCCCTAGCCGCAGTGGACCACGCTGGGCGGAAGAGCCCTTCATTCTGATCCTGCTGGCCAGCTGCTTCTGGAATGTTCCTCTTGGTTTCTAGATTTGGCTTTTGGACTTCCCACCACTCCTGCTGAGCTGCCCACCATGTGTCCTAAAATGCACAGGACAGTCTGAGACACAAAAACAAACCTAATTTCAGCCTCGACACAAAGTCCTGAGTTGTGGCTGCCAAATGAAATCCACGCAGTCTTTTAATTTCCTGTTTCTTAATCTGGCATGTCTGAAAGCATGAGCTGCCCTGTGAGGACTGTCTTCCCCCAGGAGCTGGCGTCTGACCTAATGCCACTTGGGTCCCCTCTACGTACTTCTCTCGTGAAGGAATCAGAGGTTGATTCAACTCTCACTTAAACAGCCACATTCTTCACTAAGACTCTGCACAAGAGCATTAACCAGGGACGGTGCTGTGTCACATCAGGTCTCAAAAAAGCCACCAGATGACACCAAATAAAAACCGCCAACACAGCTACCCTTTACTCATGAGCAACACGAGACAATCTTGGGCTTCGTAGGCGGGAACTGGCGGCCCAGAACTAAGACTTTATGTCCACGCTCTCTACTGTCAACTTTTTAGAGAAGCCAGCCAGCCAGCCAGCCAGCCTCGTTCACTGGTTCACTCCCCAGATTCCACGAGCAGAGAACTCAATCCAGGCCTCACATGGTGGCAGGGGTCCAAGTTCTTGAGCCGTCACCACCGCCCGCCCGGGGGTACACGCTAACAGGAAGCGGGAGTTGAGCAGAACAGCCGCAGGGCAAACGCAGGCACTCTGCTATGGAATTGTGGGGGTCCCAAGCAGCGCCATAAAACTCAGCCCCAGTGCTCTCTGCCCTCGAGGCCCAGGCAGACAGGTGCTGGTTAGTAACGGCCGGACACCGGGCTCACCCCAGCAGCAGGTACCCAGTTTCTAGAGCCCACCGGTCCACTTTCACACCAGCCCTCTGGCTCTCACTAGCAGATTCACAAGCTGTCTCCCGGCCCCAGCTGTGTCCTATCAGGGGTCTTCACGTGGCTTTGCTTTCTATTTTCTGCACACATTATCACAGAACTGGCAGCCACAGAATTTACCATCTGCTATGCTGAAAGGGGTGTGTGCTGGGAGCGGGGGATTCTACACATGCAGCCAATGTGGCTTCCTTATTTCACACCAGAGCAGGAATCCAAACACACTTGCCCTTCGTCACTGCAGGCAAACCAGGAAAAATGTCCTGCAACCTTCCTGTCCTACAGGGAGAAGTGAGCGAGGCCTCCGGGCCTCGCGAGGAGGGGGTGTTTCATCTTTCCACCACCCAGAAGCCCCTCGCCCATGCCAGCCCTTCCTCCAGCCTGCTCACGCAGCTGCACCATTTGTGCAAACTGCTTCTTTTTGTGTGAGAATTGCTCATGAAGACTCTGCAATAGCAACAGATGTGCTTGGGCCTGCATCACTTAATTATGATGCCCAACGATTCTCTGCAGCTCGGGGCTGGGGCAGAACCCAGCAGCACGAGTGCCGGCTGGCTTGAGGGTGCTGGGTAGCATCATGGCTACTCTCCAGTCTCTGTGTTGGCCCTTTACAAAGTGGTAGATGGACCAGGGGGTGGCCGTGCTCGTATTGAAAGGCCTTGATAGCCGAAGCTCTGGCTATTTGCTACATCTCTTCCTTGAGCCTCATGTAGGCAGACACTCAGCTTCTAACACTAAATCCAGACTGCAGAGCACCGGCAGGCAGATTCACAGAGCAAAGTCTTTCTGGTCCCCTACATGGGCAGCTCAGTTCTTTCTCTCACTCTGTCATCCCAATGTCAATGTCAATGTCGATACCAGAATGTCTGCGGAACAGGGCTCAGTAGAAGTCCAGATAACTGATGTAAATACCAAGACATCTTTATATTTCACTGTGGGTATGTTTTCAGTAAGAAAAAACTTAACATTCTGAATTGTCTACCTTCCACTAATATAAACATTTCATTTTTATCTTCCTGGTGCACAAATTCAATGGAAAGTTTCTAGCCTACAGATAGTACAGTGTGAGGTCCAAGAAGCAGGGACATGCACTGCACACACAAAACACCAAGAGACTGGGCAATCGTACACACAGTCAACAGAAGCTAACTTCTCAGCAAGGATCTCCGGTATCCACTGAACGATTCTAGTTCCCCCCTCTGGGCACTGGGCTGACACACACAGCACCTACATGTGGCATGCACTGTCATTAACACAGCCACCATGTTCCCACAAAACTCAGATCCACCGAGAGATCAGCAATGAAACCAGCACTCACGAAGACACCGGGCAGAGTGGGAGGAAGGCTCTGCTGCAGCAGCACCTGGCCCACTCGGCCCCGGCACCGAATCTGAACGCCGACTCCGCGCCACTCATCTTTAAGTCCATTCCTTTTGCGTGCAGTCACAAGGTTTGAACATTTAAACATGTATGACATGTGTGCACCTGCTTTAGAATCCCGGCCGATGCAGTGAGAGGCGCATCAGATCGTCTGTAGGAAGAATGAACAAGTCTATTGCTCCATCCACGTCAGTTTGCCTAGAAGGCAACTGAGCTTCCCGGGTCTCTACATGCTGGCTCACCACAGAGAATACAACACAGTGAACCATTCCCACTAGGATGGAATTTTGCTCTCCTCTCTTTTAGCGTTCTTCTTTCTTCCAATTCAAAGTTCTTTCCCTCCTTTTTTCACAATAAACTAAAGAAGCAGTAGCTGCCCCCAAAGCTGCCTTGCAGCATTCTCCAAATGCTAGGTATTGTGCGTGAGATGGAAACACATGTCATCAGAACAGAGATCCTTGCTCTTTGTTTCTGGATAGATTGCTGTTAATAAGAGACTCATTTTCACTTTCAAACTGCTAAGTAATTACTTTTTCTCTGGCACAACCACTTGCCACTCTGTCTCAAAGAAACTGCATGTATGTGGATGTATTATGCATGAACAGTTAGCATAATGGATGCATATCTCGCTCTTTAAAGTGGCTTCTTTATTGATTTTTTTTCAAATAAAAAATAAAATACTTTGGGACCTTCACCTCTGAATACTACCCAAGAGGATAGAAATCGTAACAATAGGCAAGTGAGCCAAGATGCAAACAGTATCATGTATCTTGCTTCTTGAAACATAAGTCTTGGAAAGTGTCTGTCTCCTTCTCTTTTCATTCATTGTTCCTGGCAGGCTGACAGAACCGCCCCATGCATGATGCACAGCTACAGTGGCCTACCCAAACGACGCCTAATCAGCCACTTAAACATTTATGCACTTCAAAACTCCATCGCAGAACATAATATTAAACACAAATACTTACTATTTAACGCCAGACATTCTCCTATTATACAGATTTCCTTCTTTCTATGCACACTCCACACACGCACACACACACACACACACACACCCCCGTCACCCTGAGAAACGAGAAAGCTAGTCCATTCAAAGCTCAAGGAGGCTCCCCCCACACACACACAGGAACAAGCCCCAGCGGATGACAAAGATGCTGTGTGAGTCAGAAGACAATGCCCTCCAACTGTAGACGTGTGACTGACACTTGAATATGGTGGTTGTTACACAAGCAGAGCAAAACATTTTATTTGGTTGATTTCAAAATATACAGTCATCTATTTTTCCATATTCAAAAATACAGATTTGGAAAAGTCGCTGAGTACAGTGCAACAAGCTCTCTTCGTTTTTCACACACTGCTGATAATGCCATTGAGAAAATGGGCAAGAAGTGACAGAAGGTAGCCAGTGCTTTCAAAAATTCCCACTTATCTTGACATTAAAAAAATACCAAATCACATATTTTTTACATTCCAATTCAACCTACACCACTTGATTATACCCTATTTAATATTTTGATAATAATGTGGTAAGTACATAAGAAACATGAAGCTGTTTTAGTACAAAAAGCAATTAATTATGCTTGTGGGGGAATTAAGAGACTGAAAAAAAAAAGTGACATTTAAGCCAAGCACCAACTACAGAAAGTCTGTCACATGGAGAAGAGGAGCCACTCTGCTCTCTGCTGTTTCCGTCCCGCCAGCAAGCTCTCAGCACTCTCTCAATGGCTGTACAGTTTGTCAGCTGCCTGTGCCCCTCACTAGACTGGTCTTACTCAGGACGACAACCTGCGTATGTTTTTCATTACACCCTGGTACTAAGAAGGCCTTCAACAAAAATTGTCCCCTTTAAAAAAGCTCTCCTTTATAAACTCAAACACATTCTGATTCCACCCTCAAATTTAATGATAAAAATCACAAAGCCGGGGCGAGTTAAGACACACCCACACCTCCCATGGCTGCACCTGGCTCAGAGTCCCATCTCAGGTTCCTGAACCCCGTTTCCTACCAGTGCAGACTGTGGGAGGCAGCAGGTGGTAATGGCTCAAGTGCTCGGGTCTCTGCCACCCATGAGGAAGAGCTGGATTCCATTCCTGGCTCCCGGCTTCTGCCTGATTTAGCATGGCCTTTGAGAGCCTTTGAGGAGTGAGCCAGTGGATGGAGTTCCCCCTCTCTGTCATCTGTGTCTCTTTCAAATAACAAAATTTAAAAAAAAATTAAAATAAGAGGCCAGTACTTGCTGGCATTGTGGCGCAGTAGGTTAAGCCATCACCTATAGTGCCAGCATCCAGTATGGGTGCTGGTTTGAGTCCAGGCAGCTCCACTTCTGATCCAGCTCCCTACTAATGCAACTGAGAAAGCAGAGGGAGATGGCCTGAGTGCTTGGGTCCCTGCATCCACATGGGAGACCTGGAAGAAGCTCCTGGCTCCTGACTTCAGCCTGGCCCAGCCCTGGCTGTTCAGGTCACTGGGGGAGTGAACCAGCGGATAGAAGCGCTCTCGCGCGCGCTCGCTCTCCCTCTCTCTCTGCAACTGACAAATAAATAAATAAATCTCACACACACACACACAGACACACACACACAGATGGATGAACATTCCATTTTTCCTAAAAAGGGATAACAGCAAAGAAAAAGATCAAGTAAAACACTGGCCCACGCCAGCTGCCCCCCACCTTCTACTCTTATCCTTGGAATGCAAGACGTCAGGATCCCTACACAAAGGTAAATGCACACATTCAGATGTGCACCGGATACAGCTGACATTTAACTTTCAGGTTTTCAACATGAACTGATGGACGGTTAAGACAGATGACCCAGAAAAGTGTTGAATCTCATCATCTGCTGTGGAAAACTCATGCACTAATAATAATAAATTGAAGGAAAATAATGGACCCTTATGGAAAACTAGTCAATAGGCTCCTACAAAGTTACTTATTTCTAAAAGAACACTATTGCCAGAAGCCTCTAGACTCTGCCGGTAACCATCGAGGCAAACTTGGACGTGCACTCCGGGCCCGAGGGCCCGTGCTCCCCTCTGTGGAACGGGCTGCCGCGGGCGTCAGGAGCACGAGATGAGGGAGTTAAGAGAACTCGGACGTCCCATTGTGGCTTCCTTATAAACTTGGCCTCTAAGCAACTGCCTTGCCCAAAGCGTATCACGCAGAGACTCCATGCGAGGCAGGAAAAGTTCCCATGCAAAGGAGCCGCAGCTCCTGCCTGTGCCGCGGATACGGTTCAAGGCGTGGCAGCCAGGACAGACACAAGGCGTGCGTGTAGCGGGGACAAAGACCTGGCCATGGATTTCTTTGCCTCTGCCTCCTACCCCCATTCATGCAAAAGCTGCCCACAGCACATCGACCAGGGCAAAAGCAGCCTTGCTCCAGACACCACCGGTGGCTGGCTACAGGGATCGCGGGTGGACGCGCGGGCGTGGACCAGACAAAGCTCCCCAGCCAGCCGGGCACAAGGAAGTGCTCTCTCGGAGAAAATGGTGTTCTCCATTTACCACCTCCGGAACTCGGGCTGCTTTTACTCATTCTGTGCCGTATAAAAGGCTTTTATTATATGTTTCCCTCCTTTGTAACAGAGTCCCCCCTGCTCGGGGGAGAAACCTGCAGCAATAAGCAAGCTCGTCTTTGAACAGAAGATAAACAGAGTGCGGCCAACTTCAAGCCACTCGACTTTGTTTTAGCCAACCGCATGGCGTTCCACGTCGCTTTCAGTTCTTCTCCGCCCGTCTCAGTTAATAGTTATTTTTAAAGGATCAGGACAGAAGCCGGTCGATAATGCTCACAGCTGTCACAAAAGTGTGAGGCCATTCTCTGCAGAGGACACGCAAACAGTTAATGCGCCGGGGTCATTTCTTTTACCAAATGCGTTTTACGTACAATTCCACTTGCATACCAGATGGTTCCCTTAAAACCCCACTGCAGAAAGTGGCTCTTGGTTAAACAGCCATGGCCACCAGCACCAGGAGATGCTGGTGGAGCAGCACCTCGGGGTGGGGGTGGGGGTGGGGGTCGAGGGTAGGTCTACACACAAGGAAACAAGACGTGGACTGCACCTCCTCTCGCATTGCTGCTTCTCTTCCACAGCCTCTTCCTCTACCACAGGAAGACGCCGCTTGCTCTCCCGGCCCCGTCTTCCAGGTGAGTCCAGGGTCCGCCGCCTGCTGGCTCTGCCCCTCCTGGGCCAACAGCAGACGTGCAGGAGACTTCAGTCCGCCGACTCCGCCTCCGGCTGTGTCTCAGGGAAAGTGGCTCAAGCTATCCGAGTACCACCCGTTAGATCTGCTTTTAAATTATGGGGCCCCAAGGATGCAGGATCTAAGTCCCCTCTCTGTTTAGATTCTCAGGACATCTGGGAATTTAGGTGGTCATGATGTGGGAATTAAAAATCTTGCCAAACTATTTTCTGGGACTGTCTTACCAGATTACAGATGCATGCATCAGCCACCTTCTACCACGGATATTCTCACCACTCCACCTACTACTTCCCACATCATCTGATACAGAAAAGAAAGGAAACCTTTTATCAAAAGAAGTATTTGTTTATTTATTTATTTGAAAGGCAGAGTTACAGAGGGAGAAAGGAAGAAAGAGAGTGAGAGAGAAAGAGTTTCCATTTGCTGGCTTACTCCCCAAATGGCCACAACTGGGGCTGGGTCAAGCTGAAGCCAGGAGCTTTTTCCAGGTCTCCCAGATGGGTGCAGGGGCCCTGGGACTTGGGCCATCTTCTGCTGCTTTCCCAAGCGCATTACCAGGGAGCTGGATTGGAAGTGGAGTAGCCAAGACTTGAACTGGTGCCCACATGGTTGTTGTCATTGCAGGCAGCAGCTTAGCCTGCCACACCACAGCACCAGCCCTGAAACTTAAGATTTCAAATACTGAAGATTTATTTACAAAGGAACCTTAAAGCCAGGTGGGGGCAGGCCTAGCGCTAAGACACCACTTCCCATGTCTGAGTCTGATTCCAGCTCCTGCCCCTGACTCTAGTCTCCTGCTAATGGAGACCCTAAGAGGCAGCAAGTAATGGCTCAATTAATTGGGCTCCTGCCCACCACCAAGGGAAACTGGATTGAGCTCCCAACTCCCAGCTTCGGCCTGGCACAGCCCTGGCCACTGCAGGCAAACCAGAGGAATCAACAGCAGATAGGCGCTCCGTCTGTCTCTTATCTTTCTCTGCCTCTCAAATTAAACACATACATTTTTTAAAAAATCAGCTAGAAAATGATCCGAGGCTATTAAGAGGAGAAAGAGTTAAATATGATTCTAAAGAGCCCAATAAATAATGCCAAACATCTAACAGATATTTAGCTGTCAATTTTCATTACAGCTCTTACTCTGAAATGTTAGAGACAAGGTTTTCTAATGGTCAGTGCTGCTAACTGTGTTCTTTAATAACCATTGAGGACTTGCTTCCTTGGGTTTCCACCGGGGACATCATGTTTCGAAATATCCGGTCTATCAAAGTCATTTTAAATGAAGTCTCACTTGTATCTAAGACCAAAAAAGCATCATTCTGCTTCTTCTCTCCTATTGTGCATTTCCTATTCTTTCTCTTGTCTGACCTTGGCTTGCTCTTCCATTTGTCTCCTCCCTAAATTCACAGGTAAAAAAAAATATATATATATACACACTCGTACACATGGGCGAAGAGTCACAAATCTTGAATGGACATTTTCAGAGGTTAATGATGGTAAAGGATACAACTTGCAAAGGTAAGCAGAAGTCTATTATTCACCAGTGAAAGAACAAAATTGCCAGAGCCCCTGAAAATGTACCAGGCCTCCCCGTCTCCCGGCTGGGAGTTTCTCGACCTCTGGCACATGGTTCGTGGAGGGAGAGCGGGCTCACCCGCAGAAGTGTGTGCAGAAGCTGTGTGGAGGCATGTGGGCTAAACACCAGAGACCAAGTCCATGGGGTCCTTTCCAGAGGCCCAAAGGTAAGTGCCTCCGGCCTTCTAAACCCACCACCAGAATCCCAGACCTGCCTGCTGGGGAAAAGTACAATTCCCGGGACTTGAGTGGCTTGGCCTGGTGCCTCGCCGCACATTTGGCCATGGAGCAATCCCCGGGCTGCGCCCACTGTGGCGGGCCTGCTATTCTTTACCATCTGGAGCTGGACTTGGTATTTGCTTGAACCACACACACGCAAGAATAAAGAAAAAAAGAGAGAGAAAAAACCCAACCCTCATTCACATTGAGCTGAAATTGGTGGCTGAACAATTGACTATGCAGCCTGAGGCTTTCACACATGGAAGAAAGGGGAGAGGGGGAAGCACAAACCTTCTCCTTTGTTTTCTGGTTCTCGGCCCTGAGGTCTTCATATTCGCCTATTGCTGAAAGAGAAGGGAAAGCATGTTACAGCAGGACAACACGTTACAGCCACGGCCAGGGAGGGGCAGGGCGGGGAAGAGCCCACCCGGGAGAAATGGAGATCACGGCAGATGTGAGCCCACCAGGCTGAAGTGCGGTTCCCCCGAGACCATCAGGAAGACCTGGGGACCAGTCCGCTCGCCTGCACGATGCTCCTGTGAAAGGCTGCAGGTGTGTGACCCCCGACGTCCGGCCCGCCACTGTTAGTCTCTGCTGCCACGCCCAGAGGTGCATTCAGAGAATCAGCCTCTAGCTAACCCAGGGGATGGCACATGCAGCGCCGCGTGGCACACCTGCTTCCTCCACAGAGCCAAGGGCTGTGCTGGGACTTGGGCTTGCAACTATCTGGGGCCAAGACTGTCGGTCATGGAGCCAGGTCCAGACACCAGCCAGGCTCACGTCACTAAAGTGCAAACAGTTCCCAAAAGTCTACATGTTCTTACAACTACCTGAGGGGAGAAAATCTTTACCACCTAAAAGCCTCTGCTGCCAGAACATTTAAGCCCCCTCAACCCCCACTCCATCTTCCAGCAGAGCAGCACCGGCCGGCATCCTCCTGGCCGACAGTGGGAAACTCAGGGCACGCGAAGGCCGAGGCAGGGGAACAGCCACCGTCGGTGACGGTGCGACAAGCAGCTCCTTGACTGGCGCTGGCCACCAAAGAAAACCAAAACCTCAGTTTTTCTAGTTTCTATGAATCCTAAGTATGAAGACAGAAATAAAAACTCTGAAACCAGTAGTCTCAAGAACACCCAGGCTAATCTGACCAGTCATTCTAGAAATGCACTACTCTGACGCTCCCCAAAACAGACGACCACGGTAAAGGACATGCCACGTCCCCTCCAGCAGTGGGTCAGGGGGTTCAGAATGGCTCCTGTGAGGGTCAGACTGGACTTAAAAGCTGATTCAAATTAACAAGAGCTTTATAGGATAACCCACCGATGTCTAGAAGTTTCATTAGGACCCAGTGAGCACTTAAGTAAGAATTAATAGAGAATTTTATGGAAGCCATACCCCAAAAGAGTCCTTGAACGTTAAACAGACTGTAAAACGGCTGAATGTATGCATGCAAAGATACAGCCCTTTTGAAAAATCACTGTATTTCCAACAGAAAAACTGTGACCACAGAATGAAGCCCTCTGCACCCCAGCTCCTCATCACTCCCCGCCCCCCGCACACCCCAGCCACTTAGAATAAACTAAACTCTCCTTGGACCTGAAAAAAAAATCAAGGAGATGTGCCCCCCTTGAACACAAAAGAAGTAGGAGGTGAGTGAGAGAGTCTAAAAGTGTGCACTGACACCACTGGGTAGTCTGTGGTCATGGTCCCAAAACTTATTATTAGCTCTAATACTGTTTCAAAAAATAAACACAGCAACATCTCAGTGAGAGACTGTGATTTAGGTTGACTTGACATTTAAATGTATCTGTGGACGAAGCTGAAAAATCAAAATGGATTTAACATACTCTATTACTGGTGACCTGCCTCACAGACACACAAAACAAACAGTAAAGGCTCATAAAACCATGATCTCACACTGACATTAAGAAATTTCTTTCTATTTAGAACATGGGATAATGGCTTTGAAGGCTTTGTAAAATACTGATACTATTCCCCCATTACACCGCTAACGGAAGCCAGACCAAACACTGTACACTCCCAATCACGGGGTCTTTATGAAAAGCATGAATTAAGAACCCTTCACCTATCACATTTTAATGGAAAACACGGATAATATGCTTTATTGTGGCCGTGTACAACTTAAAAATAAATACAGCTAAGTGCAAGGAAAGGGGAAGGGAGGCGAGAATGCAACCACTTGGCAGCAGGAAGCGGAGTGGGGGATGGAGCGCGAAAGGAAAAGAAGACGTCTACTTTATTCCCTCGAAGTTCAAGCTCACTGCCCTACACACATTCAGACACACAGGCAGACACACAGACCTACCCCCGGTTACACACAGGTAACCCCATCCCTGGCAATTCTGACAAATCGAAGTGCGCCACGTATCATTCAGCCATTTCTCTTAGGCAGTGGGGAAGGGTCACAGAGAAAGTCCTGTTGTTGTTCCAGAGCCAGCTCAACAGTGAACACTTTTTTTAAAAGATGAATTTCTTATTTTGAAGAGTTATAGAGGGACAGGGAGAGAGACAGAGAGATTTTCCATCTGCTGGTTCACTCCCCAGCAACCTCTGCTGGCCAGGCCAAAGCCAAAGCCAAAGCCAGGAGCTTCAGCTGGGTCTCCCACGTAGGTGGCTGGGCCTCAAATGCTTGGGCCGTCTTCAGCTGCTTTTCCCGGGCCACTAGCAGGAGCTGGATCCAAAGTGGAGGAGCCAGGACTTGAACCGGTGCCCGTATGGGATGCTTGCATCCACTTTACCAGCTATGCCACAGGGCTAACTCCACAGCGAGCATTTTAAAAAGTGAGTTTGTGGGGCCGGTACTGTGGCATAGTAGATAAAGCCGCTACCTGCAGTGCTGGCATCTCATATGGACACTGGTTCGAGTCCCGGCTGCTCCACCTCCGATCCAGCTCTCTGCTGTGGCCTGCGATAGCAGTAGAAGGTGGCCCAAGTCCTTGGGCACCTGCTTGGGAGACCCGGAGGAGGCTCCTGGCTGCTGGCTTCAGATTGGCGCAGCTCCAGCCATTGCAGCCAAGTGGAGAGTGAACCAGCGGATGGAAGACCTCTCTCTCTCTCTCTCTCTCTCTCTCTCTCTGTGTAACTCTGACTTTCAAGTAAAATAAATAAATCTTAAAAAAAATTAAAAAAAAAAAACCCTGAGTTTGCACAGCCCAAGTGATGCAGTGGCAGAGATCCTCCAGATCTGAACTACCCAGTGCAGGAGGAGATGACTGGGACCTATTCCTGCCACAAGGGACACCCACAGCCTGGGCGGGCTGACCAGCACCGCATATGCCACCACACTCTAAGTCACACAGGACAGAGAGAACACGCAGCCTAACCCCAGCCTGCGCGCTTACTGGCTAGGAGACCTTGGGCCATCAGTTATCTGAGCCTCGGCTTCCCCCTCTGGGAAACAGGACACTACTGCACAGCTCTCATGGTGCTGTGATGCAGTGAGGGGCTGGTGCAATCCGATGCCCACAGCCCCAGTCAGGGGACCCAGGCTCCATGTCCAGCTCTTTCTGATAACCAGCTCGGGGCCCCACTCCAGCTTCCTGCTAATGCGCGCCCTGGGAGGCAGCAAGTGATGGCCCAGGTAGTTGGGTCCCTGCCACCCACGTGGATGGCGTTCCTGGCTCCCAGCGTCAGCCTGGCCCAGTCCCAGTCATCACAGGCATCACAGGCATCTGGGAAGCGAACTAGCAGGTGGGAGCGCCCTCCTACCACCTCAACGAAATAACAGATTTTAGAAAGAATAATGAGTTATTACATATTAAGGCATATACTGCTTCATACATGTTAGCCACGTGGGCATTGTGGTGCGGCCGGTTAAGCTGCTGCCTGCGATGTGTATTCCATATCAGAGTGCCGGTCCAAGTCCCAGCAGCTGTGCTCCTAATTCAACTCCCTGCTAGTGCACCTGGGAAAGCAGAAGATGGCCCGATGTGGGAGACCCGGATGGAGCTCCTGGCTCCTGGCTTCAGCCTGGCCTAGACCACCGAGGAGTGAACCAGCAGATGGAAGATCTCTCTCTCCCCCTCCCCCTCACTCCCTCTCTCCTTCCGTCGCTGTCTTTCAAATAAAGAAAACGCAGACATCTTTTTAAAAACATACAGGTTAGCCATGGTGATCATCAGAGAGACAGCAAAGGACAAGGAATCCTGTGTCCATGACGACAGAGACTGGGCTGTTCCCTAATGCCCTCAGTCTCGCCTTTGTCCCACACGGCCTGACAGATGGCAGCAACCTGGAAAAAGATCATCTCGGAAGCCTGGGGTACTGCTTCCTCCCCGAGATAAAGGGAGCGAGGAGGGACAGGGAGTGTGCAGTGTGGCAGAGCTGGACTTCCGGTCCTGGTTGCACGTGGGAGCCCTAAAACCACACAGACCTCAGGCCCCTCCACCCTGGCCTCCTCACCCTGGGTGCTGGGTTCACTCTTCTGGGGTGCAGCTCAGCACTCCTGGTTTTTGAGAAGCGACTGTCCAGGTAATTCTAACATGCAGCCAAGGTGGGGACCCACTACTTAAGAGCACAGAATGGAAGAAAAAGGAAGATGGAGGGGGGAGGGAACGAGGGGAGGAGCAGGCAGAGCACTTGTTTCCAGTCACGCCAGCTTTCTATCTTCTGACCCCTTAATGCCAAGGCAAGGAGTTTTCTTTCCAAGCTGCAAATGACGACACAGCCAACCCCGAGGCAGCTCGGAGAGAAGACCGAGTTGCTTCAGAAACATGACAACTAAGTTGGAAGCTGCCAGCTGGGGACGCCGCGGGCGGGGGACCTGGAGGGTTTTAGCACCGAAGGCCAGCATTCCTGCCCACCTGTCTGTCCCGGGCAGGTCCCCAGCCCGCCTTCAGCACCAGCTCCAGACCAGCACCTGCAACCAGCACTTACCAGAGCTGCACCACCCAGGCCACAGGCGGCTACATTTTAATTGATGAAAATAAACGTAAAATTCAGTTCTGTTGCACGAGCCACGTTTCAAATGGCCAACAGCTACCACGTTGGACCACGGGTAGAGAAGCTTTCCAACGCAGTGGAGAGACTACTGGCCAGTACAATTCAGGGCACCGCGGCCCCTTCAGCTGACCACGTCGGAAGGTAAGCTCACAGCATCCCCCCACCCAGCTTCCTACTTCCTGCAGGCCAGGTCTCCCTTCACAGGGGTCATCACCTCCCCAGCCCTCACACCAGACACACGGGATCGACCTTGAGTGCCCACTTTCCTCTCCCTTCAGAGGAGGTCACTCCGCACGGATCTCTGCAAAATGCTCTCCAGCCTGCCGTGCCTCCACTCTAACTCAGACCCTCGATCCTGCCACAACCCTCAGCTCCAGCTCCCCTCTACCCCAAGCTCATTCTTTACACAGTGGTTAATTAGCATTACGGCAAAGAAAGCTAGTCGTTTTATTTTCTTTTTTTTTTTTTTTAAAGATTTTATTTATTTATTTGAGAGGCAGAGTTACAGTGAGAGGGAGAGACAGTGAGAAACATCTTCCTTCAGTTGGTTCACTCCCCAAATGGCCGCAACGGCCGAAGATGCACCAATCCGAAGCCAGGAGCCAGGAGCTTCTTCCGGGTCTTCCGAGGTGGGTGCAGAGGCCCAAGGACCTGGGCCATTTTCCACTGCTTTCCCAGGCCATAGCAGAGAGCTGGATTGGAAGACGAGCAGCCGGGTCTCGAACGGGCACCCATATGGGATGCCGGCGCCCAGGTGGAGGATTAACCTACTGCGCCACAGCACCGGGCCCTTATTTTCTTCTTTCCAAACCTTCAGAGACCTTAGTGTCACCTCCGGGAGTTCCACTGTCCGCCCGCCACCCTGTCTCAGGGCTGCAAGGGGTTCCACTGCCCAAAGGCCCAGAGATGCCTGAACCCACCACCACCTTTCCTACCCACATGCCTTTGCAAATGTCTTCCCCTCTGCCTGCAAGGTCTCTCCCTGTCCCCACTCCCACCCCATCTTCCCTGCTTTCTGCTTCACAATGCAATTCAATTCAACTGTCATTTCATCTAAAATTCCTTCCCCATCTGCCTCAGGCAAAACCAGAGCTTGTATTTCAATAATCACCACAGTACGCTTTCACACACACAGGTTGAGCATTTTTTTAAGACTTATTTATTTATTTGAAAGAGTTACACAGAGCAAGAAGGAGAGCCAGAAGGGGACAGAGAGAAAGAGAGGTCTTCCATCCGCTGGTTCACTCCCCAAATGGCCACAATGGCCAGAGCTGGGCTGATCCAAAGCCAGGAGCCAAGAGCTTCTTCTGGGTATCCCACACAGGTGTAGGGGCCCAAGGACTTGGGGCATCTTCCACTGCTTTCCCAGGCCGTAGCAGAGAGCTGGATCAGAAATGGAGCAGCCGAGACTCGAACTGGCGCCCATATGGGATGCCGGCACTACAGGCGGTGGCTTTACCTGCTATGCCACAGTGCCGGCCCCAGCTTGAGCATTGTTAATCTGAACATCCTCTGAAATATGAAGCTTACTTATTTATTTATTTGCACAATCAGATAGACAGGGCTCCCAACTATGGGTTCACTCCCCAGTGCCCACAACAGCTGGGACTGGGACTGGGACTGGGCCAAGCTAAAGTGAGGACGGGAACTCGATCCAGATCTCCCATGTGGGCTGCAGGGACCCAACTACCTGAGCCACTACCACTGCCCCCGGGGTGGGCGTTACCAGCGAGCTGGAACTGGAGCCCAGACGCTCTGACATGCCACGTGGGCACCTCGACCAGCATCTTAACTCCCAGGCCAAACACCAGCCCTGAGATCTGGACTTTCTGTGTGGCTCTGTCTGTACTTTGCAAGTCCATGCAATGTTTGCTTACCTGGAAACACCCCAAATCTGAAGCACTTTAGGTCCCCAGCATCCCAGACAAGGGGTGCCCAACCAGGATCTCTATTAGAATATCTACATACAGGAAATCTTCAAAAAGTTCATGGAATGTGTGTACTCTAAAAAACTCTGCACGGATTTCAACAAATGTTTTGTACCAAAATAAACCTCCCACTCAGTTCACTAAGATGCACCCTATACTCAACTGAGCAGAACACCAATCACAGTCCATGCCTATGCTGCATGAACCGATGGCTCACGTAAAATCTACGATGCAAAGCAAGGCAAATGTTAAGGATAAAGCCCCCACCTGCAGTGCCAGCATCCCATATGGGTGCCAGTTCGTGTCCTGGCCGCTCCACTTCCAATCCAGCTCTCTGCTGTGGCCTGGGAAAGCAGTGAAGGATGGCCCAAGTATTTGGGCCCCTGCACCCGTGTGGGAGACCCAGAAGAAAGAAGCTCCTGGCTCTTTGCTTCAGATCGGCTCAGCTCCAACTGTTGCAGCCAATTGGGGAGTGAACCAGTGGATGGAAGACCTCTCTCTCCTCCCTCCCTCACTGTGTAACTCTTTCAAATAACTAATTAAGTCTCTTTTTTAAAAAATTTGTTTAGTTATTTCAAAGTCAGAGTTACACAGAGAGAGAAGGAGAGGCAGAGGGAGAGAGAGACAGAGACAGAGAGAGAGAGAGAGAGAGAGAATCTTCCATTCGCTGGTTCACTCCCCAGTTGGCCACAATGGCCAGAGCTGCGCCCATCCAAAGCCAGGAACCAGGAGGAGCTTCTTCCGGGTCTCCCACATGGGCGCCATCTTGTACTGCTTTCCCAGGCCATAACAGAGATCTGGTTCGGAAGTAGAGCAGCCATGACTCGAACTGGCGCCCATATGAGATGCCAGCACTGCATCTGGCAGCTTTACCCACTACGCCACAGTGCTGGCCCAAATAAATAAATCTTTAAAAAAATAAAAATGAAGGCACAAGGGGCTGGTGCTGTGGTGCAGCTGGTTAAAGCCCTGGTCTACAATGCCAGCATCCCATATGGGCACCAGTTCAAGTCCTGGCTACTCTACTTCCAATCCAGCTCTCTGCTATGGCCTGGGAAAGCAACAGAAGGTGATCCAAGTCCTTGGGCCCTTGCACCCATGTGGGAGACCAGAAGAAAGATCCTGACTTTGGATCACTGCAGCCATTTGGAGAGTGAACCAGCGGATGGAAGACAACCCCCCCCCCTTCTCTGTTTCGACCTCTCTCTGTAACTCTTTCAAATAAATTAAATCTTAAAAAAAAAAAAAAAAGAAGAAGGCACAAATGTATAGACAAGTCACATTCTACCCGCCCCTCACCTGTGAGCAAAAGCATCGTAGAAGGCAGGAGACAAGGGTGACAGACGTTACAGCAAACCCGAGGTTCACCCACGACGTGGAAACACACTGCCGAGGGTTAATGAATTAATGACACTCGCTAAGTACTCTCAACAAACACACAAATGATTTCAAAGATGGGAACTACTTTAAAACAAGCACGCAGGTCTCGTTTCTGGTCCAACATCGGAGAGGCTTCTGCATCAACAACACTCAGTCCCTGCGATCACAGAAATGAAACCAACTGACGATCGACAGGTCTCCTTAGCTGCCTCCGAGAGCCGAGGTGACAGGCAAGCCACCAGCCCCCAACCCCACGCGACACATGGGTAGAGAGAGGGGGCCACTCCACGTTACAAGGAAGCAGCCAGGAATACCTCAACTGGTGTCCCCGCTGAAACTTGAACACACCAGGGACCCCGTCTTAGAGGAGGCTGGACGTCCAAGAACCCTGGGAGATGAGAGAAAACCCCCCGCACGCCTAGAGGCAGAAGCAGCGCTGGGAAACAGGCCGTGAGCATGCTGGCGCTGGACGGCTCTCCTCCAGGGATACCACTGGACGGAGCCTCGGGTGAGACAGGACGTAAAGACGGAGGGGGCTGGAGGTGGACACCTGGGAGACTGGGCTGCGTCCCAGGCTCCCGGCTTCAGCCAGGCTGCTGCGGAGGTTTAGGGAGTGAACCGCAGGATGGGAGTGGGTGCTCGTACTCTTTCTCAAATAAGCAGGTGATCCACACTAATAATAGGGCCATAGAACACTTCCCTTCCTTCTATACCGCCTCAAAAACCTTCACAGCAGCTTTATGCTACCTGTCCAAACCTGGGGGCAACAGAGACCTCCGGCACGTGACCGCATCAGCCAGCTGTGCCGCACCCACACGTGGAATGCCACGCAGCGAGGAGAAGAAACGAGCCAGCAAGTCACAAAAACGCACGGAGGAAGCTTAGATGCATGTTGCTAAGGGAAGGACGCCAATCCATACAGACCCATTACCGTGAGTCCAACTCCATAACACTCTGAAAAAGGCAAAACTGGGGAATAACAAACAGGTCAGTGGCTGCCAGGAGGGGGGATAGGTGCAGGACAGAGGAAGAGTCGCCACAGTGAGACTGTTCCGTGTGATGCTGTAATGGTGGACACATTTGTCCCAACCCACAGTGAGCCCTGTGGTAAACCAAACTATGGACTTCAGTTACTAATGATATGTTAATACTGCCTTGTCAGGGAGCTGGCGCTGTGGCATAGCGGGTAAAGCTGCCACCTGCAGCACCAGCATCCCATATGCATGCTGGATCGAGTCCCAGCTGCTGCACTTCCAATCCAGCTCTCTGCTAATGCCCTGGGAAAGCAGTAGAGGATGGCCCAAGTGCTTGGGACCCTGCATTCACGTGGGATACCCCGACGAAGCTCCTGGCTCCTGGTCTCAGACCTGCCCAGCTCCAGACACTGCAGCCATTTGGGGAATGAACCAGTGGATAGAATATCTCTGTCTCTCCCTCTCTCTCTACAACTCTGCCTTCCAAATAAATAAATCTTTAATTTAAAAAATTGGCCTATCAGTTACAACAAATACACTAATTAACAACAGCAGGAATGGAAATATAGGGGAATGTGAAGAGAGATACGAAAATTCTCTGTACTTTTAGCTCAATTTTTCTGTAATCCAGGGGTGGGGGACCTTCCTTCTGCCAAGAGCCATTTGGGTATTTATAACATCATTTGCAGACTATACAAAATGACCAACTGGAAAATTAGCCTGCTCTCGATTTATCGAACTTCAAGGCCTGCCTGCGGTTGCCTTGGCAACGCCTGACCACATGCTCTCAGGGGCCTGATACAGCCCATGGGTGACACATTCCCCACCCACTTCTCAAAAACAGTTCTTACTGATGAAATCAAATTAACCAGGGACAGGCCTGTGGCCCAGCTGAGACATCGTGTCCCACACTGGGGTGGCTAGGTGCCCACTGCCACCTCCTGTCTCCAGCTTCCTGCTCGTGCAGACCCTAGGAGGCAGCAGGTGACGGCTCAAGTAGTTCAGGCCCCGCCACCCATGCGGGAAACCTGGATAGAGATACCAGCTCCCAGCTCGCAGCTTCAGCCTCAGCCCAGAGTCTGACGATGCCTCAAGCATTTGGGGAGTGAGCTAGTGGACGAAGCCTTCTCTTTCTCCCTCAAATGCGTGAGTTGAGCACACAATCAGAATCATACCCATACTGCCACCACTGAGAATCGGGGATGAAATCGAGCAACAGAAGGATCTAAATATCTTCATGGCACCATCCAAAAATTTCAGAGCTCATGCTTTCATGTTTAGAATGCTCAGCCAGCATGGCAGGCAGAGGGGAACAAGAGCTGTATTCCTGGCAGGCGCCGAGGCTCACTAGGCTAATCCTCCGCCTGCAGTGCTGGCACACCAGGTTTTAGTCCTGGTTGGGGCGCCGGATTCTGTTCCAGTTGCTCCTCTTCCAGGCCAGCTCTCTGCTGTGGCCCGGGAGGGCAGTGGAGGATGGCCCAAGTCCTTGGGCCCTGCAACCCCATGGGAGACCAGGAGAAGTACCTGGCTCCTGGCTTCGGATCAGCGCAGCATGCCAGCTGTAGCGGCCATTTGGGGGGTGAACCAACAGAAGGAAGACACTTCTCTCTTTCTCTCTCACTAACTTTGTCAAAAAAATAAAAAAAAAGAGCTATATTCCTTCTGTATTATAAAGAAAAGCCTAGCTGTGAACAGCTTCACAGAATAAAAATCTAAAGCACAACAAAGTCGAAAATACATGTTTCTGGATCCAAGTCGTCCACATTTAAAAATTTTTCCTAGACCCCAAAACAGACAATCATTTTTTGCCAATTAAATACATTTTAAAAAGACTTATTTATTTATTTGTTCTTAAAGATTTATTTATTGGTTGGCACCGCGGCTCACTAGGCTAATCCTCCGCCTGCGGCGCCGGCACACCGGGTTCTAGTCCCGGTCGGGGTGCCAGATTCTGTCCCTGTGGTTCCTCTTCCTGTCCAGCTCTCTGCTGTGGCCCGGTAGTGCAGTGGAGGATGGCCCAAGTGCTTGGGCCCTGCACCCCATGGGAGACCAGGAGAAGCACCTGGCTCCTGGCTTCGGATCAGCGTGGTGCGCCAGCTGCAGTGCGCCACCGCAGCAGCCATTAGAGGGTGAACCAACAGGAAAAAAAAAAAAGGAAGACCTTCCTCTCTGTCTCTCTTTCTCACTGTCCACTCTGTCAAAAAAAAAAAAAAAAAAAAAAGATTTAATTATTTATTTATTTGAAAGTCAGAGTTACACAGAGAGACAGGAGAGGCAGAGAGAGAGAGAGAGAGTCTTCCATCCGCTGGTTCACTCCCCAGTTGGCCGCAACGGTAGGAACTGCGCTGATCCGAAGCCAGGAGCCAGGAGCTTCCTCTGTGTCTCCCTTGTGAGTGCAGGGGCCCAAGGAATTGGGCCATCTTCTACTGCTTTCCCAGGCCATAGCAGAGAGCTGGATCAGAAGTGGAGCAGCCGGGACCAGAACCGGTGCCCATATGGGATGCCAGCGCTTCAGGCCAGGGTGTTAACCTGCTGAGCCACAGCACTGGCCCCAAGACTTATTTATTTGAAAGAGTTGGGGGGGAGGGGCAGACAAGAGAGATCAATCTTCCATCTGCTGGTTCACTCCCCTAAGTGATCGCCAGGAATAACCCAGGCTGAAACCAGAAGCCAGGAGCTTCATACAAGTCTCCCACTTTGGTGGCAGGGGCCCAAGCACCTGTGCCATCTTCTGCTGCTTTCCCAGGCCATTAGCAGGGAACTGGATCAGACGTGGAGCAGCCGGACACGAAGCAGCGCCACATGGGATTCCAGCATTGTGGGCAACAGCTTTACCCTCTACACCACAACGCCCCCATAAACACATAAAAGAAGTGCTCCTACAGATATAGGTACAAGAACGTAAGCAGCATTATTTTTTAATAAACTTGTAGAACTTCACAGATACTACAAAGTTCTCAGGTATTCCTGAATTATTAACATCTTCCATTAATATGGTCTACCTGTTCCAATTAGTGGTCTGATAGTAAGACATGATTATGAATTAAAGTTCATATTTTATTTGTATTTCCTTAGTTTTCACAAAAATGCTCTTTTTTCTGGTCCAGGCTTGCGTGGGGGACGCCACACCCTTCCAGCTGTCCTACACCCTGAGACACTCCTCGTTTTTGGCGACCTCGGCAGTGTGGACGACGGCTGGCCGGCTGTCCTGTACACTGTCCCTCATCTGGAACTTGCCCGATGTTCTCCTCCAGGGTAGCCCGGGCTCACGCATTTCCAGGGGAAGCTGTCCGCAGTAACGCATCATTTTCATCACATCGTACATGGGACAGATTATACACAGGACTTCTCCCTGCTGCCGTCAATACCCCGACTGACTGGCTGGCCAGCACTGGTTTCCCCTCCGTCCACAGCCCCCACCTGAGGACTGGAAGTCATGTTACACCTCTTCATGTCTGGCTGAGGGGGGTGGGGCGGCGGGCGCTACATAAATCATCCTGGGTGGATCTGCATCGGAGCTGTCTCTTCTCCCCACTTATCTGCTCATTTCTTTTTTTTTTTTTTTTTTTTTTTTTTATTTTTGACAGGCAGAGTGGACAGTGAGAGAGAGAGACAGAGAGAAAGGTCTTCCTTTGCCGTTGGTTCACCCTCCAATGGCCGCCGCTGCAGCCGGCGCACCGCGCTGATCCGATGGCAGGAGCCAGGATCCAGGTGCTTTTCCTGGTCTCCCATGGGGTGCAGGGCCCAAGCACCTGGGCCATCCTCCACTGCACTCCCTGGCCATAGCAGAGAGCTGGCCTGGAAGAGGGGCAACCGGGACAGAATCCGGCGCCCTGACCGGGACTAGAACCCGGTGTGCCGGCGCCGCAAGGTGGAGGATTAGCCTATTGAGCCACGGCGCCGGCCTTGCTCATTTCTTTATATCAGTACTGACTTAGAAATATCTCTTCCACACTCTTTATATTTACGATATTTACACATAACTGTTAATACATGCACTAATATTTCTGGTCTAAGTTGAGCTCCTAATCTGAAACTTCTTCACCATCACCTCTCAGAAAGTTTCATATGCTGGAATGCTTTGGATTTCAGATTTGGATGAGGGATGCTCAACTGATAAAGTCTGCACAAATACTCCCAAAGCCACAAAACGCCAACACCTGGAACACTGCTGGCCCCAGGCGTTTTGGCTAAGGAATGCTCACCTGTGTGTGTGCCGTGCCCATGGCTCCACCTCTGGCCACTGCAAGTGCTCACAGAGGCTGCCATGCCCCCTCTGTGAGCTCACTGCTTGGAGTACTTCCTTCGTTGCTGGCACTTTAAGATACCCTGGGCTCATCCTAAGAGTTCTTGCCCCCTTCATCGATCAACCATTTTTTTTTCCTAGAAACTCTTCCCTTCCAGTGGCGAACAGTATTAGAAGCCAAGTCCTCGGCACGAGACGCGCTCACTGCTCCTGGTGCAGATGGGCGCCCTCAGTTGACAGAGCAAGAAAAGGTGGGTTTGTATGCCAACCCACATACACGCATGTCTGTACACCCATGACACGGAGCCTTCTGCGTCTACGTGAAGTTGGACTTGAAAAAAAAAAGTCCACACAGAGGACAATACGCTGTGGGAGATCCATCCAGAACACTATCCGATCAATTTGTAATGATTTTACTCCTTATGTTCGGGTATGAAACATTAAGTACGAGATACAAACACAAACTTTCTGGAAGAAAATGCAACTAAAGGCCACCTTTGAAAAACGGGAATGGATTAGGGCATGCCTTGTTAATAGGGTGATCCTGTCCTTAACAAGACAAGGGGAAAAACACCTTGGATGTGACAATGGTTTATAGCCCTCCCAAGGTAACAGGATATAAAATGTCTAAAAAGACTCATCAGGAGAGTGATAAGGAGATAAAGACTGAAAAACAGCAGGTTTGAGAGAATAGGTCATTGTCCTTTTCATGTTATATACTTTGTTTTCTATGAGCATGAGTTTATTTTGTAATAAAAAAAAAAAATCACCGACACACTGGAAGCGATAAGTGGCCGTGGGATCAGGACCGGAAGGTGTACTCCCTCCCACACCGTTGTCCATCCCACAGAGGCCATGCCAGCGGAGTCTCCTTAGCCACGGTTCACAGTCTCAAGAAGAATCCTAATTCTTTGTAACTACTAGAGTTTCAGAGGCAGCTGCCTCCAGGCCACGCTTTAAACAATACCGGTGCTGGGGTGGGCATCTGGCCTGGTGGTCAAGATGCCCACGCCCCACGTCAGTATCTATGTTCAACTCCCAGCTCTGTTCCTGAGTCCAGCTTCCTGCTAATGCACACCCTAGGAGGCAGCAGGGGATGGCTCGAGCAGTTAGCACCCTGCACACACATGGGAGACCCGGCTCCCAGCTTCAGCCAGCCCTGTTCCAGTTGCTGCAGGCATCTGAGGAGTGAACTAGCAGACATGCTCTCTCGTTCTCTCTCATTCTCTCCCTCTGCCTGCTTCTCAAAGCTAACAAACAAATAAAATTCAACATTCTAGTAAAAAGCCAAGTTCGTGTTTAAAACCAAGGCAACCACTTCATTCAAAACTGCCTTCTTCTAACCGACTTTGTATACATTTGAGACTGGCAATGGTGCAACTTTTCCAAACTGACACAGCCACTGTGATAGGCAACAGATTCAGCCCCTTTTGCCAAAATAATGCCCTAGCTGCTCTCTGCCCCTGGAAACACCTGTCATTACTAATTCGGTTCTAAGAGTCAGCTTGGTAAATCTTCCCTCTTCTTAAGCACCCTCTCAATCATCTTGGGGAAAGAAAATACTAACTTCAGTGATGAAAGAAGGTTAGCCTGCTTTAAAACCAATCATCTCATCACAGGAACTCCATTTCAAATACTAGGAGCCCGTGAAGAGCCCACAACCTTTGGGTCCCTGCCGCAGCTGCCGTCTGGACTTAGCACGTCTTCCACATTAAGTGACCATCACTATCTTCAACTCCATCTGCGAAGTTCCAACTGATACGGTACTATTGTGCCGATCAGGCTGATCAAGGGCATCCATTGTCAGGGTCGGCCCAGTCTGTGTGCTCCCTCCCGGCCACGGCACCCCATTCTGCCTTAGACAGCCACTCCAATCCACTGGTCTTTGGACAGCTGTCTACCAAGGTGACCTGACCAGGAGATCTGCGTCCATGACCCCAAGTATGTCAATCAGACACCCTTCCTGGAACCAACAGGCCTGCCACCATCCTCCCCAGCAGGGACGAGGTCCTGTTCATCTCTGTGTCTCTCATGCCTATCACAGTGCATGGCTATGAATATTCAATGCATGTGGGTTGAATGAATTACACAGAAAATGATGCACCTTAAACAAATGCTGGACTAAGTCTATCATTTTCCAACAGAATTCTGGAGGGGGAGCAAATTGTACGATGTTTTGTAAGGGAAATGTCCACTTGAGTAGATGGGAAATGCGTGTCGGAAATAAAGTGCATTAAAGATGTCAATCAGTCCAATAAGATAAAGCCCCCAAAAAGACAAAAGGAGAATTACCTCATTGCCTCCACATCTGCTTCAACATAAGCCATCACACACGGGCTAATGTTTTTAAAGGGACATAATACAACTTTCTAGAAAGACATAAAATAGCTAATTATACCACTCACTAGAAGGGAGCATACAACGTTTGGAAGTGATTCAGAAGTGGGTGTGATTCCTAAGACACAGAACTTAGGGAACGGTGAGGAGGAATTAGAGTTCGCTCGCAGTATGACAGCCTCCAACATCACACTGCACAACTTGTGTCCAGAGGCAACCCTACGTGCCACACCACCGCCACTCAAGGCTTCACATTAGAGAAGGCTGATGTCAGGTCCCCGCTGAAGAGTGGGCAGGACCCTGCCTCTGAAACACCCACCGGGGGCCGGGCTCAAATTACAGACTTAAAACTCAGAGAGGAAGGAACAAGGTGATGAAGCTCACGTGGCCAGTAAACCTGGAGGATGGCAGCGCTTGCCAGGAACCGGGACAATACAAGTCATTTTGGAAGATGTCATTTTTTGGACAAAGATTCAGAAACTCGTCAAGCTATGACAGAAATAAGGATGGCCAGCAGCCAGTGTTAACCAGTACACAGTGTTAACCAGTGCCGGCTGGGAAGTCCTCCCAGGGGCACTTCGGCCATGCCCACAAAATGCTGTGTATGTGTTCCCTCTAATACTCCAGTTCCATTTCTAAGACTCGAGCCTATAAAAAAAAATCTGTAACTGTGCATTCATTTGTATGTTTACTTAACGACTAGACAAAAAAACCTGCTGACTCCAAGGGCTATGTGGCCCACTACCTACAACCGCGGGGCCTAGCACGTAAGTCCCATCCATGGTCAGTTCACTCAGCATTTAGAAAGGAATATGGAGTAGTTAATCAATATCAGCTCTTCTCATTCACATTTTTGGGGGGGGGGGTGGCACTGACACAGTGCTAACAGGTAGTAAAAAGTACTGTTTTCAAAAACAAAACGCACACACACCACCAGCTGGTAAAACTGATGACCTGATGTTAAGTACCCACAGACCTAGCTGCCTGTTTGTCCACCTCAAATCCCCAGTTTCTCAGTTCAAGAGATCAAACACCAATTCAATCCTCTTGAAACAAACCCGTTGTTATCACAGTCTACGAGCTGCAGGCACACACCCTGGTTCTGAGAAGTATAAAAATCACACTGTGGGCTTAAAAAAAAAAATCCAGCACTTGTGTCACCAGACTTCACTTCCAAAAAGAGGTTACCTTTAAATCAACACAAACTCCCAAGTCTAACCGTTCTCTTCCCTTGGTGTGCTCGTAACCAAAGAACTACACCCTCTAAAACTACCGAAACCACGGATTTGGTTTCCAATATGAGAAGGAGCCAGGAACTTACACATCCTCCTTTTTTTTCTCAGCCCTCAAATCCAAGAGACAGAGCAGGTTCTAAAATCAAATAAAAACATGTCGGTTATCTGCACCGTCAGCCTACCCTGGAAACCACGTACTGTATGAAAGGAGGTAGTATTTTTTCTGTCACCCTTACTTGGAAACTGACCGTCCATGGACAGACCTGACATCCAGAGAGCTTGCCAAGTCCAGAGCGTGACTACGACTCCAGGCTCCTCTAGGCCGGGAGGTGCAGGTGCTGCGAGGGTGCAAGAAGCTACCGCGTGCCCAGCACCTTCTCTCCACGCAGGGGGACTCAGTCATTTCTCCGGGGTCACAGAGCGAGCACTGCTGTGGGCATCTGTACGCCCAAGAGTGTGGCTCAGGGGGATGAGGAAGCAACAGGTCCTGCGCCTGGACAGCACCGCCCCAGGCAAGGCCTGATGGACCACAGCGGCCCCCACAAGGCAAGAGGGGCGGGCAGGTTCACAGCCCTGCGAGCTGACCCCGGAGAGGGCACGTGGCCTGACTGCGGAGCCGCGCAGGGAGGCCCCTAATCCTGCAGATTTTCACTTCCCAAATCTGCAAGGTGTCTCTCTGCATCTCGACCCATATTCTCTGGGCAATAATGACGGGAACGCTTTTAATGTGTTGGCTGGTGCTGATGTGGCTTTGTTCCCAAGTGCGGCCAGGGAGGAAAATGACTGATGGGAGCAGCCCCTGATCCTAGGGTAACACCCAGTGACCGAGCGGCGGGGAGACGCGTGCGCACGGCCTGGCTTTCACGCGCCCGGCGCCCATGCAATTTTCAGGAAGCCCGACGCAAATTCAGGAAGCAGGGGTGTCTCGGATTCATCAATTGCTAAAAATGGGAAGTGACAAAAACACATCGGCCTGAAAAGCCCCCAGCTGGGTCAAGAAAAGAGGAACGGGACCGACTCCAGTGAAAAAGGTGGACCGGCTGCGAGGCGGCGCTGCGGGCCACGGTGCGCCAGCGAGGGGGCAGGGGCAGGGGTGGGGCCGGGGCCGGGGGTACAAGGCCCCGCGCGCCGCCCGGACACCCGCCGCGCCCACCGCTGCGCCCACCGCTGCGACCCCCGCCGCGCCGCCCCCGCCCCCCAAGCCCCGCCGGCGCATAGCCGGCCCCACCGCCTGGACACCAGCACCCGGCTCCCCGCGGCGCGACCCCGTGGCCGCAGCGACCCGGCCCCACGGAGACCCCGGCGGCCGCGGCGCCGCCCGCCCAGCTCCCCACCTGCCCCGTCCCCGCCCCCGGGGCCGCTGCCCGCACCTGGCGCCCGCGTGCGCGCCTACCTTGCTCCTTCAGGCTGGTGATGAGCTGCAGCTGCTTCTCCTCGTCCGAGCTGTTCATTTTGGCGGGTGGGGCCGGGAATAAAAGGAAAGGAGGGCGCGGCGAGGGGACCCGGGGGAGGGGAAGACGGGGCGAAGACGCCGCTGGCGTGCGGCGCCACTACCCGGAAGTTGGATTCGCTCCCGCTCCTCCTCCTCCTGGCGCGGAGCGCACGGGTGAGATCATCCCCCACGCACCTCCTCTGCGCCCGCGGCCGCGCCACCTGCGCCCGGCGGGGCGGGGCGGAGCCCACGGTCGCGCACCCCGGGGCTGGGCGTGGCCGCGGGGGCTCCTGCGAGGAGGCGGGGGGCGCGCGGCCTCGCGTGCGGGTCTCCGCCTGCGCCGCCGACCGCGCAAGGACGCGCGTGCGGAGGAGGCCGGCCCCCCAGGGGTCCGCGGCGTCCCCGGGAGGCCCCTCTCTCTCTGTGCTGGGCGCGGCGGGCTGCGGGGCCGGTGTTGGGAAACAGGTGCCCGCAGAGGCAAAGGTCAGGGTCGTACTGATTGCTTCTGGCCGACACCGGACAGGCACCGGGAGAGGCCAGGGCAGCCTGGCGGCCGCCGACCACTGAAACTGCCACACAGGCAGCGAAGGAGGGCCCGGGCTTCCGGCCTTCGCACCTGCTCGGACGGGACGTGGGCCGCGGAGGGGGGACCTCGGCAGCCCCTGCACTCCCAGCGCCCGCGCCCACGCAGCTGTCCGGCCTCAGGGCCTGGCGGGCGGGAGCCCAGCGTTGGTCCCGCACAGCTCTAGGGGTGGACCCTGAGCGGGTTGGAGGTGGCAGGCCTGGCTTCTGGTTCACCTTTGCCTCCACTCTTTGATCTGAACAGTGAGAATGGTGATACTTACTCTCCTGGGAGAATAATGAACCCAACACCAAATCCAGAAATTAGAATACTTTTTATTTTAAAGGTTTGTTTGTTTGTGTGTGTTTGTTTGAAGAGGAGAGAGAGAGAGAGAGAACTTTCCATCAGCTGGTTCACTCCCCAAGGCCTGAGCTCCAGCAGGAGTCTCCACATGGGTGCAGGGGCCCAAGCACGTGGGCCATCTTCCACTGCTTTCCCAGGCGCATTAGCAGGTGCTGGGTCAGAGCAGCCCTGGACTGAACCACGCTTCCACATGGGATGCCAGCATTGCAGGTGGCAGCTTAGCTCTCTGGTGCACAACCTGTGGTTTTTGTTTGTTTGTTTGTTTTAAATCACAGGTCTGCAAGAACAGGGTTGTGGTTGAGAATCAGAAGCTGAAACAGTTCTGCGTTCTTCATTAAGCATCTCAAACAATTCCAGACTCAGTCGGACTTTCTGCACACCCTGCCTTTTCTCCCCAGCTGGACAGGGCACCAGCACGGTGCTGCCGGCCCTCAGCTGTTCCCTGTGCACAGGCCCAGCTCCACTGACTGTGTCTGACCTTCCCGGGAGAGGCAGGGGCGGCATTTTGGTAAATCCTGTATCTGGTAACCTTCTGGTGCTCATTACCAAATACCAACTCAGAAGAAGTTTCAAAACCTGGTTTTCTGTTTTTGGGAAATGGCCGTTCAGTGACTCAGTGGCAGAATGATCTAAATGAACAACCTTTTAAAAATAGAGTGAATAAAAAAGTTGAAACTTTCCAAGTACTCCTCCACGGGGTTTTGTTAACCCGTCCTCTCCCCGAGTTTCCACTGGACGGTGCAGGTTGGTTGCAGAGCCCCAGGAGTTGCCCTGGAATCACATCTGGAATCAAATCTTAGTCGGCAGAGTTGAGAGAAGGTCTGGGAAACACGACGCAATTCAGACTCACCGGTATGAAAAAAATGCATCTGAGATGCTGCACTACACATTTTAGTTGATAAATCATGGCCGCCTGGCTTTCGTATGGCAGAGCCAGGAAACCTGCTAACCCCAACATGTCCTGAGGCTGGGCCGTGCGGAGGAGCCCCTCCAAACCAGAAGTCACTTCTCACACTCTGCGTGGTGTCAGCAGAGCTGTTACTGTATATACAGATTCATTCACAAGCTCCAGTTGTCAAATGGCTGATTCAAGAGTCCACTCTTACTATGCAGTAGTTGGGAAATATCAGTGGAGTTTAAGAATGAGTGAATTGTCAAATCGATAATTGAACCAGTGTTTTGGTCCCACGCTGAATCGGCAGCCCCTTGAAATGTATCCCATTGACCCTCCCTGAAAGAGAAGAGCCTCCTGAAATACAATCTGGTATTATCTGGAGGGCATGGGCTGAATGATTGGGACGGCTGCTAGAGTCACTTGCTGGGATTCAGCTCTCCCATTACACCATGGTTTATTTATAGGATATGAATATTGATGGAAAGGAGAGAGCAGTATAATTAGTTTTTGTTCTGTTTAATAATACACAAAAGGATTTATGTTGCAGGCATCACATTGGAGATATTAGCCTCCAAATAACCTGTCATGTAAAACCTTTAAAAACATGTGTGTTTACATAAATGAGGGGACGTCAAAAAGTTCATGGCAAGATAGAATTAAGAGAAATGTTTATTTTAGCACAAATATATTTGGAAATCCATGTATCATTTTTTCATAAACTTTTTGAAGACCTCTCTTATGTAGATTTCAAAAAATTTTTACACCAAAATAAACTTCTTTTAATTTTTTTTCCAACAAACTTTTCAAAGTATCCTCACACATACACGTATATCTGTAGAGAGAAAGGAAAAACTCTTTCAAAGTGAATTGGTAGGGGCCAGTGCTGTGGTGTAGGTTAAGCCACTGGTGTCAGCATCCCATACGGGCACTGGTTCACGTCCCGGCTGCTCCACTTCCAATCCAGCTCTCTGCTGATGCACCTGGGAAAGCAGCGGAAGATGGCCCAAGTGTTGAGCCGCTGCACCCATGTGAGAGACCCAGAAGAAGCTCCTGGCTCCTAGCTTCCTGTTGGCCCAGTCCTAGCCATTGCAGCCATTTGTGGAGTGAACCAGCAGATGGAAGACCTCTCTCTCTCTCTCTGTCTCTCTGTTTCTCTCTCTCTCAAATAAATAAATAAGTCTTTAAAACATTTTTTAGAAAATGAATTGGAAGGACATGATGTACTAAACTCGGGATAATGGCTGCCTCTGGGTGGAAGGTAGAGGAACCTAGCACCAGGAGCTGGGGGAGGAAGAGCGAGAGTACAGTGGTCAAAAAAGATTTTTCTCTGGGTTGGGCGCTGTGGCACAGCAGGTTTTAACCTGGCCTGAAGCGCCGGCCTCCCATATGGGCACCGGTTCTAGTCCTGGCTGCTCCTCCTCCTATCCAGCTCTCTGCTATGGCCTGGGAAAGAAGTAGAAGATGGCCCAAGTCCTTGGTCCCCTGCACCTGCGTGGGAGTCCTGGAAGAAGCTCCTGGCTCCTGGCTTCAGATCAGCACAGCTTCAGCTGTTGCGGCCATCTGGGGGAGTGAACCAGTGGGTGGAAGACCTCTCTCTCTCTCTCTCTCTCTCTCTCTCTGCCCCTGCCCCTGCCCCTGCCCCTGCCCCTGCCCCTGCCTCTCTGTAACTCTGCCTTTCAAATAAATAATAAATACATCTTTAAAAAAACAAAATAGGCCGGCACCACAGCTCACTAGGCTAATCCTTCACCTAGCGACGCCGGCACACCGGGTTCTAGTCCCGGTCGGGGCGCCAGATTCTGTCCTGGTTGCCCCCCTTCCAGGCCAGCTCTCTGCTGTGGCCAGGGAGTGCAGTGGAGGATGGCCCAAGTGCTTGGGCCCTGCACCTCATGGGAGACCAGGATAAGTACCTGGCTCCTGCCATCGGATCAGCGCGGTGCGCCGGCCGCAGCGCGCCAGCCGCGGCAGCCATTGGAGGGTGAACCAACGGCAAAGGAAGACCTTTCTCTCTGTCTCTCTCTCTCTCACTGTCCACTCCATCTGTCAAAAAAATAAAAATTAAAAAAAAAATAATGCATCATGAACACAAGGCTCATGCCCCAGGCAGATTGTAGTCAAACTGCTTAAGCTAGAGATAATATTTGGGTCTTAAAGTCCACTAAAGAAAAATGCACATTATATACAGCAAGAGAACAATAAAAATGATGACAGGCTTTTTGTGTTTGAAGTTTAATCAGTAAAGGATTGACAAAAAAAAAAAAAAAAAAAGAATCAGCACTTAATGTCAAATGCACAACACTCAGCAACCAAACAAGAACTGAGGTAAGCAAAGAAGCGGAAAACCATGACCCACAATGAAGAGAAAAATTAGTCAATAGAAATCACAGAAAATGACAGTAGTGGGGTTACTTGAGGTAAATAATACTGGCTCATGCCTTTGCCTTTGTTGGCGGTGTTTATATGGCTTCGAGTGACATCTAATGACTTGTTTTCTAGACCTGAAGGACCCACTTTAGCACACCCTGTAGGGCAGGTGGAGTGGTGACGGACACGAAGCAGAGATGTGGTGGAATTAGCAAGGACTGTGTATGCACTACTGTAATTCTGGTAACTGAGTGAAGACATGTCACAGGGAGATGAACATGATGAGACAGAAATCACAAGAATTCCAGATGAACCACCAACGATAAATACAGCATCAGGAATGGGAACACACACCGGATAGGACTTATGCCAACTAGACAAAGGAGAAGAAAAGGTCAATCGATGACCTCCGTATAGCAAGAGACACAATCCAAAAGGAAACACACAGCGCAAATGAGACTTTTTTCAAAAACTAAGCATCACACCTTGTGAGGCAATCGGTCAGGTTTTTGTTTTTGTTTTTGTTTTTTTGTTTTGTTTTGTTTTGTTTTTGACAGGCAGAGTGGACAGTGAGAGAGACAGAGAGAAAGGTCTTCCTTTTGCCGTTGGTTCACCTTCCAATGGCCGCCACGGCCGGCACACTGCGCTGATCCGATAGCAGGAGCCAAGTGCTTCTCCTGGTCTCTCATGCGGGTGCAGGGCCCAAGCACTTGGGCCATCCTCCACTGCACTCCCTGGCCACAGCAGAGAGCTGGCCTGGAAGGGGGGCAACCGGGACAGAATCTGGCGCCCCGACCAGGACTAGAACCCGGTGTGCCGGCGCCGCTAGGTGAAGGATTAGCCTAGTGAGCCACAGTGCTGGCCAATCGGTCAGTTTCAACACACATAAAGCTAAAAGTCCAGTAAAGGGAAAAACGGTGATGAAACGATGGCTACAAAGCTCTCAAATGTGATAACAGCCGAATTTACAGATGCATGCAGCTCAGGATGGTGTTCTGGGTAGCCTTGAATGGATCCAGTTCTCTCTGCATTTTCTCAGGGTTCTCATGAGTAACTACAGAATGTACTGGAAGTGTAACAACTTGAGAGGGACTTGTCAGAACAGCCTGGGCTCTATCCCTTTTTCCCATGGGACTAAGATGTCCAGCAGGCTTTAGCCCAGCATGTTCCATGGCCCTGAAGTAAATGACCCATGAACTCTGCTTTTTGGGGTCCCTTAGCTGCAGTGCAAATGGGAGATGCACAGTCCAAGAATCTGTCTCTGGCTTTCTTGAGCCTTGGAGGACTAGCTCATCATGGATCCTAGGCTGCTGTTGTCCCTTGCTGCCTATTTGTAAATAATAATCCTGCCCTGAATGATTTTTTTAAAAATATGTATTTATTTACTCATTTATTCGATAGGCAGAGAGACAAGGAGAGAGAAAGAAAGATAGAGATCTTCTATCCACTGGTTCACTCCCCAAATTCCAGCAACAGCAAGGGCTGAGCCAGGCCAAAACCAGGAGTCAGGAACCCCATCTGGGTCTCCCACATGGGTGGCAAGGGCCCAGGTACTTAATCTGTCATCACTGTATCCCAGGCACATTAGCAGTGAGCTGAATCAGAAGTGGAGTAGCCAAGACTCAACTGGCACTCACATAGGGGATGCAGGCATTCTAAGCAGTGGCTTAACCCACTGAGTCATAACACCTGCCCCAGGTCCATGTAACTTTTATGTGGCTGTTCTCACAAGCCTCAGACAAGCAGGTAAGCAGTGCTCAGTGAACCTGCTTCATACGTGACTCATCCCATACAAGGATCTCCAATAAGATTAGCAAATAATTTTTCACCAGAAACCTTGGCAACCAGAAGGTGATACATAACATATGTAAAGTCCCAAAGGTTGAAAACTGTCAATAAAGAATTCTGTATCCAGCAAAATTGTCCTTCTAAGACAGAGAAATTAAGACATTTCTAGATAGATGACAGTTGAAGGAGTTCATTACCACTAAATCTGTCCTGTACAGTAACAGGAGATTACAACTGAAAGAATACCACACCTCAGTTGTTATTTAAGAGGAATTCTTTAGAAAAACATACCGACAACAAAGAAGATTAAAACAAGGATATCAGAGGAAATTTTAGCTGCTGACACGTAGAGTTATGACAAACAAGAAATACAATATAACTTCTAGTGTGATAAGCATCATACTCAAACCTGTTCACCTCAGTGCCTTTTTAGCCAGTATGTTATGCCCAGCTTTGAACAAAAAAATCACATGGCATACTGAAAAAAAATAGCTTGAAGTGATAAAGACCAATGATACTTAGATTTTGGATTTATCAGGCTGGTAACATAAAATAATTACAATATGTTAAGAGAGCTAGTGAAGAAATGGACAACACACTGCTGGGTAATGTAAACAGAAAGATGGGAATTCTTAAGAATCAAAAAGAAATCCTAGAAAAAAAAGTGCTGTGTCAGAAGTGAATGCCTTAGACAGGCTCATCAATAGACTGGCTTGACTGAAGAAAGGAGCTGGAGTGAGGGTCGGCACTGTGGCAGAGTGGGTAAAGCCGCCACCTACAGTACTGGCATCTTATGTAGGCGCCGGTTTGAGACCCAACTGTACCACTTCCGATCCAGCATTCTGCTATGGCCTGGGAAAGCAGTGGAGGATGACCCAAGTCCTTAGGGCCCTGCACCTGCACCTGCATGAGAGACCCAGAGGAAGCTCCTGGCTCCTAGCTTCACAATGGCTCAGCTCCAGCCTTTGCAGCCATTTGGGGGTGAACTAGCAAACTAGCAGAAGGAAGATCTCTCTCTCTCTCTCTCTCAATCTCTCTCTCTCTCAATCTCTCTCTCTCAATCTCTCTCTCTCTTCCTCTTTGTAGCTTTGCCTTTTAAATAAATACATAAATCTTTAAAAAAAAGAAAAAGAAAAGAAAGGATCAGTGACCTTGAAGAAATGTCAACAGAAAATCCCCAAACTAAAAAACAAAGAGAAAGAAGAATCAAAGGAAGCAATGCAATAATCAAGACCAGCAGGACACTTACCAATGGTGTAGTAGTGTAACTGGAATAGGAGAAGGGAAAGAAAGAACTGGAGAAATAATTGAAGTGTAATGCCTGAGCATTTTCCAAAATTCATGACAGACACCAAACTGTAGATCCGGGAAGCTCAGACAACTCCAAGTTGGATAAATACCAAAAAATCTACACCTAGACACATCATATTCAAACTGCAGAAAATCAAAGTTGGGTTAAAAAAAAAAAAAAAAGCCAATAAGCACATGAAAAGGTGTTCAACACCATGACTCATTAGGTAAATGCAAACCACACTGATATCATCTTTCATGCCCACTAAGATAGTCATAGAAATTAGACAATAACAAAAGTTGGGGAGAATTGGGAAACTGGAAGTTTGTGCATATATTAGAAACTATTTGTACATTTTAAAGGAGTGAGCTTCTGGCATGCAAATTATATCTCAATAATCTGTCATTGACTGAGAAACTATTAAGCATCTACCATGTAGCAGTCATTATGAAACTTAGATGATGAGAGATGAATATTTGTAGAATGTGGTCCTCACTCTCAAACGGACCAGTCCATTCATGAAAACAAGCATATCAAAAGATAGCTGCAGTAAGTATGATGGGGCCATGAGGGTGTTACTATTCAGATAGAGCAATAATGAATATGATGGGGCTGTGGGGGTATTACTATTCACAGACAAGATCAAGAGCCAGCGAGATAAGGAGGCAATGAATCAGTCTGTCTACAAGAATTAGGGTGCGCTTCTTTGAGGAGTGGTATTTTAAGCCTGGGCATGAAGGCTAAGAAACAGTTTGCAGGAGGTAATGCAGACACTGAAAAGGCAAATTGCAAGTACATGAAAGGCAAAAAGCTCCTCTCCAGGGTACAGTTAACTAACTCTTTGAAACCAAAACGCGTTCCCTTCCCTGAATTAGATGTCCTCAGAATCACTGTGAACATTGTTATCAGGTTTCTGGGAGTAGAGATGTATTTTGCAATGGGAAATGGGGTATCCTCCAGTGAAAGAGAGGGGAGCCACACCATCCCCACAGGCAGAGCACATCCTAGCAGTAAACACCATAAATAAGAGCAGGCAGTAACTCCCAGCGTATATAATTAACATCATGAATAAGATTAAGTGGGTCTGTGTGCTGAGGTAATGTAAATATCCCCATCAACTCAATCAGACACAAATAATGACTCCAGCAAAAACTTATCTGGCCAAATAAAAGCTCTTATTGTTTTCCTATTCCAACAACTAACTAATCAACACTCATTCATAAAGAGGACATAACTATGATTAAATATAAATTCCAGATAGGAAAGATTCATTTTACAACTTTCCCAGCTGATTAGACACACAGACACAATCTTGTTACCTATTCCCTTCTTTGAAGCACATTTCATCAATCTGGAAAATGAAGGCAGACCACTGATTGGAGGGCAAACCTGAAAGGGATTAAACACTTAGCATGGCATTCTAAAATACTGTAATTACAGTGCAATTAACCATACTGCATATTAAACATGCAACTCTGAAATGTGTTCAGACTCCTCAATTATAACTAGTTATTCTTCAAAGAATTTTGCCGCCCACATTGAATTTCTTTAGTGCTTCTTTGTTATAATTTAGGTGTGACAGTCACTAATATATCTTAAAGGACAGTTAAGAAATTGTGGACATTCTTTACTGTAAACCTAACACAGGCATACCAGGCAATACCCCAACCATTAATAACTAATCATCATGTTTGATAGGCAGATCTATTATGAACTGGGCTTTGCCCACTTTAAAACATGTTAATGGTCAGCTATGAAGAGGCAATGAGATTGAGGCAAGTGTAGAGGGCCCAGGTGGAAGTCTAGAAACTTGTATGTGTTCTTGATTTTCCCAAGTAGGTCAGTTTTTTTTGGTCTGCATCTCAATTTCTTCATCTGTCAATTGGGGTTATATCTGTCTAAGACACTGGTGAGGATCAAAAAGCTAACTGATAGGAAAACTAGAAAATTTGGTAATTCTATCCAAATCAAAGGTGTGACCCTATTATGGATTCAGATTGTATCCTGAAAGGTTGATCAATGGAAAGGGACAGAGACGTTTGCAGTCATGGTTCAGGCCAGGAACCATTATATAAAATATTTAACCATAGGCCGGCGCCGCAGCTCACTAGGCTAATACTCTGCCTGCGGTTCTAGTCCCAGTCGGGGCGCCGGATTCTGTCCCAGTTGCTCCTCTTCCAGACCAGCTCTCTGCTGTGGCCCGGGAGTGCAGTGGAGGATGGCCCAGGTGCTTGGGCCCTGCACCCACATGGGAGACCAGGAGGAAGCACCTGGCTCCTGGCTTCGGATCGTCACAGTGTGCCAGCTGTGGCGGCCATTTGGGGGGTGAACCAACGGAAGGAAGACCTTTCCCTCTCTCTCACTCACTGTCTAACTCTGCCTGTCAAAAAAAAATAAAATAAAATAAAATAAAATATTTAACCATACCTCTAACCAGCAATAACAAAGTCAGTTTTAGCAACTGGTATAACCTGCAGAGTACAGATCAGTTGAAGATCACCCTAGGTTTCAGAGAGTTTTGAAAACAGGATAGAAAATGGTGGCATTCGTTGGAGGAAAAACACGTCATGACATTCTGATGAACCTTGTGTTAATAGCAGCAGAGTTTCTATAATAAGGGAGCTAGGGGTCATCCTTGAAATTTTTTGTTTAATTGTTTGTCTTCTCTGCGAGACCCAGCTGTAAGAAGCATGTCTGTCTTAATCATCTCTATATTCCTAACCAACACAATGCCTAATATAGGGACTCAGTAAATGTTTGTTATGTGTAAATGAATTAATAAACAAAAAAATGAACAGATTTCAGCTGTATTCTCTAGAAGTCAGACTAATCTAGAATTCTACGTTCTAGGAAGCATGTTTTAAGAGAAGTTTGGATAAAGGAGAGCGGCCATGGCTGAGAAAGCAAGAGGTCATTACCTAGATACAGAAGATCCATGATGCAGTAGGTATCTTAAGACGTTTTATATATGAAAATACAACATACCAAAATATGTGGGACATAGCTAAGGCAGTAGTGAGAGGGAAGTATATACTTCTACATGTTTACATTAGAAAATAGAAAAGATTTCAAAAAAGAATCTAAATAACCATCTCAAGAAACCAGAAAAAGGGGAGCAAATCAAATTCAAAGGAAGCAGGAGGAAGGAAAGAATTAAGATAGAAGCAGAGATAAATGAAATTTAAAATAATAGGGAATATCAATACAACAAAATCTGAAACACTGAAAATAGTCAGTAAAATTGACTAGCAAATTGAGAAAGATAAAAAGAAAATACATAAATAATCCATATCATAATGATATAGAGAATATCCAGATACCATTAAAATATAATAACTGATTAAACAGTAATAGGTCAAAGAATAAATCACAATGATAATTGTAAACAGTTTGGGATGAATAAAAATAAAATAATAATAAAATATACAGGATGCAAGGAAAGCAGTGCTCAGAGGGAAATTTATAGTTGATGATGCCTATATTAAAACTAAAAGATCTCAAGTCAATAACCTATTGGACACCTTAATAAACCAGATAAAGAGAAGCAAACTAAACACAAAGCTAAGCACAAGAAAGGGAATAATAAAGATTAGAGTGCATATAAATGAAAGGTACAATACAAAAACAATATAGAGAATTAGTCAAATCTGAAGTTAGTTATTTTAAAAAATCAAGAAAATTGTGCAACTTGAGCTAGAATGACTGAAGTTTAAAAAAAAGGCTCAATTATTAAAATAAAAACTTAGAGACATTACTCCTGAGTTTCCAGATGTGAAAAGGACCATAAAAGAATGCAATGAACTACTGTATGACAAAAAATTGGATAGCCAAGCTGAAATGGAAAAATTCCTAGAATACACTATCAAAACTGACTCAAGAAGAAAGAGAAAACCTAAATAGACCTACAACAAGTAAAGAAATTGAATCAATAATCACAAATGAACTAACAAATATAAGTCAAGAATTAAATGACTTCACTGGTGAATTCTACCAAAAATTTAAAGATATTACACTAATCTTTCTCAGACTCTTCAAAAAAAAATATACAAGGTGGGAACACATCTTGACTCTGTCTAGGCAGCCAAAATTGCTTTGATACCAAACTAGATAAAGATAACACAAGAATCTATAGACTAACTTCACTTGTGAATATAGGAGCAAACATCCTCAACAGAATACCAGCATATCAAATCCAGAGACGTATTAAAAGCATTACATACCATGATGAAGTAGGATTGATCCCAGGAATGCAAGGGTGGTCCAACAAGTGAAAACCAATCAATGTAACACTTCACATTAATAGAAAAAGGAGAGAAATCTACATGATACAAAAAAAGCCTTTGACAAAATCTAACACCCTCTCATAATAAAAACTTTCCATACACTAGTGATAAGAACTTCTTCAACAGGTAAAAGTCTATCTATAAAAAAACCTACAACTGGCATCATACTCAATCATGAGTGACTAAACTTTTCCTTTATAATCAGAATAAAGATAAGGATGATGGATTTCACCACTTCCACTCAACATTGCACTGGAAATCCTACTCAGAGAAATTGGTCAAGAAAAATAAATCAAAATCATTCCATTTGGAAAGGAAGAAGTAAAACTATCCATATTCTCAGATAACAGGAGCTTATATATAGGAAACCCTCAGGAATCCATGAGTAAACCTACTAGAGTTAATAAACAAATTTACCAAAGTTTCATGATACAAATCAACATGTAAAAGTCCACTGTAGGGGCTGGCATCATGGAGTAGTAGGTTAAGCTTCTGTTTTTAACACCAGCATCCCATATGGGTGCCAGTTCGAGTCATGGCTGCTCCACCTCCAATCTAGGTCGCTGCTAATGTGCCTAAGAAGGCAGCGGAAGATGGTCCAAGTGCTTGGACCTCTGCACCCACACACGAGACCCAGAAGAAGCTCGTGGCTCCTGGTTTCAGCCTGGCTCAGCCCCAGCTGTTGCTGCTATTCAGGGAACGAACCAGTGGATGGAAGATCTCTCTCTCTCTCTCTGACTCTTCCTCTCTCTATGTAACTTTGACTTTTAAACAAATAAATAAATCTTTTTTTTAAATCCATTGTATCACTATACACTGGCAAGGCACAGTCTAAGAGGAAATTTCTTAAAAATTTTTATAGTAGAAAATGATAAAATACATCAGAATAAATTTAAACAATGAGTTGCAAGACTCATACACTGAAAGTGACAAAATGGTACTAAAAGAAATTTAAAAGTCCCAAATAAATGGGAAGGTAACTCATGTTCATGTATTAGAAAATTGTTGGCGCTGTGACGCAGCGGGTTAACGCTAAAAGATCCAAAGCCAGGAGCTTCCTCCAGGTCTCCCATGCAGGTGCAGGGACCCAAGGAATTGGGCCATTTTCTACTGCTTTCCCAGACCATAGCAGAGAGCAGGATCAGAAGTGGAACGGCTGGGTCTCAAACCGGAGCCCATATGGGATGTCGGCGCTTCAGGCCACACAGTGCAGCCCCTGTCAACTGGTTTTTGATAAGGGTTCTAAGACTATTCAATTGGGAGAAAAAACCTCATGGCAAAGGGTGCTGAGACAATTGGATATCCATATGCAAAGAAGGAAGTTAGACCTTATCTCATTCCTCATATCAAAATTAACCTGAACTGAATCAAACAACTAAATGTAACAGCTAAAACTGTAGAAAGAACAGTGATGAGCTTTGTAACCTGGGCTTGGAAACAATTTCTTAGACATGGCACCAAAAGTATAAGCAAAAAATGGAAAAATAGATACATTGGATCTCATCAAAACAAAAATATTTTGTGCTTCAAAGGATAATACCAAGAGAGTAAAAAGAATAGAGTAAAATATTTACGAATCATATATCTGGTAAAAATTAGTAACTAAGATGTATTATATTCTTATAATTAAATAACAAAAAGACAACTCAATTAAAAAGTAGGGGAATGATTTAAATAGACATTTCTCTGAAGAAGATATACAAATGGCCAAAAAGTACATGAAAAGATGCTCAACGTCATTAGCCATTGGGGAAATTCAAATCAAAACCACAATCAGATACCACTTCATGCCCACTAGGATGGTAATTATTAAAACAAATTAGAAAGTATTGGCAATGATGTGAAGAAATTAGAACCCTCTCGCATTGCTGGTGAGAATCCAAACTGGTACAGTTAACAGTTACTGTGGAAAAATTTGGTAGCTCCTCAAAAAGTTAAACAGAATTATCATGTGACCCAGGAATTTCATTTCTGTAGAAGTGAAAGAGAATGAAAACAGGTATTTGAACAAAATAGCAGCCTTGATCACAACAGTCATAAGGCAGAAACAACCCAAATGCCCAGTAATCGATGAGTGGCTAAATAAACTATGGTGCATGCACACAATGGAATATTATTCATCTATAAGAAAGAATGGAGTGTGACACACACCAAACATGAATGAGCCTTGAAAACATTATGCTGAGTGAAAGGAGCTGGAAACAAAGGGTGACATTTCGTATGATCCCATTGATATGAGTATCTAGGGTTTGAAAATTCACGCAGGGTTGTGAGGAAGTTGAAATGGTGGGTGCCTGCCTAATGGGTGTGGGTTTTCCTTTTGGGGTGATGAAAATGTTTTTGACCTAGAAAGTGGTGATGCATCTGTGAATCTACCAAATGCTACCAAACTGCATACTTAAAATCACAAATAATAGGTGTTTTTTCATAATTTTAAAAAGACCAAAAATAGTAAAAAAAAAAATGTGAGCTCTATGTTCAAAAATTCACAAACTTAGAGAAAATGAACCAATTCCTCAAATATCAGAAGCTACCACAACACAACTAATATGAAATGGACAAACTGAATAAACATCAAAAAACTGAATTTGTAGCTGCAAAATCTTCTGCAAAACTAAATCTCCAAGCCCAGATAATTTAATTGGAGAATTCTACAAAGCATCTAAAAATTAACAAAAAATTTATACAGTATCTTCTAGAAAGTATAAGAGGAGGGAATAGTTATTAACTAATTTTATGAGGCTAGTATTACCAAAACCAGACAAATACAAGAAAAAAAAGAAAAATTATAGACTAATATATATCATTAATATAGATATAACAATTCTCAATGAAATTTTAGCAAACTGAATGAAGCAATATACAAAAAAATTACATACAACATCACAAAAACTTGTACATCAGAAGACACCATCAACAAAATAAAAAGGCATCCACAGGATAGGAGAAAATATTTGCCAATTATATATCTGAAAGCAATTGCTACTCAGATTTATATAGATAACTACTAATCTCTACAACAAAAAGGACCCCAAACAACCTTCTTTAAAAACGGGCAAAGGACATCAGTAGACATTTCTCCCAAGATATTCAAGTAACAATAAACGCGTGAAAAAAATGCTCAACATCACTAATCATTAGGAAAATACAAACCCAAACCATAATGAGATACCTCACACCCATTAGAGTGGCTACCATCAGAACAGACAGGATGTAACAAGGGTTGGCAATGATACGGAGAAAATGGAGTCTTTGAAGACTGTGGGTGAAAATGTGAATGGTACGGCCGCTGGGGAAAACAGTATGGTGGTTCCACCTGTTGGCTATTGTCAATACTGCTGCTGTGAACAGGAACGTGCAAATAGCTCTTCAGGATCCTGCTTTCAGGTGAGGACTCAAATAGTTGGGTCCCTGCCGCTCCCATGGGAGACCCAGACTGAGTTGGCAGTCCCTGGCTTCAGCTTGGCTCAGCCCCACTGCTGAAGGCATTCAGAGACTGAACCAGCAGAGGGAAGATGTGTCTCTGTCTCTCTGCCTTTCAAGTAAACAAAATTAGATAAATACATTTTAAAATACCTTGTTTTCAATTCCTTTGAGTACATATCCAGAAATAAAATGACTGGCTCACATGGTAATTCTATGTTTAATTCTTTTCTGCAGAAGAGATATGGCTTTAAAAGCGTGACACAAGAGATCCTTGTAGTGATTTGGGCTGTTCTATACCTTGTCTTCATCACTGTCAATATCCTGGTTGTGACACTGTACTCCAGTTACAGAAGATTATACCACCGAGGCGTCTCTCTGCATTATATTTTACAACTATAAAAATAAAAGTTCTAATTTTTCTTATTTATTGCTATTGTTATTGAAGTGAAATATTTTAAAAATTTTCCTATTTTAATCTTTAACAGAGTAAATGTTGATAGACATAACACCCTTAAAGAGAGTTCTTTGGGGGCCAGTGCTGCATCCTTTATGGGTGCCGGTTCGAGTCCCAGCTGTTCCACTTCTAAGCCAGCTCTCTGCTATGGCATGGGAAAGCAGTAGAGGATGGCCCAAGTCCTTGGGCCCCGGAACTTGTGTGGGAGACCTGGAAGAAAGTCCTGGCTCCTGGCTTTGGATCTGCCCAGTTCTGGCCATTGCAGCCATTTGGGGCGTGAACCAGCAAATGCAAGACTTTCTCTCTCTCTCTCTCTCTCTCTCTCTCTCTGCCTGTGCATAATTCTGCCTTTCAAATAAATAATCTTTTTTTAAAAAAAAAAAAAAAAGAGAAAGTTCTTTGAAGGTCCTCCATAATTTTTAAGAATGATGTCCTGACAGTTTGAGAATCGTTCCTCCACCCTATGGCTAATAGGTGTAGAATTATTTTTCCACTCAGGCAAGGCAGAAGTTGTTGCATTTAACTAGGAACTTGGGTGATTTCAAAGAATTAATAAACAGAAATGGTTAAAATCTACTGCAGTGTCCTTCCACCTCTGTTTTTCTATATAGCAGCTGCCTACAGTAAGCCAAGCAAGGAAACACTCCAGAAGTACGGACGACGCACCAGAACTCCATCTGGGTGGGCAATGTGGACACAAAAGGAAGCCAATTGCAACCACATGACTATTTGCATGACAATTATGTTTCCTTGAAGCTTGTTTCAGAGTCTAGCAGGTCCTTCAGGAAGTATTGACACACAAAGCTTGCAGTGTGTAAACTGTTGAAGGTATGAGAAGTGAGAAAAAGAACCTCAGGAATGATAGAAACTCCGACAAAAACCCAGTGTGGGACAGAGGCATTTGACCTAGCAGTTATGACACTCACCTCCCATATTGGAGTGCCGGGGTTCAATTCCCAGCTCTGGGACTCCAGCATTCCTGCTCATGGACACCGTGGGAAGCAGTAGTGACTGGGTTCCTGCCACCCATGTGAGAAACCTGGATTGAATTCCTGGCTCCCAGCTTTGGCCTTGGCCCAGTCCAAACCATTGCTGACATTTGGTGACTGAACTAGTGAGTGGGAGTGAGCCTACTCTCTCTCAGATACGTATCTCATATCTTTCCCTGCCTCTCTGCTACTCACATAAATTAATAATTCATTTTTAAAAATCTAAGGCAGTACTATGCTTGAAAGAGAATATCTCTATTAAAGACCTTGGTTTCCAATTTAATTTTTTTAAAAACTGACAAACTAATGCTGTACTAGCATAGGAATGGAATTTGGGAGAAAGCACAACACGCTTTGAAACAAAATGGTCAAGGTGTGCTGACATTGTTCATATTTTGTTAAAACACCATTATTATGCATATTCAAGATGCATCCACTGCAACTTCAGTGTTATGTCTAGATAACTATTACCTTTTCAATCAGTTGTCTACAGAGAGGCTAAGTCACTCCACATAAGCTTCTGAAAAACCTGACAATCAGCACCAACCAACTGGCCTACTTCTACAACACACATCCCATGCTATATTTCAAAATAGTACTCACTGACTAATGTGTGCAGTGTCCAGGACTTGAACTATGGCTATAGTGTAAGGTGTTTCATGGATTTGCTTTGGGTTTTGTTTTTTGTTTTTTTTTTTTTTTTTTTTTTTTGACAGGCAGAGTGGACAGTGAGAGAGAGAGACAAAGAGAAAGGTCTTCCTTTGCCGTTGGTTCACCCTCCAATGGCCGCCGCGGTCGGCGCGCTGCGGCCGGCGCACCGCGCTGATCCGATGGCAGGAGCCAGGAGCCAGGTGCTTTTCCTGGTCTCCCATGGGGTGCAGGGCCCAAGCACCTGGGCCATCCTCCACTGCACTCCCTGGCCACAGCAGAGGGCTGGCCTGGAAGAGGGGCAACCGGGACAGAATCCGGCGCCCCGACCGGGACTAGAACCCGGTGTGCCGGCGCCGCTAGGCGGAGGATTAGCCTAGTGAGCCGCGGCGCCGGCGTTGCTTTGGGTTTAAATCATCTCCAAACACTGTTAAGCGTTTGCACTGCTATTAACTTCAAGCAAGCGTCAGATAGTTCCTAATAAGGAATTCTGGCTTTTCTTCCAGGAGAATTATTTTGCTTTTTGGTCACTGCAGCCTCATCAAATTATCTGTGTTAACATTTCACACCGGCCCACCTCCTAAGCAAACTTTGCATCCTTAATGAAAGAATCTGACAAGAAGGAAACACTAAGAGTAGAGTGAAGTGGGAAACAAATCTTGGGTCTTTTTTGGAAGGCAACACTGCAATTTCTTGGTGAAAATGATAACATTCACCCTACAGTAAAAAAAAACTTTTTTCTCTATAAATTGTAAGTATCTTTATACAGGAGAGTCCAAGACAAAACATCCTAACTACTGTGTCTCAACTAACGCAGAAATCGCACCAGGAATCTTCTTACAGGTGAGGAATTGGATGTCCTGAGCAGGCACGGCGGTTAGGACGCCGCTGGGAAGCCCCGAGCCGCTGGGTCTCCAGGGGCGGCGCCCACTTACCCGCTGCCCGGCCAGCACCGGCGCTCGGGCCTCGGAGGCGGGTGATGGCAGCCACCGGTCTCCAACCCCCGCTGAACCCTAACACGGGAGCGCGGGTCGCCCGGTACCGAGACACAGACCCGCTGGAGGCCCTGGCGGTGGCCTTGGGGGACCACGGGGAGGAGGACGTGGTGCGACCTGCGTGGGCGTCGGCTGATTGGCACAGCGACTTTCCTGGGGTGGGGGATCCTATCAGCTTCGAGGACTTTGTGACCTTTTCTTCCATTTATCACTCGAATGAAGAGTATTTCAGGAAACTAGAAGAGCTGAAGGCTGCCCACATGGAAACTATGGCCAAATTAGAGACGACGTACCACAGCCAATTACCTCGAGCGGAGGTTTGGCCAGTGATCATCAGGCAGGATGCTCCCAGTGAATCCTCCAGACCTGTATGGGAAAGGAACTCCTATCACCCTGTAACGACGTGGTTTTCGGATCCCGACTTAGGCTGGTGTTCCTCTTTCTGCACTTCTTCCTCTGAGGAGGAATGGCCCAACCTAGCAAAAGAGCACCCTGGGAAAACCAGAAAGATGACCTATGCTAAGGAGCTCATCCACAACATGTGGGCAAACTTCCGTGTTAGAGATTATATTCCAGGTGAAGACGCCGACTGTCTAGCAGTGGAAAGACCCAAGAGGACACGCCAAGAATGGGTGCCCAGGCTTACAGTACCAGAGCCTTTTCAAATGACCATACGAGAACAGAAGAAAAAAGAGGCCCTGAAATCTCAGTGGGATCCCAAAATGGCACATAAACTGCTCAAAAAGCAAGAAGAGGATGCTGAGTGTAGGAAGAAGTTCCGAGCCACCCCGGTTCCCGCAGGTGTCTTGCTCCCCATTTACCATGAGATGGTCAAGCAAAATGAAGAAAGGAGGAGGACCATGAAGGAGAAAAACATAGAAGCTCTTTTGGCTTCTCTAAAGCCTTTTACGTTTATTGCAAGAGAGGAACAGAAGCAGGCAGTCCGGGAAAAGCAACTCAGAGACTTTTTGAAATCTAAAAAGAAAACAAACAGATGTAAAGCCAGGCCCGCACCTCCATCTATTTATGGTTCAGCTACCAGGGACCAATGCAAAGATCTGTGTCGGGACAGCAGAGCACAGCCAAGAGCCCAGGAGCTTTTACAGACTTCGGTCCCTCCGCCTCGGAAGGCAGCTTACAGACGCCTGAGGAATCCCAGGTGTCCTGAGCAGGCTGTCAAGTGCAGGTGCAAGGCAAGCGGCCAGATTCCTGAGTTTGAAGGCCTCCCTGAGAGACATCAGAAACACCCCTCAGAACACAAGTGTCCAAGACTCAAACCATTCACTCTTCTTGCATCCGCCAGGGCTACCAAGAGAGGGATGGTTTCGGCAGACATCAAAGCAGATGAAGAAAATGTCAGAGAAACACATTGGCCATGTGTGCCCTCGGGACGTCACTCAACAGTACCAAGTGCCAGCGCAAAGCCCATGCCTTGTAGCTGCAACCTTCCCACGCCCACAGTGTCTGCCAGAGCACGAGAAGGTGCCCTCAGGAGATCACATGAGGAAAAGAAAATGTTGGAAGACGAGAGAAACCGGGTCCTAGCCAAGCAGAAGCAAAGAATGAAAGAATTGCAGAAACTGCTGACAAGCCAGGCTGAGGATGGTGACTCACATCAAGGTGTAGCTCAAATGCCTAACTCCAGGCTTACATATCTCAGAAAGAGTGCAAAGGAAGGAGTGAGACAATATTGACGAGAACTAGAAGAAAGAGAACTTTAAAAGGAAGCCATTACTGTTTGAAAGAGTTGCTTGGAAAAATGCAGTAACGGCAATAGAAAAGCTTTATTTTAACACCCTAAAAGCACTAGGAATATTGAACTCACTTCAAAGAAAGGCCCAAGTGGAAAAGTACTCAAGCACTTCAACAATCAAGACTTGCAAACTTTCACTGAAGAGAAGGAAAGCCTCCACGAAGAAGCAAAAACAGAAGAAAGAAGAGGAAGACATTTATTTTGTTGGTACCCACAGTCAAGATTCGGGCAAGGAAGAAGAGGAAGCAGGTGAAGCAAGTGAAGGAGCGACACCTGTTGAGGAAGAAAACGGGGTCAGCAAGATCTCCTCTCCACGCCCTCGCTGCCGTTGGCAACATCATGGCCATCCGCAGCTGCATTTGTGATGTTGAGAACGTCTGTGGGGACAGCGCTGAGATGTGCAGAGCTATTGAACAAAGACATCAGAACCCCCTAAAAGGCACAGTGCAGCTGATTGGTCATTTGGTCAGTTAGAGTAAGGCTTTGCCTACCCAGTTTTGAAAATTGCTACATTTGGTCCTTTAGCCACTCTGATCTTGTTTGTATTCTTTAGAAATGAGACTCACAGCCATCACCAACTGATTACTATCAAAATACATATCACTTCATTTTTACCAATGGGAAAATGGCTTAGTATTGAGAGCAGAGAGAGGTGTTGGCCTTTAGTGATTTGCTTTTTAAAAATTCTCTGGAAAGCATGAATCGATGTTTTTAATTATAAAAAAAAAATGCCACTTGGGAGTCCCACACCCTATATGGGATTACCTGGGTTCAAGTTCTAGCTTCCAATTCCAGCTTCCTGCTCATGCAGACCCTAGGAAGCAGTGGGTAATGTTCAGGTACTTGGGTTCCTGCCGCCCACAGGGGAGACCCAAACTGTAGTTCTGGACTCCTGGTTTCAGTCTGGCCCAGCTCAGACTGTTGTGGACATTTTAGGAGTGAACCAGTAGATAGGAGATCTTCTTTCAAATATAGGAAATAGATAGATAGATAGATAGACAGACAGACAGAAAGATAGATAAATAGGAAGTTTAAGAAGAAATTGGACTTCTAAGACTATTTGGAGGTTCCTTTTATAGACCCTCTCAGAATTCTAGGCTGGATACTGCATTATACTGGTAGGAGCACAAGCTTTGGCTCAGAAAGCCCTCACTCAAACATCAGTCTGACATTTAGTGGGTTACTTCCCTCAGCCTCAGTTTTACTCTAAACAATGATAATAATAGTGCCCAGCTTATGGGTTTGTTGTGAGGATTAAATGAGACATTACAATGTGCCATGACATAACATGGTATTTATTGTATCAGGTAGTTCTGTACAATTCATAGGCACCTGTTGGAAGCAGAATGGAAGATCAGCAGGTTTTAACTTGAGCTGCTGAGAATTCACTAGATAATTCTACCCATAAATGAAGATAATCTTGTGGGCCCAGAAAGGAAGTTGTCACCAGCATGATTTTAATCCCTTAGCAGTTCAGAGTCTTCTCTCTCTTCTCCTTTACACCTTTACTGACTTATCCTCTATTATTATCTCTCAGTCCCGCATCCACCCTTTTCTTTTTTTTTATTTATTATTATTATTTTTTTTTTGACAGGCAGAGTGGACAGTGAGAGAGAGAGACAGACAGAGAGAAAGGTCTTCCTTTTGCCATTGGTTCACCCTCCAATGGCCACTGCGGCTGGCGCACTACGGCCAGCGCATTGCGCTGATCCGAAGCCAGGAGCCAGGTACTTATCCTGGTCTCCCATGCGGGTGCAGGGCCCAAGCACTTGGGCCATCCTCCACTGCACTCCCTGGCCACAGCAGAGAGCTGGCCTGGAAGAGGGGCAACTGGGACAGAATATAGCACCCCAACTGGGACTAGAACCCGGTGTGCCAGCGCCACTAGGCGGAGGATTAGCCTAGTGAGCCGCGGCGCCGGCACCACCCTTTTCTATCGTGCTCCCTCATTGTGACTGGGAGTTTGTCCACTACATTTCCCATTAGCCTCTGCTAATGTTTTCCCAGGACAGCAGAAGGCAGAAGGGGGGAAAATTCTACCCCCAGGACTCCCTGTCAGACAGCCACCTTAGAAGGGTGATTCCCTGTTTCCACCCAGGGTCCCAACTCCGTGTTCCACCCACCTCCCACCAGGGTCCTTTGGAGCACTTCTAGGTTCTAATAAAACCACCAGTCCAGTGGAGTGGAAACTGCTGCTTCTCACAGTGCTAACAATGGCTTTTCCCAGTGGGCGTGCATTGCTCTGTCAGCCCTCCAGTGCAAGTGAAGCAAATTCCTTATGTCAGTTGAAATATGTAGAGAAGTTCCTGCCACCTTTACTTGCCTTTAACTGATATAACTTCCTGTTACTCTTGGGGAAAAGGGATAAACTTTTAGTGTGACCTCAAGACCCCACGTGATCTTGTCCCTGTCCTCCTCCCAAGCTCATCTGGGGATCTGCCCTTGAGTCTCCTTGACCTTTCTCCTTCTTCAAATGCTCCATTGTCTACCTCACCTCATGCTCTTCCCACGTGTGGCTCCTTCCATCTGAAACAGTCTTCCTAACACCATCCCCTTGGGGATTTTTATTCTTTCTACAGGTCTCTGCTTGAATGTCACTTTCTCAAAGAGACATTGCTTGAGCTCTGCAAATCCTATTTTTTTTCTAAACAAGGATTCAACTAAAAACCACAATATACATCTCACCATATTCCACAAAAGAAAAAAATAAACACCAAAGTGGGCACCAGAAGGTGGAAAGTCATACAACTTTGTTCAATTAACCAGGTAAAACAAATAATTCAATTCAAGCCTGGTCTCAAAAGTAGATGCTCCAATCATGACTGAGTTCTGTGACAAGAGAATCCAGAGTTGCCCCCAAAGGGCCCTGGTGGCAGATGGTGGACCATTTAGTAGAGGCCCTGGTATTGAAGTAGGGAGCAACAATGGACAGGTCCACTTCGTTTCTAAAGTTGCCTTCTGCATGTAGACCATCCTTGGCTTATGTTTGCAAGGATTTGAAGGAACTTGGGAAGGTAATTTAATCCGACTCTCATGCCCACACACAGAGGCATCAGCTCTATCTTGCCTCTGAGGACCACGCTTCTGCCTTCTCAACAGAAATGCAATTGCACACTACCTCCTTTCCAGCCAGCCCTTTGCCCCAGCACCACTATGATTGCCCAAGGCCCCACACAACTGTGGTATTGCAAAGAAAACCACCTACATTGAGCCTGCTGACTGCCCTTGGGGCTAACTCAGACATAACGAGCCTTGTAAACAGATTTTCTGAAACTGAAGCATGCAAACTGTTACCTTCACTTTTTTTAAAAAGGCTTCCTATAGAAGATTCCCAGATTACTTTTCATACTCATTCACACTCCCAGAGCTTGCTTCTCTCTTGGTCCTGCTAATAGCAGCACATGCTTATCAGCTCATTTAGGCCACATGGTCTAACAGGACCATCCATCAAACAACTGTCTGTTTTCCCTTAGGAAGAAGAAAATGGGAAATAAAGAAGACAAGGCTACACACACGACTTCATGTCTACCTAAACACAGCACACAGGCATGTTGGTTGGCTTTTGAACAATATTACTCCTGGGAAAAAAGGCTTGCAACTGTCCCTTACCAGTCCAAATCCATATCACCTCAACTTCTATGACATTCCCTTATTCATCTTTTCATTGATTCAACATGTGTTTGTAGAGTGCCTATGGTACAGCAATGGATAGGATAGATAAGGTCCCTTGTCTCCTTGAGGAGAGAGAGAGAAAAATAAATGAACAAACCAAGAAACAATGCTATACAGAGAGTTTAAATTGGGATCAAGGATAGTAGCTATGGGGCTGCACAAGATGGTGTACTCGGGAAGCACCCTTCTGGTAAGATGATACTAACCCTTACGATCAAGTGACAAGGAGCCAATTAGGTATTCGATGGAGAATGAATAGGTTTGTTTAAAGATTTTATTCATTTGAAAGGCAGAGTTACAGAGAGAAAGAGAGATACAGAGAAAGACAGAGAGACAGAGACACAGGTCTTTCATCTGCTGGTTCACTCCCCAAATGGCCACAAAGGTTAGAGCTGGGCTAGGCCGAAGCCAGGACCCAGGAGCTTCTTCAGGGTCTCCCAAGTTTGTGCAGGGGCCCAAGCACTTGGGCCATCCTCTGCTGCTTTCCCAGGCCATAACAGGGAGCTAGATTAGAAGTAGAGCATCTGAGACTTGAACCAGCACCCATATGGGGTGTCAGCACTGTAGGTGGCAGCTTAACCCACTATGCTCCAATGCCCACCCCAAGTGAATAGTTCTTATAGAAGCCTGAAGACATAAACAAACTTAGACTCTTTACTTCACTCTATTATTTCATGTCTTAACTATTTTTTGAAAACTCAACAAAATTTTCTAAGGTCTAGATGCCAAAGCAAATGCCAATCTCTTATAACAGTTACAGCAGTAAGAAACAAACTGATTTATTAGAAAGCATGTGGGACTTGGACGGCTTCATTCATTCAACTGATATTTACTGAGCATTTGCTTCATACCAGACACTATTCTTCCACTTATTTATATATTTATTTATTTGAAACAAAGAGAGACAGAGAGCTTCCTTCTGTTGGATCATTCTCCAAATATCCATAAGGCTAGGAACCAGAAATGTCATCCAGGTCTCCCATTGGAGCAGTAAGGACCCAATTACTTGAGCCATCACTTGCTGCCTCCCAGGTCTGCATTAACAGGAAACTAGAGCCACGAGCAGAGCTAGATACCTAACCCAGGTGCTCCTGGATGAGATGTGGGTGTCTTAACACTTAGGCTAGACATCTGGTTGCAGGTGCTGTTCTTGACACTAAGATTAATGTAATAAATGAGCAATAGCAAAAAATAAATGGACAGTAGCAAATATGTTTAATAAATGCTACAAAAGGAGTCAGAACTGGGTCCCTCCAGGTATCCTAGCCACACAGGGAGCAGGCCCCTTTCTCAGGGTTGGATAGTGAGGACACACTTCCCAAAAGTGTTGCTTAAGCTAAGATGCAAAGTCAAGGAGGACTTAAATCAATGAGGAAAAGACTAGGAGAGGAAGTGGAAGAGCATTTTTGGTCGAAGAAGCAATGTATGCATTGGCCCAAGGCAAGAATGCATGGCATACTAAGTAGGGAACACCCAGTATCAGGAGAGAAAGAAAAACAGGGCTGGAAAAATCAGCTAAGAGTCTCTGAGGACATTAGCTAGTCCTACTTTGTGAAGGACCTGCAGGTTTAAATTAGTCCTGAAAATAATAGAGAGTGGTTGAAGATTTTTAAGGAGGGGAGTGACATGTCAGAAAGATCTCTCGCTGTAATGGAAAGAAAATTTGGAGGAGGTAAACTATCAATGCTGAACATTTAGGAGGCTCTTGCAGCAATTCAGAGAAAATATGATGACTTGTGCCAAGATAATGGCAAGGAAGGCAGAAAAATAGGCCAAAAGTACATTCAGGAGCTAGAGTTGGCAGCCTTTGGTAACACAGTGGCTATGGAAGGTGAGTGAGATGGAGATATCAAAGATGAACCCCAGGTTTCTGGCATGAACTGAATGGACAAGGGGTGCCATGGGCTGAGAAAGAAGACGAGATAAAGAACAACTTTGGGAGCCAAATGAAGTTAGACACATAAAGGGTATAAGACGCCTTTGAAGGCTCCAAGTAGGATAATCAAAGGTCAGATAGACATTTGGGTTTGCAACTCAAGACAGAGTCCTTGAACATGACCTGCCTAGAATTGGAAACTCATGTAAGAGTCATGAGCTCCTTTTTTTGCATCTGGATTAAATATCATTATTTTATAACATTAAATAATTACTGTTAATTCTACTTAGGTATTAAAATGGAATAGAGATTATGAAAAGTTTTAAATGTTCATTTGTTTATTTGAAAGCAGAGCAAGTGAGAGAGGAGAAAAAGATTGATCTTCCACTCTCTGATCCACTCCCCCAAATGCCTGCAACAGCCAGGGCTGGGCCAGGCTAAAGTCAGGAGCCAGAAACTCCATCCGGGTCTCCCACATGGGTGGCAGGAACCCAAGTACTTGAGTCATCATCTTCTGCCCCTCAGGATGCACATTAGCAGGACGCTGAATCAGAAACAGAAGCTGAATTCAATCATAGGCTCTCCAATATGGGATACCTACCAAAGGGCAGCTTAACCCACTGCACTGTAATGTCCATCCTTATGATTTTTTAAAACCTTAAGAAATCTATGTATTGAAGTGCAATGACATGATGGGGAAAGAGAGAAGAGAAGAGGTGCCATGTGCTGGTAAGTATGGCAGCTGAGTGATGGGAATATGGGAAGTTATTAAGCTATTATCTCCACTTTTGTTTATGTTTGGAACTCCCTAATAGTTTGTTGTTTTTTATTAATTTAAGAGGCAGAGAAACAAATAGAGAGTTTCCCTTCACCTCTGTCCTCTCCATATTCCCATAACAACCCCATCTGGGGCTGAAGTGGGAGCTCACTCCAGGCCTCCCGTGTGGCTGGCAGAAATCCAACAGGTTGAGCCATTGCCACTGCATCCCAGGGTCTGCATCAGCGTGACATAGGAGTCAGGAGCTGGAGGCGGGTATCGAACCTGGGCACCTGGACAAGGGATGCAGGCATCCCAATCCCTAGTCCAAAAGTCCACCCCAATAGTCATTTACCGAGAGGAGAAAGAGTGAGAAATGGGTAAGATGGCTCTCGGATGAGAAGAGAAGGGAAGAAAAAGTTAAGGAGGTGAGTGGAGACTGGCATCCTGAAGGATCTCAATGTTTAGGGGAAAACACAGGAATTGGGAATCACTGTAGAGATGCAGACTCTGCTGTCGAGTTAAGAGAAAACCAGGAGAGCAGGATGTCCCGGAAGGCAAGTGAAGGGTTCAAAAAGGCAGGAATAACGGACCATGTCAGAGTACAGAGGACTCGAGTAAAAGGAGGACTTAAAAGTTGTCCCTTTCCTTAGTAACCATGGGGTTGCCACGATCTGTCCTGGGCGATCAGTTCAGTAGAGGACACCAGCCCCAGATTCCAGTGGGGGGGGGGGGCAGAAGGAGGAGCGGTGCAGGCCACTCCCTGGAGGGGAGGAGAAGAGGGTTACAGCCAAAGGGAATGTGAGACTGAGAAAGGGATTCTGGTGCTTCAGACTCAGTAGGCTTAAGCCTAAGGGAAAGAAGGCATAGCCTCAGGCACTAGTCCTAAACTTAATAATAGGACAGCCCTTCAGCGTTCAGACAAGATAAGTGGAGGTCTCCAATGAACCGTTAAATGTTGTGTTACTATTATTAAGTAGGGGAATGATCATTATTTAATATAAAGCCCAAGTAGCCTTACCACTCCACTTGTCCCCTCTATATAACCAAAGAACGCCATTTCACCAGTGTACAGGAAAACAGAGAGCCTGGGCCAACAGAGTGAGTGTAACCAGGAGCTAATACATGCCAGTCTTCTGTTGGACAGAGCAGAGGGGATGATTTATTTTGCAAAGCTAATGAATTAGCAGCCATATTTTATTAATGATAAACAGGAAAAATATTTAAAGCCCAGTAACACATAGCCAACAGATTGTACGTATTACAAAGGCAAATGTAATAATAAAGGAAGTAGAGTTCTATCAAAATTAAGTAATGAAAATGGTATTCAGAAACCCATTAGCAAGGAACTATGATGCTCGAAAAAGTAGCACTTTCAGTGTAAGCAAAGACCTTTGCTTTTAAAATCCTTAATGAAGATGAATCCAAAAAAAAAAAAAAAGTACTAAAAGCCAGGGGAAAATCTTGAAAATCAAACTATAAAAAAAATTCAGGCCGCTGCCTTGATGCCCATAATGGACTCTGAAGTCAATACTGAGCATGTTAGTTAAATAGCTGCCGACCACCGCTAAGTGGATGTGGGAGGGACATTCTGCGTCTCTATTCTGGCGAGGGTTTTTTCCCAGTTTAAATCATCCTCTACGGCTGGAACGGAACATTTCCAAGCTCCAGACTGCAGTTTAAAGCCACAGCCGGGGCAGGTTTCCTCTTGGCTCCCTCTTGTCTCTTCACCACCTGCCTTCTCTTCATGATCTCCACTCTTTTTGGCCCTCACCTTCACGATCTTCAGCAAAGTTACCACCAAAAACTTAACAAATTATACTCACTTGACTTGTGTTCATGTGTTTCAGTCCCTGTGGTCCCTTTCCCAAGGGACATTTGCATATTTCAAAGGTGTCTCTAATAATAAAAGTTTCTGTCCTTTAGTAAGCAGGTGAGATCGATTTCTATTGGGGGAAGGAAAGGGAGACAGAGAAAGAGACAGAGACATACAGAGAAAGAGCTCCCACCTGCTGGTTCATTCACCATAGGCTCACAACAGCTGGCACTGGCCTAGGCCAAAACCAGGAGCCAGGAACTGTATCTGGGTCTTGAGGGCCACTCAGCTTCTTGATATCATATCTGGAGGTGGGGGTTTGGCCTGCTGGTTAAAACCCCACTTAGAATGTCCACATCCCCTATCTGAGTTCCTGGATTCAAGTCTCAGCTCTGATTCTGATCCATCTTCCTGTTAATGTGCCTCCTGGGAGGCAGCAGATGATGGCTCGAGTACTTCAGTCCCTATCACCCACGTGGGAGAACCGAGTTGAGTTCCCTGCTCCTACCTATGGCCTGGCCCAGTCCTGGCCCAGTTTTGACTATTGAAAGCATTTGAGAAGTGAACCAGCAGACGGGAGATCTCTGTCTATTCCCCACCCCACCCGCCAATCTTTCATGTAAAGAAAAATAAGCTGCATTTGCCTGGATGTCCAACCCTGAGTGAACAGAATAGGTGAGTCTGGAAGTACAGCTTGCTCTTGGTGCTCAATTTGCACTCCCAAAGAATCAGGGCAGGTCCTTTCTCTTCCTTTTCCTGAGAACATACTTTATGGGATGAAGTGAACATCACCCTGGAGAGAAGAGTAGGTCTCTTCAGCAGCCACAGTCAGAGGACCCTGTAGCAGTTCCACAGATCTTGGTGTAATAAGGACCCAAAATAGGCTTGGAGATTTTTTTTTTGTCTCCAAAAGAGGTTTGGAGAAATCAAAACTAAAAATACAATTTTGCTGTACTCTATTTTAAAAAGTGTTTTATGTATGTTTTCCTACCTTCTTTAATGTTGAAACAGCAATTATCTTACCTGAATAAAAATGCAATTTAATAAAATGACATTTTGCAAGGTTTAAGCAAAATGAATATTTGAATTATCTTTTTAAAGTAATTTGCTGTGCTCCTCTGCTATCAATTATTATGACGTTTCCTTGTGTTTGACACTTTGCATGGGTGAAATCTTTATTATTTTATCAGATTTGGGAATGTGTGTTCAGTAGCTCCTGTATAACTATGCTGTCAAAACCAGATCAAAGCAGGGAATATGCTGTTTCACAATCCTGTAGGGGGGGGTTCCATGGTGAAGGGATTGCCACATCCTGCACGCCAGGATCCATGCTACAACTTCCACTCAATTATCCAGTCCAATGATGCTAGCTTGCCATCACACAGATGAGGAAACGGGCAGAGGGAAAGTAAGAAGTTAGCCCCAAATCATGCAGCTAAGTAAGTGACAGTGGTGGGCTTTATCCCTGTTCTGTCTCGGAAGTCCACGAGCCTTCCATATGTGTATAAGAACTTGCAAAGTGATGTAAATTATTTCATTGTGATTTTCTTGTGAAAACAATCATTTATCAGCTTGAATGAGATGCAGACCTTTATAAGGACTATCATTCTGTGGACTTAATATCTAAGACCTTGTTGCTGACAGGATGCTTGCAATTCATATTTAACTGTGGAAATCAAGCCAGTATTTTTTAAAGATATTTTTAGTTGAAAGATACAGAGAGAGAAGAAAAGGCCTTCCATCTGCTGGTTCACTCCCCAGATGGCCACAACAGCCAGGGCTGGGCCAGGCCAAAGTCAGGAACCAAGAGCTTCTTCCAAATCTCCCACATGAGTGGCAGGGGCCCAAACACTTGGGCCATCTTCTGCTGCTTTTCCCTGGCCATTAGCAGAGAGCCAGATGGGAAGTGGAGCAGCCAGGATTTGAACCAGCTCCTATATGGGATGCTAGCGTCCCAGGTGGCAGCTTTACCCACTACACCACAATGTCAACCCCAAGCCAGTATTTCTTACTTTTCAGCCAATCACAACTATAGTAAATGAAGAAAATACCCAGATGATTTACTCATAAAAGTATAATCAAAACAGTATGCCAACTAATGGGCTGTTAATAGTTCAATCATTTATTTGAAAAATAAATATCTACTAAGCACTAGGCCTTGTGCTAAGCCAACTATCTCATTTAGTCCTCACAGCAGTCTACAAGGATCATCTACTGCCTAACTCTAACATTCGCAGGGGTGGGAGCCCTAGTAAAGTGGAAGGCCCTGCCTACCCCCTTCTACTCCCATCTGTGGCATCATCTTGCACCATACCAGGAGCTTTGCTTTCCTCTACACCGCTGGCATGGCTCACACATTTGCTGTTGCTTCATTCTCCACACAGCAGCCTCTCGATGTACACACGAGTGATACAGTGTGAACTTATGAGGGCATGGGCTGGGGGAAAGCCCATTCAGTTCTGGAAGCATGCTTAGAGCTGGTCAGGTGGCCAGTCCTGGGATCTTAGCAGAAGAGTGATCTGTAAGAGGCAAGTTCAAGAATGTTCCTTTGGCCATGGGGACTGTTGCCCCTGGGTTGAGACACAGCCAGAGTAGAATTAGAGCTGTGTCCTCTATAAAGCACCAGACCCAGGCCAACAGCCCCAGTTACCCGGATACAAAAGGCAGTTTCAGTGGAAAAGTTTCTATTACTATTTGCAGTTTGAAGATGGGAAAACTAAGATGAGAGAGGATAAATAGCCTATCTTAGGTCACATAGCAAATAAGTGGCAGAGCTAGGATGGGAATGTGGGCAGGCTCTGGCATCAGAGTGCATGGGTTCAAACCCTAGTTCTACCTGTTGTCTCTCTGTGGACTGATGAAATAAAAAAAAAAAAAAAACAGTTCTCTGTTGTAGTAAAGTTTACTATCTTTGTTAAGTTTTTGAGATAACATTTTTAATTTACATTATGGTCAAAGGCTTAATTCTCCACTAAATAAAAAGTTCAACATGTAAAAAGCAAACAAGCATAGTTCAGCAGAAATATAGGCAAGGGCTATAAACAACAACCAAATGGAAGGAAGGACAGAATGAAAGAAAGAAGGAAGAGGTGGAAGAAAAGTGTCGTTATAGTCTTAGAACTACATCTATTAACTACATTGTCTTTTCTCTTTATATTATAAAAAATAAATAAGCAGAAAGAATTCTCAAAAACCCAAATAACTTATATTTATATGCTTTATAATGCAAAATCATATAATTATAAATTATAATGTGCTGTGAGCAAAAGGTAGTGATAGGGAACAACCAGAGCATGTCTTGTGGTGCAGCAGATTAAGCCACTTCTTGGGCCTCCTGTAACCGTGTCAGAGTCCCTGGGATCCCATCCCACCTTTGCCTCTATTCCAGCTTCTTGAAAATGCCCATCCTGGAGGAAGCAGAATATGGCTCAAATACTTGGTTCCCTGCCATCCATGTGGGAGCCCTGGATGGAGCTCACAGCTCCCGGCTTTGGCCTGACCAATCCTTAGCTATTGCAGACATCTGGCGAATGAACCAGAGGATGGAAGACCTCTCTGTGTGTCATTTTAAGATGAGAACTAAAAGGTGATGCATGGTCAGTGGTCATGCAAAGACAAGAGGAATAACTGCCCAATCAGAGGCTCTAAGATATAGAAAAGCCCTGAGACACCTGAGACATCTTCATTTAAAACACTTTATTTAAGTTTATTTAGTACATCTTTATTTAGAACACTTATTTTTCAATTCAACGTTCATTCTCCCAGTCACCCTTTCATTCACTACAAGGGTACTTCAAAACATCTGCAAAGCTGGGGCGGGCTTGACCTAGCAGCTAAGACCACCATGTCCTGTATCAGAGCACCTAGGTTTGAGGGTTGAGTCCCAGCTTAGCTCTCAATTCCTACTTCCTACTAATGCAGACCCTAGGAGGCAGAGGCAATAGTCCAAGCAGTCGGGTCCTGGCGATCCACAGGGAAGAGTAAGCCAGAGGATGGGAGCTCTTTCGCTCCCTCTCTTTCTCCCTTTCTCTCCCTCTCTTTCTCCCTTTCTCTCCCTCTCTCTCTCTCTTTCTACTTTTCAAAAAAAGTCTGAGGAAAGTAGAATCAAATCATAAGTTTATTTTACTGTACAAAAATTTGAAATTAATGTATATAAAGAGGTCTTCAAAAAAGTACATAGAAAATGCATATTATCAAAAGACTGTGTGTGGATTTCACTATTGTTTTAAGCCAAAAATAAACTTGTCTTTTAATTCCACCTCTCCATGAACTTTGTGAAGTAGCCCTCATATTTATTCATTCAAAAACATATTTCTAAAAGCCTATCATGTGTAAATTCTACGGTAAAGACAAGGATGAATTAGAACAAATCCTGACTTTTGGAAGTGATTCATCAGTCTCACAGGGAAGAGCAGATGCCCAAATAATTACAGAAGCACAAACATTTATTAACAGCCTACTGCCAGCAGGGTTTGTACTAAATCCCATTTGTGCATAATTTTCCTCAATTCCCACAATAACTCTATGGGATGTATACTATTATTTCTCCACCTTATGGATGAAAACTAAGCAGTTAGGTTACCGGCGATGGACACAGAGCTGCTAAGGACTGAGCCCCTCCACTACCACCAGGCAGTGCATCTCCACTGTGCCACAAACAAGAGGGATCCAGAAAGTCTGCAGGGGCTGGCGCTGTGGCATAGCAAGTCAAGCCACCACCTGCAGCACAGGCATCCCGTATGGGCACCGGTTCAAGTCCCAGCTGCCCCACTTCCAATCCAGGTCCCTGTTAATGTGCTTTCAGAAGGAAGGCTCTAGTCCCCGGGCCCCTGTAACCACGTGGGAGACTCAGAAGAAGCTCTGGGCTTCAGATCAGCTCTGGCCATTGGAGGAGTGAACCAGCGGATGGAAGACCTCTCTCTCTCTCCCTCTCTCTCTCTCTCTCCCTCTCCCTCTCTCTCTGGCTCTACCTGTCTCTGTAACTCTTTCAAATAAAATAAACCTTTTAAAAAAAGTAGAACTGCAGTTGTCTTCCTCCAGGCTCAGTTCCTCAACATCTTGTGAAGAAAAACATCCTTTGCATTCTCTGAAATAATGGGCCATTGTTAATGGGATTTTTACACACTGTAAATCAGCTGTACTGTTATTCTCTACTCCCCTTTTCCCTGCACGGTGAAAACGTTCTAGGACTTCCTTTCTGCGGTTTCACCCCACTGTTTGGGAATGTGCTTTGCTTCCCTGTAGATTCTCTGGCCCTGAGAAGCAGCTCTCCACCTAGAGCTCTCCAGCTAGGTTTCAGATGTCATGAGGCAGAGCTGCTCATTCCCACTCTGAGTCCCATCCCTTGGGCCTTACCATGATCCCAGCGACCTCACTGCAAATCACAAAGTAAGAGGTGCATGGGAGAGGCTTTGGGTCAGCCTGTCTCAGAAAGTGTAAGCCCCTTATGTGTGCAATCATTTTCCAGATAACTTTTTACAGGTACCTTCTTCCTGCCAGGCATTCTGCTAAGTATTGAGGGTGCAACAGTGGCCGAGGCAAGCACGGTCTGGGATGTTGTGGAATTTCCAGTCTATAGTGTGTGTGTGGGGGGGGGGGTGTGTGCAAACTAAGCATTAGAGGCAATTAACACATAGTGGGATGCACATTGTGATGGGAGGACCAGAGGGGTCACATCAAAAGCAAACCTAAAGTCAACTTGGTTTGGAAGACCTCATGGTACTAATGGCTCAACGAGGGCCTAAGGAAGAATAGAAATTAGCTAGGGAAGAAAAGAATGGATCAGGGGAAGAAGTGAGAGCACACATAGCAAATACTAACAAGGGCATTAAAATAATAATTTTAGAACAGCTACATATGGTGGAAGTAGCTAGAGATGAGGCAGAGAGGGCCCATTCAGCCCATGTAAGTCATGTTAAAGAGCTTGGACTTTTTCCTGAGAGCAATGGAAATAGATGTTGAAGGATTTTAGGTAAGAGACTGACAAGATGATTTGTATTTTAGAAAGGTAACTCCGGGTAGTGCATGAAAATGGATGGAATGCACCAAGACCCAAGGCAGAGAAACCAGATACAAGGGGAAGTGATGGGCGTCCAACTTAGGGAAGTGACAGTCAGCCTGGGGAGAAGTGCACTGCATTGACCTTAGTTACAGCCTCAGCGCTGCCCAGCAGAGTGCTACTGGAGAGCTCGGGCCTTCTGTGCTTGAGCTTTCGGGATCTTTCTGTCCACGGGAAAGACAGCCACACCCCTCCACCATCCCCTTGCCTCTCCAGTCTATTCCCAAAGGCACCATCTGAGAACACTGGCAAGGCAAATGCTTGTGACAACAGCTCTCAAGCCTGCTCAAAAACAAAAGTGCAGAAATAAAGAAAAGTTTGCTGTAACTTCATATAAGGCGATAAATGACTGTATCTACTCAGCTGTATTTAGATACCACAGATGAAAGTCACCCATCATTTCAGGCATGCAAGATTATTCTGAGGGGCTGGCATTGTGGGATAAAGGGTAAAGCTGCCACCTGCTTTGCCAGCATCCCATATGGGCACCAGTTCGTGTCCTGGCTGTTCCAGTTCTGATCCAGCTCCCTGCTAATGTGCCTGGCAAAGCAGCAGAAGATGGCCCAAGTGCTTGGGTCCACTGATACCCAGGTGGGAGACACAGATGAAGCTCTTGGCTCTGGGTTTCAGCCCAGTTCATCCCTGGCCATTTGCAGCCATCTAGGAAGAAAACCAGTGGATGGAAATCAACATCTCTCTCTCTTTCTCTCCTCCTCTCCCATCTATCTAACTCTAAAATAAACAAATAAATTTTAAAAAATAATAACAAAACCATTCTGTAACTGTCAGGAACTCCATCTGGGTCTCCCACAAGTACTTGGGCCATCCTCCACTGCTTCCCTAGGTACCTTAGCAGGGAGCTGGGCTGGAAGCAGAGCAGCCAGGACTCTACTCAGCACTCCACCATGGGATGCCAGCATCACAGGCAGCAGCTTAACCTACTGCACCACAACACCAGCCCCAGAGCAAAGATTTAAGATTGGATTGATGCATCTGCCTACAAAGTCCATGTTCTTAACCTCTATGTTGTACTTTGGAATCCTAACTAAAATTGCAAGTCTCTGAGGAAAACCAACAAAAGAGATAAAAAGACTTAGGTATCAGATCTCCCATTAGGCAGGTTGAGAGCCCTCTGTTGATTTCTTTTTATAGACTCTAAGAAGTCACCCAACCATTTAGCAATACGTGTGCATTCAAGATACATTGTTCTTAAGGATAAGATTCTAAAATGTGCAGTCCTGAAATGTTCAAAGAGCTGCATATGCTAAGACCCTTCTTGAAAACCCACCAGATGGGGCCGGCGCTGTGGTGTAGCGGGTAAAGCCGCCGCCTCCAGTGCTGGCATCCCATATGGGCACGGGTTTGAGTCCTGGCTCTCCACTTCCTATCCAGCTCTCTGCTTTGGCCTGAGAAAGCAGTGGAGAATGGCTCAAGTTCTTGGGCCCCAGCACCCACATGGGAGACCCGGACAAAGCTCCTGGCTTTGGATTGGCACAGTTCCGGCCATTGCGGCCAATTCGAGAGTGAGCCAATGAATGGAAGACCTCTCTCTCTCTCTCTCTCACTCTCTCTCTCTGCCTCTCCTTCTCTCTGTGTGTAACTCTGATTTTCAAATAAATAAATAAATCTTTAAAAAGAAAAGAAAACTCACCAGATGCATCATTATACTAAAACTCACCAACAGGCCCACACTGATGAAACCTACTGTGCATGTATCTCAGCAGGAAATAGATAGCACAACCAAAAGGAGTAGCTGAAGGAAGGGCTGTTTACAAAGGTGTGGGTAGAGCTCAGGGAACCATATTGTCCAGGGAACCACCCTGGGTTTAGCAATAGTGGAAGCCAGTAGGCTCACTAGGTCAGAAAGGGCAAAGTTTAGAAACCAGGACCTAGGGACTAAGATCCAGGGAGGAAAAAACTGTGGGGAAGTAGAGTGACATGCCACAGCCCTCCCACACCCAGCTCCTGCCATTAGGTATTTGCCACATCTGGGTACAGGGAAAGAAGCTGTGACTCCCTTGGGCAAGAGCCTGGGAATCTGGGCTTTGCATGGACAGGGAGCAACTGATTCTCAACCAAAACAGTGGAAGCCAGAAGACTATGGAGTAACATTTTTTCAAGTGCTAAAAGAATACAACCATCATCCTATAATTCTACACCAAGTAAAAATAGTCTTCAAAACCAAGGTTGAAATGAAGAAATTTTTGAAAGACCAGAATGTTTGATGAATCACTCTGCCATGGATCCTAAATATTCCTGTACATCTTTGCCATGTGTGCCAAACTGCCAAGTTTTAACCATCATCAAGTTTTGAACTATTCTTGTAGCTAGTCACATGGCAATAAAGTAAATCACATGACCACAGCATAACTACCGATTATCACTTCCAGGAGAGGGGTGGCTTACTCCTTGTTTGCTACAAAAGATGTGAAGACGTCGCCCTTGGGCCCTCCAAGTGCAATACAACCCTTGTGTATATATAGTCAGTTTGTGGATCCACTGAATTGTGACAGGGGACTTAGCAGTAGAGAAACCAGACTTCTGCTGTTTGCTATGCTAAGAGTGATAAGCCATCTTTTCTTGAATGCATTGAATATTGTTAGTTCTTTTGGTCTTCCTATAAAGATATGCAGGGGATGGGATTCATCCTGACAAATCTAGATCTGTGAGCCACGTGCCAAAATAGATGAGGGCTTACAGAAAGAAAAGGCAAGAATGCTGGGGCCTGGGTTCAGGAGTATGTGGGAACTCTGTGGATACCAGGAGCAAATGTTCTCACCTGAGTGGTGAGTGAAGGGAAGAATAGGAGTGGCCACTGACCAACCTCTTACTATATGGGAATTGAGTAAGGGGAGGCTGAGTAGAGGCTGGTCTGATTGAAACAGACTGCCCAATTAATTCCATGGTTGTAGCTTCCTTTCCTACAGGGGAGGATGCTGGAAAGTGCCCTGAGTTTCCAGCAGAGAAGGAATCACACTTGCTCGCTGTTCAGGCAACTTCATTACAACTATGCCTGGAAGGTTACATAACCTTGGTCCATAATAATGAGTTGCAGAACTACAGCAAGAGGGAAATCTGGGATCACTTCGATCAGCAAACTGGAGAGCTATTAGAGATTGGCTGACACATTTATGTGACAAGGGAATGAGAGGGTAAACGGTAGAAACAAGGCCGTCTCACATGTGAGCCTATGCTTCATGCAGACCATTCAGCCGGTGGAGAAGTTCAAGATTTGCTACTTCGGATTTCTCAATCACTACATGATGGCCAACCCAGAGAGATTTCCCTGAAGCTAATAAAATCCCATAGAGGAAGCTATTCAAAGCCCGCAGGCTGAGCTGCTTCACACTGGCTGCACAATGGACAAAAGATGAAAGCCCTGGGTTGGCACATTACTCTTGCTAAGAGACAAGAAATAGCCACCTAACTCAAATCAAAGATCTATCCTTAAGTTAGTGAAAGAAAAGTTACCAGCCTCCCACCGGAAAGGAAGTCCAGCGATTAACTGGACTGTGTATATATCAGAAATAATATCTGCCTCACCTAGGCATTCTGTTGAGCCCTGTGTACAATTTGTGCCCAGTTTCCTCCCCAGAAATGCCAGGTGACTGCATAAAACTGTAGCCAGCTGAATGAAGCTGCCCAGGAATACACAAAATACACACACTTCCGACATCCACAGCTCCCGCACCTCATTTTGGTGTCACAGTGCTCTCTCCAACTTCAGATAACCTTCTTTCCTCCTCACTGCACAACAGCTGGCAACAGTCCTTCCAACACCCTCTTTCTCAGCAAACGTCAGGTCTTGTACAAGATGAAGTGCTATATTTATTGTAATGTTTATAGGTGCCTTAACCATGTAACATGTAAAACCGTGATACTGTCTCTATACATCACTGATGAAGTATGAGAATTTTTCCTCCTAATCCCATTTTTCCCGTAAGCCCTGTGGTTTTTATTGGGTGATTTTAAATAGTGTGCTGATTTTTTTAGGACACAAATGTTGCATTATAGCAACACTAACAATATGTGGATAACAGAACCACTTACACTTGGGTAATAGGAATCTAAATTGGCAACATCTCTTCAGAAAATAATTTGACAGTAGCTTGTAAAGCTGAACATTGATGCACCTTATAATTCAGCAATTCTCTGATACGTATAGCTGAGAGGAAACACGGCCTGTGTACATCAGAAGACATATTCAGGGGCCGGTGCTGTGGCACAGTGGGTTAATCCTCCGCCTGCAGCACCAGCATCCTATATGGGCACCAGTTCTAGACCCGGCTGCTACTCTTCCAATCCAGCTCTCTGCTATGGCCTGGGAGAGCAGTGGAGGATGGCTCAAATTCTTGGGCCCCTGTACCCACATGGGAGACCCGGAAGAATCTCATGACATAGCTCCAGCCATTGCAGCCATCTGGAGAGTGAACCAGCAGATGGAAGACCTTTCTCTCTGTCTCTCCCTCTCACTGTCTGTAACTCTACCTCTCAATAAATAAATAAGATCTTAAAAAAAAAAAAAAAGACGACGACATATTCAGGAATATCCTAGGCAGAGCGGGTATTTAGCCTAGCTGTTTGTTAAGACGCCTGTGTCCTGCATCAGAGCGCCTGGACTCCGGTCCTGGCTCCAGCTCCTGACTCTAGCTTCCTGATAATGCAGACTTTGGAAGGTAGCCATGATGGGTGAAGTAATAGGGTTCCTGCTACTCGTGTGGAAGATCAGGAATGAGTTCCTGGCTCCTGCTTCGACCCTGGCCCAGTCCTAGTGGTAACAAGCATTTAGGGAGTGAATCAGTCTCTTTCTCCCTTTCAAAACAAATCAATACAGGTTTTTTTTTGTTGTTTTTTTTGTTTTGTTTTGTTTTTTTTGACAGGCAGAGTGGACAGTGAGAGAGAGACAGAGAGAAAGGTCTTCCTTTGCCGTTGGTTCACCCTCCAATGGCCACCGCGGCCGGCGTGCTGCGAATGGCGCACCGCACTGATCTGAAGCCAGGAGCCAGGTACTTATCCTGGTCTTCCATGGGGTGCAGGGCCCAAGTACTTGGGCCATCCTCCACTGCACTCCCGGGCCACAGCAGAGAGCTGGCCTGGAAGAGGGGCAACCGGGACAGAATCCGGCGCCCCAACCCGGACTAGAACCCGGTGTGCTGGTGCCGCAAGGTGGAGGATTAGCCTAGTGAACCGCGGTGCCAGCCTCAATACAGTTTTAAAAAGAATATCCATAGCCTAAATAGTCACGATAGCAAAAATATGGAAACACACAAATGACTACTGACAGGATAACAAATAGCTAAAACACGACATAGTCGCAAGTAAAATATAATAAGGCAGTAAAAACAAATGAAAATCATCATAGGGTAGACAAAATGAAAACCACAGAAGGCCATGAGACGGATCATACCACTGAATAAAATTAAAAACATACAAAATTAAATAATATGTTGTTAGGCAAGTGTGTATGTGTGATGTCACTTTTAAAAAAATAAACCATGGTAATCAGAAACACAAATACAAATTTTAGGATGGTGATTACCTCTGAAAAGGAGATACAAAAATGGGATAAGGAAGTACATCAGGCAGCAGTAATTCTGTTATTGAGCTAGGCTTACTGATATTTATTATATTATTTATCTAATTTTATTTACTTAAGATCCAAATATAAAATACTAGGAAGGCAGATTTTATTTAAAAAAGGAAGCACAGAAATGTTAATGCTTTCAAATATAATTTATATTTGTTTTTAATGACCATAAATGAAAGTACTTCAAAAGAATGAAGTCTCCTTTATCATAACAAAATGGTAGCAGTTATTCTTAGCTGATTAAAATTTAGAAATGTCTCATTATAAGGAATCACCTAAATCTTAATATTTGTGGAGGCAATTCACATAAAAGCTACTTTTTGAATCACAATTCCCAACTTCTCTGTTTGCCTTTAAGGAAATTTTCATTGGACCATAAGGTTAGAAATAAACCCCAAAATATCATCGGGTCCATTAGAAAAAGACACTAAAATTACAGCTTGAAGGGAGGAAGGTGCTGAGTCATTCCCAGGAGAAGGATGAACTGTAAGCTTTCAGAGAGGCAATTTCCTCCCCACTAATTCATCCATTTCATGGCCATCCATTAAAAAGTTAAAACGTCTGCACTCAGCAAGTCCTCAATACAGGTGCGCGGATGACAGCACCTGTCGTGTTAGGGTGTTTACTTTGCAGGATGTTTGTCCTTGGTGTTGCTGCTTGTGCTTCTGGAAAAGAGCCTTTGATCAGATTCACTCCAGTAATAACTTGCCTTCATTCTGCCTCGAAAGCACTGCTGCCCACAGTCTCCTTTAGTCATATATCCCAGACCACACACACAGCAGGGGCCTTGTCTGGGGCCCTTTCGGCAGAGTACAAAAGTAGCTCCTAATAGACCATGAACAAGTAAGTACCATGTCTCATGCCTGGCACGCTGTTGATGAGTGCTGGTGGCAAGGACAAAATGAAATGCTCTCCTGGTCACATAACAAGTGGCCATTTGGGACAACCACATTGCATAGCAGAGTGTGTGGTTCGGGTCCCAGTTCCTCCTTTTCTGATCCAGCTTCCTGCAGACGCTCACCCTCGAAGGCCATTGCTCAAGTGTTTGCGTCCCTGCCACCCATGTGGGAGACCCAGATTAACTTCTTTTAAAAAAAAATGCTTATTCATTTATTTGTTTGAAAGGCAGAGTTACCGAGGGAGAGGGAGAGACATAGAGAATCTTCCATCTACTGATTCACCCCCAAAATGGCCACAATAGCTAGAGCTAGGCTGATCCAAAGCCAGGAGCCAGGAACCAGGAGCTTATTCCCACTCTCTCACGTGGGTGCCAGGACCCATGCATTTGGGCCATCTTCCACTGCCTTTCCAGGTGCATTAGCAGGGAGCTGGATTGGAACTGGAACAGCCGGGACTTGAACTAGTGACCATATGGGATGCCTCAGTGCCAGTCTCCCAGATTAACTTCTAACCTCCTGGTTTTTGCCTGGCCTGTCTGTTGTGGGCATTTGTCTCTCTGTCATTATCTCTTTCTGCCTCTCTGCCTTTTATATAAAATGAAAAAAAAAATAATGAGCAAATAATTTGGACAGATTTTTCATCAAAGAAGAGTAATAAATGACTAATAAACACATGAACTAAATACTCAACTTTACTAGTCATTAGGGAAATGAAAATTAAAATCAGAAGAAAATACCACTACATACCTGCCAGAAAGGCTAAAATTAAAACGGTTTACAATACCAAGGGATAGCAAAGATATACTTACATAGTGTGGCAAGGAATGCAAAATGGTACACCCACTATGAAAAGCAGTTTGCAGTGTCTTTGAAAGGTAAACTAGACAACCTGCTATGGTTTGGATATGGGTTGAACACCTCCCAGGGCTATATATGGAAATGTAATTCCCTTACAAGGTATCCAGAGGGTAGAGACTTAATTCAACTGTGGCATTTAGTGGTGGGGCCTCTGGAAGTGATCAGGATCAGATGAGGTCATCAGGGTGGAGCTCCCGAGCTTGAATGCTAGTGGCGTTGGAAGAAGAGAGACCAGGGGCTGGCACTGCGTTGCGTGGGACAAGCTGCTGCTTAGGAGGCCACATCCCATATTGGAGTGTCTGGGATCAAACCCTGCTTCTGCTTCAAACCAAACTTTCGGCTCGTGTACCTGGGATCCCAGGGAGCAGGTGATGCTCCAAGGACTTAGGTCCCCGCCACATACGTGGAAAACCTGGACTGAGTTTCTGACTCCCAGCTTGGGTTGGTGCAGTCCCAACCGTTGTGGGTATTTGGGGAATGAACTAGTACCTCTCCTCTCATTCATTCTCTCTCTCTCTCTCTCTCTCTCTCTCTCTCCCCTCCTTCCCTCCCTCCATTTCAAATAAATAAATAAATGAAATTTGAGACAGAGAGACACCAAAGACACCAAAGCACACGTGCATGCTCCCTGTCTCTTGCCTGTGAGGTGCTGGGTCACCTCTGCACTCCGACGGCAGGAGCGCCTCTATCTGCCAGATGAGGCCCTGAGGTCTTGCAACTCCAGAACTGTGAGATTAAAAAAAAATTTTTTTTCTGTACAAATTCACTTTCCTTAGATATTTCATTAGGGTGACAACCAAAAAAGTAGGTTAATATACTATCCACATGATCCAGTAAACTCTAAGTGCTCAATCAAGAGAAATGAAAATATATTTCCCCATAATTTGCATTTTTATAGGAGATTTATTTTTAGCAATCAAAACAAAACCAAATACAAATATCCATCAATTGTTAAAAATAAATTGTGGGCAGGCAGAGTTGTGGCACACAATGAGATAAGCCCATGTGAATGCTGGTTGGAGTTCCGGCTGGTCCACCTCTGATCTAGCTCTCTGCTAATGTGCCTGGGAAAGCAGCAGAAGACAGCCCAAGTACCTGGGCTCTGCACCCATGTGAGAGCCCCAGATTGAGTTTCAGGCTCCTGACTTTGACCTGGTCCAGCCCTGGCCATTGTGGCCATTTGGAAAGTAAGCCAGCAGATGGAAGATATCCCTCTCCCTCTCCCTCCCCCTCCCTCTCCTCCCTCTCACTCTCCCTCCCTCTCCTCCCTCTCCTTCTCCTCCCTCTCCCTCTCCTCCTCTCCCTCTCCTCCTCTCCCTCTCCCTCCCCCTCCCTCTCCTCCTCTCCCTCTCCCTCCCCCTCCCTCTCCTCCCTCTCCCTCCCTCTCCTCCTCTCCCTCTCCCTCCCCCTCCCTCTCCTTTCCTCCCTCTCCCTCCCTCTCCTTTCCTCCCTCCCCCTCCCTCTCCTTTCCTCCCTCCCCCTCCCTCTCCTCCCTCTCCCTCTCCCTCCCTCTCCTCCTCTCCCTCTCCCTCCCCCTCCCTCTCCTCTCCTCCCTCTCCCTCCCTCTCCTCTCCTCCCTCCCCCTCCCTCTCCTCCCTCTCCCTCTCCCTCCCTCTCCTCCTCTCCCTCTCCCTCCCCCTCCCTCTCCTCTCCTCCCTCTCCCTCCCTCTCCTCTCCTCCCTCCCCCTCCCTCTCCTCCTCTCCCTCTCCCTCCCCCTCCCTCTCCTCCTCTCCCTCTCCCTCCCCCTCCCTCTCCTCTCCTCCCTCTCCCTTCCTCTCCTCTCCTCCCTCCCCCTCCCTCTCCTCCTCTCCCTCTCCCTCCCCCTCCCTCTCCTCCCTCTCCCTCTCCCTCCCTCTCCTCCTCTCCCTCTCCCTCCCCCTCCCTCTCCTCTCCTCCCTCTCCCTCCCTCTCCTCTCCTCCCTCCCCCTCCCTCTCCTCCCTCTCCCTCTCCCTCCCTCTCCTCCTCTCCCTCTCCCTCCCCCTCCCTCTCCTCTCCTCCCTCTCCCTCCCTCTCCTCTCCTCCCTCCCCCTCCCTCTCCTCCTCTCCCTCTCCCTCCCCCTCCCTCTCCTCCTCTCCCTCTCCTCCCTCTCCCTCTCCCTCCCCCTCCCTCTCCTCCTCTCCCTCTCCCTCCCCCTCCTCTCCTCCCTCTCCTCCCTCTCCCTCCCCCTCCCTCTCCTCCTCTCCCTCTCCCTCCCCCTCCTCTCCTCCCTCTCCTCCCTCTCCCTCCCCCTCCCTCTCCTCCTCTCCCTCTCCCTCCCTCTCCTCTTCTCCCTCTCCATCCCCCTCCCTCTCCTCCTCTCCCTCTCCTCCCTCTCCCTCTCCCCCCTCTCCCTCTCCCTCCCCTTCCCTCTCCTCCTCCTCTCCCTCTCCTCCCTCTCCCTCCCCTTCCCTCTCCTCCTCTCCCTCTCCTCCCTCTCCCTCTCCTCCCTCTCCCTCTCCCTCCCCTTCCCTCTCCTCCTCTCCCCCTCCCTCTCCCTCTCCTCCCTCTCCCTCTCCCTCCCCTTCCCTCTCCTCCTTTCCCCCTCCCTCTCCTCCCCCTCCCTCCCCCTCCTCTCCCCCCCTCTCCTCCTCTCCCTCCCTCTCTTCTCTCTCCTCCCTCTCCCTCTCCCTCTCCCTCTTTGTAACTCTGCCTTTCTGCCTGTCAAAAAAAAAAAACATATCTTCAAAAACAAATTGTGGTATATGCAAACCTTGGAACAAGCTATCCACCAAATAACACAGACGATTCTCACAATCATGTTACATGAAAGAAAACAAACAAACAAGTCTCAGTAGTGTATGATTGCAATCACAAAATTCTAGGGGAGGCAAAATTGTAGTGGCAGAAAACAAATCAGTGGTTGTTTGATGTCACTGAAAGAGGCATCACAGAATTTTTTTGTGGGGGGGGGTGCTAAAAATGTTCTCATCTTGATTGTGGTAATGCTTATCTAGTAAATACATTTTCCTTTTTTAAAGATTTATTTACTGATGTATTTGAAAGGCAGAGTGACAGAGTGAGAAAGATAGACAGACAGACACAGACCTTCCATCGGCTGGGTCACTCCCCGAATGTCCACAACAGTTGGGACTGACCTAAGCTAAAGCCAGGAGCCAGAAATTCTCTCTAGACCTCCCATGTGGGCGGCAGGAACTCAGGTACTTGAGCCCTCATCTGCTGCTTCCCAGGCGCAGTAGCAGGAAATTGGACTTGAACTGGTCCTCTGATGTGGGATGCTGGCTTCCCAAGAAGTGGCTTAACCTGCTGTATCACAATGTCTGCCCACAAAGAAGTGTTTCAAAACCACTTATTATTAAAATTGGAGAGAGAGAGAGAGAGAGAAACAGGTGTTCCCATCTACTGATTGACTTTTTTTTTTTTTTTTTTTTTGACAGGCAGAGTGGACAGTGAGAGAGAGAGACAGAGAGAAAGGTCTTCCTTTGCTGTTGGTTCACCCTCCAATGGCCGCCATGGCTGGCGCACCACACTGATCCGATGGCAGGAGCCAGGTACTTATCCTGGTCTCCCATGGGGTGCAGGGCCCAAGTACTTGGGCCATCCTCCACTGCACTCCCTGACCACAGCAGAGAGCTGGCCTGGAAAAGGGGCAACCGGGACAGAATCCGGTGCCCCGCCCAGGACTAGAACCCGGTGTGCCGGTGTGCCGGTGCCGCTAGGTGGAGGATTAGCCTAGTGAGCCGTGGTGCCGGCCCTGATTGACTTCTTAAATGCCTGCAAAAGCCCTTGGCTGGGGGTCCAAGCCAGGCCCCCTATCCAGACCTCCCACGTGCATGACAAAAGGCCAATTAATTGAGGCATCATCTGTTGCCTTCCAGGGCACACATCACAGAAGCTGGAACCAGGAGCCAGAGCTGGGCATCAAACTCAAGCAATCTGCTGTGACACATGGGCATCTTACCGGGGGTCTTCATCACTAGGCCCACCCCTCAAAACTCTTTAAATTGTACAATTGAAACCAAAAATTTATATTGTATGTAAATTAAACCAGTAAAAAACTAACAAAAAGCAATTCAGAGCTTAGAAGTGGGGAAAGTCCAGGAGGTTATTTAAAGAATTTTGCACTCTCTATGGCAAAACAGTCAGCATTTACCTTTCACCATATCAAAATTAACTCAAAATAGGTTGAAGACCTAAACATAAGGCCTACCGCCATAAAGCTCTTAGAAGAAATAAAGGGGAAAGCTTCGTGACATTGGATTTAGCAATGACTTTTTTTGGAATATGGCACCAAAAGCATAGGCACAAAAGTAAAAATAAATTGAATACATCAAGATTAAAACCTTATGCATCAAAAGACACTATCAACAGTTTAAAAAAAGCAACCTACCTAGTGAGAAAAATTTGCAAATCATGTATTTGATAATGCTTTAATGTTCAGAATCTATAAAGAATTCCTAAAACTACTTGATTCAAAATTGGGACCAAGGACTTGAAAATATTTCCCCCAAAAATATACAAATGGCCAACAAGCACATGAGAACATGCTCACCGTTGGTAATCATTAGGGCAATGCAAATCAACACCACAGTACAATACCACCTCCCATCCATCTGGACAGACGCAGTCAAAAAACAGAGAGCAATACATGTTGGTGAGAAGAGGGGTACACTAGACCCCTTCTGTCCTGTTGGTGGGAAGGTAAAATGATACAGCCACTGTGCAAAACAATATGGTGGTTCTTCAAAAAATTAAACATGGAATTATCATATGATCCTGCAACACCACTCCTTTGTATGCAAGCATATCCAAAAAAAAACAAAAAGCAGGGTCTCAAACAGTCATATCACATGACTCCTAATAACCAAAAAGTGGAAGCAAAATGCCCTTTGCCAATGAAGGGATAAACAAAATGTGGTACATACAGACAACAGCATACTCTCATCCTTAAAAAAGAAGGAAGGAAAATCTACACATGCTACATCAAGGGTGAGCCTTGAGAATGCTCTTATAAGTGGAATAAGCCAGTCATAACGTGAAAATACTGTGTGGTGCCACTCATCTGAGATTCCTAGAGTAGTCAAATGTATAGAGAGGGACAGTGCAATGGTAGCTGTCAGGGTCCAGGGGAGGCAAAGTTGAGACTTGCTTAATAACAGTAGATTGCTTTAACAAAAATGTTGGTAACCATAATACTACTAAACTGTACACTTATATGTATATTTAAATAAGGTTAAGATGGTAAATTTGGGGCTGGTTTTGTGGCACAGCAGGTAAAACTGCTGTCTGTGATGCCAGAATCCCATACAGGTGCTAGTTTGGGTCCCAGCTGCTCTACTTCCAATCCAGCTCCCTGTTAATGTACCTGGGAAGGCAGTGGAAGACGGCCCAAGTACTTGAGCACCTGCCACCCTTGTGGGAGACCCAGATGGAGTTCCAGGCTCCTGGCTTCAGCCTGGCCCAGCCATTGCAGCCATTTCAGTAGTGAGTTAGTAGATGGATGTTCTCTGTCTCCCTATCTGTCTGTCTCTCTGTCTCCCCCTGACTTCCTCTAACAATGTCTTTCAAATAAATAAAATCTGTAGAAAAGAGCCATCTCATGACTGTACAAGGGCAGTTAGTCATGGATTTGAAATTTAAACAACACTGCATTCTCCAAGCCAAACACCCTAATTTGTGAAGAATAAAGGAAAGAGGGAGGGAGGGAGGGAGGAAGGAGGGAGGGAGGGAGGAAGAAGGGAAGGAGGGAAGGGGGGAAGGAAGGAGGTAGGGCAGGAGGGAGGAAGGAAGAAGGGAAGGAGGGAGGGAGGGAAGGAGGGAGGGAAGGAGGGAGGAAATATTTGGCACAGGGGTTAAGGTGTCCCTTGGGACACCTGCATCCCATGTTTCAGCGTCTGGGTTTAAAGCCCACCTCCCCTTCCAATTTCGGCCTCCTGCTAATGCACGCGTGGGAAGCAGCAGATGATGGCTGAAGTATCTGGGTCCCTGCCATAAACATGGGAAACCCAGACTGAGCTTACAGCTCCTGGCTTTTAGCATGTACAGTCCTGGCTGTTGTGGACATTCAGTGAGTGAACCAGTGGATGAAAGATCTCTCTACCTCTGGCTGTTTTTCCGCCTTTTAAATAAAGTAAATGAACAACAACAACAAAAACTTTTTAATTTTTTTTAAGAAGGAAAGAGGGCAGAAAGCGTGGAAGGGAACAGTGGAGCCAGGGTGAGAAGGAGGGAGGAAAGGAAGAAGAAGGGAGAAAAGGTTCTTTCCGGCGGGGTGGGTTTGTTCTCTGGACTTGTGCTTTAAAAGCTGCTGACCCTAGGAGAGAACAGCCTAGGGTGTCTCCAAATGCCTGTTCAGGATCTGTGCTTCCCTTTCAAACCACATTCTGTGCAACTGCACTCCATTTTCCTCCAGAAGAGAAGACTGAAAACACTGGACCACTTTTTTCTACTTCTCTGACTGACCTTGGTTCCAAATAGCAAATGACATCATGCTGCAAAATCCCACCGTTGCCCTCAGCTAAATGCTGCCTTCTCTGAATGGAACTTCTCCTGGGAACGGTTAACACACCCAGGGTAACAGTTTTTGAGCTTATTCTCTAGGCCAGGGCCTGCTCCAAGCACTTTACCTGGATTATATCACTTAATCCTGAACTATCTCAGATGTGGTGAGTACTGTTCTTATCCACACTTTAATTTTAGAGATGAGGAATCTGAGGTTAAATAATCAGCCACAGGTCACACTGTCAAGAAGGACAGCTCTGAAAATACATGGTTGACTTTTCTTTAAGTGACAGACATGACCTTTCCCCATAAATGACCTTCCCTTTGAGGTTAGATGAAATGAGAGTGGTACCCTTTGGGCTACATCACCTTCAAAAGGGTGCTGGAACCTGCTGAGTTAGCCCAAGGGGAGAGAAACAAAGGGAAGGCCTAAAGACTGCAGCATATCCATGCAGTCTTTTTAATGGGTAAGTACAACCCCAGGGCTTTGAGCCCTAAAGAACACTGAATTCTTGCCATTTCTGGCATATCCCGTGTTTTCACCACTGTGCATTTGGGAATACAGGTCCCTTACCCTACTTTTCCTCAATGATTCTGCCCCACCCATCAGGACTAAAGTAGAGTGCTATCCTCCTCCAGGAAGCCTTCCCTAAGCCCTCTTCCTCCTAGTCTCCAGAGTGAAGCTGGCACACTTACTGCACCATGTGCAAGTGATCTCTTGCCTCATCTGTCTCCTCTGGAAAAGGCAGAGACTATGTTTTGTTGGTGACTGTCATTTGTTGTGTGATCCCTGCTACAGACAGTACCTCCTTCAACCTTACAAGGCAACATACAAATGGAGAAGACATTGTAGAGCAGGTGTCTTCTCTAAGCTACCTGGGGACTGGTAAGAGTCAACCAGATGTGACAGCAAAGCTGTGCAGCTACCACTGGGGTGCACTGTCCTCTCCATATTCAGATCTGCGTTCCCTACACCCGTCACAGAGGATTGCAAGTAGCTGAAGCTTGGGAAATGTTGACTGAACTGATCTGAAGCCATTGGCTTGCCAGCATGGGAAACCTGTGACATCATTTGGTCTGGCCTTGCCAAGGCAACTGCAGGCAGGACTCAAATTCAATGAATCTAGGGGCCAACATAGTGGATAAAGCCGCAAGCTGCAATGCCAGCATCCCATATGGATGCTGGTTCAAGACCCAGCTACTTTACTTCTGATCCAGCTCTCTGCTATGGCCTGGGACAACAGTAGAAGATGGCCCAAGTCCTTGGGCCCCTGCACCCACATGGGAGACCAGGAAGAAGTTCCTGGCTCCTGGCTTCAGATCACCACAGCTCTGGCTCTTGCAGCCAATGGGAGAGTGAACCAGCAGATAGAAGACCTCTGTCTCTCTTCCTCTCTCTTTCTCTCTCTCCCTCTTTCTCTCTCTCCCTCTTTCTCTCTCTCCCTCCCTCCCTCTCTGTGTAACTCTGACTTTCAAATTAATAAATAAATATTTAGAAAATTCAGTGAATCTATAGCAAGCCAGTTTTTTGTTGATAATTCTGTATGGCCTGTGAATGATGTTACTGATATCCAAATGGGCCTTGGCAGTATAAAGTTTCCCCACCCCAATCCAGAGTGAAGATGTGAACATAAGTGTTCATTCACAGCTTGGATCCCCCTGAGGCAACCAAACTCAAGTTGGGGGAACCACATCTACTACCAGACACCCCGATGCTATACGGGGGAGGGCAGAGCTCTGGATTAGCAGGCTCCAGCACGCCTGAATCATCTGAATCTCCAGCAAATGAAAGGGTTGATACGTCTGTAAGAACAACACATTTCCCTTGCCTTTGAAATAAACCAATACAGGGGCTGGCGCTATGGCATAGTGGGTAAAGCCGCCGCCTGCAGGGCCGACATCCCATATGGGCACCAGTTTGAGTTCCAGCTGCTTCACTTCCTGAGAAAGCGGAAGATGGCCCAAGACCTTGGGCCCCTGCACCTGCCTGGGAGACCTGGAAGAAGCTCCTGGCTCCTGGCTTTGGATTAGTGCAGCTCTGGCTGTTGGGGCCATTTGGGGAGTGAACCAGCAGATGGAAGACCTCTCTCTCTCTGCCTCTGCTTCTCTGTAACTCTGCCTTCCAAATAAATAAATCTTATAAATAAATAAATAAACCAGTACACACAGTATTTAAAAGCTGTGAAACTTTATCCCCTTTGGGAGCAAATTAAGCCACTAAAAACCAAGAGAGGAAAGAGGGGCTCCCCAAGGCCCATCTGACTGCACCCAGGGCATAAAGACGTGCCAATCATGAGGCAACAGCACCCAGCTGGTCCAGGCCATTGAGTGAAAAGATGCATGCAGACAGCCATGTACGGGCAGAAAGCAAGATGAGCAATTACTGCTTTCTGGAGAGCACGGCCTCATTCAGCGTAAGCTCCCACACGGTGCTGTCTTTAGAGAACAGAAGTTCAGCAAAAGCGAGAGGGCAATAAGGCGGGGACAGAAGCAAAAGTGTTTCAGAGGAAAGAGTATGTATGGGCTTGCACCTCGTAGTTTCTCGGCCTCACAGACAAGAAGCCCCTGCTTGGGGAACTGTCTCCCTAGAGTCCCCGATCAACAACAGGTGAAGAACATGGTTGAGCTGAAATTCGCCACCAGCTCGGGGACTTCATCGTGTATGCAGCAGTAGCAGCTAGAGTAACAAAATACCTGCTGTGCTTTAGCCTCTGTGCAGTATGCACTGAGATGATGCAGATTAAAAAAAAAAAAAAAAACAAACAAAAAAAAAAACAAAAAAAAAACAAAAAAAAACTCAGTGGTGCTGAGTCCTCCTCCAATAATAGCAATAGTAGTCATTATACTCTTTCTTATCAACATGACTATCGTCAGTTCATTTATTCCTCACAGTGGCATTAGGAAGAGATACTACTATGACCCCCATATTACATAGGAGGAACTAGGCTTCAACAGGGTAGGTTGACATAGCCAGGTGTGCACACGGGGAAAAGGAAGGCAGCAGAGCCCAAGGCACACATGCCCTGGAATTCCAAAGGCTACCACTGATGGTACCGCTCCTCCCGGTGATGCGCGCTGAGTGCTTCACCACCATTACCGTGAAAGCTCACACCAATCCAAACAGCACTATCCTTATCCCTTTTCCTGTACACGAGATTGGAAGCTCAGAAAACTGTGCCCAAAGTCACTCAGGTAAGTAGCTAGGAAGTAACTGAGGTCAAATACAAACACAGATCTCCCTGGCTCACAAGGGTACGGACTGCAGGCTCTTTAGACACACTCGGTGCTGTAACACACCCCTGCGGATCCTCTGTGGGCAACGCATTGGACTCACCCCTGGGGACACTCGCTGTACACCCTGACTTTGCAGATGCTATTGTGCAGGTTAGGAAGACCCAGTGGCAGCCAACATGTGAATACAATTTTCTATGCATGACACTAAATTCAAACCCCAGTGCTTCCTGTCAAGGAGCATTTGTGTGCTCAAGTGACAAGCCTGGATCAATAACAGGTTTGCAGGAAAACATAGGGCTTCCCTGCAAAAATGATGAATTCTTCCAAGAGATGATTTTGAGCCTCAGATTTAATTTTTTTTTTTTTTTTGACAGGCAGAGTTAGACAGTGAGAGAGACAGAGAGAAAGGTCTTCCTTCCGTTGGTTCACCCCCCAAATGGCAGCTACGGCCGGCACTGCGCTGATCCGAAGCCAGGAGCCAGGTGCTTCTCCTGGTCTCCCATGTGGGTGCAGGGCCCAAGCACTTGGGCCATCCTCCACTGCACTCCCAGGCCACAGCAGAGAGCTGGACTGGAAGAGGAGCAACCGGGACAGAATCCGGCGCCCCAACCGGGACTAGAACCCCGGGTGCCAGCGCCGCAGGTGGAAGATTAGCCTAGTGAGCCACAGCGCCAGCCAGATTTGATCTTTTAAACTCACTCAATGTGGAGCTCAGGATATGTAGGCTTCTCCCACTCAAAAGTTCCCCGGATAATACGCAAATCACAGCCTTGCCTTTCCTGGGGACAGTTCTGCTCCTTGGCCACGGTTCCCTGTCACTACACTGCTCGGATGCCAAAAAAAAAAAAATACACTGCCCTCAACAACCAAGAAATCTCAAAAGGAGCAGAAACCACAGCCTCGGCTTTGTATTTTGGTTGCTGCACAGACTAAACGATGATAGTATCTGCTGATTCCAATGACAGTAATACCCACGAATCATTAGCACTATAGGAAATGACAGATCTTCCCTTGCAAAAGAAAAAATATGTTCAGTTTCCATCCTATCTGTCCGTTCTGCCTAGGGTTTCACTGTCCCTGGGTTTTCCCTCCTCTGGAAAAAAAAAATCTTTACAACCACTCCCTAGAAAAAATAGTCGGCCCGTAGTTTCACGGGGGCAGTCTTGCAAGTTTGTGCTTCCCGGGTATGACCACGTGTCTCTTTCGCACGCTTGGGTCAGTCGTCTGCTTTGAAAAGCTCTGCAGACATCTCAAAGCATTTGTTCTAATGACCGCTTGACACACATGTGTAAGAAGCTTCTTCTGAGAGAAGCAAAGTTTCACCCATCATTTGAAGTCGGGAAGAAACGAACAAGTATACTATCATGAAATGAGTCATGCTTTAGGGGACTGAGAAATGTTATGAATTCTGCTAAGGAGGGCTCAGAAAAGGTAATCAAGATAAAAGCTGTCAAAATTAATTGAGCACAGGCTCATTCCACGCAAGGTAGCTTCAGTTGTTTTATTGCAGGAAGACAATGGACATTTAATCGGGATCTTGGTGAGTTGCATAATCATGCGCCTGCAGATAGGGGAGGATACAACCTTGGCCTTCTCCATCTTTACATGGGAAAACATTAATGACGCTGACATCGGAGACAATTAGACGGTGTCAGCCGATTGTTTTTAGCCAGCTTTCTCTCACATCTGTGGTGTCTACAACCAAGAAGGCTCATTGTTTCCGAGGGCCTCCTTCGGGCCTTGGCTTTTTGTGTAAACCGTCAATCTCTTGGCGAATATCAAAGCCATGAGGAAATTAGAACAGACCAGCTCTGCCGCCCCACACTAAAGCCTGGCGGGGTGCATCCACTATGCTACTAATTAGGCAGTGACCAACAAAATAACCTGTCAATGGCCGCTAGCCATTTCCCACACACCTGCATTTCGCACCCTAATAAGCATACAGCAAGAGGGAAAAGGGGTGAACTGCTCAAGTGTGAAAAATGAACCAAATATAACAATGTTTCTATCTGCACCTATACTTCTGGCAATTACCATTTAACACCAGCGAATGCAATATGTCGGAAGCCCCACAATCCCGCATCTGAAACCAGACCTCAGCAGGGAAGCCACACATTGAGGCCACATTAAGGTCTGCTTCGAAAATCTCGCACTAAGGAAAATCGAGTTATGTAGAAAACCCAGGAAACTGAAAATGATCATGATTTAGATTAGGGACCAGGAGGCTTACTTTTCAGAAACATTTCCTGTTCAAGCCGTTGAAAGAGAAATGACACTATTCTCTTCATGGTTTCCTTCCGCAAGACAGAAATATAAACAGGACAGCCACGAGAGCATTGGCTTGTCCCGTTGTTGCTTATATCTTGGATCTGTTGCTGTAAATTCATGATCCCCATCTTTCTTTTGATCTACTATATATTAATTAATTTCTTTTTCAGGTCTCATGGGTTTTTCTGTTTGTTTGTTTGTTTGTTTTTTTCTTGGAGTCCCAGGACAGTCTTTTGGACGACAGTCTGAAAGCAGCATCTTATTTTTATGGTATTTGCATTCACAGCTACTGCCTCGTAGCTGGGAAGCTGAGAAGGCGCAGTATCAAATGGCTTGAGCACCGTCCCACTTCGCCCTTGAGCTTCCAGATGCATCTGAAAACTCTTCCCCCAAGTGTAGAACAGGTTCCAGGCCATTCTCAACTGTATCATTCTTAAGAGATTCCAACTGGATCTCTAGTTAAGAGTCTTCCCAATGACTTGGGTCACAAAATCTCTTTGTTCTACCTTTGATATCTTTATTGATTCCAGTATTATTGAGCACAAAAAGATACGCTACCTCTAACATTTTTTTAAAAGGTAAAAAGCAAAAAGCATAATAATCTGGTTATCCTGCTTAATATGCAAACAAAACTAACTCCCCCTCTTTCACACTGGAGGGTGAAGAAACAAACTGCACAATTCCTCTCTCCACTTTATTTTGCCCCAAACAAAGATTTTGTGGTCCAGGTATCCATACGATAGATTTCTGATGAAAAGGCTCTTTGGCTTTTAAGGGCATATATTCTTTAGAGCAATTCTCTTTTGTGCTTTGAGATCCAGCTGAACTTTTTTTTTTTTTTTTTTCAACAGAGAACAAGAGAAATGTAAGGGCAAAATGGTTTGGGGAAGAAACATCACTCCATCTCCGTATGTGTCAGGGACAGGCAATATGGTGTGAGCATCCCTGAGGGATCACATACAATATAGCCCAGCATTCAAACGGCATTTGCTAGATACTTCTGAACACTACTTTTCTAATCCAAAAACAGCATTTTCAATTATAAATAAAAACTTTCCCCACCTCTTCCTACTTGAACTCAAGTACAGAAGGCCCCTATTTAAAATGCGGCTCCGGAGCCGCCACCAGGCTGCCTGTTCAGCTGCCAGTGGCTTTTGTGTACAAAGATGTTAATTGGTCCTAATCCCCTCCTAGAAGCTGTTTTGGTAGCCTGACCTGGCACCCTGAAGAAGGACACCTTGGTGTGAAAAACTAAAGGGTCCATTGAGGAGGGAGTGAAAGGCAGCCAAGCATTCCAACACATTTTAATTTCAGGAATTAAAAAAGAGGAACATCATCATGGAGATCCTAGAGAACTCTTACAAAGCTTTAGTAACAGTGAAGTAAGTCCTCCAAACACCCGAGCTACACACACACACACACACACACACACACAGAAGGAATTCAGATTCTCTGATTCTGTTTTATGCCTTCAGCATATAAAAGGTTTCTCAGAAATCAAAACACTGAACTTGACCAGCTGGGATGTTTCTCTGTGCCATCCTCCTTTACCAACCTGAAGTGCTCTGAAAATCAGCTCCGCCTTCCACTCCACCTCCAAGCCCCTGCTACAGTGCATGGTTTTATTTGGTCGAGGTGTAGAATCTAGCTCAGGGGTTACATTTAAATTTCTATTGACCATTCACAGTTTCTAGAAGAAAGGGTGAAGAGAAAAGAGTAGAAATTCTTAGGGCAAACTTTTAATTCACTCACTGCATGGCAAATAAACAATCTCCTATAGGAAAATACTATCTATACCATGTGCCAATTTAGGGCACACACATTTACACCTTGGGTGGCAAATTATGCTAATGGAATGCATGATCTACAACGGTGGGGTTTTGAATTTTTTGACAGAGTTCACAGATCAACTTCACGGGTCAGAGGAGTTTGCCTTTCATCCGACAGAAGCAGTAAGATATGAAGGTTATGGGTTACTAAAATCGCACCGGAAGCCAAATTTTCAACCATGACCCAGTTTATACTTTAAACTCCACGCAGATTTTTCTTCTCCCACCGGCACAGCAGATGTACATATGAGCAGGAGAGTCAGAGGGGCGCCTCTAGTGGAAATGCGTGCACAATGCCTCCTGCAAAGAGGAAGGCAGGCAGGCCTGGCAACCCAAGAGGCGCCGAACGCCAGGGGAAGTTGCTTCAGCCGTGGGACTTGTCTGGTTGTCCCAGGAGCAGAGGGCAGCACTTCTGGCGTGCTTCTAAGAGATGCCTGAAGTTTGAAATGGTCTAAGAGATGCCAATCATCCACATGAGGTTCTATAATATAATCAGACACTAGAGACAGTCCTTAAAGTAACAGCAGCCCTACCTTGGTCAGAAGCATCCTGTTCACAAACCACTGAGCTCTCCCCTCTGCATGTTGTCAGGTAATAACTGCTGACCCAGCCACAGTCTATGGTGGACTTGATGATCAAACATGACTGTGACATGGACCTTACAAGTCACTCTCCCAATGAGTCCTTGGTCACTTAGCAAATAAAATAGAAAGAATGCGGAGCTCAACAACTTCCCCAGGTCCTCGGGCTCCCACACTCACGTGGGAAACCTGGAAGAAGCTCCTGGCTCCCGATTTCAGATTGGCTCAGGTCTAGCCATTGGGGTCATTTGGGGAGTGAACCAGCAGATGCAAGACCTCTCTCTCTGTCTCTACCTCTCTGTGTAACTCTGCCTTTCAAATAAATAAAATAAATATTTTTTAAAAATTAAAAAATAAAATTGGATTCATTTCTGATTTCAAAGCTGACTTTTTTTTAAACCATACCATGATGCCTCCCTAAATCAGTTTAAAATCCTAATGGATAATTTGAGGGAAGTATAGTATAGAGATGCAAGTCTTGTCAAATGTCTAGCACGACTATAGTCATATAGTAGGTGCTAAGTGCATGTTTTATTAAATCTTATTGACCCTCTCCTTTCTCTAACCTTTGAAGCCTAGGGTAAAATCCTAATTCTTTCCCTTACCAAGCTGAGTGGCTCTAGACAAGTTACTTCACCTCTATGAGCCTGTAAAATGGACAAATAACTGTCTACCGTGTTGTCACAGAGTAAATACACGAGGGTGGGCATTTGGTGTAGTGGTTTAGACACTGCCTGAGTCCTGGTTCTGCTTCTGGTTCCAGCTTTGTGCTAGAGCACACCCTGAGAGGCAGCAGGTGTGTCATGCCTGGGTCCTTGCCACACACATGGGAGACCTGGATTCAGTTTCAGGCTCCTGGCTTTGGTCTGGCTCAGCCACAGCCATTGCAGGCATTTGGTAAGTGAACCAAAGAATGGGAACATTGTCTTTCTCTCTCTCTCTTCAAATACAATGAAAATAAATAAATAATTTTTTTATTTAAAAAGTTAATACATGTTAAGCATCTGGTATGCTCTAGCTCACACAGGGACTCCATGACAGTTTTCCCACAGGGAGTTGTATTGGAACACAGCCACGGTTGTTCTTTCACGTACGGTTCCCGACTGCTTTCAGGCTATGATGGCAGAGTCAGGTCAGCACAACAGACCCTCTCCAGCCCACAAAACCTAAAACCTTTATTATCTGGCCTTTACAGAGAAGTCTGCCAAACCACGCAGCAGGTATCAATGCATGTTTCCTTGTTACTCCCATCTTTCACTGGCAGTGGTCACTTCAGGTTATGTGAACCAAGAGTTTTTGAAAATGCTTTTAAATTCCAATCACCTACTGTCAGCACCAATCCCGCCTGCTTCAGCCTGCTTCTAACTGGGCCTGTATGTTTTGCATGTATCTTGCATCAAACTGTGCCTGTGTGTCATGTGTATACTGTACATCTAGCCAAGCCTATGCATTGGGCATGTGGGCTTTGGAAAGAGCTGCCACAGTGGCACAGGCTGAGGTTGGACTTTATCTCCAGGCACATGGCTGTTTGACTACCATTTATGTAGCCAAAGTATCTCTTCCACATTACAGAAGAGCTTATTGCAAAGATATGTGAGTTGAAACCTATGGATTAAGAGTCAGCTAAGCAGGGGCTGGTGTAGTGGTACAGCAGGTTAAGCACCTGCTGCTTTCGATGCCAGCACCCCATATCAGAGCGCTGCTTCCATTCCTGGCCACTCCCTTTCCAAGTCAGCTCCCTGCTAATGCACCTGGGAAGGCAGTGAGAAACGGCTCAAGTGCCTGGGTTCCTGCCATCCATGTGGGAGTCAGGATGGAGTTCCTGACTCCTGGCTTCGGCCTGGCCCAGATCTGACTGTTGCGGCCATTTGGGAGTGAACCAGCAGGTGGAAAATCTCTCTCTCTCTCTGTTACTCTACCTTTCAAATAAATACATCTTTTTAAAAAGAGTTAACTAAGAGAGGTGGAGGGAATATGCATTTGAGGAAGCAGAAACAGCTTTGGCAGCAATTCTGAGGTGGGACAAATCCTGGGAAAATGGCCAGTGCCACTGAAGCGTCCGTAGTAAGTTATGGAGAAAAGTGAACGGAGAGTGGGAGGAAGGCAGGACGGAGTCCATGGCAGCTTGTCAGGAGCACCATTCAGGCCTCGGCGAAGATTCTGGAATTTAGGAAAAGACCTAAGGAATTTGAGAAACCACAAAGGCTTTTTAGACACATAATCTAATTTACACGTTAATATCCTTCGGCTGCAGCATCCTAGTTGCAAGGATGAAAGAGGAGGCCTTGAAACAGGGAGCCCAGGTAGCTGAGGCAAGGCTACAGTTCAGGTCTCCTCAGTCTCAACCGATGTTCTGTTCAGTACCTGGGCTGCTCTGCAGACAGCAGCCTACAGAAATACAGCCCCCATGGGCAAGCGTCCCGGAGGATAGACAGCCAGAGCCCCAGCCAAGAAATCAAGATCCTGTCGTACCCAGGACAGGACAGGCAGCCCAGGACATGCCCATCTCGTCTCCTAACTCCGACAAATGAGGGAAGAGTTCTCACCTAAAAGACAGAGCCGACCTACTCAGCATGGACCTGGCGGAACAGACCAGGAGCCAAGGGGCCAGAGCGTGGAACAGGGCCAAGGGGCAAAGGGAGACCACAGGAAGACATGTCGTCATCTCACCATAGGCACAGCTTGCAAAGAAAAGAGAAGAGAAGAGAAGAAAAAGAGAGAAAGAGAGAGAGAGAGAAAGAGAGAGAGAAAGAAAAGAAAGAAAAGAAAGAAAAGAAAGAAAAGAAAGAAAAGAAAGAAAAGAAAGAAAGAAAAAGAAAGAAAGAAAGAAAGAAAGAAAGAAAGAAAGAAAGAAAGAAAGAAAGAAAGAAAGAAAGAAAGAAAGAAAGAAAGAAAGAAAGAAAGAAAGAAAGAAAGAAAGAAAGAAAGAAAGAAATGCCTATTCGAAAGGCAGAGGGCAGATGGGGGTCGGGGGGAGCATGGGAGAGAGACAGCGAGATCTTCCATCTGCTGGTTCACTCCTCAAATGCTTGCAACAGCCAGGAGGCAGCGGCTCCATCCAGGGCTCCCGCGTGGGTGGCAGGGACCTGAGCACGTGGGCCTCCCTGCTGTCTCAGGACGCATGAGCAGGAAGCTGGGTGGGAGGCGGACGGCTACCACAGCACACCAACCACAACACCCACCCCGGGCGTCTCCCACGGAGCTGCCCAGGGCCGGCACAGCCTGCTCCCGACAGGCAGACTCCAACCGCTTCCTCCACTGTGTTCCAGAACCATCCTCGGCCCGCTCCGCCGAACCAGGGGGTTGTAAAGTCCCTTCTGACATGGGGTTTGACGGTGGCCACAAAGCCTGACCCTGTCCACGAGCCCGAGTATACCCTTCCGCTCCTTTCCCTTACAGAAAAAGAGTCCTTTTTTTAAAAAAAGTGGCATTAATCAAACCACCCAGGCAGTGGGCCATTCGGCCCGTGTTTGCACAACGACCCGTCTGCAAAGGTAGCCGGGGACACGGGTGGGCGTTCCCGCCGCCAGCTCGGCCATGAGGAAGGGGCGACCCGGCGGGAGGGAGGGGCGCCCGGGCGACTCCCAGGGGAGGGCTGTGTGGCTCTGCCTAGGTCCCCGCAAGCCCCGTCTCAGGCACCGAGCGCTGCCCAGCTCTGCCTCAGCCCCACAGCGCGGGACGCGCTCCGTGTCCGGCGCGGCCAGGACTGGGGCACGGCTCCTCGACTCCTCCACGCCGGAAGTCAGCCAGCCGAATGTCCCGGGACTTACTTTCCTCTCACTTCAAATACCTGAGGAAATGGGGCTGCCGGCGAAAAGCTGGCCATTGTTAGGCACTCCAAGCCGCGGCACGCTTCCCCGGGCTCGGAAAATTACCGCGGGCTCCCCCTCCAGCTTCCGGTCCGGCTGTTTGCTTGCTTTTTTTTGTTCCCCCCCTCCGACAAGTGGATCTGGTTACGTCTGTTCCACCTCTCAGAGGTTTTGGTAATTTTCCTTTTTGAACTGAAGAATTCAGCTCCTTTCTTAAGAGTCCAAGCAGGAAAGGCAGGTGGAAAAGTTAACTGAGCAAACTAACAGTGCCGGGACCCTAATTACCCCGGGGACTATAAAGCTCTATTCTCTCTGTGATGAAAAAGGGGAATTGCACATGTAACTTCCATTAACATTAATGGGACTTTACCTACATAAATCCCTTAAGCGTCAGCGGGAAGAATGGACTCAGCCTAACTATCGGCCCCGCACCTTCCCTCTTTCAGTCCCTTCTGTTCTCTGAGCAAAAGGCCGAGGCACGGGCGTGCTGCACACCAGAGCCAGGTGAAGCTTCAGTCAGGAGTTGATTGTCGCCCAGCCCTTGAGGGCCACGCAGGCTGGGGGATTAGAGAAGCGGAAGCCTTTTTTCCATTGTCTTGCCTTGTTCACTTCCACCTGACGGAAGCAGAACCTTGAGCTCACAGACCACACAGGTTTTGCACGCTGAGTTCCTCCTCGGTGCCTGTGGGTTTTGAGAGCTGCCCTGGAATGCAAGAGGTGGCAAAGCCGCAGAAAAGCAGTTCTTGGAGAGCTGCATTGCTGAGGAGTAGGCTGGCAGGGGTAGGCATTCTGGGACCCAAATAGCTACAACCTGAACGGGGAAGTGCTTTGCTGTGCAAGTAGGAATGAAGAAGGCGCAGTTCTTAATTATTTTTAAAAAATATTTATTTTCATCTATTTGAAAGGCAGACTGACAGACACAGATAGACAGGCCTTCCACACACTGGTTCACTCCCCCCGATGGCTGCGACAGCCAGGGCTGCACCATTTTGAAGCCAGGAACCCAGAACCACGGTTGTGTCTCCAGTGTGGGTGGCAATGGCTCAGATTCTTGAGCCGTCATCTGCTGCTTCCGAAACACATGAGCAGGAAGCTGGGTCAGCAGCAGAGTGGTCAGTACTCGAACCAGCACTATGCTGTGGGATGCAGGCATCTCAAGCAGCCCCATTTAGCAATCTTACTCAGAAAAAAATGTGGGGAGGAGGCGGGACTGGTGTTGTGGCACGGGAGCTGAGCCGATGGAGCCAGGAGCTTCTTCCGGGTCTCCCACATGGGTGCAGGGGCCCAAGCACTTGGGCCATCCTCTGCTGCTTTCCCAGGTGCATTAGCAGGGAGCTGGATCAGAAGTCAAGCAACCGGGACTCAAATGGGCACCCACATGGGAAGCCAGTGCTGCAGGCCAAGTCTTTAACCATCTCCACCACAGTGCCAGCTCCTGCTCTACTTCTGATCCAGTTCTCTACAAAAGTGTCTTGGAGGGGCCGAAGCTGCGGCACAGTGGGTTAACACCCTGGCCTGAAGCTATGGCATCCCATATGGATGCCGGTTCAAGACTCGGCTTCTCCACTTCCGATCCAGCTCTCTGCTGTGGCCTGGGATAGCAGTAGAAGATGGCCCAAGTCCTTGGGCCCCTGCACCCACGTGGGAGACCTGGAGGAAGCTCCTGGCTCCTGGCTTCAGATCGGCGCAGCTCCGGCCGTTGCGGCCATTTGGGGAGTGAACCATTGGATGGAAGACCTTTCTCTCTCTCTCTCTCTCTCCCTCTCCTCTGCATAACTCTGACTTTCAAATAAATAAATAAATCTTTTAAATAAATGAATGAATTGTCTTTGAAAGCAGTGAAAGATGGCTCCAATGCTTGGACCCTTGCCCACGTGGGGGACCCAGAGGGAGTTTCAGGCTCCTGGTCATTGTAGCCATTTGGGGAGTGAAATAGTGATTGAAAGATCTCTGTCTCTTTCCCTTTCAAATAAGTAAATACATAAATCTTTTTTTAAGATTTTATTTTATTTATTTGAAAGACAGAGTAACAGAGAGAGGTCTTCCTTCCGCTGGTTCACCCCCCGGTTGGCTGCAACGGCTGGAGCTGCACTGATCCGAAGCCAGGAGCCAGGAGTTTCCTCCAGTTCTCCCAGGTGGGTGTAGGGGCCCAAGCATTTGGGCCATCTTCCACTGCTTTGCCAGGCCATAGCAGAGAGTTGGACCAGAAGAGGAGCAGCCAGGACCAGAACTGGCGCCCACACGGGATGCCGGCACTTCAGGCCAGGGCTTTAACCCACTGCGTCACAGTGCCGGCCCCCATAAATCTTTAAAAAAAAAAAAAAAAAGAAAGAAAGAAAGAAAGAAAAAATTTTGACTGGGGATGAATGGAAAATTTGTGAGAGAGAGTATTTGAACTGGGTCTTGGAAGCCAAGTAACAAACTACAACACAACTCCACAGAGAGAAATGAATACAGGAGGCACTGAAAAACAAGTGAGGGAGCACAAGATAGTGGTGAAGACGGTGGATTCTGGACCAGAGAAACTTGGACCTGCCTCGGATTCGGGCCAGCTGTGCAACACAGCACCTGTTTCCTACCTGACGTAGAAAGGGCTTAAGAGGAGTAGATGAGACGACTGTGGAATTTACCAAGAGCTCAGTCCCAAGTCTGGGAACTGTGCATTAATTTATCATCACCGTTAAAATTGTCATTGATAGGCTCCAGGGTGAAGTGTGATAAGTCAGACTTTCCATGTGAGTTGGACTAGAACAGCCAGGTGCTGTTCTCTGCAGGTCTCACCACCCCCACCCTTGGCCACCACCACATGCCCTCCCCTCAGATGGCCATCCCCCCGGCAGCCGTGTCACCACCCAGCCCTCACAGCCCTGGTCCACAGCCCCTGCCCAGACCACAGGAACCCAGCGTGATCTCCAAAACCACAGATGCTCACTCTGTGTCCAGCTCCCGTGTAGTAACCTTGTATCTGTGTACATCTCATGTTCTCACCTGGACAGCCAGCTCTCTGAAGGCAGAGGCTGCAGAGTCCACTTCAGATGCCTCTCCAGCATGTAGAACAATATCTGAAAGTAAATATTTGCTCACTGATAGAAGGCAATGAGCTAACGCCACAAAATAACCCTTCCCTTGACCATGAGCGCTTTATAACTTACAAGAAGCTTTCACTTAGATTATCTTACAGAATCTTCCTGAAAACCTTATTAGGAGAGCAGATTAGGAAGTCTTACTTATGGATGACCCAAGGTCCAGAAAGGTCAAATGACTTTCCCAGAGTCACCTGGCTGGGATTTGGCAGGGTCAGGATTGAGTGCTGGTCTTCTGCCTCCCGGTCCCTTTGCTCATAGACATGGGACCTCTTTGTTACTGCGGTACACCAACCAAGATGACAGCCTGTGTTCTAATCAAGGCAAGAACAATTATGCATGAGTCCTTCTAGTTTGCCTAGTGCCCCATGATTTAAAAATAGCAGCTCAGGGGTAGGCGTTGGGCACAGCATGAAGATGCTGCTTGGGACACCTGCATCCTATACCAGAGTGTCTGTATTCAAATCCCAGCTCCATTCCCCAGTCTAGCTTCCTGCTACTTCACACTCTGGGAGCCCGCAGGTGATGGTTCAAGTGCTAGGGTCCCTGTCACTGTGTGGGAGACCCTGATGGAGTTCCTGGGTCCTGGCTTCGGCCTAGTACTCTGACTGTTGCAGGCATTTGAGAAGGAACCGGCAAATGGAAGATCTCTCTGTGTCTCTGCCTTTCAAACAAATAAAAAACAGTTCAGGCTCAGGCTTAGGCAGCAGGCATTTAGCCTAGTGGCTAGGAGGCCCTCATTCCAAATTGAGTTCCTGGGTTCACTTCCTGCCTCTGGTTCTTGACTCCAGCTTCTTACTAATACAGATTCTGGGAGGCAGTGGTGATGGCTCCAGTAATTGGGTTGCTGCCACCCATGTGGCTCCTGGCTTTGGCTTCAGCTCAGCTGTGGCCATAGAGTCTTTAAAAAATATATATCTATGGCCGGCACCACAGCTCACTAGGCTAATCCTCCGCCTGCAGCGCCAGCACTCCGGGTTCTAGTCCCAGTTGGGGCGCCGGTTCTGTCCCGGTTGCTCCTCTTCCAATCCAGCTCTCTGCTGTGGCCTGGGAAGGCAGTGGAGGATGGCCCAAGTGCTTGGGCCCTGCACCCACATGGGAGACCAGGAGGAAGCGCCTGGCTCCTGGCTTCGGATCAGCGCAGCACGCCAGCTGTAGCAGCCATTTGAGGGGTGAACCAGCAGAAGGAAGACCTTTCTCTCTGTCTCTCTCTCTCATTGTCTAATATATATATATATATATTTGAAAGATAGAATTACAGAGAGAGGTAGAGCCAGAGAGGTCTTCTGCCTGCCGGTTCACTCCCCAAATGGCCACAACAGCCAGAGCTGAACTGATCCAAAACCAGGAGCCAGGAGCTTCTTCCAGGTCTCCCACGCAGGAGCCCAGTGACTTGGGCCATCTCCTACTGCTTTCCCAGGCCATAGCAGAGAGCTGGGTTGGAAGTGGAGTGCCCGATACTGGAACCAGTGCCCATATGGGATGCCAGTGCTGCAGGCTGGGGCTTTAACCTGCTGCACCATAGCACCAGCCTCAGCCATTGAATCCTTAGGGAGCGAACTAGTTAATGGGAACTCACTCACTCACCCCTTCTCCCCCACCACCTCTCAAATAAGTGCAATTTTTAAAATTTAAAAATACCAATTCAACTAACTGAATTAAATAGCAAAGTGTTCTCGTGATGCCCTGTGTGGAGGTTGGCCAGGGAGGGAGAGCGGAAACAGGGCTCTCCCAAGCTCCATGTGTTGTGCAGTCCTCTCAGCACTGGTGCTCGGGATCAGGTCAGGGAAGAGGCCTGCAGTGGAAGCAGCAGCAGCAGCTCCTACAGGACACGGTTCAGGCTCCCTGGCCTGACCGCAAAGCCGAGCAAAGCTGAGCAAAGCCGAGCACCCAGTGACCCATCAGGCCTTGCTTCTGCTCCTTACTCACAGCCGGACTGTGGGCTTCCTCCGCGTCCCTCTAAGTTGCAGCTTTCTTCCTGGACTGCTCTTCTCACCTGCGTCTCACAAGAGACGGGAGCTTCTCCTCTAAAGCCTGGCAAAGCACTCGGTCTCTCTATATCACAGTTTCCTCAACCTCAAAATAGGGGGAAAAAAAAATACTGGGATCTCTATTTTACAGGGGTGTTTTGAACAAGAAATAAGTGAATCATGAAAAGTGCCCAAAACACACTGTTAGTGTTCAATAAATATCGGTGATGAAGATGTCTTTAAACAGAAAAGTGGGAGGCTGGCACTGTGGTGTAGCGGGTAATGTGATAGTCAGCAACACTGGCATCCCATATGGCTTCAGCCTGGCCCAGCCCCAGCCATTGGGGCTATTTGGAGAGTAAACCAGCAATGGATGAGTTCTATGTGTGTCCCCTTCTCTCCGTCACTCTGCCTTTCAAATAAATTTCTTAAATATTAAAAAAAAGGTAAAGTAACTTGCTGAAAGTCAGTTTGGCCCTAAAGTCCAATATAATAACAAACACGTTATTTTCTCAGAAGCCTGTCTAAGATTGCAGCTACATACCCAAGACAGTTTCTATAAATCTTGACCTGAGGTCACAAAGTTTCACTCACACACTCCATTTGATTAGACAGAGGGGAAGAAAATTGCAACATGCATTCACTTTCCCACAGATAGCAAGAGCAATCACACCAGTGCCATAGCTCCTATGCCGTCACCAACTGGATTTGTAAATTTGTACAACTATCTCATGTATTGCAGACACAGGAGCATAGGATGGGCCTGGAGTTCGGCACAGCAGCTTAAGGCACTGTTTGGGATGCCCGCCTCTCATATTGGTGTGCCTGGTACTAGTTCTGGCTACTCCACCTCCGATCCAGCTTCCTGCTAATGACCATCCTGGGAGGCAGCAGATAATGGCTCAAGTACTTGGGTCCCTGCACCCATGTAGGAGACCCAGATGGAGTTCCTGGCTCCTGGCTTCAGCCTGGTCCAGCCCTGGCTGTTACGGGCATTTGAAGGAGTGAACCAGTAGTTGGACAATCTCTTTCCATCTGTCTATCTCTTGCTACTTTTCAAATAAAATGGGAAAAACATTTAAAGGCTATAAGCTAATCTAAGTTTGAGTAGTGTGATGTGATGATGAAAGCCCAAGCCCAAAACCTAGCCAGGGCTTGCTTGACCACAGCCGTGACTGAGGCAGAGCCTTGCTTGGCCAAGGTGCAGGGAGACCAAAGGTGGGGCTGGCCAAACAGCAAACAGCAAAAGCGAGAAGGGCAGGAGTTGGGAGCCTCACGCTCTAACTCTGTAACTTCTCAGGGGAGAGCTCATTGGAAGTCCTCAAAATTATGCAGAAAAGCCAAGGGGAGGTAGCTCTCAGCAATTCCATGATGGGTTTCTATGCATGATTTTTACCTGAAGCTACCCAGTACTTGCCATTTACAAAAAGCGGGTTGAACCTACCAAACCTAGCAGGGCCAGCATTGTGGTACAGTGGATAAAGCCACTGCCTTTGATGGTAGTATCCCATATGGGGTCCAGTTTGTGCCCCGGCTGCTCCACTTCTGACCCAGTGGAAGATGGCCCTGCACCCTAGTGGGAGACACAGATGAAGTGCCTGGCTCCTGGCTTCAGCGTGGCCCAGCAATGGCTGTTGTGGCCTTCTGGGGAATGAACCAGCAGATGCAAGATTCTCTCTCTCTAACTCTTTAAAAAATCAATACTCTTATTTTAAATATATTAAACTATGCTTCTAATTACCATTTTGTTTTCAAGGCAAACCTGGAACAGAGAGGCCAGGAGGCTGAACAGGGGGAACAGCTTAGGAAGTCAGTGGACATGCGCTAAGTGCTGCTCAGGGAGTGAGAGAGAAAGGTGACTACTCAGGCCTTGTGTAGATCAGGTGCCCACTCTGGCTCTACATGTTTCAAGCTGTATTCCTTAGCAAAAATATTTAACCAGGCATCATTTTTCCCTCACTGGTACACTGGTGTCTATATCATCCCCCTCAGAGTCTCAAAGTGGTCCCCAGATCAGCTGAATCAGCAATGCCTGGGACTTAATAGAAATGCAAGGCTTCCAGACCCCACCGCAGGCGCTGAATGAGCTACTCTGGTGGTGGACCCTACCCTCTGTGTGCTCCTGGTGACTCTGATGCACATTAAAGTTTGAGAGCCACTGGTCTGCATTGCAAAAGTGTTGTAAGCTTGATTGTGGGGGCCGGCACTGTGGCACAGTGGCCTGCAGCACTGGTGTCCCATATGGGCGCCCATTTGAGTCTCGGCTGCTCGTCTTCCTATCCAGCTCCCTGCTAATGCACCTGGGAAAGCAGCAGAGGATGGCCCAAGTGCTTGTGCCCCTGCACTCATGTGGGAGACCTGGAAGAAGCTCCTGGCTTTGGATCGACTCAGCTCTGGCCATTGCGGCCATTTGGGGAACGAACCTACAGACGGAAGACCTCTCTCTTTCTCTTTCTACCTCTCTCAGTAACTCTTTCAAATAAATGAAATAAATCTTAAAAAAAAAAAGTTCCACATTTGGGGAACATTTTTATTTAAAAAAAATAGCCTTGATTGTGCATTTTAAATCTTCTGGACAATCTTTAAAAAATATTGATGCTAGTGCCGGCACTGTGGCACAACAGGTTAAAGCCCCAGTTTGCAGCACCAGCGTCCCATATGGGTGCCAGTTTAAGTCCTAGCTGTTCTATTTCCGATCCAGCTCCCTGCTAATGTGCCTGGGAAAGCAGCAGAGGATGGCCCAAGTCCTTGTGCCCCTGCACTCATGTGGGAGACCTGGAAGAAGCTTCTGGCTCCTGACTTTGGATTGGCTCAGCTCTGGCTGTTGTGGCCATTTGGGGAGTGAACCAGTGGATAGAAGACCTCTCTCTCTCTCTCTCTCTTGTTACCTCTCTCTGTAACTCTTTTAAATGAATAAAAAATAATAATAAATCTAAAAAAAAACCTGATGCCTGAACCCCAATTACAGAGATTCTGACTTAATTAGTGTGAGGCCGGTGCCTCAGGTTTCATCAGACCACCCCCACCGTCACTCCAGGTGATTCTAACTTGTGGTCGAGGTTCATACAGGGCTGTTAGGATGAACTGATTTCATATTTCTCCAGCAATTAGTACACAGCCTGGTACACAGTAGGCAATATCTTTTAGTTCCCTACCATGTCTGTTAAGATTTCAGATCAGATGAGATTAGGTGAGCAGTGGTTCCGTGGTGAAGACACTGCTAGAGACACCACATCCCATACTGCAGGGTTGACTCTTTTTTTTTTTTTTTTTTTTTTGGACAGTCAGAGTGGACAGTGAGAGAGAGAGACAGAGAGAAAGGTTCACTCTCCAATGGCCGCCACGGCCGGCGCACCGCGGTGATCCAATGGCAGGAGTCAGGTACTTATCCTGGTCTCCCATGGGGTGCAGGGCCCAAGCACTTGGGCCATCCTCCACTGCACTCCCTGGCCACAGCAGAGAGCTGGCCTGGAAGAGGGGCAACCGGGACAGAATCCGGTGCCCCGACCAGGACTAGAACCCGGTGTGCCGGCGCCGCAAGGTGGAGGATTAGCCTAGTGTGCCGCGGTGCTGGCTCAACTCTTTTTGCAGTCCAGCTCCCTACTAATGCACACCCTGGGAAGGCAGCAGATGATTCTTCAAGTACTTGGGTCTCTGCCACCCACCTGGAAGACTGCGTTCTGAGCTCATCGCTTCAGCCTGGCCCAGCCCTGGATGTGCGGGCAATTGGAGAATGAACCAATGGATGGAGGATTTCTCTCCATCCATCTCTCCCTCTCTCTCTCTCTCTCAGCATACTTTTCAAAGAAATTGGAAAAAAAACAAACTTACAAAGCATTAGCAGTAGTTTCCTTTGAGTGGTGGGAGCGGGGGTGATTTAAAAATTTTGTTTCTTATACTTTTCTAAAGTCTCATAAAGCCATTAACATGCATTACCTTTATAGTCACAAAAATAAATGAAACTAAATTTTAAGAGAGAGAAGAGCCTTCTGAGGCTGTTACCTTATAAACCTGATCCTGTAATTATCCTGATGCTGCCAATTAATCAATGGGGAAATCATTTCATTCTCACTTTGCTGATGGAAAAACGGAATCACAGGAGCAGAGGCCACCTGACTTTATCCTGGATTCTACTGCTAGTTAAGGTCAATTTAGGTAATAAGATAATCACAGCTAATTTCTCAGGCACATCTCTCACATTCCCATGAGAATAGTATTCTCTCTGGGTGTGACACAGAGTAGGGAACTGGGGGGCAGAAGCTGTTAGGACCCACTGGACCCCCGAACAACTTAGAGTCACTGTCACTCCCTCCACCTGTCCCATGTAACCCCCTTGTGCAAACACAATCCCAGCTACAATATTCACACATAGCTGCTGTGACCGAAGTGGCCATCACTAGCACACCACACAACTTGGATTGCTAAGGACCTCAGAGAAACAAGGTATTGTGGAAGAAGCAGCAGCCCGGAAGCCCAGTCTTGGTTCTCCTGCAGCAGTGGCCATAAAGACACGAAGCTCCGCATTTTGCGAGCATTTATAAAATGAGGCTGGATTTAGAGCCGTGGTCCTCAAACTATAGAGTGCATTGGAGTCACCTGCAGGGCTTGTTTAAATGGAGATGGCAAAGCCTTGGCCATTGTGGTTTCTGACCCAGCAGGTTTGAGGTACGGCCCAAGACTGCATGGCCAGCAGGCTCCCTGTGTGTGCTGACGCTGCCGCCCAGCTTCAAGGACCACTGGATCAGAGCATCTGCAGAGTACTCCCCAGCTCCGCCAGTCAGTTTGAACTTAAACCCCAATTCTCATGCTTTGGTCCCACACTGAGACTTAAACTGAACCCCCAAACCCTCACTGACTTGCCACCACTTTGTCCAAATGGGTACTTTCTCTTTAAATGTGAATCCAGCAGAATCAACGCACCAGCACCTGTGATGATCCGCTGTGGGCGGAAACGGGTTGCAGCCCCTGGGCACACAGGACTTCTCTCAACCTGAAATTCCTGGCCATCGGAAGCCATCACCGGCCTCGCCAACAAAACACCCCGGCCCTTTATGCACCTTCTCCGATGCACAAAGGCTGAAGCCTTTTCCTCCCACCGCCAACAGAGGGCTTGGCTGCTCTGAGAAGAGAGGTCAGCGTGGTGCTGTGATGTATCAGGACCTCACCAAAGCTCGAACACACCCGTGTTTCCACTGAGGCTGTCTAACCCGACTCCGGTGGGCGTTACTCGTCTGTGTTCCAGCTGGGGAGAGGCTCAGCTAGGCTTGGCCATGGTTGAAAACCCCACAGTTAATGAGGAATTGCACCAGTTCTCCTGCCTCCTGCCTAGACATTTCCACCAGTTCTCCATCCAAATTAGGGGAAAGTTCAAATGAAAATTTCTCTTCCTGACTCCCTTCTTCCTTAGCGTATTAGCAGGAATGAATCATTATGGGTAACTAGACGAAGAACATTAATTGTAGGTCTGAAACCGGAGATGTTTAATTACATAGTTACACGTGTGATTTATCAGCCAGTTTTGATGGTTGACAATTCTCTTTAAATAATTTTTTCCTCTGAAAATTAAAATGATATATTTTTTAAATCTGCCCTAGAATGCTTTGTTTTCATTCAAATATGATGACTGTCTCTTCGAAGCATCGTGGTATCCAGGCAATTGGCCTAATGTCAGACAGGCATTAATTCCTGATATATTTATCGTGATTAGGTCTGAAACTGCAGAGGATTTATCTAAAAACAGAAATCATTTTCTGGACAAAGCTAAGAAGGAGAAACTTGTCTGAAGTGGGAAGGGCTGTTCTTCAAAGCACCCTCTTCATTTCATTCCTAACTCTCTGTGAGCAGGAATCTCTCTCTCTCTCTCTTTTTTTTTTTTTTTTTTTTTTTTTTGACAGGCAGAGTGGACAGTGAGAGAGAGAGAGAGACAGAGAGAAAGGTCTTCTTTTGCCGTTGGTTCACCCTCCAATGGCCGCTGCGGCCAGTGCGCTGCGGCCGGCGCACCACGCTGATCCGATGGCAGGAGCCAGGTACTTATCCTGGTCTCCCATGGGGTGCAGGGCCCAAGAACTTGGGCCATCCTCCACTGCACTCCCTGGCCACAGCAGAGAGCTGGCCTGGAAGAGGGGCAACCGGGACAGAATCCAGCGCCCCGACCGGGACTAGAACCCGGTGTGCCGGCGCCGCAGGTGGAGGATTAGCCTAGTGAGCCGCGGCGCCGGCCTCTTTTTTTATTATTTAATTTTACTTTATTTTTCCCAGAAACCTTTTATTTAGGGAAAACAAACTGCATGCATTTCATAAATACAACTTTAGGAACACAGTGATTCTTCCCACTGTACCCGCCCTCCCACCTGCTCTCCTACTCTTCTTCCTCCTCCCTCTGCTATTCCCATTCTTATTTTTTACTAAGGTCTATTCAATTAACTTTATACACATATGATTAACTCTATACTAAGTAAAGAGTTCAACAAATAGTATTAAAAAAAAAACTGTTCCTCAACAGTCGAGACAAGGGCTGTTCAAAGTCATTGCATCTCGAAGTATTGTCAATTTCACTTCTGTAGACTGCCTTTTAGGTTCTCTATTAGTTATCACAGATCAGGGAGAACATATGGTATTTTCCTTTTGGGACTGGCTTATTTCACTAAGTATGCTGTTTTCCGGTTTCATTGATTTTGTTGCAAAGACAGGATTTTGTTTTTTTACCACTGTATAGTATTCCATTGTATATATATATATCCCATAATTTCTTTATCCAGTCTTCAGTTGATGGATATTTGGATTGATTTCATATCTTAGCTGTGGTGAACTGAGCTGTAATAAACATGGGGGTACAGGTAACTCTTTCATATGCTGACTTCATTTCCCTAGGGTAAGAGGAATCTCTTTCAAACACTACGAAGTTCGTCAGTGTCATTGAGGCAGACCAAGAATGTGCAGCGAGCCCCATGTTCATATAACCAAGGTCCAGGCTTGGGCTCAGGACTGGGGAAGCACTGACCAATGGCAGAAGCAGGCTGGAGCAGCCCCTGATGGTCCTTTTCCCAGGTTCTAGGAGGGCTTCCCCTGGTCATCACTGAGACCTTCTGTTTTCTAGTTTACCACGTAATGGTATGTATTATTGCCAGACAGGTTCATCAACTTGTTAGACTAACAGCTTGCAAGTGGTAGAACCACAATTCAAACCCAAGTAGAATCTCATTCATTTACTCAATAGAAACTGATTAAAAGCCAGGCACCACACGTGGTGATGAGTGGAGTAAAACGAGCCACAGGAGAGGGTGTGGAATGGAAAGGGGGCTTGGTATCAGGCTCGGAAGGTGGGGAACCCTGCACGGCTGCACAGAAGACAAAACGTGCGAGGAATATGAGTCGAACCGCACCTGCTGCACTGAAGGCTCCACGGGACGCAGCCAATGGAAAGAGGCTTCTCCTACCTTTTCCCTTTCCACTCCAACCTCTTCCAGGCAGCCCGACTTGCCACAGCTCGGGCAGGTTTCCTCCACGGGGGCAGACACAACACACTTCGAGGGAGATGGGCCCTGGGGTGTTGAGTTGCCCTCCTATGCTTCAGCTCACGTTAGGGCAGCCACTTCCTGATGGCACCTATAAAGTGGCAATTTCCCAAATGTGCTAATTTAGTACCCGGTTCCCGAAGAGTTAGCTCACCTCCCTCCAGAGGCGCCAAATCCATCTTGCCAAGATGGTCTCAAAGGCGCTGTGCCCAGTGCAAAACAAGTCCTCCAAGCCAATCAAGGCTTCTGCTGCCTCCTGTGGGGCATCCAAAAAGGACGTGCAATGGCCCAGGGGTCATGAGAACTGGGCTGTCGTGCAGGCTCTGCCACTGGAGTCATGGGATGACAAGTCCTTTCCTCGTTCTGTGCCAATGTTTGCCCAGATTGGAAATGAGGGCAGTGGGACTTGGATTCCTGAGCATACTTCTGATAGTCTGGGCCCTAAGCTCTAGGACAATGGCTCTTAGCTCTTGGGAGGGCATAGATTCACTGAGAAACTATGCTAAGGGACTGTCTCCCAGAATGGTTCCCGCAATGCAGAAAGTTCACGGAAATCCTAAAATTCAAGCAGGTTGTTTGTCTAAAGTCAGACAGGTCTGGGATTGAACCCAGAAATCTCTCTCCTGCCCTGCCATGGGTGAGTCTCTTTTCTTTGAGCTATATTCAGAAAAATGGTACCAATAATACCTACCTTATAATATTGTTGGGAGGATGAAGAGGAATTGCGTACAGATGTCTGGCTTACAGAATGTGCTCTGTAATGGCAGCCAAAGAAATAAACCTAGGTCATGGCCTCTGTTACCGGCCCTTGGTTTGTTTTCTTCCCTACAGTAACCCACGATTATCTGTGCCATTCGAGCGTCCCACAGACGTCAGTGCAAGACCATCAAGGCTATGTGAGAATTCCTCTCTCTCCCAGGCTGCTTTGGTGAGGGAGGGTCTCCCCCTCCTCTGCTGGAACCCCCAGTCCCCAGACTCCCTTGCTTCAGGTCAACACCTATTGCTTCTGCACCCTATCCTGCCTGGGTGTCACACCTGTGTCCCAGGAATCCACGCTTCAATGGTGACACACTCCACAGCTCACAGAGGTTAGTGGTTGAGCACGTTTCTGAAGACTTCATGGATTCTTTAAGCGAAATAAAAGCAACGGCTCAGTTTGTTGAGTTTTTGCTACACACCAAGCCCTGATGACCTGAGTGCGTTATTTCATCCTGTCTTCTCAACAGCCCTACAGGCAATGGAGTGTGTAGACATCTACGAGGATGGACGGCCTCTAACATTTGCCGGAGCCCGCCTTGGATTCCACCACTCGCCAGCTGTTTAACCTTGGACAAGTCACGTAGCTTCTAAGTGGTGTAACTCAGTCTTAGCATGCTCACCTCCAGAGAGGAGATAATGGTAGAGAGCAGCTTATAGAGCTGTTAGGAATATCAAAGGAGATTATATAGATGTGTTTTTTCTAAATTACACATAATTTCATAGAGATATTTTATATGTATATGATTTTTGTACAATTCTAAATTAATACATATAACATGTAAAATCTGGAGTGGTATCTGTCATGGGGCAAGTGCTCAATAGAAGTGAGGTATATGAGCTAGTAACAGTCAGCTTGGAGGAGAAAACTTAGGTCCATGTAAGCTAAAAAGCACCGTGCCCAAAATCCAACAGTTATCCCTCCAAATCTCAGTGTATTAGGAAATCAGTGTCATTTCTGATTATTTGAATTATTTAGTCTTCAGTTAAAGTCTCCCGGAACACGATCCCTATTCAAACCATTGGGTCCTTACCCACATTCTTTCTTCCCTCCTAACTTTATTTTCCACCTTTGGAATGCTAAAACATTCGCTCCTCAAAGACAGAAATAGGGGTTGTCAAGATCGGTGTATTGCAAGTACCCAGCAGCGCTTACAGTGCCTAGCAAAGAGCACACAGCAACAGTTCTGTTTAATAAAATGTAATTATCTGTTAAATTACAGTTCCACTCTAGCAACTTCTTTGGCATTTACCATCTGTTGCCTTATAATGTCCATTCTCATTTTTGTGTGGCTCAGCAGCCAATGAATATTTATAGAGCATCCATCTATCATGTGTCATGCCAAGCACTATATTAAACATCGCTTCTCTGTTTCCCCAGGGACTCAGTACATGCGTTATGACTGTAAAAGGGATCTGTTCGCCTTCTCAGGCCACATGAGAAGACAACCGTAACACATCACCCATGAAGTATCCTGGCTAGCTATGTCTGACTTTTAGTTCACAAGAAATATGGGGACTAGAGAAACAAGTTAAATGACACCATGAGGACACAATCAGACAAATCCATCATGCATGCCATTGTGTAAGGCAGCTGGCCTGCACTTGCCCAAAGTCAGTATCAGGGGCAATGAAAGGCATAAGTTGCTCTAGATTAAATGAAACTAAATGATTTATTTACTAGCCAAATGCAACACAGGAACCCAGACTTGATTCTAGGTTAGAAATGTAAAAACAAACAGAGGTGGCACTGTGACAAAGCAGTTAAGTCACTGCCCTCATCCCATATTGCAGTTGCTGGGCTTGAGTCCCACCTATGCATCCAATCCAGCTTCCTGGGAGGCAGCAGATGATGCCTCAAGTGCTTGGGTCTCTGCCACCCATGTAGGAGACCTGGATTGACTCTGGGCTCCTGGCTTCAGCTTGGCCCAGACCTTATTGTTGCAGGCATTTGAGAAGTGAACCAACAGAAGATTTTCACTTTCCCACTCCCTCTCTCCCTTTCAAATAAAATGAATACTTTAAAAAAAACTTTAAGATGTTGTTGGGACAATTAGGGACATTTTAAGATGTAGCCAATACTAGGTGAAATTGCAGATTTATTGACTTTCTTAGATGAGATAATAGTATTGTGGACGTGTGAGAGAATGTTCTGGGGAGATGTAATCTGAGATATCTTGGGTGAGGTGTCATCATGTCTGCAACATGTTCTCAAATGATTTGCAAGAGGGGAACCCGGATAGTGAAGTATATCAAGAAAGTGAGATAAAGCATGGAAGAAAATGCTTGGATTTTTCTCCCAGCCCTATTGAGGAATAAATGACAAATAAAAACTGTATATATTTAAGGCACACAGCATATTGTTTTGATATGTATACATATGGTGAGGTGATGATCATAATCAAATTAGTTGTTTTGAAAGAATACTTATAGAGGTTTTATTTATTTTATCTAAAAGGCAGAGAGGCAGTGTGACAGACAGGCAGAGAGAGGTCTCCCATTTGCTGGTTCATTCCCCAAATGTCCACGACAACCAGAGCTGGGTCAGGCTGAAGCAACGAGGCCAAAACTCAATCCAGGTCTCTCCTACATGGGTGGCAGGGACCCCACTATTTGAATCATCACCAGCTGCCTCCCAAGGTGTGATTAGCAGGAAGCTGGGGTCAGAAGCAGAGCCAGGACTCAAGCCCACGCCCTCTGATATGGGCTGCAGATATCCCAAGCAGCATCTTAACCACTATTAGAACCTGAAGTTCTAGTGTCAGATTTTAAAGAGAAGCCATACTGTTTTCTAGAAAGGATGAATCCACTTAGAATCCTACCAACAGTGTTACGAGGTTTCCTTTTCTCCACTCCCTCACCAACATGTAGCATGTGATTTTGGATGATGGTACCTAAGAGGTGGGAGGCAAACAGGATTTGCTAACAGTACCAAGATCACAAATGAGGGGAGTGTGTGCTCTTATGCAAATAGTGTTGGAAAAACAAGGTATCCACGTGAAAATAATGAAATTTAAAAGGAAATGAAGTTGGATTCTTTTCTTATATAATACACAAAAACCAGCATACAATGCATTAAAGGCTTACATATAAGACCTAATACCATAAAAATCCTGGAAGAAAGTAGAGAGCTCCTTGACACTGCATTGACAATGTGTTTATGAATATGATCTCCAAAGCACAGTTAATAAAAACAAAAGAAGAACAAGTGGGACTACATCACACTAAAGAGTTTCTGCACAGCAAAGGAAACAGCAAAATGAAAATCAAGGAATGGAATGGGAGAAAACATTTGAGAACGGTATGTCTAATAGGGAACACATATCTGGAACACATCAAGAACTCATACAGCTCAATGGCAAAAAAATAGGCGCTGGTGTTGTGCAGTGAGCTGCCACTTGCAATGTTGGCATTCTGTATCAGAGTGCCAGTTCAAGTCCCAGTTGCTCCAATTCCTGCTGATGTGCCGGGGAAGGCAAGTACTTGGGCCCCCACCACTCACATGGGAGACCTGGATGGAGTTCTTCGCTCCTGGTTTCAGTCTGACCTAGCTCTGGCTGTAATGAGTATTTGGTAAGTGAACCAACAGATGGAAGATCTGTGTGCGTGTGCGCGCGCGCGTGTGTGTGTGTGTGTGTGTGTCACCCTGCATTTTGAATAAATGAGTAAATATTTTTAAAGTAGACAAAAAAAAAAACTCAATTACAAAATGACCAAAGAATCTGAATATTTTTCTAAAGAAGACATGCAAGTGGCCAACAGATACATGAAAAAGTAGCAACATCACAGGGGCTGGCGCTGTGGCCTGAAGCACCAGCATTCCATATGGGCGCCAGTTCGAGACCTAGCTGCTCCACTTCCAATCCAGCTCTCTGCTATGGCCTGGGAAAGCAGTAGAAGATGGCCCAAGTCCTTGAGCCCCTGCACCCATGTAGGAGACTCAGAAGAAGCTCCTGGCTCCTAGCTTTGGATCGGTGCATCTCTCCGGCCATTGCAGCCATTTGGGGAGTGAACCATCGGATGGAAGACCTCTCTTTCTCTCTCTCTCTCTCTCTCTCTCTCTGTGTGTGTGTGTAACTCTGATTTTCAAATAAATAAATCTTTTAAAAAAAATACCAACATCGCTAATCATCAGGGAAATGCAAATCAAACCACAGAGAGATATCATCTCATACCTGTTAAGAAAATGCTTCTTTTTTTCAGGGCTGCTGCTATGGCATAGCAGGTAAATTCACCACCTGCAGTACCGACATCCCATAGGGGCACCAGTTCAAGTCCCAGCTGCTCCACTTCCAATCCAGCTCTCTGCTATGGCCTGGGAAAGCAGTAGAAGACGACCCAAGTCCTTGGGCCCCTGCACCCACATGGGAGACCTGGAAGAAGCTCCTGGCTCCTGGTTTCAGGTTGGCACAGCTCTGGCCTTTGCAGCTAATTGGGGAGTGAACCATCGGATGGAAGATCTCTCTCTGCCTCTTCTTCTCTCTGTGTGTAACTCTGACTTTCAAATAAAATAAATAAATCTTTTTTAAAAAGAAATGCTTTTTCCAATCTTATGTTTATTTATTTGAGAAGCGGGGGTGGGGGGTGGGCAGGGAGAGAAAGGGAGGGAAAAGAGAGAGAGGCTCCTACCACTGATTCACTCAGCAGATGCCTGTAACAGCCAGGGCGCGGAAGCCAGCAGCTGGAAATTCAACCCAGGCCTTCCATGTGAGTGGCAGGGACCCAACCACTTGCGCCATCACTGCTGCCTCCCAAGGTCTGCATCAGCAGGAAGCTGGAATCAGAAGCCAGAGCTGGGGACTGAACCCAGATACTCTGCTGAGTATGTGCGCATCTTAACTGAGGTTGTACCATGAGGCCAAACTCCTGTAAGACGTATTGTCATAGAATGACTTGTAAAATCATAGAGATCCAAATAAGCTGTCCCAATAAACTAACTTTGTGATTACAGTCAGCCAACAAGTGTTAAAGTGTTCACTTCCTAACAGTCCTCGCAGTAACAAATCTGTCAGTAAGAACAAATTCAAGGCGATTGCGAGAACTCTTTTTTTAAAAAAAAATGTTTATCCATTTAAAGAGCAGATTTGCAGAGAGACAGAGACAGAGAGAGGGGTCTTCCATCCGCTGATTCACTCCCCAGATGGCTGCAATGGCAGAGCTGTGCCAATCCAAAGCCAGGAGCCAAGAGCTTCCTCTGGTTTCCCACATGGGTACAGGGGCCCAAAGACTTTGGCCATTTTTCACTACTTTCCCAGTCCATAGCAGGGAGCTGGGTTGAAAATGGAGCAGCCAGGACTTGAACCCGTACCCATATGGGATGTCACCACTGCAGGTCACAGCTTTACCCTCTATGCCACAGCGCTGGCCACAGAGAACTCTTAACATTGTGCAGATTGCTAAACTGAAGAACAGTAGTAATTAAGCACTTTATTACATTTTTTGAATGGTATTTCAACCAGTGCATCTGCCCCTTAGGAAAGTTCTGGAGAATGTGGCATTGCCTCTGTCATAATTCAGGAGAAAAGTGAGAAGATAATCTGGGGGGCACCAACATTCACTGGACTCCAGTAGGGGAGCTTTAAACTTCCTATCTGCTGCTTCACTCCAAATGTCCACAATGACTCGGTAAGCTAAAGCCAAGGGTTGGGAATTCAAGTTAAAGTCTCCGACTTGGGTGACAGGATCCCAATTATTTGAACCCTTGCCTGCTGTCTTCCAGGGTCTGCGTGAGTGGGAAGCTGGGGTCAGGAGCCTGAGCCAGGTACTCTGATGTGAGATGTGGGTGTCCCAACTGGTGGCTTGACCACTGGGCCAAACGCCTGCCTTGTGGGTGCTTTAAAAAGTAGGAGTACTGGCCCTCTCCACCCTTCATTCTCCCCCTCTTTACCCATGACTGCGTGGGTGGGAAATCAGAGCAACTTTGGGAGTCCTTTGCTACTGCTTAAATGTAGACCCCATTGGTGCTTAGCTTTCAGTTGAGTCAAACCAGAAAGGAAGGCTAATGAGCAATGAGAACATGCAATAATGAATTCACATCTGTAAAACAAGGGCAGTTTGGGTGCTCATTGAATTTCTTTCCCTCCTTGCACACCCTCCATCTGTCTGTCTCCCTTTCTCCCCACTTCTCTGTATATGTGTTTTTGGGGAGTCAAGGTTATGATTCCAGTTGGTTAATCAAACAAATGTTAAAGTGCCTACTATGTATCACATCTAGAATATGCACACACACACCCCACACGGGCATACACAGAAATACAATAAATACTTTTTCAGCAAACACCAATTAATACTCACTCTGATCTAAATGCTATGTTAGTGGTGAACTAATGTTGAATAAGGCAAATGTGGTCCCTGCCCCCATAGAATTTACAGACTATTTGGGAAGACAGACAAGTAAACTAACAGAAGCATTAAGGCATGGTGAGTGATGGGACAGGAAAAGTATGGGACTACATGGGAGCACATAGAGGCATCTCTTCCACGCTTGGAGAAGGTTTCCCCGGGAGAAATGGCATGGGAGCGAGATCTGGAAGAGGAGTGAATATCTTTGAATGAGCAAGTTAATAGTAAAACAGGCGGACACAGAGCAGTTGGCACTGAAAAACATCTGCACGTCCTGTTAGACTGAACAGGAAAGTGTAGCGTGTGGAAACAGAAAGACAGACAAGCCTTGGTAACAAGTGACCTTGCGAGCCATGGAAACTGGCTTCATCCAGGAGCCAATGAGACGCGGCTGACGAGCGTGAGGCCGGAGAGTAACTGGACTACATTGCCGCTGAGAACACAGCTGTGGCAGTGACACGGAGCACAGGCTGTGGGGAGAACTTAGGAGACGTTTATGTCATCTTGGCGGGGAAATGATGGCGGCCCTAGCTAGGATATGAACAGTGGAGACAAGAAGGGAATACCCTTTCTTAAGGGCATTGGAAGGTGCCCTGTGAAACCCACTGTTGTCTCCTTTCAGAGTTCTGTGCTGCCTTTTCCTACCCTTCAAGGAGAACATCCCTTAGCCACCCCACTTCTCTCCCTTCTGAGGAGCAGCTGGCTGATCCAGGGGCAGGTGGTTCTTGAATCACAGTCACAATATGGGAACCCAAAACGTAGGCGCCACCTGCCTTCAGGGTCCTGTGGTCTTGAGCAAGCTAGGCCAGTAGGTCTAACTAAGGAACTGGACTATAACAATGCAACTAGGGTAGTTATTGCCCTAGTAGAAAGTAGTCTATCTACACTATAGAGAAAGAAACTCATTTTATTCTTCAAAAAATTCTAGCTATGTTTACTGTTTTTTTTTTTTTAATGAGGTGTTATGAGTCATCTTGAAAAACTTAGAAATGACTCTCCAGTGCACAAAATAACTATCAGAACTAACAAGTGGGTTTAGCAAGGTTGCAGGACACAAACCCATATGCAAAAAGACAGTTGCGGGGCTGGCACTGTAGTATAACAGGTAAAGCTGCTGCCTGCAGTGCCGGCATCCCATATGGATGCCGGTTCATGTCCGGCTGCTCCACTTCCAATCCAGCTCTCTGCTGTGGCCTGGGAAAGCAGTAGAAGATGGCCGAAGTCCTTGGGCCCCTGAACCCGCGTGGGAGACCCGGAAGAAGCTCCTGGCTCCTGGCTTTGGATCGGCGCAGCTCCAGCCGTTGCAACCAGTTGGGAGTGAATCAGTGCATGGAAGACCTCTCTCTCTCTCTCTCTCTCTCTCTCTCTCTGCCTCTCCTCTCTCTGTGTAACTCTGACTTTCAAATAAATAAATAAGTCTTTTAAAAAAATGACAGTTGCCCTTCCACCCCCCCCCCCACTCTGAGTAGCCAGGAGACCACTCTGCCATTACTTCAGAAGACTTGAGGTTTATTCTCCAGATACGGTGAACCAGAAAGATTCAGAATTGGATGACAAAAGGTGGAACCCAAAGCGAAAAGGAGTAAGCAAAATCTGCACACTGGCTGGTGAGACTCCTACCCCCTTAGCCTGCTTAGCTGACAGACTGTGGGCAGCTAGGCCTCTGTCCCTGAATTACAGATTAGAAAATTGTTCTCTGTTAAAATTGCTATAAAAGAAAGGCCTTAAAGATACTGATATTAATCCCTAATGAAGCATCCCTATCAGTAGGCAGTAAGGCTCGACAATCGGCAAGCCCCATACATACAAAGAAAATGTCCAGGCAGGTTTTCTGCATTCTAATATTAAAGGTGAACAATCTAACAGACTAGAAGAGCTTAGAAGAAGCTTCCAACAGGTCAACAGCAACATCTCGGAGACACAAGAACAGGACACTAGGGTTTAAAACAAAGGGAGAGGGGCCAGCACTGTGGCGAAGTATGCTGAGCCTCTGCATGCAGCGCCAGCATGCTATATGGGCTCCAGTTCTAGTCCCAGCTGCTCCTCTTCCAATCCAGCTCTCCACCTGTGGCCTGGGAAAGCAGTGGAAGATGGCCCAAGTGCTTGGGACCTTGCACCTCTGAGGGAGACCCAGAAGAAGCTCCTGCTCCTGGCTTCAGATGGGCCCAGCCCCAGCCGTTGCTGCCATTTGGGGAGTGAACCAGAGGATGGAAGACCTTTCTGTCTCTCCCTCTCTCTGTCTGTAACTCTACCTCTCAAATAAATGAATAAAATCTTAAAAAAAAAAAAAAAGAAACAAACAGAGAACGCTTAGAGCAGCTCTGTCCAATAGAACTTTCTGTGATGGTGGAAATATTCTGTGTCTATACTGTTCAATATGATAGCCACCAGCCATATGGGGCCATAAAACCCTTGCTATGCAGCTAATACAACCAAGGACATTACTTTTTAAGATTTGAAACTCAGAGAGACAGGGAGAGAGAAAGAGAGAGAGAGAAAGAGAGAATCTTCCATCTGTTGCTTTACTCCCCATGTCCCAACAGTAAGAAGTGAGACCAGGTCAAAGCTAGAAGCTAGGAACCCTCAATCTGGGATTCCCACATGCCTGGCGGGGACCCAAGCACTTGAGCCATCACCTGCTGTCTCCCAGGGCTTGCATTAGCAGGAAGCTGGATTGGAAGTGATGCCTGGACTTGAACCCAGGCACTTAGATATGTGATGTGGGCAACCCAAGAGGCATATTCACCACTGCAGGAAGTGCTGCCCCTGGAACCTACTTGTAACTGTCTTTACTCTTCAATTAAATGGTCATATTTAGGGGTCAGCATTGTGGGGCAGCGGATTAAACTGCTGCTTGTGATACCAGCCTCTTTGTCAGAGTCCTTACTCTGTTTCTGATCCAGTGTCCTGCAAATGCCCATAGGAAGGCAGAAGATGATGGCCCAAGTATTTGTGAGAAACCAGGATAGAGTTTCTGGCTCCTGATTTCCAGCTGATCCAGACCTGATTGCTGTGACCATTTGGGGAGTGAACCAGAACCAGAGGATAGAAGATATTCTCTCTTTCTCCCTCACTCTGTATTTCAATAAATATGTAGATATTTTAAAAACAGCCACATTGACTAGAGGATATTTTATAGGATAATAAAGATTTAGAAAATCAGCTCTTTGAAACGATCCAACATGGGAAGCAGGATACACAGAAGACTCATAGAATGGCAAATGCTCTAAACAGCACTCTGGCCTCAGAATCAGCCCTTAAGGCATTTGGAGCTGGCTAAAAAGCCCATGAGAGTTTCTCAGGCATGGAAAGCCAAGACACTCTGGAAGAAAATGACCTAAATGAAAGATCTCTGTGAGTGAGATCCCAGTGGAAAGAACAGGCCATCAAAGAAGGAGGTACCTTTCTCTGAAGGGAGGAGAGAACTTCCACTTTGACTATGGCCTTGTCTAAATAAGGCTTCCATAGTCTTGGCAGCTCATGACAAAAGCCTCAGGTGATTACTGATGTCATAAATAAGTGTCAATTGTTAAACAACAACAGGAGTCACTGTGCACTTACTCCCCATGTAGGTTCTCTGTCCTTAACGTGTTATACTATGCAAATTAATGGTAAAACTAGTCTTCAAACAGTACTTTATACTTTGTGTGTCTGTGTGGGTGCAATCAGTTGAAATCTCTACTTAGTACATACTAAATTGATTTTCTGTATATAAAGATAATTAAAAATGAACCTTTTTGGCCGGCGCCGCTGCTCACTTGGCTAATCCTCCCCCTGCGGCACCGGAACCCCAGGTTCTAGTCCCATTTGGGGTGCCGGATTCTGTCCCTGTTGCTGCTCTTCTAGTCCAGCTCTCTGCTGGCCCGGGAAGGCAGTGGAGGATGGCCCAAGTGCTTGGGCCCTGCACCCACATGGGAGACCGGGAGAAACACCTGGCTCCTGGCTTCGGATCAGCGCAGCACGCCAGCCATGGTAACCATTTGGGGAGTAAACCAATGGAAGGAAGACCTTTCTCTCTCTCTCTCTCTCTCTCTCTCTCTCTCTCTCACTGTCTAACTCTGCCTGTCAAAAAAAATGAATCTTTTTTTTTTATTTGACAGGTAGAGTTATAGACAGTGAGAGAGAGACAGAGAGAACGGCCTTCCTTCCATTGGTTCACTCCCCTAATGGCTGCCACGGCCAAGCTATGCCAATCCGAAGCCAGGAACCGGGTACTTCCTCCTGGTCTCCCATTTGGGTGTAGGGACCCAAGCACTTGGGCCATCCTCCACTGCCCTCCCGGGCCACAGCAGAGAGCTGGACTGGAAGAAGAGCAACCGGGACTAGTACCTGGTGCCCCAACCAGGACTAGAACCCAGGGTGCTGGCGCCGCAGGTGGAGGATTAGCCAATTGAGCCATGGCGCCTGTCTAAAAATGAATCTTAATGAAGAATGGGATCGGGCCGGCGCAGCGGCTCACTAGGCTAATCCTCCGCCTAGCGGCGCCGGCACACCGGGTTCTAGTCCCGGTCGGGGCGCCGGATTCTGTCCCGGTTGCCCCTCTTCCAGGCCAGCCCTCTGCTGTGGCCAGGGAGTGCAGTGGAGGATGGCCCAGGTGCTTGGGCCCTGCACCCCATGGGAGACCAGGAAAAGCACCTGGCTCCTGGCTCCTGCCATCGGATCAGCGCGGTGCGCCGGCCGCAGCGGCCATTGGAGGGTGAACCAACGGCAAAAGGAAGACCTTTCTCTCTGTCTCTCTCTCTCACTATCCACTCTGCCTGTCAAAAAAAAAAAAAAAAAAAAAAAAAGAATGGGATCGGAGGGGGAGTAAGAGAAGGGATGGTTTGCAGGTGGGAGGGTGGTTATGGGGGGAAAAACTGCTATAATCCGAAAGTTGTACTTTCAAAATTTATATTTATTAAATAAATGTTTTCTTAAAAAATCAGCTCTTTGATATTAAAGCTGTAATAACCAAAAATGAAAATCTTAGTAGGTATATTAGAAGATGAAGTTGGCTAGGCACTGCTTTCCATATATTACCATACTCCAATCACCAAGTGGTAGAAATAGGAAGGAAAAGTAAGAACTTTAGAGGATCAGCGTAAAAAGTCAGATACAATGTTGAAATAGTATCATTCCTATTGTCAGAAAAGCTGTTTGGAAAGGTAAAGAAAAGAAGGAGCAAGAAGAAATAAACATCAACAAGTGAATGGCTAAATATATTTTGCTATAACCATATTATGAAATCTTTATAGACATGTTAAATAGAATTTAGGGCTGGTGCTGCTGCTCACTAGGCTAATCCTCCGCCTGCAGTGCTGGCACCCTGGGCTCTAGTCCCGGTCGGGGAGCCAGATTCTGTCCTGGTTGCTCTTCTTCCAGTCCAGCTGTCTGCTGTGGCCAGGGAGTGCAGTGGAGGATGGCCCAGGTCCTTGGGCCCTCACCCACATGGAAGACCAGGAGGAAGCACCTGGCTTCTGGCTTCGGATTGGAGCAGCATGCTGGCTGCAATGCACCAGCCGTAGTGGCCACTTGGGGGGTGAACCAACGGAAAAGGAAGACCTTTCTCTCTGTCTCTCTCTCACTGTCTAACTCTGCCTATCAAAAAAAAAAAAAAAAAAAAAAGAATTTAGCAAAACAGTAAGATCCATGAGCAATGACACACAACAGGGACTCCAAGACACACTGTTAAATGAAGAAGTCTCAAGACAACATGGATAGTGTGAACCTATCTATGTGAAGTAAAAACCTTAAATATACGTATGTGTGTGGGTGCGCACACGCAAATGTACAAGCACCCTCTGGAAATACCAAATTGTGGCGAGTGCTTCTCACTCATCCCATCAATTTGCATTCTTTCCAGTTCTACGTCCAGGCTCCATTTTCAGTGCCTCAGTGAACTTCACAAAAACTTCAGCCATATAATTTCACCCAGATGAAAACCTACTCAGAAGCTGTGTTGTACCAGAAGACAAGGTCTAGTTCAAACTGTAAAGTAGGAGACATTAGCAATTGTTGCGTTTATACTTGGATGCTATATCAAGTATTATACGTCTTAGAAAGTAGTATTTCTATTTGCAGATGGAGAATTTTGATAGAAAAGGATCAAGTTACGTGGCTAAGTTCACATAGCTGGGCAAAAGCAGTGAAAACATTCAAAGCCTGGGTTGTCTTGCTGTGGCCCTATTGTGAGGGTCCACGTGGCGACTTGGGAGACCTGCGGCAGAAACCTGTCCCCGAGTTACTCAGAAACAGCTCCCTGTCCTGCCATGACCTGTCCAGGCTGAGAAAACTTGCTGAGCCAGAACTGGACCCAGGTCCTTGCTCAGAACCCAGGGAAGCAGCTTGGCCACAAAATCACTTACACCTATATTTTGTCTCAGACTTGAAAACTGCCCTCGTGGCTCTGGTAGCCATCACCAACCATCAGCACACTGGATTAGGTCCCAGCATCCTCTGCAACTTGGTACTGCAGGCAGCTATCACCAAACAATGTAATTGAGCACCGGAGTTGAAATTTTTTTCCATCTTCCCATTTGTCTCTTAGCAGAAACCTTCATAAGAAGCTCAGGAGAGGATCTTAAAATAATACTGATGTTTAGAAATGAGTGTTAGTATCCATGTGTCAGCTTGCAGATCGCTGGCCTCCATTATTATGAGATCAAAGACATTTATTCTTTGTCTACTTTCTAGACCTCAACACCTATCTGTTCACTAATTTTTCTGTCTTGTGTTCACCTGTCTGATACCATTACTTGGCTTTCCTTCCAAATCTCCCCCCACCCCAGCCCTTTGCCAACAGAATAAACATCTCCAGCTTGGTGTTTGTATTAGTCAGTTTTCTGTTACTATAACGAAATATTTAAGGCTAGGTGCTTTATGAAGAAGAAGAGAGGTTTGTTTAGCTTACAGGTGTGAAGACTGAAAATCCAAACAGCACGCTGCTGGCCCTGGTGAGGGTTTCACAGCAGATGCCAAGACAATTGTGGGAGTGAGAGGGAGAGAACAGAGGGGGAGCCAGGGAGCCCAACAGGCCAGCATGGGGCCAGGTCTACTCTTTTGTAACAACCCTCTCAGGAGAACTAACCAGGGTCCCAAGAGAATTACACCAGTTCCTTCTGACAGCAGTGCTAACCCAGCCGCTTCCCACGGGGCCCCATCATTAAAGGTTCCACATCACCTCCCAGCAGCACCACATTGGGGACCAAGCTCCTGACACGTGAACCCTTGGTGGACACCTCCAACCCAGTCCAACCCCCAGCAGCCTCCAGGACCTTCCTTGGCCAGGCTGCCTTTCCTGCCTCATCTTGCGTCTCTCTGCAATGTGTGCCCCCTCCCCCTCCTCATGTGCCTCATTTGCCTCCCCTGTCCCCTCCATCCCTCCCTGGGATGCCTTTGCTAAGGACTGACGAAACTTCTGGATCGCCTCAGACGCCTCTGCCTAGTCCCACCAATCATAGCCCCCCAATCCTCCCTGTCCACTCTCCATAGCATCATTGACTTCTGGGACGAAAACTTCAAACTCACATTTAGCTCTTCCCTGGAAGGCACTACACCTGACCCTCAGTAAGACGGGCTCAAGGAGCTCACTTACTACCATTGATCTAACAGATGATGGTTTTACCTAATAAAGGGAAAGGAAAGGAAGGAAAGCAAGCCAGAATCCAGGGCATCAGTCTTGGGCACCCTGGCAAGGCTGGGTCACATCCAGGCTTTCACCCTTCAGAGAAAGATGTGTGTCCAGAGTGTGTTGGCCTGCAGAATGGAGAGGCAGTGGCTGGCCTCTCCCATTTCACAAGCTGAGCAGTGGGGATGAGGACCACAGCAGAGCAGACCAGGGGTAGAAAGGGGGCTCCAGGGGCCCCACCCACCCTTCCTGAAGTGGGTTCCTGCTCTTCCATAGGCCTGAATTGCTTAGTGTGCCCTCTTCCCAATCCATTTCATTCAAGCTGTCTTCCCCAAGAAGCGAGGAGACGAACACACAGAGGTCTGTTATGGAATGTTTCAAGTTCAACAGCTGTGGAATGGGAAGGGAGGAAGCAGCACTGGACTGAAGAAGTTGGACGTCACTGGAATCTCAACGGAAACCTCAGCTGACCCTTCGGGGACTCTGGGAGATGAGCTGACCCTTCCCAGCAACCCAAAGTGGTGGTGGCAGAACCAGCTTAGCGCCGTGTCTATCAGGTCTCCCCACCCAGGGAAGTGGAGCATGACCTTGGCCTTCTTCAGTTCCCCAAAGGACAGTCAGATGAGGGCTATCTAACAGTGACAGCAGAAACCTGTCTCTCAAGTCACTACAATAATAATAATTCACCATTCTGGTAAAAATGCTGTGCTAACTGAAACCTGTTGCACCCAGTCTAAAGGCGGGGGGAGTAAATTCTGATATGCTGGCTCCACCATATTCCAAATACTTCCTCAGGAAAGAACTTTAGGCCAGCATCGTCACTCTACAGATCAGGAAACTGAGGCCCGCAGAGCCTCAGGTCATCAGCTCCTACAGTGACACAGTCTTAGAATAAAGAACTAATGTTTGGGTACATACTTCACAGCAGGCTTGTACTAGGTGCCTCACGTGCCTTCTCCAATTAAGTACTAGTCAGAATTCTTTGAAGTAGGCTTCATTTTATCTTCACTTGACATCATGGAAACAGACTTAGGGCAGCCACCTGCGATGACACAGCCATTATGCTGCAGGACTGGCATCTGAAACCAAGCCTCTGTAGAGGTCATAGCCAGTGGCACTGTGGGGCGAGGGTGTTTGGCTTAGTGTTTAAACCGCCGCTTGGCACTCCCGCATCCCCTGTCAGAGCGCCTCTTCCAGTTCTGGCTCTGTGCCTCACCCAAGCTTCCTGCTGATTTATACTCTGGGAAGCAGCAGGTTCAAGTCCTCGGGTCCCTGTCACCCAGGTGGGAGGCCCACATGGAGTCCCAGGTCTTGGCGTCAGACTTACCAAACCCTGACCACGGCAGGCATTTGGGGAGTGGACCAGAGAATGGACACTCTCTCTGTGTCTTTAAAAGAAACATAAATAAACAAATAACAAACGTAAGTTAAAAAATAAATTACTGTTTCTCTGTGTACCAAACTAGCACCCTCAGCTTGTGAGATTCTGAGGAATGAGGAAACGTGTGTGTGTGTGTTGCTATGTACATTGTCCACAGGTAGAAAACTTTTTAATGAGATTTTATGTGAAGAGAAACTTTATATGAAAAATTATATATGATGTGATTTATTTCTAAAAACAATATAACACTACCACAAGGGACACCATTTGTTTTCTGCTTTCAGGGTAAGAAGCTAATCAGTTGTGCTTCCAGAAGGAAACAAGTTTCCCATCAGCTACACAGCAGAGAGTAACAATGTAACTCTCAGCGGCCACCTCCATTCCTTGCCAGGTTCCCTGGACCTGGCGGCCTTGCTCCTTCTGTGGCCCCGATGTCCTCCCTACAGAAGCCTTCAAGTCCAGCCACAGGGGTGTGCACCAGCCAGGAGGGCTCTCCGCCAGCTGGGAGGGCTCTTCCCTGGCCTTCAAAACCACCAGGTCTGAAACGGAGCAGCCAGTGCACCACGGTGGCCCAGGTAGGTTTATAAAAGACCATTCCTGTGACTTGAGAAAGCTCCAACACCCATCCCGCCTTCCTCCCCTGCTCCATCAAAAGGGAAGCTATCCGAGTAAAAAGACTCTGAAATGTAAGGATTTCCCCATGAAGAAATGGTGTTAAATTACAATAGTATGATGTGGTCCAAGAAACTCTAGACTGTGTCAGAAAATGTGGATTAATGTGTTTAACAAACATTTATTGTATTCCTACCAAATGCCAGGCCCTGGGCCAGATGCTGGAAGAGGCAGTGTTTTGGGAGTTTGCCATTTAGTACAGTAGTTCTCAGATGTGAGCGTGGATAAGCATCACGTTGGGAACCTGCTAAAAATGCACCTCCTAAGCCCCGCCCCCGGAGTCTCCGCTTCTTCGGTAGTGCTGGGGCTCAGGACTCTGCATTTTAACCTTGGTCTCCAGGTGGCCCGGAAGCAGCTGCTTGTTGTATCCTGAGAAACCTTGACCTAGGTAGTTGTTCAGTTCTGCTCAGCTGTTTAATTCAGTCACTGAAACCCACGACTGCAGGAGGATGGAAAAGATCCACTACGGCTAAATCCTCAGGAAGCCTTAGAAAGACTCCTGGAAGGATTTTCCGTGCAGCAACAGTGTCTGGAGGCGACACCTTTTGTTTTCAAACAGGAGAGAGACACTGGCTGGCCCAGGGGGAGAAGCGAAAAGGGTTTCACTAGAATAATTCACAAGTGTGAGTGGATGTGCGTGCGTGTGCAACACCCCATCAACTTGCAGACAGAAGCTTTGTGTACTTCACTGTACAGGGGTTTACTGCATGGAGGCTACAGCTCAAACTTTTCAAAAAATTTAAGAAAATGTAAGATCAAGTGGATAGGGAGTTGTAAAAGTCATTCCAGAAAGGAGAATGCAGGCAGAGCTGGGCTGCTGGCAGGAATGAGAGCAGGAAGAAGGGAGAGATTCACCTCTTGAAGGAGGCACCGAGTGCGTGCTCAGCACTGTGAGGGTATGGTGGATTGAAGATGGGAGTGAGAGTCAGCAACTGCGGATGCAAACAGGCCAGCGGGTTCGAGAACCGAGAGCCAGGTAGCGTGGGTATGAAAGAGAAGAGGGAAGGAGGGGGAAGTGGAAAGAAGAGGGCCCCGTCCCTTTGGGAGCCTGCTACCTTGTGGTTCTGAATTGCCTTGTGGTGTTGAGCAAGTCATTTGCTCCAGTCCTGGATGTGGACCTACACAGGGCTGGGTGACAGACGGGAAGCCACTGTGAGCAACACTAGGACAGTAAGTGACAGGTCATTGTAAACCATAAAGGGGCTGTTCCATGTTGCCTGCAATGAATGCATTCTGGTTCCAGCTTAGGGCAACTGCAAGCGCAGCAGTGGGCAATGAGCCGGGGTCCTGCTGCAGCTCCCAGCTCTTTCGCGACCCTGACCACCTAACCAGCGCTTGGGGCTTGCAGAGAGCTTCCCTCTCCTTTTCTCTGCTCTGAAACATGCATGCTGCATGTTTGGCCCCCCACCAGCTGTCCCCCCACCCACTCCCAGGAGCCCCTTCCACCTTCTCTCAGGAGGAGCCAGCTGTCATCACAGAGGCCACCTGCCTCCTCCCTGGTCTGTGAGTCTCCCGGGGGAGGCCAGAGGCCTCACCAGAAGCCCCCAGGGACCACAGCAGCTTGCTGGAGGCCCTGGGGAGAAGGAGGGAAAACAAGACAGGCCCTAAAATTAAATGAATTGTCTATAAATGTTTTTTAATTAAAATTGTGATTCTTTTCCTGTGCAGAAGAGGCTCTTTCTTTAAGAACAATTGCACTCGCTGAGTGGCAGACCAAGGGCTCGGTAGCTCTCCCCAAAGCCAGGGAGGGAAGGGAGGTGAGAGCTGAGAGGTGATGGGTGACTGGTACTTCCCCCCTTCAGGGAGAAAGAAGAAAGCAACAGGGAGAAGGGGGAGGGGCGGACCCTGGAAGGAGGGGTCCTCTTGGTAACTTCCCAGGCAGAGGAGGCTGAGCTTGCCGGGGACCCTGAAGCTGGGATTTTGTGTTTTCTTTTGTTCCTTAAAATTATGCCACCTTCTCCCTGCTTCTTACCCCTGGAGGGCCCCAGCCACCAGCCTTGAAGCAGCTGCCAGAGCCACCCACCGCTTTGGCCTTGGGGCCACCCGGGCAGGAGAAGGAATCCTAAAGGAGGGTGTGTGTGTGTGTGTGTGTGTGTGAGAGAGAGAGAGAGAGAGATAGAGAGAGAGAGAGAGAGAGAGAGATGGTGGAGGAGGGGAAAGCCACCGGCAGAGCCCACTAGGGAGAGAGGTCCTTGGAGGATGCAGCTCGGGTAGGACGGGGGCCAGGAAGATTGGCTGGGAAAGGGAATGAGGGCCCAGCGGAGGAAGTGGGAAGGGCAGCGAGGGGAAGCTGTGGGATCTGCGGCGACTCGGAGGGGCAAGTGCCAACCACCCGGGAGGGCTGCCCAGAGCTCCGCAAAGCGAAAAGCGGCGGCTCCAGCCCAGGGCCCCAGACCCGCAGCGCCCAACTCGGTTCCGTGCTGCCCCTCCTAGGGCCACCTCGGGTTGTTTGCCTCCAACGAGGGCCTGGGGCCCAGCACACGAGTGAGGGGCGCAAGGACACCGAGGGTCCGAGCGCGCGGGTTCCGCAGCGGCCTCCGTAGCTTCCCCTCATTTGTGTTTGCACCACCTACCACGGTCACCGCCACGGAGGTGCTGGGTGCGGCGAGCAGGGAGGCCTCTCTGCGGGGCCAGTGGCCTGCTTCATTCTCTTATTCCCGCAAAGTACTCTACCCCCCCCCCCTTTTTTTTTGACCTGGAGAAATCATTTCTAAGAAGAAAAGAAAATCTTGCCTGTCCTGGGCCCCGTGGTTGCACAAAAAAAGCCAAAAAGCTGCCAGTAGGGAGACGCGCACGGAAAATTAGTCTCTGGGAGCGCAAGGAGGCAAGACTTCAGGATGTCCTAGGGCAAGCTCCTAAAGCCGCCAAGAAACTCGCACTGGGAGTCGCGGAGAAGGCCCAAGGGGCCGACCCCACAGGGACAACCGAGGGCCCCCTCCGCCGCCAGGGTCCCCACCGTTAGCTGGGCCCGTCTTGTTTTTCTTCTTTTTGTTTTTGCTTTTTAATCCTTCAAATAGAAGACAAAATACACTTCGCTGATCATCATAGATATATATATTTCACTCTCACCACATAAATACAAAACATCCAAATACCCAAAGCATTCAGAACAAAGTTAGTAGCCAGGATTCCGTGACACCTACCCGCGTTTGAATCATTTATTGTTTTCTTCACTATTTGCCTAAAAAGGGAAGAGGGAGGGAGAGGGCGGGGAAGGAGGGGAAAAAGCTTCCGACGTAAAATAATTTACAATAAAATTACTATTTTAAAAAAATGTGTTGCGTTTGCTGCGGATGGAGGAATACATTCGAGACACTGCGGCACCTCGCAGGCTGGGTCTGCGGTTTTGGTTAAAATGCGGGGGGCTGTGGCTGTGGCTGTGGGGACCGTGGTCGTTGCTCTCCCGGTTCTGACTCGGGACCTTTGAGTCCCTAGGAGTGGGAAGCAGGGGACGACGCCTTTCCTTCGGCCATGCGGGGAACTGCGCGCGCACAGAGCCCGGAGATCGGAGGCCGAGCAGCCACGCGCTCCCCCGCGGCGCCCCTACCTCCTCCGGGAATGGCTCCGTAGTCCAGGCGTTTGCTGTGGATCTTGGGAATCTGGGAGCTCGGGCGAGGAGGCAACGGGCGCTGACTCCTTCCCAAACCCAGCGATTCTGCCCTGGGGGGCTGCGGGGCGAGGCACCGGCGCCCAGGCGGCCGCCTGGAGCAGCCTGGCTCTGCCGGCGAGGAGCCGGCAGTCGTCGGCCTCTGCCTCCAGCAGCCTCGAAGAACAGATGCCGAGTTCTTCGGTCACGAGCAGCTTTGGCTTCCCTTTTGCTTTTCCCCTTGAAATTCCTTTCCGAAGTCACAGAGCCCAGAACTTCAACTTCGCCTCGCCTGTGGCGCGTTCTCGATCCTGGATTTTCTTACGCTTTTCCAAACGCGGTTGTTCAAAACCAGGTTCCGCTGCCTCTGGTTTTACGGCATCTTACTCTTACCTGACCGTCGAGTCCATCAATAGCAGAGCCCCCGCGGCCTACCTCGACCTTCCGTTTGTTTCCTGGGATCGGGGTTGGTTGTGATTGGAGTTCCCCTACCGGGCCCGAGGCTCGGCGGGGCGCGCTGCGCGGGGAAGCTGCGTGGCACCGACAATGCCCACGGTCCGCAGAGCGGGGTGGGGAGGGGCAGGGGCTCCCCACATCCCTGATTTCTCAGCAAGAGGAAGGAGCCTCCTCTTTTTGGTTTCAAACTTGCGAGCCTTTTCAGCCCTGGGGCGCTGTGCGCGGCTTTCCTCTTTCAAACATTCACAGGAACAATGAGTGGCGGCGGCGGCGGCGGCGGCGGCTGCGGGAGCAGGTGTCGGGGCTCCGGGCTTGGAATCCAGGCTTGGCCCTCCAGGGCTGGGCACTGGCCGGGGGCATCGGGTTGGTTAATTCAGGCATTTTCCCCCAATTCTTTGGATCGCTCCTGAATTGCAGAAGGAGGTTGGGTTGGGGGGGGGGGGCACGGAGTAAAAGTAGAAAAATAAAATAAAAAGTGGCCAAATGAGACGAATTCGGCAGCAGAGCCTGGTGGGGAAGAGAGCTTTCGGAGGCCTGCTGGGAGCCGGGAGCCCAGCACAGGAGCCCTGGGCGCCTGACGCATGTCCATAAATATCACCACAATAGATACTATAAATATAAATACAGGCAGACACTTAAAATCAGTCCAGCGCTTTTTTCTCAGCCCCTTCTTTGTTGTTGGTCCGGGAGTAAGGCTCAAAGGCCGAGGAACTCAGGTATCGGGCCGAGAGTTCTTGCAAATTCCCGGCTAGCGAACCAGCCATGGTCAACGGGGCGGAGGACAGGCGGCTGGCCACCGAGCCGAGCAGCGAGGGCACCGGCAGGCTGAAGAGGCCATGACCAGCGGCCGGCGCTCCCGCGTGCAGTCCCCCCGGCCCCGCGGGCCCCGGGCCCGGAGCGCCGCCCACGGCCGGTGGGTGCTGAGACGCGGCGCCCGCAGGGCCCGGGGCGGCGGCCGCGGCAGCGGCCGAGCCTGCGGCGGCGCCTGCGCCCAGGGCGGGCAGGCTGGGTCCGCGCAGCGCGGAGCCGAGCGCGCCCGTGGCGCAAGGCGGCAGCAGCGCCGGCAGCCCGGGCGGCGACAGCAGGCGGCCTTGCTCCAGCAGCCGCAGCACGCTGCACGTGGCCGCGGTCTCCGACACCACCGAGCGCAGCTCCGAGTCCTTGCCCTGGTCCTTCTTCTGCTTGGTGCGGCGGTTCTGGAACCAGACCTTCACCTGCGCACACGGGCGCCGGGGAGCGGGCAGGGTGGGAGAGAGGGGCAGGGAAGGCGAGTGTCACAGGGAGCAGGCTCCGCGGAGCGCTGGGCTCCAGGGACCCTCTCCCAGCCCCAGCCAGCGGCCAGAGAGGCCCCGCCGGGAGGGGGACACCGTTCCACTGGCCTGAGCTTCCGGTTCACCGACGCAGGCCCAGGCCTGCGGCAGTTACAAGAAACAGAATAAAAATGTCCACGACCCCAACTCTTAACAGGCTAGAAGGGATTTCACTGGAGTGCCTCCACGGGTCGTGGGCAGATTTGGAGCTCAGGGATCTCGCTGGAGAGCCCAAATAGAGGGTGCAAGACCTGGGGATGATCCCTAGCCCAGGCGCCGGGCCCAGTGGGTTCAAATGTAGCCCCAGAAGCGCTGTTCCTGTCCAAAGCTACAAGGGGCCAGTGGTAGGGTTAAGAGGTGACCACCTAGCAGCAGGCAGGAAACGTGGTGGCAGAAGGCATCATTCGTGCAGGATGGATGTCGTAGGCCTTGCTGTCTGTACCTCCTCTCCCGCCCCTGGATTGGAGGGTCTCAGCGATACTCCTCACCAGCCTGCTGCTCCTCACCAGGAACTTTGCAGGTGTGGGCTGGGGGCTAGGGGCTGCGGTGGGTAAACACCACTGTCCGCCTCTTCTCTCTCTCTGTCCCTCCAGGCCTGGGTGGCCCAGGGTGGGATATGGCAGCTCTATGAAGAGGGGAGTCTCTCTAGCTTTTGTAAACCAAGAGGGGAGGTAGCAGACAAAACAGGAAAAGCCACCATGCCAATTCGAACTCCAAAATTACAACCCTTCTGTTGATCTGAAGACCATCCTGGGTCTTCAGCTTCCAACCCAGATCCCAGGCCTATCATGCTGCCCCCTACCCTCCAGGGCTAGGCATAGGGACAAGGACAGGTCCTCTGAAAGATGGCTGCCTCACCTGTGGCTGCTAGTGGCATGCCCTGGCCAGGCCCCAACAGCTCTTCATGGACCCAGAGCTCTCAACCCTTTAGGGACCCTGGGCTCAGAGCCCACATGGCCAGCTCCAGGGATATCGTATGGATTTGACATGCAGGAAAAGAAATAAAGCATAGTAGGCAGTGCTGGCTCCTGGGACCCTTCATGTCTTTGGCACTGGAGATGGGGCTTGCTAGGTGCCCAGAATGGTGTTTGGGGCTGGCTCCAGCTCAGGACCAAGGCAAGGCTTTCTCAAGGGTCCCGGCAAGCAAATCTGCACAGGCAGAGCTCCTGGGTGGTGGGGTGGGGGTGGTAGAGCCTTCTAACCTTATCTCCACGTCCTGCAGAATGGGCCACGGTGCTATGGAAAGCTGAGTGCCCCAAAGGAGACAGTGACTGAAAATATGGCCAAAGTGGGGGTGCCACAACATGAGCCAAGGGCCATTCTTTGTAAAGCAGAAACAAGCAAGATACTTCGAAGACTGGGAGCCCAGAAGCATTCCCTAGGGGCAGGATTTGGGGCTTCCTGGGCCAGACAGAGGTGGGCAGAGCACCAGTCTGGGATATCTGAGGGGGCCTCAGGCCTTTCTTCCCCATCCTCCCCCATCTCCTTCCTCCCCTGGGAAGCTCTGTCCGGGAGCAGGGACCAGAAAGAGTAGGCTGGGCTTGCGGGGAGGGAAGCTGGTGCTGGATCTGGGGCAGCCTGGCTGCTGGGTACCTGGGTCTCGGAAAGATTGAGCTGCCGGGCGAGCTCGGTCCTCTCGCGGCCCACCACGTACTGGCAGCGCTGAAACTCCATCTCCAGCCGGTAGAGCTGCTCGGCAGTGAAGGACGTGCGGGTCCTCTTGGGCCGGTCCAGATCGAGGCCCTTGGGCAGGATGATCTCGCGGATGGACCCCTTGGCATCTGGGGAAGGGGAGATGTCAGCCACCAGAGCCCTCCTTCCACCTCCTTGGCTTGAACTGGCTACCGGGACACAGTCGCCAGCAGCCTGTGGCTTCAGGTGGTGGAGGGGAGGGTGGGCCACAGCCGGGAGCACGGACTGCGTGTGTATGGGGTCAGGGGGCTAACCACCCGGAGCAGGGACCAGACTTGGTAGTCGGGAAAAATCCAGTCCAAATAGGTCAGTGTTCCTTCTGGCCTGGGGGCGCCTCGGCTGCGCGGCCCAGGGCCCCTGCAGCCTGAGGGTACCCACACTGACCACCAGCCCGGGTGCTGCAGGCTCCAGCCCCGGGGGCACATCAGCGGACCGCATACCAGCCGTCCCCACCCCCATCCCGGCTCCCCTGCCCTCCAGAGCCCGGGCAGCGGAAGGAGGAGGGACCGAGTGAGGGCCGGCGGGGCCTCGCGATCCGCTGGCGGGGGCGGCGCCCGGTCGGGGCCGGGCCTCGTCGCGGCCGCTGCAGCTGCCGGGTCTGAGCGCACGCCGGGCAGCCGAGCGAGGCCGAGCCGCGCACCGAGGCAGCATCCTCGGCCCCGCAGCCCAGCCTGGCGGCTGCTGCCAACAACAGCGGCCGCGGTCAGGCTCGGCTCAACGCGCCCACTGGCCGGGCAGTAGCCCGCGGTCGGCGCCTGTGCTCCGGCGCCCGCGCTCCCCTTGGGTGCGCTCAGCCTGCCAGGGCGCGGGAGCCCGCCGGCCAAGCTCCCGGTCTGTCCTCCGGCCCGCGGGGGCACACGCGCACATCCTCCCCGGCTCTCCTGTTCCTTTCTCCAGGTCGGAGCCCGAAGCCTGGTGCCGGGCCCCTCCCGTGCAGCCCCTCAGCTCCCCCCACAGCCCGGCGGGCTGGGCCCCTTGGGGCTCGCAAAACCGGGTGTCCCTGGAGAGCGTACGCCGGCCGGCTCCAGGCGCGAGTCCCCGGCGGGCAGCCGGACCCCGGGCGGTGCGGGCCAGCAACTTTCTCCGAAGTCCCAGCCGCCACCTCCTCCGTGGCCGGCCCTGGGCGGCAGCGGCGCGCGGTTTAGGCCCTGGAGTCGCCCCCGAAGAACACGCCCCGCAGCCCTGCCGGTGCCTACCTCGGACCAGGATCCGGCGGCAGTAATCCGGGTCGGCGGCGGAATTGGATTTACTTTTGTTGCAATCTTCAGCGGGTCCGGACGCCGAGAAGGCGCCCTGCGGCTCCTTGAGGAAGGCGGCCGGAAGGGTCCCCTCGGCGCCCTTGCTCTCGCGGCTTTCCTTGTGCGCGCTCTTTGAGACCCGGGCCGCCTCGGCGTCCGAGTGGCACCGAACGTCCATTTTGTCTGGCTTCCCGAACATAGGCAGGAACAACAACCAAAAAAAAAAAAAAAAAAAAAAAGGAAAAAGGAAAAAGGAAAAAAAAGGAGAGGGAGAAAACAGAGGCAAAAGGAGGACAAAACCCCTCCAACGCAGCCTCTGCACCCGACCTGGCTGGGGCGAGCGCACCGCGAGTCCCCGCGGGCGGCGCGGGCGAGGCGCGGCCGGAGTGGCCGCCGAGCCGGTGCAGCCGCGGCGCGGCCGCCTCGTCAGCGCCCGCGTCCTCTGAGCACGTCCAGTGTCCCCAGCCCCGCGGTCAGGCAGCGAACGGCGCGGCTCCCGCCCGCCACTGAGACACCCGCGGGACGCGCGCTCGCCGCTGCGATTGATTGCGGGTAATTTCGCAGCCCCCGCGTTTCGGTTACCTCATGAATACACTAAATTGTTTGGATAATATATCAGATCGTAATGGATGGTTTCTGTCCTTGTCCCCAATCAAGTAGGGGTTCAGCCAGTGAATAAACGGAAATGATTGGTCTTGCTTTCAGGAAACACACAACAATCAAAGACCCGCACGTCCAGAAAAACTTTTGACGAGATGCATCCTGAATTGCCGGTCCCACGAGCGGGCGCGGCCAGCTTCCCCTCGCCTGCGACCCGCCCGCTCTCGCGCCGGCCGGCGGGGGTGGTCCGCCCCGGCAGGCCCGAGCCGGGCGCCCGGGGGCGGAGGGAGGCGGCGGAGGCCGGCCGGGTTGAGAAGTTCCCCCCGAAGTGTCCCCCCGCACTCCACCGGCGCCGAGCCTTCGCCCCCAAACGCCGCCTCAACACACCTCGCCGCAGACAGCCATCTTAAACTGCCACCTCGCCTCCTTCAGCCGCAGTTGGAATTTTTCGTGCCTGCACCTCCAGCGGCCCTGAGGCAGCCCATTCAAAGGGCAGCTTTGTGTTCAGAGTCCAGCAGGAGAGAGAGAGAGAGAGAGAGAGAGAGAGAGAGAGAGAGAGAGAGAGGAGAGAGAGGAGAGAGAGGAGAGAGAGGAGAGAGAGAGAGAGAGAGAGAGCAGAAAACCTCAACTGTGAGATCTGCTTAAAAAAAAAAAGTTTTCCCCTAGCTATTTCATTGTCTCTGCTACAATATCTTTGAGAAAAGCAACAGCCAGTAATCCAATAAGAGCATTGATTAGGCTACAATGATTCAATTCAAGCGCGCGGCCTTGTGCAAGGAGCATGCTTCGGCCCTTCTCGTCACCTTGCCGGGGCAGAAGCCCTCTCCACGCCGCTCTCCCCATTCATTCCTTTATGGGAAATGCGGAGCAAAAGGAGTGAAAGATGGCAATTATCTAATTGGACTATTAACAGTCCTCTGAGTGCGGCGCGCTGGCGTGGCTCCTGGGCGGGGGAAGGGCCGCGTTCCCTGCCCTCATTCACACAGAGTGCAGGGGCCGGCGCGCTCGGGGGGCTTTTAAAAGGGGGTGGGGGGAGATGAGAGGTGGGAGGCTTGGCTGAGAATTTTTCCACACAATTCCGAGACTGGGGCGGAGGCGGCGGGGGGAGGGGAACCGAGGGGAGGGGGCTGGGGGCGGGGGTCGCGGCGAGCGGGTGGGGGAGGCGGGGATCCAGTGCGGAGGGCCGGTGGCGGGTGGGAGGTATGCGGCAGGCCCCGAGAGGCTCCGGCGGCCTGGGAGGCGCGCACCGCCTGCCTCAGCGTCTGGCCGCCGCCTCCCCGGCCTCGGGGGCCGGGTCTCCGACGCGGTCCGCCCCTCCATCCCTGGGAGGGCGTCCCGGTCCCTGCGGGCTTTTACTTTGTTTTATTGGGGGCAAGGCGGGAGCCGTCCTGCGGGGCTCTCCAGGTCCACCGCGCACCTCCAGGCCCGACGCCTTTTGATCGCCCGCTGCCCCCGGGGCGGGAGGCCGGAGATGCGACGGGGTACCCCGCGGCCGCCCTGCCACGATCGGAAGATGCAAAGTGGGATTTAGTAGAAATCCGCCCGACTCTCCGATTACTGCCCGCGGCGCTCTGGAACCCTGCTCGGCGCCTCGAAGCCCCGAGGGCTTCACTCCCTCGCGGCCCGAGCGGTCGGGAGGCGGCACCGCCTCCGGGACCCGACCCCCACGGCCACGCCACGGGATTCGGGGGCTCGGGCTGGAGGTCCCGGCAGTGGCTGGGGCCCCAGTCTCCGTGGCAGCGCTAGGCCCGAGGCCGGTGCGGGGTGCGGGCTTGGGGGCCCAGTGGCCCTTCGAGGGCTGCTGGCGGAGGCGAGGGGCTCGGGGCCGGCGCGCAGGAGGACGCGCGCTCCCCCTAGTGCGCTAGGGGCCCCTGCGGCCTGCGGGGAGTCCCAGTCCCAGGCTCGGCCCCGAACGGAGCCACCCTAGGTGGTGTTGATCCCCGACCGCACCCCGCCCGGTGGCTCCATCCTCAGGGCGCAGGCCTCGGCCGCCTCGGGAATTCTGCACGGACACCTGTGGCGCCGGGTTAAAGGCTGGGAGGGACATCTGTAAAGAAATACAAATGGGCCAGCTCACCAGTTCTTTCAGGTCCGCTGAGAGGTTGGGGGCAGCCAGGGAGCGAACCACTGCTCTGAGAAAGGACGCGCCGCTGGACAGCCAAATCCTGACCCCCCACGTGAAGCTGGACGTGGGCGCTCCCTGCCCCCCGCCCCGCCCCGCACTCTGAGAGGGACACCAGGAGCAAACGTGGTTCTGATTAGGAATCGTTGAGCGGTCCCCAGGCGGCTGCACGAACGCATTTCGTCCTAGTCCTTGTGTCGGGGCGGGAGCAACATCCAGGATTATGGATAAAAGAGTGGACGCTCAGAGAGGGTCGGGGGCTCGCCCAGGAGGCACAGTCGCCAAGGGCAGCCCCCAAGCCCTTCCTCACCCGTCCCGCAGGGCTCCGCCCTTTTCCTAAGGCCAAGCCTTCCCTGCTTGGAGCTGGCCAAGCCTCCAGGTGTGGATAGAAGCGACACAGAACGATGAACTGAATGGCGAGGTCAGGAATCCTAACGAGCCAGGCGGCAGTGTGCGTGAATGTTACCCAATCAACGTGAGTAGAAATGGAAACATGAAATTCTTGTTTCCGATAATGCGGTGTATTGCCAACCACATGCAGTTTCTCATCCCCCTCCGTTAAGCTGAACTGGGATATGTAAAATTCAGGGCCTGGGTTTCCAACTCACGAAACCCAGTGTCCCGGGCAGTGCCCCGAAACGTGCCTTGCTAGCTCTCTTCCAGGGGGTCTTTGAGCCAGGAACGCTGGAGACTGGCGCCTTCTGATGCCGGGGATTCTCCCGGTCCTTGAAGGTAGGGATCACCATCCCACCCAGCTACACGCTGGAAATACACATGTTTATTGAGTAGAAAGTGGGATATTAATGAAGCGGACTTTTCCAGGAGTCTGCTGTCAGGACCCGGGGCAGGAACCAGGGTGGTCCCTAAAGTTCATAGGCATCTCTGCTATCTCTTCAAACACAAACATGGCTCGAACAGTGCTGTTGACTGGTGCTCCTCTATGTTCCAAGCCCTTGAAGTAACCAAATTAGAGTTAAAACACCCATCCAACCTGGTTTTGCTTTTGTTATGCATAGTGCTTTTCCTTCCTTCCTTCCTTCCTTTTTTTTTTTTTTTTTTTTTTTTTGTGACTGGATTAAAATTCTGTGGGCATCCATCCAGAAAAACCATGACAGGTTTCCGAGAGGACACAGTGGAGGACGGAAGCCCTGGGATGGAAATTTCAGAAAAGCAGCTGCTGCTCAAAAAAAAAAAAAAAAAAAAAAAAAAAAAAAAAAAAAAAAAAAGCTGTGTGTCCACTGGCAAAGAAAGGAGAGAACTCAGTCAATTATTCAGATAATCTGAGACAACCAACACACATGAGGACACAAGGCTGCTCCAGGTGAAAGTGTTTTATTCTCTTGACTAAATTTGCTTCCCCCAGTGCCCTGCCCGCCCCCACATCACTGTCTGCAGGTGCAGACAGACCCAGAATAGAACTGGAGAGCTGGAAGGATTTTTAGTGATCATCTATTCCATAACCTTCATTTGACTTGACAGATGAGAAAAATGAGCCTGGAAAGACAAAGCGATTTGTTAAGGATTAGACAACTAGTTAGTGGGGGCCTCTCTGCTGCAATTCTGGGCTCCTCACTCAAAGCCACACTCCCACTTCCATCCAGGCCTCCCAGAACCTCGATGAGGCGAATGTATTCTCTGGGATGGGGTGAAATGATGCCATATAAATGAACTCAATCATAATCTGAGCCCGGGGGAGGGGGAGGTGCTTTTCATAGCCTCCACCCCTGCCCCCTTGCTTCATGTCACTACTGCCGAATGGAGGGTTTGAGATGGCATACAGTGCCTTGCTTTTCCACTTTCACTTTTTATTTCAGAAAGGAGTAAGAGGAGAAACATGCTGGCATTTTAAAAATATTGGTGATCTTGGATTACGAATGGATAGGGGATAGCATGGACAAACATCTAAAACATGATTTTAGAGGGAACTGTGTCAGGAGATGATACAGCTGGAAATTAAGTTCTTATAAAAATGAATCAGGGTACCTTGTGATAGTAATTCATTGAAAACAAGAATACCTGGTGTTTGTACAGAGACTTTCATTGCCAATCAAAGTTGCCAGTGGTGATGAATTCAACCTCATTCATTGTCATCATGCCCATTTTACAGAAAATATTGGAACACTGGAGAAGTCATTGAAATAAGAACCACAGTGGAATATCCAAATGGAAAATATAGCCATCCATGCAGACAGTTCTTCCCCATGCAGACAGTTCTTCCCCATTTTAGCTAATGATGAGGTTAGCCAATGTGCAGGAATTATTCTGGCTAGATTTCAAGCAGTCCATCACACTGGACTCCATCTCTCAACTTTGCATTTTGTACCAAGAACCCAAGATTCACTGATTATTTCTGGATTTTGTACATGGAAGCATCATGTAACTTTAGAGTGAGAAGGGGCCTAGGGTGACGAAACCCTCTGGCTCTATAGGCTCACTGCACTGACGAGACAAGCACGTGTTCAGTCGGGCTGCTGGACTCATGTCTTCATATCCAAGCTCCACTGCTTAGCAGGCGTTGGGCACAGCACTTTCTTTCTCTGTGCTTCAGCACCTATGAGTGTCTGCAAAATAAGGTCAGCTCCACTCCCAAATGTAGCTTAGGACACTGCTTAGAATGTAGTGAACACTGTCAAAAAAACCCCGTTGTTGGCCGGCGCCGCAGCTCACTAGGCTAATCCTCCGCCTAGGGGCGCCGGCACACCGGGTTCTAGTCCCGGTCGGGGCACCGGATTCTGTCCCGGTGGCCCCTCTTCCAGGCCAGCTCTCTGCTGTGGCCAGGGAGTGCAGTGGAGGATGGCCCAAGTGCTTGGACCCTGCACCCCATGGGAGACCAGGAAAAGCACCTGGCTCCTGGCTCCTGCCATCGGATCAGCGCGGTGTGCCGGCCGCAGCGCGCCGGCAGCGGCGGCCATTGGAGAGTGAACCAACGGCAAAAGGAAGACCTTTCTCTCTGTCTCTCTCTCTCACTGTCCACTCTGTCAAAAAAAAAAAAAAAAAAAAAAAAAAACACCGTTGCTGTTAGTGTCTTTGTTTTAGCACCTCCTGTGGGGTGAGCCCTATGTAGACAGGACCAGGCACACCAAGAAGGGGCCAGGAACCAGCTAGCCAGGGTAATTGGCTGGTCCAGGTCATGGATGGCAAGGCTGATTGCATCATGCTATCCACTATTGCATAGTGGTAATCAGCAGCTAGTATTTGTTGCAGGCTTACTGGCTCCCGTTATCTCCTTTAATTCTCTTAACAATGTACATATACTCATGGTGTTGGATTAAAAATGGCCATAGATTCTCTGTCATTCCTTCCATCGAGAGGCAGAGTCTATTTCCCCTTCACTGGATTTTGCTTTCATTGACAAAATGAGCTGGAAGTGACCTTGGGCTAGTTCTGGGGCTAGGCTTTAAAGAGGCCAGGTAGCTTCTGCTGTGCTGTCTTAGAACCCAGACACAACGCAGCACAGATGGACGTCTAAACTACTAGAAGAAAGGGAGAAACAGAAATGCTCCCGCTGGTAGCATCGAATTCCAGCCATGCCCGTGGGCCCATCCTGGGAGTTCCGTTCCCAGCTGTACTTCCAGAGGATCCTGACAACAGCACGTGAGGCAGGGGTGAGCCATTCATGCTGAGCTCCGCCAAACAGCAGAATCTTGGGAAAACATTTGGTTGTTGATATTTTAAGCTACTAAATTTTGGGGAGGTTCGTTATGGTGCAATGGACAATTGAATCTCCCATATTAGGATGAGAGACTGAGGCTCAGAGAGACTAAGCAACTGTTTTCTCTTCTCATCGTTAAGAAGCAATGCAGGCTGGATTCAGAATCAGGACCGCCTGGGCCAAGGTTGTGGGTTAAGCTGCTGCTTGCATTCTGTATCAGAGTGCTGGTTCAACTCCTAGTTGCTCTGTTTCTGATCCAGCTTTCTGCTAGTGTGCTGGGAAGGCAGTAAATGATGGCCCAAGTATTTGGGCCCTGCTATCCATGTGGGAGACCTGGGTGGAATTTCTATCTCCTGGCTTCAACCTGGGCCAGCCTTGGCTGTTGTGGCCATTTAGGGAGTGAACTAGCAGATGGAAAATAATATCTCCCCCACCCCTACACACACACTCCTTCCTGTTACTCTGCCTTTCAAATAAATAAAGACTTTAAAATTTCACTTCTTAAGAATTGAAATTGAGAACTCTGAATTTCTTTAAAATCTAGTTTTGAGAGAGAGAGTGAGAACGAGACCGTGAGAGCTATCTTCCATCTGCTGGCTCATTCCCCAAATGCCTGCAAAAGCCAGGGTGGGGCCAACCTGAAGCTGAGATCTGAAAACTCAGTCTGAGTCTCCCAAGTGGGTGTTAGGGACCCAACTACTTGCGCCATCATCTGCCGCCTCCAAGGGTGTGCATTAGCAGGGAGCTGGAACCAAGAGCAGCACTGGAACTGGAACCCGCTCCCTGACGTGGGATGCAGCATCCCAAGTGGCTTCTTACTTGCTGTGCCTAATGTCTGCCTCTCTGAACTTTCTTTCTCTTTCTAAAAAACAAAGAGGCAAATGCACATTCTCTACTCTTAACTTCAGGAAACCGGAGATACATTTCCACTTACGGTAGTGAATGGAAAATGACAACAGGTGGTTCTTTGGCTTTGAAATTCTCCTGGGAAAGCATCCTGGGAGAAGGAAAAGAAAGGTTGATTTTATTACATTTTCAGGGTCATGAAGAACTTTAAGGTTTTCCAGGAAAACCTACCTTATACATTTTGAATCTTTCTAATAGGAGTGCATTTGTGTTTCAAAGTGTCTTTAAACCCATCATTTTCTAGAATCCCTTACTGCCTGCAAAGCTGCTGGAGCCATTTATTAACAAGCAGTAGTGACACCTACTCCATGCCAGTCTCTAAGAACTCCCTGTATCAAAACTGTGAACTGTTTTTATTTCAGTGTGCGGGAAGGCTTGTGGAAAGTCACTTATTTCATAAAATTCACCACACCCAGAAGTGATCCATAACTGGAAAACGTAGAAGGCAAGGCCACTATGCCATTCAAGTCCCTGAATCAGCATCTATAAATTTCAAGGTGAGTTCTTTGCTCAGAGGGGACTTTCTCTTAGGCCGTCATTCAAAGCTGCTTTATGCTTTTTTTTAAAAGTCTATTAATTTTCATCTATTTTGAAAAGCAGAGATAGATGATGATGATGATGATGATGAAGATAGATACATAGATAGATAGGTATCTTCCATCCACTGATTCACTCCCCAAATGCCCACGGCCAGGACTGCATCAGGTGAAGGCCAGGAGCCATGAACTCCGTTGGGTCTCCAACATGGGTGGCAGGAACCCCAGTACTTGAGCCATTATTTGTTGCCTCCCAGGATGCATTAGCAGGAAGCTGGAATGGAAGTGGAGGAGCTGGGACTTGGACCAGCACGCAGATGAGGGATGTGGGCATCCCACGCAGTAACTTAATCTGCTGTGCCGCAGTGTCCACCCCATGCTCATATGTGACCTAATTCTGACAAGCCTAATTCCCCCATTTCCCCACTGACTGATGATTAGAGGCAGCAATGGGAGAGGAAAGCCCACCTGAGGTAGTTACACTGAAGACAGTGAGGATGTGCACGAATGACAATTCCTGGAGAGAGATGCAAAACAAAGGAGCTCCAAAAGCATAGCGTCCTAGGGCTTCTTTGCTTCTACACAAATAACCACAGCCTCAAGTGCTCTCGAGGGCCTGAATGCGGTAGAATGCAGCGTGACCATGGATATTTAGGAAGATGGCCCTCAAAAGCATGAAATTGTATTTCATTTAAGAAGGCAGACAAGTACATAAAACAGTTGATAAATACTTCAATATAAAATAAAGTTGGAAAAATCACATATGTCACATCTTATTCCCTTACAATAAGGGAGAAGTCACTGTAATTTTGGAAGGCAAAACTATACCCATGTGGGAGGAGGCAGTACAAGCAGTGTTGACTTCCCTTCCTCCCCCACTTAATGCTGGCCAAGGTGAGATGTCTGACCCAGGGGCACAGGACTGAGCATGGGTGTGTCTTTATTGGCACCTGTTTTGTGGAGCTCCCTTACAACACAGGCAAAGGGAATGAGGAAAGCAGAGGGATTAAATGACTCATCCGTGGTCATTCAGCAAAACCATAAGCCCAGCAAGCAAAGGGAACCAAGAAGCAGGGAGCACCTGGGATGTGGCCAGCACCCACTGATATTCAAAAAAGGAGGAAAAGAAAGTGCGGAGACTGCCTGTTGTGGGAGAAGACACTTGATCTAAGAGTTTGTTAAGACTCAATTGTTGCCTGTGGCCATAGGATCACAGAGAGCTGTAGGTCACTCTGGAGCCCAAAAGGGAGGCAGGGAAACTCCACGGAATGAAGCAGAGGCTGAAGCTAACCCAAGCACCCAATGAGATCGGAGGGATGGCACTTGTGGACTGGAGATGTCGCAGAGCGAGCTGAGTAGCTCCCAACCTCCTGCTTGGTACTCGTTCTGCACTTTCCCTCTTCAAAATGCTTTACAAACATTAACTAATTAAGTCAGCATGACTTCTGGGAGGGAAAATTGAGCCGCTTTAATCTGTTTGAATTCTCTGAAAAAGCTAATAAAATTAAAGTATAATGTTCATGAAGAGGAGTATGCAGAACCATAAACAGCTTTTGTGAGGATTAAGTACTGGCATGTGGCGGGGGCTGTTGATGTCTTCCAAAGCTGTTGATGGACTGATGTCTGTCACCACCAGGCGGCTGCGGACCATTGAAGACCAGGTCACCAACCCCACACAGGCTCACTGGCTAAAGCAGCCTGGCCACTTGCGGCCGGCTGTGGTTCCTTGCCTTTAAGGTCTGTGAGGTTGGGGCTGGTCTGAGCCAGGGTAGGAGAAAGCAGGAAGGAGGTGGAAGCCTGCCTCATGGGCCAACCCAACAGAAGGGGCATTGGAAAGAGATGTGGGGGCCGATACCCTTCCCCATCCCACAGTGCCCTGCCCCAGCCCTGGGTCAACCGTCTGGTGCAGGGCAAAGCAATCAACCCCAATGGGATATTTGGTGCTGTTGCCCAAGACATAAACATTAAAAAAAAAAAAATCACAGAGGTGAGCACTGGGTCCTAGTGGTTAAGATGCTTGCATCCCACATCAGAGTGCCTGGTTCAAGTCCTGCTCCTGACTCCAGGTTCTGCTAATGCAGACCCTGGGAGGCAGCAGGTGATGCTCAAGTAGTTTGGTCCCTGCTGTCATGGCAGGGAGGATGGGAGAGAGTAAGAGAGATCTTCCATCCACTTGTTAGGCTCCAAAAATACCTCAATAGCCAGGGCTGGGCTAGGCTGACACTGGAATCTGGGAACTCATTCTGGGTCTCCCACGTGGGTGGCAGGGACCCAAGCACTTGAACTCTCACCTGCTGCCTCTCAAGGTACACATCGACAGAGAGCTGGAACTGGAAGTGGAACCGGGAATCAAACCCAGACACTCAGGTATAGGACGTCAGCATCCCAAGTAGCATCTCTGCGTCTCCATGCCAACATGCCTGCCCTCTAATATTTGAAAACTTGAGCTCCCAGTTTGTCTTAAAAAAATTTGAAGGCCTGGTCGTGCTGGACTCATGTTGCTGGGACAGCAATGAGTTGGAGGTGAAGAGAGGCCATCCCTCATCTTGGGCCTGCAGGCAGCTGCGACGAAGAGTCTGCAGGAATAAGCAGTGCTCTAGACGTCTCTCAGGTCAGGTAGCACGGGAAGCCTGGAGTGCGGGTGCTTTGCTCCAGGGAACTAACCAAAGCGAGCATGGCCGTGCTCGGCTCAGGCCCTCTCTGCGTGCTGCACCTGAGAAGCATCTCACAGAGCTGCCCAGTGGGTTTGCCCCATCGACGGGATGCTTAGAATCTTGAGTCCCACTGGGAAAGCTCTGCATGGGCACAAGGGTCCTACAGCTGACTAGGTCCTTCCTCTTCCCCAGTTTGGAGATCCAATCACCATGGGGCCAGAGAACAAATGACAGGCAGTGGTGAAAACCATGCAAACGGCCACAACCACTCAGTGCACTGTGGACCACAAGAACTTTGACTTCCATACTACCTGTGCCATTTTGCAAACGAGGAAACAGGCTCAGGGACCCCGGGGGACAAGGCTATCTCGGAGCCCAGCCTACATCTCCTCGGAGGCCTGCATCCCCTCTCCTGCACCCAGCAAGTTTGTGGCAAATACTTTGAGACGGCATTTGCCCTGCTCAGGTGGGCAGCCACGAGACAATGCAGGGATGTGTCCACAGCTACAAAGAAAGAGGAAGTCTTCAGCTTCAGAGGAGCAAAAAGAAAAATAAAGGCAATAACTACCCTGGAGAATTAGCTTCAGTCTTGTGGCTAGAAATGAGGATTAAAAACAGCAAAGCTGTCCACACACATTAATTCACTTGGCACTCACTCAACATTCTGGGTAAAGGTTCTCTCTCTCTCTCTCTCTCTCTCTCTCTCTAAAAGATTATTTATTTGAAAGAGTTACATAGAGACAGAAAGAGGGAGAGACAGACAGACTTGGCTGCAATGGCCAGAGCTAGCCAGGTCTTCCAGGTCTCCCATGTGGGAGGCGGGGGTTCAGGCACTTGGGCCATCTTCCACTGCTTTTCCAGGCGCATTAGCAGGGAGCTGGATTGGAAGTGGAGAAGCCGGGACTCAAACCAGTGACGGACCATGTGGATGCCAGCCTTGCAGGCAGTGGCACAGTGTCGGCCCCGGGTAAAGGTCTCTTTAAAGAGCATATCTTCACCTGCCGAAAAGGGAGGGAGGGCCAGAGAAGCAGGACTGTAGCGGTCTAGCAGGGTGACTACAAAGTGAAGAGACAGTGCCACACAGGGCAGTCACTCGGGTATGCGATGGGAGAGGAGCAGCCAGGGAAGAGAGCGTGGTGCCGAGGAGGTAGGGGAGAGGCAGCCGATGCCGGGCAGGCAAGTGGGGCCTGCGAGAAGCCTGAGAAGGCTGGAAAGGGGATGGGATCAGCCCAGACGTAAACGCGCTCAGAACATCTTCTGACTTTTCGCTTGCTTTACAACACAGGTGTTTTTTATAAATAATTAATTAATTAATGATTTTTTATTTGAAAGGCAGAGAGACAGTGACCTCCTGTCTGCTGGTTCACTCTCCAAATGCCTGCAGCAGTTGGGGCTGGACCAGGTTGGAGGCAGGAGCTGGGAACTCTACCTAGGTCTCTCACTCAAGCGGCAGGGCCCCATCATCTGCTGCCTCCCAGGTCTGCATTAGCAGGAAACTGGAATTGGGAATGGAGCTGAGACTTGAACCCAGGGGCACCAACGTGGGATGCAGGTGTCCCCAAACAGCATCTTAACCTCTTCCCCAAATGCTCGCCCCATAATATAGGCATTTTTGTGCAGGCAAAAATGAGGATCTTCCTGCAGACTCTGGCTCGGCCAGTCTACATCTCTGCCCCTGAGCACATTACAGAGCCAGCCTCTCTCCCAGCATCCCCTCCTCTGCCCCTTTGCATGCACCCAGTGGTTTAGGACCTTGTCCTCTGACCTCTGCCCCCCCCCCCAGGGGGGATGTTCTTTCAAGATGTCCTACTCAGGAGTTCTAAAATTATGCATTATTGTTGTCATTCACTAAATTTCATCAAATCTTTTCCACAAATACTAACAGCTAACACTAATACGATATCCTAAGAGTCTTACATATATTAACTTATGTAATCTATTTTCAAAAGATTTCTTTCTTTATTTGAAAGGATGTGAGAGAGAAAGAGAGATTGAGAGAGAGATGTTCCAACCGCTGGTTCACTCCCCAGTGGCCACAATAGCCAGGTCTGGGCCAGTCTGAAGCCAGGAGCCAAGAATTGCATTCAGGTCTCCCATGGGGGTGGCAGCAGCCTAAGTACTTGGGTCATCCTTTTGCTGCTTTTCCAGGTACATTAGCAGGGAGCTGGATCAAAAGCAGAGCATCTAGTACTCAAACTGGCACTCTAATATGGAATGCTGGCTTTGCAAGTGGCAGCTTAATCTGCTGTACCCCAACTCCAGCCCCTAACTTGTTTAATCTTGGACTACAACTCTATGCAATAGGGATTTCTTTTTTTCTTTTCTTTTTTTTTTTTTTTTTTTTTTTTTTTTTTTTTTTTTTTTTTGACAGGCAGAGTGGATAGTGAGAGAGAGAGAGACAGGGAGAAAGGTCTTCCTTTGCTGTTGGTTCACCCTCCAAAGGCCGCCGCGGCCGGCGCACTGCGCTGATCCGATGGCAGGAGCCAGGTGCTTCTCCTGGTCTCCCATGGGGTGCAGGGCCCAAGTACTTGGGCCATCCTCCACTGCACTCCCTGGCCACAGCAGAGGGCTGGCCTGGAAGAGGGGCAACTGGGACAGAATCCGGTGCCCCAACCGGGACTAGAACCCAGTGTGCCGGCACCGCAGGCGGAGGATTAGCCTAGTGAGCCGCGGCACCGGCCGCAATAGGGATTTCTATTAGCTCCATTTTACAGATGAGAAAACCAAGGTATGGCGAGGTTAAGTGACTTGTCCATTAATCACTGATAGTGTGTGTGTGTGTGTGTGTTAGTCTGTTAGGACTGCCACAACAAAATGGGAAGCTTAAAAACCAGACATTTATTTTCTCACTGTCAGGAGGATGGAAGCCCAAGGTCGGTGTTGCGAGGCAGCTGATCTGTGGAGAGGACTCGCTGCTTGGCCTGTAGATGGCCACCTTCGTGCTGACCTCACATGGCCGTTCTTCTGTGGTCTCGGCAGAGAGGAGCATGGCTGTCTCTCCTCTTCTTGCAAGGACACCAGCCTTCCTGGGTTAGGGCTGCATCCTTACGACCTCATTTGACCTTCATTTCCTCCACCAAGGCTCTATCTTTAAACACCATCATGTAGGCCATGAGGGCTTCAACATCTGGACTTTGAGGGGGACACAATCAGTTCACAATGGTGTGAAATGTTCTTTACCTTTCTTCTGTGCTGGGCGTGCAGTGACTGCCTGACCCTGGAGGGTGGATGGAGAGCAGAGGGAAAGGCAAGCACGGGTCTAGTGGGAGAGGCTGACAGGAGACAGGAACATGGAGACACGCCAATGCATTAGACGATCTCCGCACGGAGCACTCCAAGGACCCGGTCTCGGAACACGTGACTGGGATCACTGTGGTCGAGCATATGCAGAACCAGGGAAAGAGCATCCCAGGCAGGAGAAAGACAAGTGCGAAGCTCCAGGGCCAGGGGTGCAAAGTGTATGGGAGGAATACAGGCAGGCTGCATGCCTGGACCGGGGAGAGAGCATTGGAGGAATGGTTTCTTAGGCTGTCGGAGGGAATTTTGTATTTTTTTAAGAGCAGTGGTCAGCCACATGGGAGGTTGTGATCTGACTTATGCTTTGTGTTTTTTTTTAAATTTATTACTTTTGTTTCCCTTATTATATTTGAAAGGTTGAGAGATACACAGAGGGAGACAAAGACACAGAGAGAGGGGGAGATCTTCCATTGCTGGTTCGCTCCCCAAATACCCACAGTAGTCAGAGCTGGGCCATGCTGAGGCAGGGAGCCCAGAGCTCAAACCAGGTCACCCATGGGGTAGGCAGAGGTACAAATACTTGAACCATCATTTACTACTCCCCAGGGTGCCCATTAACAAGAATACAGAATGGGAAGTGGAGCTGGGATGTGAACCCAAGGACTCTGATATGGAATGGGGGAATCCCAACTGGCATCTTAACTGCTGTGCCAAATGCCTGCTTTATGCTTTTAAAAGAGCTCTGTAGGGGCCAGCGCTGTGGCGCAGTAGGTTAAGCCTCTTCCTGCAGTGCCTGCATCCCACATGGGCGCCGGTTCTAGTCCTGGCTGCTCCTCTTCCGACCCAGCTCCCTCTGATGGTCTGGGGAAGTAGTAGAAGATGACCCAAGCGCTTGGGCCCCGTACCCACGTGGGATACCTAGAAGAGGCTCCTGGCTCCTAGCTTCGTACTGGCCCTCCTCCAGCTGCTGTGATTATCTGGAGAGTGAACCATCAGATGGAAGACCTTTCTCTCTGTCTCTCCCTCTCTCTGTCTATAACTCTACCTCTCAAATAAATAAATAAAATGTTAAAAAAAAAATAGACCTCTGTAGAGGCATAAAGGGTGACCCAGGAATGCAAGAGAGCACACAGGGACCCGGGGAGCAGGCTTCTCATTCCTTGACTCAGCAAATATTTACAGAGCACCTATCTGCCAGCTAACGTGCTGGTGCCCACTCACAGGGAGCTTGGAGCCTCCTGGGTCAGAGGAGACATCAGAGACCTGGTGGTCCTTCCACTCTTCCACTAAAATGTCAAAGGAGCAAAAACATTCCTGAGAGCTGGAGCTTGCGTGCCAGACTGCAAGAGCAGAAAATCTCCAGAAGAAAGGTTTGGATGGAGTGAGACAGGAGCATGGAGCATGGCTTCTTCGAAGATGTGCCTCTCCACCTAAATGTTCAAGGACAGGTGTACCATGGAAGCCGGTGCCTCCCTGCTAAGAGAGAGGCAGAGAGCTGGGACAACAGTCCAGCTTGTTTCATAGAAAGGTTCACTGGACACCTATTCAGTTAGGCATCGGGACCCAGGGCTCTGCGGTGGACGGGAAGGTAGACTCAGCTCCTACCAGGAAGGGATTTCCAACCCACAGCGGTGTAAGACAGGTGTGTGATGATCTCTCACAGAGCTAAAGAGAGTCTGTCCTTAGGAGAGTCAGAGAAAATGTGGAAGAATGTTTGCTGGGTGTGTATGTCTGCTAGGAATGACAATAGCTGCTGAAATGTGTCTATGTAGCTCCCTGCGCAGACAGATATAAGAAACACTCGTAGGCTTAGAGTACCTTTGTGTTTAACCACCTAAGTGCCTTGTGACACATGCATATAGGTGTGATGATTGCTTATGCTTCTATGTGGAGAAATACAGTGCTTCCTCAGTGAAGACCTAACCAGGCTGCCAGCCCTACACTCTCACTTCTGCCATCAGTCAAGAGCTGCTGGAGGGGCCGGCGCTTTGGCATAGCAGGTAAAGCTGCCACCTGCAGCGCCGGCTTCCCATATGGGTGCCAGTTCTAGTCCTGGCTGCTCCACTTCTGACCGAGCTCTCAGCTATGGCCTGGAAAGATGGTCCAAGTCCTTGGGCCTCTGCACCTCTGTGGGAGACCTGGAAGAAGCTCCTGGCTCCTGGCTTCAGATTGGCCCATTGTGGCCATTTGGGGAGTGAACCAGTGGATGGAAGACTCTCTTTCTCTCTCTCTTTCTCTCCTCTCTCTCTGCCTCTGCTTCTCTGTAACTCTGCCTTTTGAATAAATAAATAAATTTTAAAAAATAAAAGAGCTGCTGGAGAGGGGGCTGGCATTGTGGCATAGCAGGTTAAGCTGCTGCCTGAGCCGCTGGCATCCCCTACGGGTGCCGATTTGTATCCTGGCTGCTTCATTCCCAATCCAGCTCCTTGCTAATGCACCTGGGGAAGCAGCAGAGGATGGTCCAAGTGCCTGGGCCCCTGCACACACACGGGAGACCTGGAAGAAGCTCCTGTCATATGGAAGATCTCTCTGTCTCTCTCCCTCTCTCTAAGTCTGCATTTCAAATAAATAAGTTAATTTTAAAGAGAGCTGTTGGGGAAATGTATGACTTATGGACAATGGCTAAGGGGAGAAGTTGAGGAACTTAGAAGGCAGGGCTGGCAGGACCCACTGCTGCATTGAGGATGAAGGAGAGAGATGGATGAAGGATAACTACAAGATTTATGGAGGGGCTGGTGCTATGGCGCAGTAGGTTGATCCTCCCCCTGCAGCACCTGCATCCCATGTGGGTGCTGGTTCAAGTCCTGGCTGCTCCTCTTCCGATCCAGCTCTCTGCTGTGGCCTTGGAAAGCAATAGAAGATGGCCCAAGCACTTGAGTCCCTGCACCTGCATGGGAGACCCAGAAGAAGCTCCTGGCTCCTGGCTTCAGATCAGCCCAGCTTTGTCCATTGCATCCATTTGGGGAGTGAACCAGTGATGGAAGACCTTTCTCTGTCTTATTTTTACACTGGAAGGAAACAAGGAAGTTTTCAAAGTGGCCATAAGGAACCATCAGGGTTATCCAGATCACTGTATAATCCTGGACGCTTTGCAAATGGAACACATGTCTAATGCCATGTAATAGGACTCACACCACAACCTGATCAATGTAGTGTCATCAAAATTATGACCTTGGGACCGGCACTCCAGCGTAATGGGTAAAGCCACCACCTGCAATGCCTACATCCCATATTGGAGCTGGTTTGAGTCCTGGCTGCTCCACTTCCAACTCAGCTCCCTGCTAATGCACCTGGGAAAGCAGCAGCAAACCCAAGTGCTTGGGCCCCTGTAACCACGTAGGAGATCCAGAGGAAGCTTCTAGCTCCTGGCTATGGATCAGCCCAGCTCTGGCCATTGTGGCCATTTGGGGAGTGAACCAGTGGGTGGAAGATTCTCTCTCTCTCTCTCTCTCTCTCTCTCTGTAACTCTGCCTTTCAAATAAGTAAATAAATCTTTCAAAGGAAAAGTATAAGCTTTAAGTATAACATTTCAGAATTAGTAGATTTAAGACTAGGGGACTTCAGGGAAGAGAGTAAAGACAGCCATAACCGCTTAAGAAAATTATCTCCCACGAAACTGGAGCAGACTTCCTGTGTTCACAGACGTCTCTGAGTCTCAACCCATCAGGAGGAAAATGAGAACCTCCCATAAGCCTCCAATCTGCTCATGTGGCTGGAATTCCCTTGAAAAGAAGATCCCTCTATGTTTTAGGCATCCTCTGTAAAAGCTAACTCTGGTTTTGTCACACATCTGGGATCCTTAAGGAAAAATAAAATAGTTCGGTCTCAATTATCTCAAACTCTAAGACAAACTTCCACGGAACCCTTCAACGCTTCAGGGCACTCCTTCTTCTAGCTTCTCAGCTGTGACCATAAGACCGCCTATCCTGGCTTTCTCAAGTGTTTTCATGAAGGAAGAATCGTTGTGATGCGAGGATCACTCTGACTCACAAAATGCACTCATCAGTGTATTCCCAGAGCGGGCATGTAGCCCAGTGGTTAAGAAGCCACATCCCACATGGAAGTTTCTGGGTTCGACACCCAGCTCCAGTTCCTGCAAATGCACACCCTGGGAGGCAGCAGTGATGGCTGAAATGACAGGGTTCTGCAACCCATGTAGGAGATCGGGTCTGAGTTCCTGCCTCCTGGCTGTGAGCATCTGGGGAGTGAACCAGCAGACGGGAATGCTCTATGCCTGTCTCACTGTTCCAAACAGATAAAAAGTAACATTTAAAGAAAATGTAACCCAAATTGACCTAATGAAGCTTCCCTCATGCTTACTAGTAAGTGTCCTGGGACCCATCCACAGAGTGTTGAAGACAGGACTAGGGAGAGCTGCAGGGCTGGTATCTTTGGTGGTAATTGTGTTTATTATATCCACAAATAAAAGTCACGGTCACTAACAGGGAGTGTTGCCTGCTTTGCATGCACCTTGTCATTGAAGCTTTCTAACAAATAATGATGCACTGTTGCTTTGATTTCCCCTATTCTCAGAGGTAAGGCAACAGCACCTCAGCATAGTGGTTAGTACCCCACTCTGCGATACCAAGAGAGCCGGCATTCACACACAGGTGTGTCTGCCTCCAAGCCTCAGCTCTGGAACCTCTGCCACCTCATCTCCCACAACAACTCTCCTGTTCCGCAGGAGGACCTGGGCTCAGGACTTTAGCAGCTGTCTGGTGGTAGGTTTGCAGCAATCCCACCAAAGGGCTGCTGGAGACCAGGGCTATTTGCTACCACCCAGAGCAAAGCCAATCAGCATAAGACCTCGGCTTCATTAGCAAGGGTTCAGTCTCCTCAGGTAGCCAGTCTCGGCCAATGACTCTGTTATTACATGCAGCTGTTACATTTGAGCTTCTCAAGTTACTCCTGGCTAACCGGGAGCTATAAAGTGATAGCAACAACTGGAGCAATGCTGACCATTCGTCTGCCTCAAGTCCAAGGGCAAAGCAATGTCTCCAGGACAAACAAGTCTTCGTGTCACTGGTGCTATAATAAGCCCCCACGCCTTTGCCAGGTGAAAGCACTCAGGGCTGAGGTTTGGGTCGGTGTTTGTGAGGAGGCAGGGGCCATGAGGGATCAGACGGTTTCTTCCCACTCTGTGGCCTTGTTCCTCTTTTATGAAAGATCTCGAGTATTACAAAATAACTCCAAAGCTATTTCTTCAACACCTGTTTGACCCTTAGAAATCCTGATGTGCCACCTTTAATCGGCTATCTCTGCATGCAAGTGTATACATGTGGGTATGTGTGCACACACTCCTGTGTCACATATAATTTACATATGTATTTCAAAAGAAGTAAACAGAAAGGGAACACTACAGCCTCATGGCAAATACCTGAGATCTTCTAGTTTCTAACCTTTCGGGACGAGATAGTCAACAATGCAAGATTACAAAATCTTTTAGGGTTCGCTATTCAATAACACAAAATAGAAAAAAATAAGACAACTACAAATAAATCCTATCTGGCTGATTTAAATTATAGAGCTCATGCAGCTTCAGCAAACCCTCTTCCCCGAGCCATGGTGCGATTCCTCTTGATTGCGAATCGAGTTTCTGGGCTATTTCTCAGAGAATGAAATTACAAAACACAAGATAGCAGATTTTTAAAAAAATTGTCACCAGGTATCCCTGCTGGAAATCAAGTGACTGGGTCAGAAACTCAGTCGGAAACTCTGCGTAAGGAAGAGTAGAACAAATCCCCCTTGCCAGGGAGGCCAAACAGAGCATTGTTTTAGTTCCGCAGGAGATAATGACAATGGGATAGAACATTGTCCTAGGTAATGGTCTCCCACTGGTAGGGAAATGCTGAGGCAGAAACAAACAAGGGGTGGAACAGCTACCCACCTTTTAAAGCACAAACTGCTGGTCCTGCAACGAAGCCCCTCTTAGCAGCTTCTATTCTGCTCAAAGAAGAGTCTGGCATTTGGGGGTGCTCTGGGCTGGGGTGTTGCTGCCCGGGAGGCAGTAGGGTACTGAGGTTAAGTGAGCTACTGACTCCGCTGTTTCTGAACTGCTGGTTTCAGAGAGATGTTCAGGGGACCATTTTGAATTTCATCAGCCACTGGACAAAATAGGCTTCCCATAAAAAAAAAAAGAAAAAAGAAAAAAGAAAAAAAATACTGTGCCAAGTTTGGCCGTCAGCTGAGAGGTCCCTGCCGCGGTACCCCAACCTCACTCCCACCCGCTCCACGCTTCCTGATCAGGCTCACATACTCTGTAGCAGTCAAGCTCTGCGTTTGCTGATGAGAAACTCTTAATTTTATAAGTACCAATTAAGGATGCCTGAAGAATAAAACCAATAATCCATTCCTTTGACTCAGAAAAGTCAATACCTGTCTGTTTTGTCTCCTCTCTTTTTTTTTCTTTATAAAACAATATAAAATGTCAAAACTGTCTACTGTGTATCTCAAAACAAAACTTAGATCAGATCAAAGGTGAAAAGTGCTCTAAAATGCTAAATTTTGAAAAAAAAAATCCTTTCAGCCTTTGAAACAAAAATAAATGAAAATTCATGGCAAAAGCTGCCCCTCAGCCAACTGAAGCTCTTACAGAACACCCAGCTCCGACTCTGCCACAGAGATGGAAAACAGTCCGAAGGGGAGCTGGCAGTATTCTTTCATCCTGTGAACCTCTTCGCTCTCCATTAAAGGTGCAAAGCATTCAAAAGTTGAGTTCCAATTCATCCCTGCTGTTAATGAGACATTTTACATTTTACAAGTGTGTTTTTTTTCCTTGGGAAAATTTTTTGAATTGGGTAAAAACAAATGGGAAGTAGATATTAAAAAAAAAAAAAAGAAAAGAAAAAAAATACCCACCAAATAACTGCGGCTAGGACTGGTGATTGGCTGGCTAAGAATTCTCGGGCAAGCATTTGGTTTCCCGAGACTGCCATTCCCACCCCCCCACCCCCCCGTGCCCATTCCAAATTCTCTCTTCTTGGTGCTGACTCAAGACCTGGAAGTACTAATTTGTGCTGCTGGAACTCCCTTTCTGGCTTTCCACAGAGGATTGTTTCCTATCTAAGATCAGGGTGCCCCTCCAACTTCTCCATTTCCTCTGTGTTCAGGTTTCCCCACAAAGAAGCATGCAACAGGAGCTAAGCATTTGGGGTGAGACACAATTTCTTGATGGTTTACATGGACAAAGTGTGTGTCTTATGGTATCTCTAACAGCAAAGAATCTTGGCCAGAGAACCCATCAGAGGGTGGCAATTTATATTTTTGTTACAGTGAATTAACCTGATCTTTGTAATTTCAAAACATTCATTTTTTAAAACCCGCTAATGAGACAGCACAATGCTTTTGCACCCTCCCCAGTTACTATATATGATGGTCTCTTTTTCTCCCCCACTTTTCTGGGTTGATGAGGAGCCCCTGGGCTTATGTGCCACTGCAGTAGGTGAGAAAAGGCACCATCCCTGTGCAGGATGCTTTGGGAATTAAGTCAGTAGATGTAAATCTCAAGTGGTTGGAAGAATAAATGAGGACAATAAGAAGCAAAGAGGGTTTTTTGTGCAGAGATACAGTCAAGGTGGGGAGGAGGAGTAAACACTCCACAGAGACAGCAGCACCCTTTAATTTGAAAATTCAGTTGCTACAGAACCAAATCACTTCGTAAGAATCTGGATTAGGCAGCATCGGTTCAAATTGTTATTAAAAATATGGAAAGAAATTCAAGCAAATAGTTCCCCCAGGTGAGCCCTCAGATACTCAGCTGGCCAAGCATAAGGAGAAATGGAAAAGGGCCGGCCGATCACTCCTAATAAATTCGCAGAGGCCTAGGTGCACGGGACAGGTCCCGTCTTAGTGCCTCCTCTTCAATACCAGCCTGCTTACATATAGGGAGGGGCTGGCTGGTTTATCTTCAGCCGCCATGTACCTGATGAGGAGCATTTGCTTCTACCTCACCTTTCCAGGAAGCTCAAAACAGGTGCAGTGATCCCACATGCCAAGTCCTAACAGCCCCACACCCATGGGTGCCTACGCTGGTAACGGTGCCTGACTTGCCACAAAGCAGACTTCTCCAGGAAGGGAGAGAACTTTTGTTTAAACAAGAATAAGGGCGCACAGAGAAATACCCAGCTCAGAGAACCCAGCAGGAAAACTGACGTTTCTGTAGGTTGCGTGCCAGCCCTCCCCACCTTTTAAGAGTCCCAGAAACGTGATGGAAAAAGTTCATGGGAAGTAGTTTCCAGTTTTAGGGAAGTGTATTTGGTAAAGGTAAAAAGCTTGCAACTTCGGAGGCTATTTTTTTTTTTCTAAAAGAAACAAATTCCCATCACTTTAATATACACTTTAGAGGCAATTTCTGACAACTGTAGCCTTGGGATGACTAAGGTTACCAGCGAACTTTCCAAGCTGATACAGTCGCCCCCGATGCATTCAGGAAAAGTCCTCTTGACAATTTTGAAAAATATTAAAAATGTGGAGGCAATTGTAAAGTCGCGTTCACCTGTGCAATATCCTTTCTCAGGAATGCTTCCAATTACATAGCTAAGGTTACAGACTTTCACAAACACAGTTTCATTTTGATAGTTCGGTGGCCGTAATTCCAAGATGCGGTTTCACTCTGTTGAAAGGTGTGGGACTATCTGTGCCCTCTCTTGCTCTTGTTGCTTGAACCGCCCAAGAAAACGTCCAGAAATTAAAGAAGGGAAAACAGGAGGGGGAAACCTCATTCCGAAGACCCAAATCCACCACACGAGAAAAAGCAGTTTGTAGCAGTTGGGGGTACCTCCCTCTGCACGTCCTCCATCCGTGCAATGGGCTCAGGACCCTGGGCTAGGGGTGTCTGAGGGGGAGGTCTTTCCAACTCTGCAGAGGTGCTAAACACAGCCAGCTGCCTCCCGACTTAAGACTTTTTGGAAGTTTTTGAGCCTCCCTGAGGAAGTCGCTCCAAAGCCACCCCGTGTCCGTTTGCCTTCTAGAAGCGACGGGCTGCCTTGCCTACATGTTGGGGGGCTGTTCTGGCGCTCTCAGCGACAAAGCGCAGAGGAGCAGGGGCGGGGACCAGGCAGGGAGGCAGAAGCCGGAGGGTGGAGAGCCCGGGAAGCAGAGGCTCTGCGGAAGGCCGAGAACGGAGCCGGGTGAGGGACCCGCAGAGGTGGGGCGGGTCCTGGCTGGGTCTCAGGGCAGAGGGGCCGCGCGCCCCGCAGCCGAGACGTGTTCTCGCCACTGGCCCCGAAAGCCGACCTTGGCGTCGCTGCTCCCCAGCCAGTGTGGGCCACTCCGGGAGGCAGGAGCCGCGGAGCCCGTGCACTGCGCGCGCCTGTCCCTGCGGGTCCGGAGCGCGGCAGGCGAAGCCCAGGACCCGTGCCTCGCCAGGTTGGGTGGAGTGGTCGCGTTTCTGGCGGTGGCGTTTGCAGGAGGGGAGGAGACAGCGCCACCCGGGGCCTCCCCGAGCATTGCGGGCCCGGCCGGGAGCGAGTGCGGATGCGAGTCCCGCTCTCTGCTCTCTGCTTCTTGTAGGCGGCCCAGCGAAAGGCGAGGGCGCGGGTGTCGCCAGCCCCCTCGGTCCTGGCCCCCGGCCCCGGCCCCGGCCCCAGGTCACGGAGCTCTCGCGACTCTTGGCGCGGACCCGCACGTGGAGCCCGGGAGCCGAGCCGAGACCGGGGGCGGCCTGCGCGCCTCCACTTCCCGCACGCCGACGGCTGCGAGCGCCGAGCCCCGGCCCGAAGCTAGGGTCGCGTCCTCCCGGCGACCTCCCCTGGCATTCCAGGGCCCGGAGAAATGAAGACGGGCGCGGACCACCGGACCGCCGCACCCCTACCGAGCCCACAGGCGCGGGAGGGAACCCCCAACTCCCCGAACTCCCTGGGGACCCGACAGGAACGCCCAGCAGCCGCCGTGGTGGCCCCCGAGGCGTCTAGGCTTCTAGGTGCGTCCAGGCCCTGCGGTGTCACCTCCCCATCACCTCGTGGAGGTGGGCGCCAGGCCGGGCCTCTGGACAGTGTCACCCACCGCTACTTAGGATTTCTCCTTCGCTTGGCTCCGGGGGGAGCCGCCCCTCCCCTCGGAGAAGGGCGGCGCCTGCACCCAAAGGTAACCTTCGGCCACCCAGGGAGCTGGGCTGATGGGCCTGCGTGCGCGCCCGGGGCCGAGAGCTAGGGGTGTCTGTTCCGTCAGGGAAAGGCGGCTTCGTCCGCGTGAAAAAGCTTCCGGTGGGGCCGGGCCGGGGCTAATTTTTAAGAAGAGTCTAGCAGGCCATTCGGCGTCTGTGTTTAATGTTTATTCATTTCTCCGCGGCACGGAAAGGGGGAGGGACCGGTCTCGCCGTGTAGGTGCCTAGTTCGTCTTCGTTCCAGTCTTTTTCCAGGGTTGCGGCCCCCGTGTCCGCGACAAGCATTTTCTTCTGCACAAGCCTTGCCTTGGACGATTTCGCTGTGGATGGTTCTGCGCCAGCGATTCAGCGAGGACGTGTCCGACAACTGCGCAGTCCAGGCGGCGCCGTCCAGCCATTGATTTCCGTCTGTGTCCTCAGCTTGCTGTGCACTTTCTCCTAAGATTATGACAATAATCGTCGTCGTCCTCCTCCTCCTCATCCTAATAGCCGGGCCAAAAGCAGCTCTTGAGGAGTCCTTTGTAGCCACCCCTTCTTGGAAGACACATACACACACACACACACACACACCTTGGGGACCTGTGTTTTATTTTTGCCAGAGGAGCTCCGAATTGCCCGGGTTTTTAAAAAATGATCTATTTACAGACTTGCTAATGTCTCCGCAGAAACCATGTTTGTCTGCCCACTAGTTGTGACAGGGTGAGAAAACCAGTTTAAACTGTTAATCAGCCGCAGAAAGGGCCCCCGATCGCCGCCTTTCACTTACCTTTGAAAGGCTGTAAAAGCTAGTGGTACATTGGGATGAAATTAGACAGCGACAAAATCATTACCTTGACTTCCCACAATAAAGCCGGCCTTAAAGAGGGGCTATTGATGGTTTCAAATTACATAACGGTGGCTTCTAAGTTCTTCCCCTGCGCTCACGGAAAGCAATTGTAAAAGTGTGAATTCTTCAGAGAACAAACAGCCACTCGCATTCAAACGCCGACAGGCAGCTGCCTTTTTATTTTATTTATTGCAAAGAGGCTATTAAGAAAAAAAAAAAAAAAAGAAAAGAAACAAAACCAAAAATCCCAGCCAAAGGAGGACGAGCCTTCCAAGAGAATCCTGTCGGGCGTTGGGTTCACGCTCGGCCCAGAGCAGGGCCGGCCCGGCCTCTCCCCCACCACCGGGCCCGTGGCCGAGTGGACCTCACAGGCCCCTTGGATGGGAATCCCCGCACGCCGTCACTGAGTCCCGTCTGTCCACTGTGAACGTGGGCGCAGCCTCCTCTAGGCTGGAAAGAAAGCGTTTACCAAAGTCATCGATTCCGGAAATGGGGTGGGTCTGGGGCTTCGCCCTAGCGCGAGAAGTCAGCCCCCTACCTCCACCTGTCCTCCTGGGACGGCTCCTTCTTGGCCGGGAGTGGTCTCCGCCTTCCATCCCACCTCTCCTCCGATCGGTTTCTACGTTGCATCCGGAAAGCGATTCAACGCAGGCGGCCCACCTCGAGCGCTTTTCTTTTGCTCTCGAAGGCAGCGTGCGTGTTTCCATGGGTTCCAGCCCAGGCTGAGGCAGGCTCCCCACGCCCCAACTTTGTGGAACCCCACGCTTGCGCGCACGGCCTGCGACAACCCGACAGGGCGCCCCCGCCACCCCAGCTTCCGCAGCTCTAGGGCCAAGCCAGTGGGCGAAACCCCAGCGGGTGGTAGCTGTCTTCACCGCCCGCTCCGAGCGCGGACCCCGGGGAGGGGGGTATTGGGCCCCCTTTAGTTTGCCACAGGGCAAGGGGGCTTCTGGGGCCAGGGGCGCTCTGGGGGGACCTGGGCAGCGCGGTGGAGGGGCGGCGGGGATTCAGCGGACTCGCCTCGCTGGGCGGCCAGCTGGACCCGGTGCATTCGCTGCGCTGCACTGCCCCCTGGTATCCGGCGCCGAAACTGCCCTGCGCGGCCACGGCCAATCTCGCCCCTCGGCTGCCCGAGACGAGCCTTTTCTCCTTTCCTGGCCGGTAGCCCTGCCTGCCTGGTGGCCTCCGGCGGGCAATCGCGCCGTGCTCCATGCGTTTCTCCTCCCTCCTCATTCACTTGCCCAAGGAGCACCCAGGGCCAGGGCTGCCGGAGCCAGGGCCCCAACGGCGTCTGCACCCTTCTTGACTCCGGCACCCAAGCCCTGGTTGCCGGGGCCATCAGGGAGGGGGCTGGAGACTTGGGAACTACGGGGCGGCCAGGAACGCTGGTCCGTGCGCGCGGAGAGGTTTGTGCACACGAAGACTTCTGGGGCTGGGATGCTCATTCCTCAAGGAACACCAGCTCCCCGGGGCACTTCCACCGGCGCCTGGGCTTCCCGGAGAAGACAGGAAGCGAGTGGCAGGGCCGGCCCGTCCTCAAACCCTGGGATGAAGAGGTGCACACGGTCCCTAGTGAGCCAGTCCACTGCCACCGAGGAGGCGTAAATTTGCCTGGAGTCCTGACCCCCTGTGGGGGCGGCTCGGAGCCCGCAGCCTGACTCTCCTTCCCCCGGTTCGGTTGGGTGCTGGGAGACTGCTCCATTTTCCAGCCAGCCCGGGGCTTAGGAGGCAGAGAGGCCGGATGGTTTGTCCCAGGCCTCGGCGGCTGAGCTGGATGGATAGGAGGACTGGGGATCCAGCCTGGGCCCGCTCCGGCTGCGGGAACCGGCGTCGGTTCCTTGGCCTCTCTGTGCACGTTTCCTTGTTTGTTTTCAGGCATGTGAGAATGAGATCAGGTCCGCACGGTGCACGTGCTCAGGCGGGGTCGCCATGGCTTCTGCGGCAGGACAGGGGTCATCCTTAGGGTGGGCGTCCCAGCCTCCCGTCTGCGTGAGTGTCCTCGGCCCTGAGGGAAGAGTGCTGGCGACCCCTCATTGTTTCTGGGTTTTCTTCTGCCTGGCCTTAGACTCTGCCCAACTTCACCTGTTAGGGCCTAACAGCTGCCGGGGATCCAGCCTTGCCGTGCGCTGCCCCGAATTCAGAGCCGGGCACACCCCCCCCCCCCCATCCCGTTTCATCTTTACAACCAGACAGTACGTGTTTAGACCCTGGATTCGCAGAGCAGGGCAGTCCCAGAGAGGTTTGGTTACTTCCTGAGGCTCACGGAGCTGGTAAGAGCAGGGGCAGGGCCGTGGGCCCCGAGCCCGAGTGTGGACCCTGGGGAGCGCACGCTTCAGGCTCGGGGTCTCACGCGGACCTCATTCTCTCCACGGACGCGCCCTGGGATCCGCGTGGGCGTGGCGCGCATCTCCACGTAACCAACTGGCTCCGGGGGCCTCCTGAGACCTCTCTTCTTTCGGCGTCCGGTCCCCTCTGCAGTTCCAGATCAGATGGATCCCCCCCCGCCCCCACCCCAGCCGGCACCGCTCTGGCCGGGAGACCCGACTCAGGACTTGGGAAAGACTCCCTACCCTGCACCTGCTTCCTTTCCCCTCTCTCGCCGCTCGGCTCAGCCGTCACCTGGAATCTCTAAAAGAAGCCGCTGGGTCCCCGGGGGGCGACGGGAGGCCAAGGGAGACCCTGCCTCGTGTCCGGGCCCACTCGTGGCGGGGCAGTAACTAAGAGGTCGACAACCGCCGAGACCTTGGAAAGTGGACTTGGACTTGGGTTTTGCGAGCAGGCTGTCCCCTAGGGCCGTCCCTGAGCTCCCGAGTCAGCAAATACGGAACGGGCGCGCACGAGGTGCCAGGCCCTGTCCCCAGCCTTTGCCGCATCTCTGCCAATACCCAGGTCGAGCCCAGGGCTCGCATGGCCGGGCCTAACCCGGGCCCTCCTGCGGGGCTAGCCGAGGGCGCCCCGACGCCAGTCGGCGGGAGCTCTGGGGTGGGGCCTCAGCCCGTGCCCTGTGCGCCGCTAGGCAGCCGCCGCGCCCGGCCCCGCACTCTGGCCGCGCTGGGCTGGGCGACCCCTGGCGGAAGGAGGCCAAGCTCACACCTCGCCCTCGGGGCTCCGGGTTCAGCCGCGGGTCGCACCGCCCACCCCCGCGCCCCTGCCCCCGGCCCGCGCTCGCACCTCGCACGGTGGCCGTCGGCTTCTGCCCCCGAGGGTCACCAGGGATTTCCGAGGCCACCGCGTTCTCCAGCAGCCGGCCCGGCCCGCCCAGGTGGGAGACCTCTGATGCCGGGTAACCCCCGCTGTGGTTGAGAAGGCGCGCGGGGCCGGGGTGCAAACCCAGATCTAGGTTCCGAGGTGAAGGGCAGCGTAGGCACCTGGATTTCAGAGTTGCCTCCACCCCCCACCCAGCACTAGCGCGCCCTCGGGTCTGCCCCCACCCCGTGCCTACGTCTTAGGAACCTTAGGGGTTGTCCCCCGGTGCCACCCACCTGCCTTCGTGTGCAATGGCTTCTTTCCCTCGCAAACCCCGCGAGCACGCGCCGCGGAGACTGGTGGCTCCAGCCAGCCCGCACCAGGGGAAGACGCCACCGACGGCGACCGGAGAAGCGATCTGGGAACCGGAATCGCCCAGCTAGGTCCCAGCCTGGTGCAGCGCGGGGCTGCTTCCCGGGCTGCCCCTGGGGGTCGTCACGTCCTCCCCCCCATTCCTGCTGGCAGCTGGAGGACCCTGGAGGGCTGAAGGCGCGTGCTCTGAGGGTCTGTGCGGGTGGGGGTCCCGGAAGGGGCCCAGTTGGCCAGGTAGGTATAGCGGGGACCCCAGCTTTGATGATCCAAATTCTAGAAGCCGCTACACACAGTGACAGTCTCTGTGAAACTCTAAGGGATGTGGAGGTGACAGCATGTGTCCTGGAACATATTCCGAACTTACCTGTTTTGGAAAACATTTCATGGAGAATTTCAAACATGTCCAGAAGAAGAGAGAAGGTTATAATAACCCCTCACCCACCGTGTACCACTCCAAACTCCAGCAATAAACTCATGGCCCATCTGTCCCCCTCCCCCCTTGCAGTGTGGGAAATAACCCCTAACAGCACAGCATCCAACCTGCAAATGTTTCCAGCTTGCCTTGCCAAAAAGGACAGCCATGTGACCAAAGCCACAGTGCCATCCCGCAGCCACTCGGCCAAGACACCCCCAGCCCATACACAGCATCCAGTTGCCCAGAGCTTTGTGTAAGTCAGACCCTCGCTTCCAGGTTTCAGCTCTAAGGACAGAGCCACCTGGGTTTGAAGCTTCTTAGCTGAATGACATGGTCAAGTTACTTACCTTCTCCCAGAGCATCCGTTTCACTCTCCCTCTCAGGGTTGTTGCAAAAATTAAAAATGAGGGTGCGTGCTTGGCCTGGTGGTTAAGACACCACTTGGGGCGCTCACGTCACATCTCAGACTGCCCGAGTTTAGGTGGGCACTCTGCTTCCCATCCCAGCTTCCTGCTAATGTGCGGCCTGGGAGGCAGTGGTGGTGGTCAAACATTTGGGTCCCTGCCACCCATGGGGCAGACCTGGAGTGAGTTCCTGGCCCTTGGCTTCAGCCTGGCCCAGCTCAAGCCATTGTAGGTATTTGGGGAGTGGACCAGCAGATAAGAGTTCTCTCTCTTTCAAACGCACAAAATTAAAAACTACAAAAACACAAAATTAACAACTACAAAACTCTTCTCAAAACAATAAATGTAGGAGCTGGCATTGTGGCATAGCAGTTAAAGCTGCTGCCTGCAACACCAGCATCCCATAGAGGTACTGGCTCGGGTTCTGGCTGCTCCATTTCTGATCCAGCTTCCTGCTAATGGCATGGGAGAAAAGCATCGGAACATGCCCCAAGTGTTGGGCCCCTGCCACCCTCGTGGGAGACCTGGATGAAGGTCCTGGCTTCTGGCTTCAGTCTGGCCCAGTGCTGGTCGTTGCCATGAGGAGTGGAACATTCTCTCTCTCTCTCTCTCTCTCTCTCTCTCTCTCTCTCCTTCTTTCTCTGTAACTCTGACTTTCACATAAATAAATAAATCTTTAAAAAAAAAACCATAAAGCAATGCATGTAGGGTTTAGCATAGGCCAAGGAAAATTATCTTTATTATTTCTTCTAAAACTGGAATTTCAGTGAGATTTTAGCTAGTGAAGGTTTGAAAAACAGCGTTTCCGTTGGAGCTTCAAAGGTCTCCAAATAGTTCAAGGATGGGCCTGGGCTGGGTATATTAAGACGAAGCCAGCTTTTCATCCTGGAGGGAAGGAATTTGCACAGACAGGAGCTCTGGTGTGGTGGAAGCCGGCTCAGTGCACCCCAGGTGAGGGCTCTGCGAATCTCCGTGTGGTCTCAGGGCGAGGCTGGGCTTCCTCACCTGTACTTGGGCACGTGGGGTCCCTGCTGCCTGCTGAATGTGGGGCTGGCAAGGTCACCCCATCACCTGTCCTTTGTGTGTCCACCCACCTCATTTATGCCTCTCCCTTAGCTTAATTAACTCCAATTCCCCCGCCGTATGCTCTCAGAAGACCATGCACCTTGTATGCACAGGACTCGCTCTGTTAAAACTTTCCATTTATTTGTGTGATTATCGGATTGTTTCTCTTCCACCATAAGCTCCCCGCTGAGGGCAGAGATCATGGCTGCTTTCTCATCATTATGTCCTCAGCACTTAACACAATGCATAATTGTTGAATGACTTTTTTATTTTTTTTGGTAGCTACATTCAGAAACTGGTTTAACCCTAACCCTCACCTTCATCAGCAATCATAGTAGGTAATTCACAATGCGCTATTCCGATATGTTGTATAGGAAATTAACCTCCAAATGCGTGGCCAGGAGAGCTGCTCTGGAGGTGACAGAATAGAAAGGCCACAGATCATGTTAAGAGGCTTGCATCACACAGATTACTGAATAAATTTAAAATGCAGCAAAGCAAATGGGAAGAGATGGGGTAGGTTAACATAATGGTATCAGAGGGAAGCCGGAGGGAGGAGCACTCGCTGAGTCCCGGGGTGTATAAAACACAGTGGTCACCGTCCACATGGTGGTGACAAGGACCCATCCCTGAGGGGGAGCCAAAAGGGACCCCACAGACAGAAGTCCCAGACAACGGCACATTTCCACTCCTGGAGAGCTCTGGACTCTGTAGCAGGAGTGCATCCCATCAATTGCCCTGTGGTTTCTCGGGCAGAGCACAGTCAGGCTGAAGTGGTCTCGGTGCACACAGCTGCCAGCCCTGTGCTCTGTAACTTGTTCTTGGAATCTCTGTGTGCGCACAGCAGTCTGGTTCATTCTGTTCTACTCCGTTTATTCTCTCCACCTCTAACATGTCCCACGGCTGCTGATGAACTCATTACCTATGCAAATTCCACTTGTCTCTCACAAGCCACTTGTTACTCAACCTCTCTCTACACTTAGCATACCCCATGCATTTTGCCTCTATCTTGTAATCTATCGACTTGCTTGCTATCCACACCTCAAACTTCTAATTGATTTCTCTTGCCTCCTATGCAACGACTGGATATTATCAACTAATACTGCGCACATGTATTATGCATTTATTAAATGCCTACTGTGTGTAACACCTATCATGTTAGATGAGACTCTTTGCAGCCTTCCATCCAGTGGAAAGACACAATGAGAAAGGACCCACTGTGACAAGTGCTGGGAAGACAGGGCGGAGGGAACCTGCTGCTCTAAGAATATGGAGTGGGCAGTCAGGGAGGGCTAGCCTGAGGAAGCGGCATTTGAGCTGAGATCTGAAAGGGGTACTCCATGGCCCTGGAGTTCCAGAAATTCCTAACAACCGAATACCAAGGAGAAGGGCATTATTTTGTCCCATCCCAGTTTTGTTGCCAGGAGCTTCTTCTGGGCCTCCCAGGTGGGTGGCAGGGGCCCAAGCACTTGGACCATCTTCGGCCTGCTTCCCCAGGCCATTAGCAGGGAGCTGGATTGGGAGTGGAGCAGCTGGGACTCGAACCGGCGCCCATATGGGATGCCACAGCTGGTGGCTTACGCCACTGTGTCACAATGCTGGCTGAGCCCAGCCCAACTTTGAGTCAAATTTAGCCTGTTTTCCACCCAACTTTCCCGGGAATACCAACCTCCCCTAGTCCTCCAAATGCACAAATGTGTTTTACACAACAATGAGAATGAAACACACTTATTGGCAGAGCAGTGTTTAGGCTTATGCCTAACACTGACGGGGCTCCACAGCCTATAATTAGAATTTAACAATCCCAGAGAGGAGTAATGTGCGCCCTGTGGGACAGATTGGAGGCTTTTCGTCAGTCCTGCGGGTTTGGTGGGTAGATTGGCCCCTGCCTTGCCTCCCACAATAACTGTCCCACTGAGGTAAACATGTCAGAAACAAGAACAATGAGATCACCAATAACATAACACCCATACTATAAACAAAAGGAACACCACCCTCAGCTCTGGTGGAATGCAAAACACAATGTGGACCAACTAACAGAGCTATTTGAAAAACAAGTGACTCCCAGCCAAGCGTGGATGTAGCTCTCCAAGGGCAATTTTCTGGGAATGTCAGGACGGGGAGAAGATTTTCCTGAAGCCTGCTCGCCTTGGCTGCTGTGGGTGGGGTCACAGATCCGAGGCACCAGACAAAGAGGCGCAGGCCCCCGCCCCGCACCACCACATTTATTCTCGCCTGTTCCTCCGGCTTTGCTCCTGAACGCAGACGTGTCTCGGGTCGCAGGTTACTGCAGCTGGGGAGCGTGCAAGCAGATTCCCGTCAATGCCATTTGCCTAAGACCTCCGGCTTCCCCCAAATGCCCCAGCCTTCCCATCACAAGCCGGGCTTCCTGGGCGAGGCGGTTGCTCTGTATTTCCTTGAAGACTGCATAAGTGGCTGGCAGAATGTTAGGGGGCAGCGGGCGTTTAGACATGGCCCTGTCCACCCGCTTCTCCTTGTAGACAAGGAGACAGGCTCCTGGTGCAGGCACCAGATGACACAAAAGGCACTGCTATGGAGAAAGCACGACACAGCCCCATACAAATGCACAAAGAAGATGGATGTGTGTGTCAGCCCAGGTCTCCGGCTGCTTTCGGCCGGGCATCGTAACTGGCCCGCATCCCATGAACCCACTCTCTGGCCAAGTTTTCAGCCAGCTTCCATGTGGCTTGACAAAAGATATGGAGACAGAGGCCAAGCCCACTGCGTAGGAATGGAATGACTGAGTGCATCTGGGACACGGTGGCTGGTGTTTCCGGTGGAGGAAAGGCTACACTGGGTAAGGCCTTTGAACCAGCTCAAACAGGCTCATGGGGGGAATGGCCTTTATAGGATCACACACTGGCCCCGCTCTGTTATGTGGCTCCTTGCTGTGACCAGATGCCTGCCGGATACTCTAGGCTTGCATCCTTTCAGGTGTAAGTGTTAGGAAAGTGAGAGCCTATCTCGCTCTCTCTCCATCTCTTTTAAAGATTTATTTATTTATTTATTCATTTGAAAGGCAGAGGCGGGGGTGGGGTGGGGTGGGGACTTCCATCTGCTGGTTCACTCCCCAGTTGGCTGCAATGGCTGGAGCTGCACTTATCCGAAGCCAGGAGCCAGGAGCCTCCTCCAGGTATCCCACGTGGGTGCAGGGGCCCAAGGACTTGAGTCATCTTCCACTATTTTCCCAGGCCATAGCAGAGAGCTGGATTGGAAGTGGAGCAGCTGGGACTTGAACCAGTTCTCATATGGGATGCTGGCACTGTAGGTGGAGGCTTTACCTGCTATGCCACAGCGCCAGCCCCAAGTGCCTATCTCTCAATGCTTCTGACTGGGTTGTGCGCTCAAGCCTTAACCAAACGCTGGCCAAGGGAAAGCAACACAGAACAGCTGAGTCTGGGTCACATGCTCATCCCTGAGGCGGGGTAAAACATACATAGGCAAGGAGAAAGAGGGCTCCTTTGGGGGAAAAACTGAGGTATTAGGAGAAAGCAGACTGTGTGCTGGACAGCAGGAACAAATATGTCCACCTTACACGCAAAACTGGACACAGAACGTTGGTGCACCCGCCTTCCGGTGGCATGAGCCACGGGGGTACTCAGACCCGCGTGGCCGTCCTGAGATTCCCTGAAGCATCCTGGCTTCATCTCCGCAGTGACCTCCGCATGCAGAGTGGTAGGCTGGAGCTCTGGACTGTGCATCCTGCGGATTTGTAATCTAGTCCCTCCCTCCCCAGAGACTTCAGAAGGCTGGCGTGCCCTGGTCTCCTCATCCATGCGACAGGGGCAGCGTAAGGCAAGTGAAAGCTGTTTGCAAAATGTCAGACATCCCGCAGAGGATGGGGGCGGGGGGCCGAGCCGTGCTTTGTGGAGGTTGTAGGCCCTTTCGCACGAGGCCCTTGCTGATGTGTGGGTGAAAACCACATCAAAGCGGTCTGATCGTCCTTGAACTCAAACCTGCATGTACCCGCCCCATACAGCGAGTGGGCATTTTGGACCATGCATGAGAAGAAAGGAACCACAAACGGGCTCTCCTTCTGGAGCTATGAGCCCTGACCCCACAGGGCATCGTCTACCTGCCTGTCACGTGAGAACTGGGGCAGCAGCATCTTGTTTGTCTTGCATCTGGCTTGGTGAGCACTCAGAAGGTACCAGTTGGGGAACACCTGCCGGTGCAGCCCAGGTTCATGACCGAGGGGCAGCACAGAGCGGTGGCTGCAGCCATCTCCTGGCCTTGCGGGAGACGTCCTGGGATGCCTGTTCTCTGATGCCTTTCCAGGCATCACGGGGAGCGGCTGCCATCACTGAGCAGCCACCCACTTGCACCATGCCCTGTTTCTCTGATGCTTGGCCCCGCATAGCCCCATGGACAGGAAACAGGACGAGGGAACTCCTTCTTTCCTTCCTTCCTTCTTTCCTTTCTTCCTCTCCCTCTCTCTCTCTCTCTCTTTCTCTTTCTTTCTTTCTTTCTTTCTTTCTTTCTTTCTTTCTTTCAAGATTTATTTATTATTTGAAAGGCAGAGTTAGAGAGAGGTAGAGGCAGAGAGAGAGACAGAGGTCTCCTATCCGCTGGTTCACTCCCCAAATGACCTCAAAGGCCAAAGCTGCGCTGATCGGAAGCCAGGAGCCAGGAGCTTCCTCTGGGTCTTTGCATGCGGGTGCAGGGGCCCAAGGACTTCCACTGCTTTCCCAGGCCATAGCAGAGAGCTGGATCAGAAGTGGCACAGCCAGGATTCGAACCGGCGCCCATATGGGATGCTGGCACTGCAGGCGGCGGCTTTACCTGCTACACCACAGTGCCGGCCCTGGAACACCTTTCTTTATAGCTCTATCCCCAAACACATAAAAAAGGAACTTTCTGCAGGAGCCAAACTAACCCCAAGAAGAGAGAGAAAGAGGCTGTGACATCCTCACGTGGTGGCAATGACGGAAACTTGTGAATTCCAACTACTGTCAGCTGCAAGCCATCAAAAGGGACGCGTCAGGCTTTTGGACAAGGCTGCTGTACCTCCTCCCAGGAGCACCCCACCACAGCAGGACCCTGCCCTGCCTACATCCACATCCCAAACCCACACCAGGGTCTGCTGTGGTGCCGCAGGTTAAGCCTTAGCCCTTATTGGAGGGCCTGGTTCGAATCTGACCTATTCTGCTTCCAATCCGACTTCCTGCTAATGGCCTGGGAGGCAGCGGTGATGGCCCGAGTGCCTGGGTCCCTGCCACCCACGTGGGAGACCCAGATGGAGTTCCAGGCTCCTGGCTTTGGCCCAGCCCAGCTTGTGCTGTTGTGGGCATTTAGGGAGTGAACCAGCAGTAGGAGGATCTCTCTCTCTCTCTTTCTCTCTCTGCATTTCAAATAAAGAAAGAAATTTTTAAATAAAAAAAGGGGAAAGGGACACATAAATCCAATAGCCAGAAATAATCTCTAATTTCCAGGCCTGGACAACGCAGCCTGCCACAGCTGTGTCGCCACATTTTCATGGGTGGACTCTGGTATTTGGGGGTGACAGAGTCTGGATTTCTGGCCTGCGGCTGTGATCCTGGCAGGGACAGTGCTGGGTTCCACCTCTGGAGAGAGCGCTACAGGCCGGATAGAAAAGCAGGACTTGCGCCCTGGGGACCGTGGGACTCTGCAGTACTTGAGTGTGCAATGGGGGCACCTCCGCGGGGGAGGGCAGCCGGCCCGCCCGGCATGCGCTCACATACCAGGGCTGGAGTTACAGAGCTTGGGGGTTTTAACTGACCTACAGCCCTCCGCACCTGCGGGAAGCAGAGTAGCAGCCCCACCCCCACCTGAGGCCCCGCCCTCTTTCCTAAACTCGGTGGAAGCCGACTCCAGACGCGCTCCTGGGGCTCCCTCTGGGGGTGCTGCCGGAAACGACCCAGCGCTGCGGATTTTGCGGAGAACTGAGAGACACACCGAGGCTTCCTGGGCACCGGGTGAGAAGCAGGAGGAGGAAGGAGCTCGTGCCCAATCGGCGGTGGGGCGAGAGTCGGCCGTTCCCACCGCGTGGGGGCCGTGTCATAGTGGTGGGGCTGGCCATCTAGTGAAGACGCCTTGGAGAATCGCTCTGGGCCCCTGCGGCGCGTGCCTCCTGGTTTACCCGGGCCCCGCAGTCGGAATGGCAGCTCCAGGGGACCTCCCTGGAGGACCCTAGCCCGGGCGGGTCGCGGGTGCAGCGCGGCGCGCGCGCGCGGCAGGTGCAGGGGACCGAGCACGTCAGCCGCTTGGCCTCGCGCGCGGCGTGAGTTGTTATAGGTCCTGACAGATGGTGGCGGCTTCGACAGCCTGTCAGCCCGCCCGAGCCGCCTGCTCTTACTCGGAGCTCTGGGCTTGTCCGCTAACGCTTTTGACCTGGGAGACGGGGCGGGAGCAGGTGCGCTGGGGCTGGAAGCGAGATGGGCTCGGCTTAACGCAGACCCGGCTTGAGCTGAGCGTGCAGGGGAAAGCTCAAGGGGTCGGGTTCCAGGCCTGGCCGTGTGGCTCCAGTGACCTCTCTGAGCCAGTTTCTGGATTTGTGTAACAAAGTGGCAGGACATGGTATTTCCTAAAGATCTTTTAAGAGAATCAATACCCACTTTAATATGTATGTGAATTTTTTAAATGGCCGATGGTGTGTTCAGTGGCTTGGGGATATTTGCTACCACTTTCAGATGACAAATATTCAAGAATCTGCAACTCAAGGCTTCTACTCATTTGGACAACTGGGAGGCCATCGCCTGGACACCACTGCCCCCTTGTGGCAGCCGGCCTAAATGTGCCGGGTGGTGACGACTCCAACAGCTGAGGGTTCAAAGCTTTAGCAACCAGGGGTTTGTGAGGGTTTTGATAATGTCCCCAAAGCTCTTCTCAGCCCTGGGAAGAACCAGGCCTAAAACCGTGCTAGATGCTTTAGCTGCTAACCCGCTAATGCCTTCTATACCCTCAGCACGGTTATTTATTTATTTATTTTTTGACAGACAGAGTGGACAGTGGGAGAGAGAGACAGAGAGAAAGGTCTTCCTTTACTATTGGTTCACCCTCCAATGGCCGCTGCGGCCGGCACGCTGCGGCCAGCGCACTGCGCTGATCTGAAGCTGGGAGCCAGGTGCTTCTCCTGGTCTCCCATGCGGGTGCAGGGCCCAAGCACTTGTGCCATCCTCCACTGCACTCCCAGGCCACAGCAGAGAGCTGGCCTGGAAGAGGGGCAACTGGAGCACGGTTATTTAGAAGCAATCTGTAAGTGGATTTATAGCCAGATGACCTAGAGCCACTTCAGATTAACTCAGGTCAAGCTATGCCTCAGAGGCCGGGTATGCCTCCACTCCAGAGTGACTCTTTGCAAGGGGGGAAATGACGTGAAGCCGGGGTGGCACTGGCGGAAGTTAAGCATCCTATGTGCGAGAACAGACTTTCCTGTTGTCCGTTCATGGAGGAGATATTTCTACAGCACAGCATCTGCCCTTTTAGAGTGAGCAGTTCAGTGTGGTCAGGGCGCTCACAGGCTGTGTAACCCAGCTGTCCAGTCCCACAGCATTCTGGGCTTCCCCCAGGAGGACCCTGTGGCCCCAGCCTGCTATTCAGTTGGTGCCCATTCCCAGTTCTCCCCAGCCGCTGGCGATCTGCTGTCTCTGGATTTGCTGAAATGGAATCGCACAGTATTTGGCTCTGCTGTCTGGCCTCCTTACTTAGCATAAGGCCTGTGAGGTTTGCACTCGCTGTGGCATGTGGCAGCACCTCAGTCCTTTTCATGGCTGACTGGTATTTCACTACCCGAACACACCACGTTTGTTTATCCACTCACCCACGGACGGCCGTCGGCGCTGTCTCCACTCTTGGTTGTTGTGAATAACGCTGCCAGGAACGTTCTTGTCCGAGCATCTGTTCTAGTCTGTGAGCTCCATTCTTTGGAATGCATATCTAGGTTTGCTTCAGTTCTTTAGAGTGAAGCATCATGGGAGGAGAAGACAACGGGCTCCAGGTGCTAACAATTCCTGTGTATTCTCCAGGATCTACTGCAGGTTGTGGGCTGGCTGGTTTGGCTTTGCTGCTGGTTTGGCTTCACTGGGACCAAGCGCTCCCAGAAATACTCTGTCCTTACAGGGCATACTGGAAGCTCAGGAGGGCAAAGCAGTCCCTGCAGTGTTGGCCAAAGCAAGTCATGTGACCAAGCCTCATGGTGACAGAGGAGGATGTCAGTCCTTGTGGGGCCTATTGGGGGGTGGGTGGGTGCTGACTTACAGTCAGGGAGCAAGGAACAGTGGTCTTGCCACGGTTAGCTGGTGCTCTAACTGCTTCATCTGCACTTTCTGTGCCATATTTATATTTGTTTATTTGAAAGAGATAGAGAAAGGTCTCCTATCTGCTGGTCCACTCCCCAGATCCCTGGAAGAGCCAGGAGCCAGGAACTCCATCCAGGGCGCCAATGTGGGTGGCTGGGCTCACGTTCTTGCACCATCCCCTGCTGCCTCCCAGAGTGCGCAGTAGCAGGAAGTAGGGTCAGAAGCGAAGGTGAGACTCACTCAGGCACTCTGATACGGGATGCAGGGCTCTCAAGCGGCACCTTACCCACTGTATCAAATGCCCATGCCATCTCCGCCATATTTACATTCCATCAAAGCAGCCCGTGGTCTTGATGCAAACGTGTTTCCACTGTGCTTGTTCATAGAGGGCTCCCAAGCCTCAGGCCGGGAAGCAAAGCATCCTGCCCGCGGGAGACGCTCCTGGGAGAGCTGGGATCCCGCTCGGTGGAAACTTTTAGGCTCACTTAACCCCAGCCAATAAGTGGCATCAATTATTCACCTCCGGGAGCATGCTCAGAAATGGACCGTGGCCGCGGAAGGCACCAGCGGGGTGTGTGTTCTCTGCGGCGACCACACCTCTGCTCGCCTTCTCTATGGCTGGACCGCTCTAACAACGTTAAAACATTGCGGCTTCAGATCTCAGGGACGAGTGAAGCGAAGCTGTGCAGAGCCACGTGTCCTTCTCAGATGCGAGGGCTTGGCACGGGCGCCGCTTCCTGCCAAGCCAGAGGATAGTGGGTGCAGGTCCTGCCCACCAGGCGGCCTCCCCGGCGCGATCTTAGGCCCGTGCAAAGGACTTGGCCTCTGCTCCTAGGATCTCCACTGAGGAGCTGACTCGAGAAATGCCCCGCCCCTCTGAAAACCATTGTGAGAACTCCGCCTCTTTGGAAGACTCTGTTCAGAAAGCCGAGCCTTGGAGGGACGGAGACGCGATGTTTCCAACGCTATCATGAGGATGCACCCTCAGCCGCCCCCTTCAAACCCGACCTTGCTCTGTCCTGGAATCTCAGCTTGCTCCGTCTCCCCGCACCCTCCTTCAGCACAGGGAATGCACTCAGCTCGGCCGTGGTTTCCCGTCTCTGCCACGTCTGGAAACAGAAGACCAGGAGCTGAGGCCGCCCCAGGATTTCCCCTCTCCAGAAGCGCCGTCCTCGGTTGCCTAGTTTTCAAAACCACTGCTTCATTCTGCAGTAGGAAGCCAGCGGGGAAGGTGAGAGACAGCGCAGCTTGAATCCCAATGCCACGAAGGAGTAGGGGTGGGATCTGGCTGTGTGTCTGATTAGCCTTTTCTCTGCCTTGCTGGTCTGAGCTTTAGCAGAGATCGAAATGGCAGGCGGTGAGGCTGGGTAGGACAAAGGCGATTTCTCGCTCAGGGAGAGCCGCTCACCCACATCTGAAACCTGGGACCACCAGCCATGGACGTGTGGGCGCACCTGCTGCTGTGTCCAGCACAGCCGTCCTGGAGTCACTCACCGCGACCTCAGGTACTTGAACGGGCTGGAACTGCATCAAAAGACTTCAAGGTAAAGCACATCGCCCTGCTGCTTGCGACTTGCTGTGGCTGGAGGTGAAGAATCCCACACATCTGCAAGTCCCTGATTGGGAACAAAGGAGAGCAGACTGTCTAAAGGATTCTGTATTAGCTTGGATTCCTTATGAGCTCAGAGCTCCACATACTGCACCAGTGTCCAGTGCTGGTGATTCCAGTGGGCCATCTCTGTGAAAAACACAATTTTGCCTTTTTGTAATCCTATTTGAGCACGTTGAAGTTTAATTAGCTTTCCAACCAACTGAATGTCAGTATTCAAATATTTAAGTGCTACTTAAGTGTTACTGTGGCTCCAAAGAAGCTATTGATTCTGGAGTAGCAGACTGATTGAGTTGACTTTTTTTTTTGAAGATTTATTTATTTATTTGAAAGAGTTACACAGAGAGAGAAGGAGAGGCAGAGAGAGAGAGAGAGAGAGAGAGAGAGAGAGAGGTCTTCCATCCGCCGGTTCACTCCCCAATTAGCTGCAATGGCCAGAGCTGTGCCAACCTGAAACCATGAGCCAGGAGCTTCTTCCAGGTCTCCCACGCTGGTGCAGGGGCCCAAGGACTTGGGCCATTCTCCACTGCTTTCCCAGGCCACAGCAGAGAGCTGGATCAGAAGTGGAACAGCTGGGACTCGAACTGGCACCCATATGGGATGCTAGCATTGCAGGCTGTGGCTTTACCTTCCATGCCACAGTGCTGGTCACAAGTTGACTGTTTTTAAAAACCTGGTCATGGGGCTGACGCTGTGGCATAGTGGGTTAAAGCCCCAGCCTGCGGCGCCAGCATCCCATATGGGTGCTGGTTCAAGTCCTAGCTGCTCCTCCTCCAATCCAGCTCTCTGCTATGGCCTGGGAAAGCAGTAGAAGATGGCCCAAGTCCTTGGGCCCCTGCACCCATGTGGGAAACCTGGAAGAAGCTCCTGGCTCCTGGCTTTGGATCAGCTCAGCTCTGACCATTGCAGTCATTTGGGGAGTGAACCAGCAGATGGAAGACCTCTCTCTCTTCCTTACCTTCTCTCTCTGTGTAACTCTTTCAAATAAATAAAATAATTCTTATAAGAAAAAAACCTGGTTACATTTTAGTTGTGACACAGAATTTATAGTAACACAAATTTGGTTTTACACAGACATTTCCACTCAAGTGGATAAACTCCATAAAGGTCATATCCCCTCACCCCAAATACCCCAAAAACCCATTGTTTCATATAACTGTGACTGTTCCTGTTGTGAGGATAGATGTGATCCTTGCTGCTCCCTGTTTCATTGCTCTAAAACCCTCTGCCTTCCACCCCTTTATCCCTCTCTCCCCACCAGCCCCTGGCAACCACTGATTTTTATGCTGCACCAGTAGTTTTGCCTTTCCCAGAATGTCACATAGTTAAATACAGCATGGAGCCTTTTACGTAGTAACATACACTTTCACTAAGTAACATACACTAAGTTTTCTCCATGTCTTTTAATGGCCCAATAGCTCATTCCTCTTTAGTGCTGTGTAATATTCCATGGTCTGGATGTAGCATACCAAAGGACTTTTTTAAAGATTTTATTTATTTATTTGAAAGGCAGAGTTACAAAGAGAAAGGACACACACACACACACACGTATCTTCCATTAGCTGGTTCATTCCCTAAAGGGCCACATTGGCCAGGACTGGGCCAGACCGAAGCCAGGAGCCAGGAGCTTCCTCCAGGTCTCCTACAAGGATAGCAGGGGCCCTAGTGCTGGGGCCATCTTCTGCTGCTTTCCTAGGTGCCTTATCAGGGAGCTGGATCAGAAGTGGAACTGCCAGAACTCGACCTGGTGCTCATATGAGAGCTGGTGTTGCAGGTGGCAGCTTTAGCTGCCAGGCCACAGTGCAGGCTCAGGAGAGCACCTTGACTGCTTGCAGGCCCTGGTAGTTATGAATCCGCTGGGAAGACCCAGACTGAGTTTCAGCCTCCCAGCTTTGCCTTGGCCCGCCCTGGGCTGTTACAGGCATTTGGGACATGCACCAGTGGGCAGAAGATCTTTTTGTGTCTGTCTGTCTGTCTCTTTATCTTTCTCTCTCTGTCTTTCAATAAACAAAAATTAAATAGAAATTAATAAATACATTTTTAACTAAAGAAAGATAGGACTGTGGGATGTGAGAACTCCAGGGTCTTGTGCTTGAGGGCCCCAGCTCGGTGACCTGCAGCCCCCAGGACCCCAGGCCTTTGGCTGAGAGCTCCCTGCTGGCTCCCCAGCCCCCACTCTCAGGCCTATGGACTCAGACTGAATCACGCCACCAGCTGGCTTGGGTCTCCAGCTTGCACACCGCATGCTGTGGGACCTCTTGTTCCCGTAACCGGTCCCCTCCTCTGCATCTCTGTAGAGCCTGTTGGTTCTCTTTCTCTGGGGGACCCTGATATCTGCTCCATTCTAAACACCTTTTGCTAACAAGGTTCTCAGCCACCTTGTACCAAGGGCTGTTCACACACCATCTGCTATGGGATAAGACATGCTTTGACCCATGTTCCCCAAGGGCCCATGTGTTGCAATTTTTTAAAAAGATTTATTTATTTGAAAGACAGATGTACAGAGAGGCAGAGGCAGAGAGAGAAAGAGAGAGGTCCTCCATCCGATGGTGCACTCCTCAGATGGCTGCAATGGCCGGAGCCAGGAGCCAGGAGCTTCCTCCAGGTCTCCCACGCAGGTGAAGGAGCCCAAGGTCTTGGGCCATCTTCCACTACTTTCCCAAGTCATAGCAGAGAGTTGGATTGGAAGTGGAGCAGCCAAGACTCAAACTGGCGCCCATATGGGATGCCAGCACTGCAGGTTGTGGCTTTACCTGCTACACCACAGCGCTGGCCCTGATGTGTTGCAATTCAATCTCCATTATGAGGCATTGAGAGGGTAAAGCTGAATCTGACCATGGTGTTTGGATACAGGGCCTTAGGGAGGTGACTGGGATGAGCTAAGATTCTTGGGAGGAGCCCCCATGACTGACTGCAACTCTGGAAGAGAAGAGACCAGAGAGACCCCTGCAGGTGCACCCCTTGTGTCTCAGCATGCGACGCCAGCAGGCCCTTGTCCACAACTGTGAGCCGAAATAAACCCTTTCCTTCGGAAGGGCCCAGGCGCTCGAGTTTCCTTGTGCAGTGACAAGTGGCCCAGTACGTCCTCTCCCGAGGCCGTGGCTGTGGACTGAGCTGTCAGAGCCGAGCCGGCTTTCTCAGACCACTCCTGGTGCAAGCTGGGTCCTCTGGGATGCAGCTCCTGGGTCAGGGTCGAGAGTATGAGAGTTTGCTGGGAAGTGGTATCTGTGGGAGGAGAAGGGAGCACGTGGGGTGGGAGGGGGAGCCCCCCCCCCCATCACAGGGAGACCAACAGTCTCTACCGAGGGGCTGGGAGCGCTGGGCGCACGCTGCAGGTGGGATGAATCCACCATGGGCAGGAGCGGGCGGGCTCTCGTCCCCTGGCCTTGCTCAGCCCCAGGACAGGGATGTCCCTGAGCAGAGCACTCAGAAGCAGGGCCCAACCCTGAAAGAACAGCCGGAGGCTGCTAAGAGCCAGGCTGCTGCTCTGCGGATCTGTTGAAGCACCGCTCTGCCCGCCATCCGGGCACCTTTCTCCCCTGGCAGAGACGAGGCGCAGGTCCAGCCACATGAGCCCATTCCAAGCCCCTGCTTGCATCGCGTCTGCTAACCCCAGGTGGGCTGCAGCCAGTCAGGTGGCCCAGCCCCCCGGGAAGGGTCACAGAAACACATCCAAGCCCACCATGGGGCTTAGCAAGGGCGGAAGAGTTCCAGGCGTGGGAAGAATCGGGACCACACATCAGGTCCACTTGGGATAAAGGCCTTTGGAAAGTGCTGGGCACTGGCCTCACGGGGTTACTACTGTGACCACGTGGCCAGGGGCCCAGCTGTGCTAGGCCTAGGAGTGCCACAGACACCCATGAGGAGGGGCAAGCTCTTGATGACATCCCTGTAGATCGGCTTTGCTACCTGGAAGTCACAGCTGCAGTTTGGGCATGGAAAAAGCCCAGTGGACACAAACTCACGCTGTGTCGTCCGCCCAAGACCCCTGCCACGCAGACTGGGGCTGGCCGCGAGGATCGACAGCAGCGTGGGGCGCCAGCAGGGGCGCCAGCCCAGCTTATCAGATGAACCGAACGCCCTGAGTTCCGGCTTCTTCCCGAGGGGAAGCCCGCGCCCTCCACTTAGTGCTGGCGCCTGGCCATTCCCCCGGCACTCATCCTAGCGGAGCCCGGAAGCTCCGCCTCTCATAGCGGCTCCTCGGCTGGGCCCTGGCCCTGCCCCGAGCGCTCCAGGGAGGATGGAAGCTTCAGGGCCGCCCCAGGCCAGGAGGTGCGGCCTGGAGACCCTGGGGAAGCTTTTCCCCAGCTTCTGCTTCCTCGGCTGCCTGGTCACCTATGCGCTGCTGGGAGCTGTGCTCTTCTCGGCCATCGAGGGCCACCCGGTGCTGGGGGCGCCGGACAATCGGGAGTTTGAGGAGTTCCTGGAGACGCTCTATGGCATCTTGGACTGCAACAGAACAGGTAGGAGCGTCACCTGCCCCGGGCAGGCCTTTTCCCCAGGTTGAGAACAGAGGCCGCCCTGCTACAGGCTGAGGCTGGGAGCTGCCTGCTGGCGTCCTCCCCTTTCCTGGGTGGGTGGCTTTAGGCCAGTTCTCTCTGCACTTCAGTTTTCTCCTCTGGGAAATGAGGAGAATGAGGACCCCTCTGGGGTGCAGTGAAGAATGCAGGAAACGCACTGAGCCCCCAGCTTCATGATGCCTCCACCAGAGGGGAAACTGAGGCTCAGAAACCTCTTCCCCAAAGGAAGCTTGCGAAGATGCATTTCACAGAGCAAGCTAAAACACGAGGGGCACTGAAACAGAAGGCAAAGACAAACCAGGCTGTAGGAGTCAGGGGAAGAACAGGGCAGGGAGTCCCCAACCTGCCCGGTCCAGTGGGGCCCCAGCTGCCTGCCCAGGGCTCCTCCCAGAAGCTACCCCTTGCTTTGCTCCCAGGGACTAAAAGGTCAAGGCAGGCAGTCTTCTGCAGTAAAGGGGCTACTCCCTGCACCCTGCCAGACAGACGCAGGTCTGCTCAGTAGTCCTGGGAAATACCTCAGTCGCTGCCCAGTTGCTAGAGGCCATCACATCTGGGTCGCCAGCAAGTTCCAGGCTCTCCCAAGCAGCCCACACAGGACAGTCATCCAAGCAGCTTGTATAGAATACACGGGTTCCTCCCCACCTCTCCTTACTCAGCCTTTCAGGGCTGAGCTGGGCATCTGATGTTTTCTGGCTCATTCCAGTGCACAGCGAGGTGAGGAAGCCCAGGGCTGGTTCAGGCCTGTTGTGCACCGGGTTCACCAGAGGGGGTTAGAGGGGACCCTTGGGGGCCCCTTTTCACATATCATCTCATTTAACCCTCCAAAGGCCCCTTAGGAGCCGGGTATGCCTTGTCTTCCTTTTACAGGAAACAGAGGCAGGGGGAGGTTAGGGAACTTGCCCCCAAGTCCACACTAGCAAAATGGAGCCGGGGATTCAACCCCAGGCATTTGGGCTCCAGAGTCTGGACTTTCAGCACCATGTCCTGCTGCCCCCCGCCCCCACGTCCCCCGGGAAGGAAGCGGATGCTCAGAAACAGACCTCAGAGGCCGGGGAGGATCAGAGCCGGGTCTACACAGCAGGCGTCCGACTTCCAGGCTGGTGCCATTCAAACGAATAGAGACTTGCACTCGGAGCTGGCTTGGTGCCATCCTCCCCCACTGTGCCCCAGTCTGATGGGTGGCTTCTGGGGACAGGCTCACCAGCTGCTGAGGCCAATAGAAGCACTTAGGAATCTGTCTGAGAAGCCAGGGTCCCCAGGCACTCTGTCGGCCCTGGGACCAGTGTTTTGGGAGCCAAGGCTTAGGAGTTGTGGAGGAGAAATCACACACAGCCAGCCCAGTGTGATGAGCGTCGCCAGCCCTGTAAAGAGCTCCCACAGTGGCACCATTGGACCCCACGTGTCAGTTGCATTTCTTGAAAGAGTTTTTGCTTTTGATTTGCAAGAGTGCCACGGGACAGCACGGTAGTAGTCATCCCCCTTGGAAAGGTGAGAGAAGCGGAGGTTCAGAGAGCTAAGACGTCTCCCCGAGTCTGGCATAGCTCAGGCATGGCGCCCACAGACCTCTGCTAGGCTCTCTGCCTGTGGGGCCACGTGGCTGCCTCACACCACACGGATCAGATGTAGGATCTAAGCTACAAGATCATTTTAAAGGCAGGCTCCGAGGACCAAGCTGCGGTGTCGATGGGGCCACGGGGTGGGGGCCGCTTGTCCTGGGGGAGGACCCTGCCCGCTGGAAGGCGAGCCCCTCCCTCACTGTGCTCTCTCCTCCTCCAGCGGTGGAAGGCAGGAAGGAGGCCGTGCGGGTGCACCTGCAGCAGCTGAAACCACAGTGGTTTCACGGGCCGGCCGACTGGACGTTCCCCAGCGCGCTGTTTTTTTGCTGCACTGTGTTCAGCACCGTGGGTGAGTGCGAGGGCAAGGGCAAGGGCAAGGGCAGGCCTGCAGGAAGAGAGGCCTGGGGAAGGGTGGGGAGCGGGGAGGCTGGGCCCTCGGGTAGCGATGCTGGGACACTCATGTAATAGGAGGTGAGGCGGTGGCGGCGTGCCTACCCTGGCCCAGCCTCCTATGCCTGGGCAGGCACCATGAGCAGGGCTGCCATGGGCCCTGAGGTTCCTCTGGGAGAATAACACGAGCGTCCTTCCTCCTCTCGGGTGGGTGCTGCCCCTGGCTCAGCCCAGTTGGTTTGGGGACGGGGGGAGGGCTTCCCGGAAGTGGCATTGGAGTTAGTGTCTGAGGATCTCAGGGATTCACCCTGCAAAGATGGGTGAGAGAGTCTCCAGGTGGGGAAAGCCTCCAGGCCAACCCCCCCCCCCCCGGGGTGCACAGGCCCCTTGGAGGCAAAGCTGAGTGGGTGGGCAGAGTCAGGCCTCCTGGGCTGGGAGGATGGGGCTGGTCTTGCACTGGGCCAACAAGCTGTGCTCCAGGTTGGGCTGCCCACCCTCGGCTTCCCTTCAGGGGGTGCAGCAGGTGGGCCAGGATGCAGGGTCTGAGCCAGGCCAGGTAGGAACTGACTCTGCGGGGCAAGGGTCACAGAGAGCGGGGGAGGTGGAGCTGCCCCCAGCCTCTGCGCAGGAGCTCTTGGGTGTGACCATGCCCCAGCCACCACCCCTCTGGGCCAGCCAGAAAGATTGGGACCTCCGTCTCCATCCCAGACAGCCACAGAGCTGGGGCTGCAGCTGGTCCTGTGGCCTGTCATGCTCGGGGTGGTGGTGAGCCTGGGGCCCCCACCCCTGCTTTTTTTTTTTTTCTTAAAGATTTGTTTTATTTGTTTGAAAGACAGAGTTACAGAGAGAGGTAGAGACAGAGAGAGAGAGGTCTTTCATCTGACAGTCACTTCTCAATTGGCCACAATGGCTGGAGCTGGGCCAATCTGAAGCCAGGAGCCAGGAGCTTCTTCCTGGTCTCCCATGTGGGTGCAGGGGCCCAAGGACTTGGGTCATCTTCTACTGCTTTCCCAGGCCATAGCAGAGAGCTGGATCAGAAGAGGAGCAGCCAGGACTAGAACTGGCACTCATGGGATGCTGGCGCTTCAGGCCAGGGCTTTAACTTGCTGAGCCATAGCGCTGGCCCTGGGACCCCCACCCTTAACCATGTTAGGTGTGCCTCTTGGGGGACACTGAGGGTCAGAGGCTGACTTCCTGTAAAAGCAGCAGCCAGGAAGCCCGCTACCCCCTGCTGCAACCAGCAGAACACCCAAGCCAGCTGGCTTGCAAGTTCAGGGAAACGTGCCACCTAGGATAAAGAGGGGTCTAGGGGGAGGACAGCTGTGGGGCCGCAGCTCGGCTGTGGCACTGAGCACGGGGCTTCTCTATCCTCCTGCTCAGACAGGGTCACGAGAGGCCACCGAGGCCCACGCCCTACCTGACCGTAATGGCTTCCGGCACAGAAAGGACGCCTGTTCCTTCCATGGGTGACAATCAGCCAGGCACTCTTCCCAGAAGCCCCCACTGGGCCTCCCAGCCACACCCAAGCTGGGAGCCTGAAAGAGGGCTGGACCACACCGGAGCTCCACGAGAGAGCCCCCGCCCCCCTGCCCTCGGGGTTCCTCTTCTTCAAGGGGATGTAGATGTTGGCAGGGCCAGGCGACAGGCAGGAAGAGAGCTCATCACCCAGCAGGTGCCCCACATGGGCAAGGTGCGTGAGGGACTTTGTCGTATTTAATTCTCACAACTCTCTGAGCTCAGGGTGATGGGGCTCAGGTGACGGGGCTGAGATGGGAGTTGGACAGAGCCAGCAAGGCAGGGGCAGGGCTGCGGTCCAGCCCCACTGCTGGGCCTCCGGGGGCAGCTGGCCCAGCTTCTCAGACACCTCTCCACTGGATAATTCTAGGGTGTGGGTGGGCTGGCCTACCCATTGCCATTTTTAAAAAGGATTTATTTATTTTATTTGAAAGGCAGAGTGACAGAGAGGCAAAGTCCAGGAGAGAGAGAAACAGAGAGGGAGAGGGAGAGATAGAGAGATAGAGAGAGAGAATCTTCCACTTGCTGGTTCACTCCACGATGGCCAGAGCTGGGCTGATCTGAAGCCAGAAGCCAGGAACTCCATTGAGGTCTCCCACATGGGTGCAGGGACCCAAGCACTTGGGCCATTTTCTACTGCTTTCCCAGGCATATCAGCAGGGAGCTGGATCGGAAGTGTAGCAGCCAGGACTCAAACTGGTGCCCATGTGGGATGCTGGCACTGCAGGCCAGGGCTTTAACCCATTGTGCCATGATTTCTTAAAAAATTATGTTGAGGGCCAGTGCCATGGCTCACTAGGCTAATCCTCTGCCTGCGGTGCTGGTACTCCGGGTTCTAGTCCTGGTTGGGGCGCTGGTTCTGCCCCAGTTGCTCCTCTTCCAGGCCAGCTCTCTGCTGTGGCCCGGGAGGGCAGTGGAGGATGGCCCAAGTCCTTGGACCCTGCACCCGAATGGGAGACCAGGAGGAAGCACCTGGCTCCTGGCTTCGGATTGACGCAGTGTGCCGGCTGTAGTGGTCATTTGGGGGGTGAACCGATGGAAGGAAGACCTTTCTCTCTGTCTCTCTCTCTCTCACTGTCTAACTCTGCCTATCAAAAAAAAAAAAATTATGTTGAGAGGCACAGAAACAAAGAGACAAGAGACAGAAAAAGAGAGAGGGTCCCCATCTGCAGGTTCACTCTCGAATTCCTGCAATTGCCAGGGCTGGGCTGGGCTGAAGCTGGGAGCAGGGAACTCAACCCAGGTCTCCCGTGGGGAAGGTGGGGACCCCAGTACTTGAGCCATCACTGCTGCCTCCCAGGGGGCTGCATTTGCAGAAAGCTGGCGTCAGAAACTGGAGGGGGTACAAACTCAGGCCCCCTGATGTGAGATGAGGGTGTCCTGGGGGCCAGGCCAAATGTCCACCCCCACCCCCACATACAATGTTGAGTGGCAGGCTGGTCTCTACACACAGAATCAGATTACCTCTTACCACCCCCACCAGAAGTGTCTCCAGACTTGGCCAAAGGTCCGTTCCCCTGAGACGCTGATCCATTGCAATGGATCCGGACCTGTAGCTTTGACATCACTGTGGAACTTGTCAGAAATGCAAGTTCATTCTCAAGCCCCATCCTAGACCTCCCTACCCCACCGAGCCAGAAACCATGGAGGCGGGGCCGCAGGGTTCTGATGCGTGCTGATGTGTGCGAAGCACCAGGCCAAGGCACAGGTTCTCAGCGGTGGCTGCACATTGGACTCACCCAGATGTCTTTTCCAGGCACCTATGTCCGGACCCTGGCCCAGGCCACGAGAGCCAGAGTCTCCAAGGCCAGGCCAGGCCTGGGCGGCAGCGGGCTGCAGACGCCTCCAGGTGGTTTTACTGGAACTCCAGCCTGTTAGACGCTGGTCTAATGGAAACGCATTAGCTGCCCTCAGGACGGCCAGGCTGCACTCCCCATTGTCCAGGGCAATTAAGACCTCAGGCCACGCGGTAATTAAAGCTGGAAGGGGATATGGGGGATGCTCCGATGGGTGCCTCCTGCCCTCATCTCCCAGTCACCTGAAATGCACCTGGCCTTGGTGCTAAGAAAGGGATGCCCAATAGGTATGAGCCCCCTCAACCGCCCCCCCTTATACCCCGCCCCAGTCAATCCCAACCGGGTCAGCCTCTTTCAAGGAGAAAGGAGAGTGTGCGCACTATTAAGTCCTCACGGGCTAGGGGCAGTGCGCAGTGAGCAGATCGGGTCGGGACACGCAGATGCGTTCCGGGAGATGATAGGACTTTGCACTGTGTGCATCTTGGCATTTGGGAACTGGGGTGGGTGTGTTCTTCCTGACACAGGGGCTGTGTGCTCTGAGACTTGCTTCCACGGTGCATTTCCTGGCCTGAGCCAGGCGCAGCTTTCGGCTGCAAACAGCTCATCCACCCTTCCAATGAGAGTGTGGGGTTGCGCATGCGTGTGGGGAAGGTCTTGGGAGGGGGAAGTAGGGGATGCAAGTCCTTGCTGGCTCTGGGCTGTGTGGCCCTCAACACATCACCAGACTTCTCTGTTCCTTATCCATTAAAAGAGGAAAACAGCTGAGGTTGCCAGCTTAGTATTGCTGTGCAGATTTTGACTCTAAAAGTACTGTACAAATTCTGCAAAAAAAAAAAAAGCATTATATTCTTTAAAAAGATTTTATTTATTTATAAAGCAGAATAACAGAGAGATCTTCCACCTGCTGGTTCACTCCCCAGATGCCCACGATAGCAGAGCTGGGCTAGGTCAAAGCCAGGAGCCAGGAGCCAGGAGCTGTGTCTGGGTCTCAGGCCGTCACCTGCCACCTAGCTGGGACAGAAGAGGAGGCAGGACTCCATCCTGGGCACTGATAGGGGACGCGGGCACCCTGGGTGGCAACCGAACCCACTGCACAACACCTGCCCCACTCTCAAGAGAAATCTGACGGGGCCCCTGGCCTGGAGGCTGCGGGGGTTACTAGTTCCTATTGGCTGGGTGGGAGGGGGCCTCTCCTGACTTTCCCTGTGGGGACACAGAAACAGGGGAGCTTGCTCGTGTTCTCAGAAGTGGGTGGGACACGCTGCGGGTGGGTGCTGCTGCCAGCCGCTGATGTCTCAGAGGGCTGGCGGCCCTCAGAGCCCATGCCAGCCTGGCCACAGGGGTCCCTGCTGAACCCCTCGGGGCCCTTGCGCCCCCAGGAGCAGTTCCAGCACCCTCTGGAGGGCACTGACATCTGCCGGTTCCTCCTCGAATCCTTCAACCCCGCCCACCAGTGACTGGCACACAGTAGGAGCTCAATAAATACACTCATTCAGTCAACATCTCGTTACCCATGTGCCAGGCACCGTGCGAGGCACTGAGGGGTCCAGGAACAAAACAGACAAAAGTGTCCGTGATGGTGAAACGGGCAGTAACCAAGTGCACACAGTAGGTCGGATGGTTATGGGAGTTAGAGGCAGCAGCTTGGAGAGGATGAGTCTAGAGTGTGAAATGGGGAGGGAGTGGCCTGGAAATATCCCCCTGAAAAGATGGCGTCCAAACCAAAGACTGAAGGAGGTGGAGCAGTCAGCCGTGTGGCTCTGTGGACTCTGTGGAGTAGGAACCTTCTAGGCGGAGTGAAGACAGTGCAAAGGTCCTGGGGCAGGTCCCGCCTGGCTTGTTGGAGGGGCAGGAAGCAGGACGGTGTGGCTGGGGAGGGTGGGACAGGAAGCTGGGGTACAGGGTCTCACAGGCATTGTGAAGACTGGATTTTATCCGGCATGAGATGGGAACCTGCAGAGGGTTCTGGTCAGCTTTGATTAAAGGGGATTATTCATCTGAAACAAGAGAACGAATTAATGAGTGAACCAAGAACACGGCACTGGTGTGGTCACAGAGCCGGGCCGCTCAGCTGTGCTTCCCTCCCAGGTCCCTAGGAGCCTGGAGTTGGTTTTAGATGTGGTGGATGCAAGATGGGCAGTTCCCGCCCCGCTGTTTTCCCACGGCAGCCCGGGCTGTGCCTGGCCCCCCACCTGCAGGAAAGGCACAGGAAGACATCACCGACGACACCTCCTGTCTGTGGTCCAGAAAGCTGAGCACTCCTCCTAACAGCGGGACTCTCCACCCACCACCCTGGACCCGGGGACCGGCATTCCTTCCCCTCTTGTGCACAGGGGCACCAAGTGATAAAGCCCCTTGCCCCAGGTCACACAAGGTCACAGTGTGTGAGTCACCGAGGGAGGGCTTTGCGTGATTCAGGTCTGATCCCAGGGCACCTGTTCCCAGCCACCCAGCTGCACCGCCTGTTCTCTATGATGGCTGCGGATTCTGTGAGCAATCAAAGAATGAACCCAGTGATCCAGATTCGGGGCTGCCTGCTCTCGCCTCCATCCCTAACTCCGTCCTGGCCTCCCCAAGGTCCCCTGTCTCCCACCCCATCCCGCTGAGACCCCTTGTGATGTCATGGAGGCGTCTGCAGGGTCCTGCTCCTTGGGAGGCTCCTGGGGGCAGGGGCTCCTTCCTGGGCCCCTCCAGCTGCGGTAGCCCCTGTTTCTTGCCTGGTGACCGCATCGGGCTGGTCTCTGTGAGGGAGATCTCCCTCCGCCTTTCCTGCAGGGCGCGGATGACGGTGCGTGGGGCCCACATTGGTGGTGCAGGAAAACCGCCTCCTCTCAGAGGCCCTTCCAGATTGCGGTCGCTAAGACTCGGGCACCTTTTAGGGGGCAGCGCCATTTTGCAGCCTGCCATGCTGATGAAGGCAACTCCCCCACCCATCTGGCACCTGAGCCCCTGGACCCTGCCCACCTCCCTGGACACTGACCCCACCCACCGGCGTTTGCTTGGTGCCCTCAGCCAAGCTGACAGCCACACCCTGGGTGACCTTGGTGACGAATTAGAAGGTAACATCGCTTTTAGGCAGACACAGTCCTGCGTCCTGAGCCCTGAGCTCCTGGCTTGGTAAGTACACCTCAGACTAGATTTCAGCTGCACACACTGCCCTCCCACCATGGGAATGTCCCCTCCTTAAACCTGTCACAGGGCCTTTGCGCCTGCGGCTGCTTCTCTCCTTACCTCCCAACCTCAGCTGCTGGTGAGTCACCGCACCAGCAAGTGTTCCCGGAGCCTAAATCCAGGAGGCGTGCCTTTGTTCTAATCACTCATAGAACAGTCTGCTCTTACCGTGGCTGATCACGTGCTCACTAGTGTGGTTATTTGGTCACTTTGCCTCTCTCAGCAAGCTTGGATCCCATCTCTACTTTGCTCAGCCTGGTGACGCCAGTGCATGCAGTAAGTGCTTAATACATACTCATCAAACAAATGAATGCACATGTGGCCTGAGTGGCCGTGGAGCAACCTGGGACAGAGCCCATCCCATGGCTCCCCGCCTCCCTGGTGGGGTGGGCACCCCAATGCCGCACGGCCCTGGAGGGCAGCACTTCAGGCTAGAGCTTGCTGTGGGCAGCTTCGGTCCTGGAGGGGCAAGGGCTCAGCCAGCCCGGGCATGGGCTGCACATTAATTTGCATAACCGGGCTGAGTTTTTCTGCATTACTTGTCCTCATGACCCTGGCATTTCAACACCGGCACTGAGCACAGAGCTGTCTCTTCTGCCTGTTGAAGTCTCGGAAGCTTGGCCAGCCCGGAAGTCTCTCTACTCCTGCTCCTTTGGGAATGTGAGGGTGGAGCTGGGGTGGGGCGGAAGGAGGGGCCCAGCGGCCCCTCCCTTTTCTTGGAGGACCAGGTCTGACTGGCTCATGGGCCCCCGCCCTGGGCTGCACTGCGCTGCACTCCCAGCCCCGCCCCTTGTCACACGGATGCTGTGGCTCTGCGCTTCAGTCTCCCCACCAGGGAAGGCTGCTTGGTTCTCAGGGAGCAGCCACTGCCAGCCCTCAGCGCCAACACGCACCCACGGCACGGCAGGTGCTCCCCCAGCCGGTCTGTATGTGAGTACGGACGGGCACCCCTGCTTTATAGCTAAGAAGCCTAGAAGTAGGACAGGCATTTGGCATGGCAATTAAGATGCCACCTGGGACACCTGTGTCCCAGGTGGGGGGTGGGGGTCAGAGTCCTGGCTTCTCACCCTGAAGAGGAGCCGCCCCTCCCACTGCAGGCACGTGGACACTTCCCGACCACTGCTTCCAGCCCCGCGGGTAAACAGCACGCCAAGGAGGGGCCACGACGGAGGTCTCTTTAGAGATTTTTTTTTGGGTGGGGGGAGCAGACCACTTCCCAGCCTCGGTCTTGTTTCTCAGGTTACAGCCGCATCTTCCCGGTCACCAGGCTGGGCAAGTACCTGTGCATGCTGTACGCCCTCTTCGGCATCCCGCTGATGTTCCTGGTCCTCACCGACATCGGCGACATCCTGGCAGCCGTGCTATCCGCATCTTACGGTCGGCTCCGGAAACTGCCTTTCCTCACCCCCCACCCCTCCAAGTGGTGCTCGCGACCACCACCGCCGGGGAGACAGCCAGAGGCCACTCGGGGAGGGGACGCCACCGCCGGCCCGCAGATCGTCATCAGCGCCGAGGAGCCCCCGGACCCCAAGCCTGGCAGGTGTCCCGCAGCCGCAAGCTGCAACACGGAGCTGTTCGAGAGACTTCTCACCAGGGAGAAACAGAACAGCCTACAGCTGCCGCCGCGGGCTGTGGAGAGGAGCAGCTCGTGTCCCGAGCTGGCCATGGGGCGCTTCTCCTACTCCATCATCAGCAACCTGGACGAGGTGGGGCGGCAGGTGGAGACCTTGGACGTGCCCCTGCCCGTCGTCGGCCTGGTCGTGTTCGCCTACATTTCCTGTGCGGCGGCCATCCTCCCCTTCTGGGAGACGAAGCTGGACTTCGAGAACGCCTTCTACTTCTGCTTTGTCACCCTGACCACCATCGGGTTTGCGGACACAGATCTGGAACACCCTCACTTCTTCCTCTTCTTCTCGCTCTACATCCTCGTGGGCATGGAGATCCTGTGCATCGCCTTCAAGCTGGTGCAGACCAGGCTGGTGCACGCCTACAAGAGCCTCCTGCTCTTCTTCGCCAAGGGCAAGTTCAACGACCTCGTGCGAGAGTGAAGGCTCCCGGGATGAGCTGGGTTCTGGGCCCTGTCTTCCGGGGCAGCGTGGTCAGAACTGGTGGCGCTAAGTAGCCTGTCACCTGAGACTTCGGGGTGTGGAGACACATCCATGGGGTGGGGGGGGCTTCGCTCAGTCTTGAGGTCCCGTAGAATGCACTGACCTGCTTTCCTGGTAGGATATAAGGGGAAAAACAAACCCTCTCACCACCCTCTGAAGTCCAGTTAATTCCCGTCTGCATTTTTTAAAAAAGGCACATGCCCCGTATCCAGACAAAACAGTCTCTGGGTGCCACTGGTTTCCTTGTGACATGAGAAAAAAGTCACCCTCACTCCTGGGATTCGTCCTTCCAGCTACGGTCGATGTCTCCCCGAGTCACTCCCTGTTCCCTTCCGTGAGCAAACGGCTGCACGAATGCATGCATGAGCAGCCCGGCCCCGGCCTGGGGGAGCGCACGGATGCCACCCGAGATCACAGTGGCCTGGGTACCTCCTGCTCGCCCCTCTTTCCTTACATGGCCTGGGGATGGCGCCTGCAGAGTGAGCTGCGTTGGGCACAAGTTGACACGTAGGTGGATGGTTAGTTCCTGAAAGGGTTGGCGTGCACTGGGTGGACGCACACCTGAGCTGTTCCTGGATGGGGTGGCACTGGGTGGGCAGCTCGGGGTCGCTGTCCCCGCACGCCCTGGCACCCCAGCGCCATCTGCCTGAAGACTTTCTGCTTTATAACATGGGCACAACCAGGGCCACACAGAAGCGCCCAGGTGTTGGCATTTTGGGAAGCAGCCCTCAAGCAATGACTGACGAGAGCCCGCCTTCCCTCCCTGCCCCTGGGCTGCCTGGGGCACTTCCCCCGCCGGCTCCACTCTGCGTCAGCCTCCCTCAGGTCCTGTGCCATTTCTCGGCTCCCTGCTGGGGCTTCCCAAGACCACCCCACAGAGAGCCCACTCACGCCCACATCCTCGTCTCAGGGTCAGTTGTGGGGACTCCAGCCTGGGCGCACACACACACACACCCGCACCTGTCTTACTAGTTCCCTGGTGGGTTTTTAGAAATGTCCAGGACGAGGTCTGAGTTCATGGGGAGAATCCTGCAAAATCCACCCGTGTCCTGTGATTCCCGGGGGACTACGGGTGTTGCGTGAGCATGGGAGGCCCGGGGTGGGAAGAAGGCCAGCACCTGGCTTTTGAGGTTTCTCTGTTCTGGCCTAGGTCCTGGCCAAGGCCCAGGGAGACCTCGGAGGGGTCTTGGATTTCCCTTTCTGGATCTTCCCGGCCTTCCCCACAACTGTTGGACCTTCTGCCCCTCACCCCTTGAAGACAACGGAGAGCCCCGTAGCTGCATCACAGGCGGCAGTCCCCAAACTCACATTTGCCCCAAATCTGTGGTTCATGCATCGCTCGGTCTAAAAATCAGTGTCCTGCCCCCATGAGCCTGGTCCTGGGCCTGCGGCGGGCTCAGGCTCCTCGTCCTGTGTCCCCTGGTGCTGTGGCATTGGAGCCCACCTGGACCCCACCTTCCACCAAGACCGGTGCACTTGGGTGCAGGGGTGAGGACGGCCCTGCTGTGGGTGCCCGCTGCTCGGGTGACCCAGTGCCTGGGAGTGCCCCTGCCGGCCACTGGCGATGTGAGGCTGCCCACCCAGGCCCATGGCGCTGTGGGAGGAACAGTCAGCTGCATGGCTGAGGTCTTGGAGCTGGAGTGGGGATTCCTGGTGCATACGTTCCACACGCACAGACCCCATGCCGCTTCCTCTCGTAAGGGCCCCTGTGACCCCATCTAAACCTAGTCACCCAAGGCCCCAGCCCCACATCCCAGCACAGGAATTTGGAGGGGCCATTCAGTCCCCACAGCACCCCGGGACTCAGTCGTCATTGGTCTAGGGGGTCCCCTGGACACTGGGATTTTATTATTTGTTTGAAAGGAGAGTTACACAGAGAGAGACAGACATGCTCCATCCACTGGTTTACTTCCCAGATGGCTGCAACAGCCTGGCCCAGCCGAAGCCAGGAGCCTTTCTGGGTCTCCCACAGGGGTGCAGGGGCCCAAGGACCTGGGCCATCCCCCGCTGCCTTCCCAGGCCACAGCAGAGAGCTGGACTGGGAGTGGAGCAGCCGGATCTTGAACCAGCGCCCACATGGGACAGCTCAACCCGTTGAGCCACAGCACTGGCCCCTGGTGCTGGGGTTTTTAAAAGGTCCTAGGGGACCGGTGTGGCGCTCTGAGTTGAGAAACAGGGCACGGGCTGCTCGCTGGGCCTGCAGCGCCCTTCTTCCTTGTGGGGTCGATGAGGCCGTGCCTCCCTGGCGAAGCCCCTGCGTCACCCCTCTGGGTGGTGTCCCTGACTCCCGGAAGTGGCTGCCCTTGTCTCTTCCAGCGGCGTCCCCTGCCTCCCTCCGCTTGTAACCGGATCGTAAGCCAACTCTGAGCTGCACAGATACAGTGAGCGTGTGTTTTCCCAGCATTGCTGTCTCTCCTGCATCTCTGCCGGCCACCGGTGGAAGAAGTCAGGGGGGACCTCAGGCGCACACGGGGCCAAGGAGAGCAGCCGGCCCTGATGGCACACGCGCCACAGGCCAGGCCCCGCGCCGAGCCCCTCATGGGCACCATCTCACCCATGTTACAGGTGATGAAACTGAGGCCCAAGGTCTGGGGCCAGGATTCACGGCCAGGTCTGACCGGAAGTGGATGGGCAGCGCCAGCTTGCCCGGAACTCGGCAGACTAAGATTTGCGGCCCTGCCCAGGCCTGCGCAGGCAGAGCCGAGGTCTCACAAGGCCTGCGGGTGATGGTGATGTTGCCTTTAAACTTTGATTCTGAGACTCACAGCTGGAAGGGGTCCGCTCGCAGCTTCCCTGAGTGGAGCCGGACTGCAGGAGGACAGCGCGTGGGCAGGGGGCGGAGGAGACGGTGAAGGCGCAAGGCTGCCTGCAGGCTGGGCCCTCCACCGCCTCCGTCCCTGCCCCTGCCCCCGGGAGAGTGACGTCACTCTGCAGCCGCACGTTTCTCCTGGAGTTCGGGTGAGGCTGCTTCCTGCCTGGCCGGGCCTCACCTGGGCCCCCAAGCCCTGGCCGGCGGGTCTCAGCGGGGCCACAGCCCCACCCTGGGAATTCGGAGGCCTGGAAGTTGCCTTGGTTGCTCCAGCCTCGGGCAGCGAGGGCGTTAGGGTGTCACCTACGGCTTCCACCTCCCGCACCTGGACCAAAGCCCATGGTGGCCACGGGGGCCTAGGCTGGGGGGTGTGTGTGGTGTCGTGCTGTCCAGGTGTCCACCAGCCTCTGCGCGTGGGAGGGTGAGTGGCCCTCGAAGTTCCAGGGTGCAGGTGATTCCATCCCATCAAGGAGATGAGGCGCGGCTGAGGGGGGCGCTCCGGCGGGCCTAATCCCTGGGGGCCCCAGGGGCTGCGAGGGCAGGCGCGGTCAAGGGCGAGGCCGCGGGTCCCGCAGGGTCAAGTGGGGACTAGGGTTGTTGGAAGAACCCCAGTCCTGCGGCCGGGCTGCGCTTCCGCGAGTGACCAGCAGGTGGCGCCGCCAGACCGCGCGGGGCCCGCGCTTCGGGGCCAGCAGGTGGCGCCTCCGGGCTTCTCCCGCCGCATCTGCGGGGACAGCGCCGTCGGGGGTGGGCATCTCCCGCCAGCATCTCCTTGTCCCCCGGCAAGGGCGCTTCGGAGCGCTGTCCCCTGTGCCTGAAAGTACAAGTTCTGCCCGGCTCGTCTCAGGGCTAGACAAGTTTCCTCTTGGCAGGTGCTGTGCTGTCAATCATCCCACCAAATGCTCCGCCCCCCTCCCCCCGCCCCCCAGCAGCCTCACTTGCAGGAGATACCCCGGGGCATCCGCGTCCCCAGAAACACCCAGGAGGCCCAAGAAGGCCGGGGGCTTGGAGTGGCTCTGCTTCCTGGCGTTTTCCACCCGACCTGGAGCGCTGGGGAGAGGCGGGCCAGGAGCAGGAAAGCCTTGGGGGCGGGTGCTGGGACCCCAGGGAAACCTGCTGTGCCCCGTCCTGCTGGGTGACCTCAGACTGCGAGGTCCGGCCTGAGGGGAGGGGTTGGCCAGGACAGCCGCACTGGACTTTCCCAGCTGCTTCCAGACACGCGTGCACCCGCCCTTCCCCCGGGCTGCAACCCTAAGGTCCGGCCACAGCCGACAGGAGCCACAAAGTGGCTTTCCGCCCTGGGTTCCTCCAGGTGGGAGGACCCCCACTGTGCCCGGTGTGCAGAGGGAAGGTGACTGATGGAAGGCGTCAGGCCAGGCCGGTCCAGAAACTTCCACCGTGCTTACCTCTCACTCCCCTGCGGACCGAGAAGTGGTGTTGCCCCGTGGTTAGAGCCCCTGCCTGGGGAAACCGGCGGCCTGGCCAGCCTCGGGGACTTGTGGGATGGACGTGGACCTGCCGCCCACATCCGAGTGCTGTTGAGGAGATGGGAGGGGCTGCCGCGTGGGGAGTGCTGGAGCTCTGGCCCGGCCTTGCGGGCTCCTAGAGGTGAAGAAGCCCACCTCCCCTCTGCGAGCAACTGGGTTCCAGGCAAACTCCGCCCCCAGTTCTCGATTCCTGCTGCCGCACCCTGGGGGAGGCATTAGTGATGGCGCCTGTCGCTGGGTTCCTGTCACCCACCAGGGAGACCTGGATGGAGTTCCCTGCTCCTGGCTTCAAGGACGTTTGGGGAGTGAACCAGCAGATGGGGACTCTGTCATTTGCCTCTCAAAAGAAATTATAAATATTAAACCATCTCAGCTGTCCTGACGGCTGTACTAGGGGCAAGCAGTGGCACCCTGCCACTCCCCCCAGCAGCCCCCACTGCTTGAGATGGCGAGAGCAAGAGCCTCCGGCTGGGGCTGCCATTGGGGCACAGTGGGTTAAGCTGAGGCTTGTGATGCCGGCATCCCACATGGACGCCGGTTCGAGTCCTGGCTGCTCCAGGTCCGATCCAGCTCCCTGCTAATGTGCCTAGGGAGGCAGCAGATGATGGACCAAATGCTTGGGCTCTTGCACCCTCGTGGGAGACCTGGATGGGGTTCCAGGCTCCTGGCTTCAGCCCAGTCCAGACCTGGTCATTGTGGCCATTTGGGGAGTGAACCAGCAGACAGAAGCTCTCTCTCTGTCTCTACCTCTCTCTGTCACCCTGTCTTTCAAATAAATCATTAAAAAAAAAAAAAGGCTCAGGCCCGATGGCTTTTGGCCTGGCCTGCAGGCTACTTCCAGTTTGACCCCTGCTGAGACCCCAGTCTTCCAGGCCCAGCGAGAATGGGCAGCCCCCCCACCCCCGGCACACACTGGGCACACACACAGGCCTCCCCCACCCCCACCCCGCACACACAGGGCACACACACAAGCCCCCCCCCCCCCCCCCTGTTGGCACACACACAGGCCTCCCCCCACCCCCGGCACACACCGGCGGCCGCCTGCTCAGAGGCCAGGGGTCCATGGACACCATTGTCCTTCCCAGCCTGTCTGTCACTTCCTGCTCTGCCCCCGGACTCCCTCTCCTCCACTTTGCTGCCCCTTCCATGAGCCTGCGTGCTCTGAGCCTTGCGCCCGGGACCCTGGACTACTTAGCTGTATCCGTGGCCACCTTTGGTCTCAGCACTCAGCCACACCCCCGACTTCTCCCCAGAGCTCCAACTCCATCGAGAGCCAGGACCTCCAACTCCACCGCCCCAACCCAGCTCTGCCCCGCCCCTCCAGGCCTGCACCCCCCCTCCCGGGGAGCGGCAGCCCCAGGCTCCACTTTGTCTGGAAGGCACGGGTGCCCACTAAGAGGCCCAGGCCTGAGTCCACCCCTTAGTTCCAGAACAGCCCGTTTCCGGGGGAGCTAGTCTGCTTATTTGAGAAGCTCCCAGCTGACTGATCGTGTTTTCATTCATTTTCTGCACCACAAGCTTTTGGCTGGTGCCCTCTGCATGCCCAGCATCAGGGTTCCGCCCTCATGGAGTGAACAGCTGGCGTCCAGGCAAGCATTGGCTACCTGGGCACAGCCAGTCCAGGTGGTGACCTGCACCCCTCCCCCAACCCTGCCCAGGGGTGAAAATTCAGAGCAGCCAGGCTACCCTTGGTCCCTCTGCCCCTGTGTCCCAACCCAGCTCCGTGGAAGCCCAGCACCCTCCGAGGCTTGAGTGGCCGGGGCAGCTCAGCGGTTGTCATGGTGACCGGCATGCACGTCTGCTCAGGAGAGAACTTTGAAGTCGACTGGGATGTGAGGCGACAAAGGGCGTCTCACTCTTGGATGCAAATTGTGGCTCCCTCCCTCCCTCCCCCGGCTGACGTCCCTGCTGGCTTTTGTTCTTGCTGTCCAGACCAGAGAAAAACCCCCTTCAAGGGCTGCACACGCAAGGCATAGGCAGTTAAGGCCTCTCTCCGAGGTCTGAGCTCCCGTAGTCCCGCTCAGAGGGAGGCAGGGGTGACGGTGCCTCTGCCTCTTCCATATTCACCAAGCACCCACTCATGCTCAGCTGGACTGCAGTGAGTGCTGGAGACTCGGTGACACCCACCTGGCCTCTGACCTTCTGAGGCGTGTGGGCAGGCCTGTGCCTCAGTTTCCCCAGAGTACCGCAGCGCTGACGGGACGCCGGAGTTTCCACGCAGTGTTTTCTGCAAGTCAGCAGGAAGAAGCTTGTCACCCATGCCTGTTTTGGCAGAAGCAACTTTGCTCTGTCTTACACATTTGGCTCCCCTCTAACATTTTTCTCTTTTTTTAAAAAAAATTTGTGTATTAGGACTGGTGCTGTGGCATAGTGGGTTAAGGCTCTGCCTGCAGTGCCAGCATCCCATTTGGGAGCCAGTTCAAGTCCCAGCTGCTCCACTTCCAATCCAGCTCTCTGCTGTGGCCTGGGAAAGCAGCAGAAGATGGCCCAAGTCCTTGGGCCCCTGCACCCAAATGGCAGACCTGGAAGAAGCTCCTGGCTCCTGGCTTTGGATTGGCACAGCTCCGGCTGTTGTGGCCATTTGGGGAGTGAATCAGTGGATGGAATATCTCTCTCAATCTCTCTCTCTTTCCCTCCCCTTACCTTGGAAGTGGAGCAGCCGGGATTTGAACCCATGCCCATATAGGATGTTGGCACTGCAGGCAGTGGCTTAACCTTCTATGCCGTAGCGCCAGCCCCTACAACATTTTTCTTGAGGAAAGAACTCCATAACTGAAAAGCATAGCATGGGGTGAGGATGAAAACCAGTGGCCAAGGGCTCACTTGAGCACTTTCCAGATGGCAGCTTCTGTGTGTGTGGCCAGCCTAGGGGCCTGCAGTCCAGGGCTGGTGCACAGGACAAAGGAAGACGCGTGTGGCAGGGAAAGCTGCTGGGACCACTGACATCTGCCTGCCTTTTTTTTTTTAAGATTTATTTTATTTATTTGAAAGAGCTACAGAGAGAGGTAGAGATGGAAAGAGGTCTTCCACCTGCTGGTTCACTCCCCAGATGGCCACAATGGCTGGAGCTGCACCAATCTGAAGCCAGGAGCCAGGAGCTTCTTCTGGGTCTCCCACAGGGTGCAGGGGCCCAAGGACTTGGGCCATCTTCTGCTGCTTTCCCAGGCCACAGCAGAGAGCTGGATTGGAAGAGGAGCAGCTGGGACTAGAACCTGGCGCCCATATGGGATACCAGTGCCTCAGGTGGATGCTTAGCCTACTGTGCCACAGCACCGGCTCCCCCGGTGAGAAACTTGTAGACAGTTTTATTGTGCACTTGGCCTTGCTGCAACAGAGCTGCATGTTGGTTGCACACTTTGCCAGCAGTGGTTCGAAGGCGTGCAGTGTGAGCGCACGAGGACCGACCGCCTTGCTCCCAGTCTGTGATAAACAAGTCCAGGGCCACACCTCTCACACCTGTGTGCTCACCACCCACAGCAGACGCCCAAGAGTGGCGCTGTCGGATCCCAGAGCAGCAAGTGTCCCTCTGTGGACAGAGCCCATCTCCAGCCTCACACAGCTGCTTTCTCCCTGGGCGGCAGCAGGACACCAGGGTTGGGCAGGTTGAGGAAGCGCTGGCTGGAATCTTGTCTTCCGTGTATCAGTGCCATCTCCCCTCTTCCCCTGGGCATCAGCGCTTCCCCCTCTACAAGAAGGTAACTCTCACCCCTCCTGCCCCAAATCAGATGGCAGGGTACATGAACAGGTGCTGGGAGCCCCACAGCTGTTGGCCGTGAGAGGTGTGGGGTGTTTCCCACCTTGGCTATGTCCTGGCCAGCTGTCCCCAGGTTCCAGAACCTGGGTCAGCGAATTCCTGAAGTTTCTAGAAGGATGCTGGCCAGAGCAAGGCCCATTCTGGCTTGCCTCCTCTCACCTCTGGGTCCTTGCCCACTCTTTCCTAGAGTGAGTAGGCCAGGCCCTGACTCAGCATGCAGCCAGCCCAGGGTTCGCTGCCTACTCGGGGTGCCTCACTGTTTGTGTGGTCTGGACACATACTTAAGACCTGCCTGTGCCATCGGATGTGTGCTCGCTGGCTTTCAGGGAGCACCTGCACCGGGGGCGCGGTGGTGAGCAGGTCAGTGGGCTTGCCGTGCCGGAGGTAACAGTGTCCTGGGGCCTGGCACTATCAGAGGGCAATTTTAACTGGACAGAAGCCCATGCCCAAGTCCACACGCCTGCCATGCTCTGGGGGTGAGCAAGAGGCTTCTGGTATGGGCTCAGGTATTAAGGCCCACATGCAGGGTCACCCGGAGGGAACAGGTGCATTGGAGCTTAAGGGAGAAGCCAGCTCAGAACAAAGTGCCCAGGCAACTGGGGCTGTGTGTCTCGGGCAGGGTGCACCCTGGAAGCTGGCACCGCCGATGCCCACCCAGCCCAGAAGGCCAGGAGCCAGCGGGCCATCCAGCAGGCCCTGGGCTTTGCGCTCCTGTCCTCCAGGGGCTCAGAGCCAGACAGGGCCAGGGAGGGCTCTGAGAGCTCCCTGTGACTCGGGCTGAGACAGCCCAGGAGGCACAACTTCCTAGGGAAACACAGGGTTTACGTTCTTGCGTGGTGGGAGGTGCAGTTGGTAACAACCACCACACCGTGCGTGCAGTCCTGGGATGCAGGTCCAGGCGCTCCAGCACCACAGCCTGGAAGGCCTAGAAGCAGCGGAGAGTTAGCCTCACGCTTCTGGAGGCTGAAGTCCAAGATCAGGCTGCCAGCGTGGTCATGCTTCGCCGAGGGCCGTCTTCCTGGCTGCAGGTGAAGCTTCTGTCCCGGTCACCCATCACCGCCGCCCATCACCCAGCCTGAACTGATCTGTGTGCATTTAGCCTGGACACACGCATGGCTTTTGGAGTACCTGTTTTTAAGTTTTCCTAAATTGAGTCATCCCAGACATGCTGCCCTGGGAGCTTTGTGTTCATGGCTGAATAATGCATCTTTGACATTTCTCCCTGGTAAACACCAGGCCGCTGACTTCTCCTAGGCGGTCACGGGGTGTTCTGTGCTACAAGCGGCCACTGCTCTGATTTGCAGGCCCCTGTATGCAGGAATTGGGTTTCCAGGTTTTTGCCTCATGCAATTCTGAAGTCATACAAATAACTTTACCCACAAAGATTTTTCAAACAATTATTTCTTTCCTGAACTTATTTGAAAAGCAGAGACAGACAGACCTCTCATCTGCTGGTTTACTCCCCAAATGCCCACACAGCCAGGGCTGAACTAGACCAAAGCCGAGAGCCGGGGTCTCAGTCCAGGTCTGCTGCGTGGGTGGCAGGACCCAAGCACTTGAGCCTCACCTGTCTCCTCGCAGGCACGTTAGCAGGAAGCTGGAATCGGGAACCAAGCTAAGACTCAAACCCGAGCGCTCTGATGTGGGATGTGGGTATCCCAGCAGTATCTTAACTGCCAGGCCAAATACCTGCCCCAGCATACAGATATCCCCACAGTTTCTGAAAGGTCTCTGTCCTTCATCCTCTCCCAACATCTGGGGTGTTGGCCCAGTGCGGGGGGTTTAGCAGACGTCTGTTCACTCCACACTGCCCCCTAGAGAGATTCGTAATCTGGAGGAATTAGGGTTGTGTTGCCTTGAACTTCAACACTGAGCCCCAGGGGTCACCTTGCCAACAGCAGCCCTGGCCACCGGGCAAAAAGTGTGGACCAGAACCTTCCCCAAAATCTCCTAGAAAAGGGAGGGCTGTGCGTGAGCACGCATGTGTCATGCATGTGTGTGTCATGCTCGTGTGTGCCATGTACACGTGTGATGCGTGTGTCATGCTTGTGTGTGTCATGCTTGTGTGTGCCATGCACACGTGTGATGCGTGTGTCACGCACGTGTGTGTCACTTGTGTGTGTTTGTGTGTCCCTACAGCACCCAAACAATGGTTTCGCTGGGAGACAGCATCTCCTACAACAAGACAGCAGTCGATGGCAATCCGATTGAGATAATGACTGGATTAGCTCTCCCGCCTCGGAGATGGTGACAGTGATTTCTCAGGTGCCTTTTGGTTACACACAAGTTTCTGCACAACGAAATTAGGTTTGGGTCTTTGCAGCCTGCCTATCAGACTATCGATTACCCACTAAAATGTGCCCGGCAGATGTCTGGGTGGGTGTGCAGTCGGCATTGCAAGTGGGTGAGGACGGCTCTGAGAACGGGCTGTGGGAGCCACCGCAGAGGTGTATCCCAAGGCTCGGCTCCCTCCCAGGCCCCACCTGTCTACACCCGCCTGGCAGCGCCTACAGGGTCACACATCAGCCGCTCCCAGAGCACGAAGCCTCAGGACACAAGGTCCCAGTTCTCACCGCCCTGACCCCAGACCCCTGTGTGACCTTGCACAAGGCACCCTCTAGGGTCTGTCCCCGCCCACGGGTCTGCTTGTGTGTCAGAGGCAGCCACACGACTTCAGCACCTCTAAAGCCCGTTCCAGCATTCCCAGTGGAAATGCAGTGTGGGGAAGCCACAGGGGCAGCTTCCAGCTGTCCAGCAGCCCCATTTGTAAAGCAAGAACAGGTGAGATTAGTTTGTATATATATATATATATATACACATATTTATATATTTTTGACAGGCAGAGTTAGTGAGAGAGAAAGACAGAGAGAAAGGTCTTCCTTCCATTGGTTCACCCCCCAAATGGCTGCTACAGCCGGAGCTGTGCTGATCTGAAGCCAGGAGCCAGATGCTTCCTCCTGGTCTCCCATGGGGTGCAGGGCCCAAGCACTTGGGCCATCCTCCACTGCCTTCCCAGGCCACAGCAGAGAGCTGGACTGGAAGAGGAGCAACCGAGACAGGACCGGCCCCCCAACTAGGACTAGAACCCGGGATGCTGGTGCCGCAGGCAGAGGATTAGCCTACTGAGCCGTGGCACTGGCGAGTTTTAATATATTTTATCCAACCCAATGTCTCTAAGCTATGACCATGTCAGCTTGCAAACAACGTAAACATTACTAATGAAATAAGTACCTTTTTTCACACGGTGTATAGGAAGTCCGGTCCGGATCGTCTCCCATAGCTCATCTCAGTTCTGCCTACTTGCATTTCAGGCAGTTCATGGCCACGTGTGGCCAGTGCCTACCGGCTGCACACACAGCTTAGGTACCGGCCGGTCCACAGACCCAGCTCTGGCCTCAGGGCGCACGCTGCTCGTCCCACGCCAGCCCCGTGGATCTGTGCGTCTGCTCTGCGTAGCCCTGCACGAGCTGCTCTCAGGAAAGCAGAAGGTGGGGCAGGCCACCTTCTCGGCCTCCAGGGGCTTACGGCCTGGTTGGAACAAAGAAATGAGAACGCACCCAAGTGAAGCTCCTGGGGAGCGGTGTGGGCTGCAGAGGTGTGGGTGGGAATAGCCCCAGGGCCCCCTGTGCTCCTAGAGGCAGAAATGCAGGCCGGGCTCTGTGGTTCTCTAGCGCCTGCCTTTTGTAGGCAAGAGAACATGGTCCCTGGATAGCAGACAGCAAATGCACCGCGTATGTGATCAGGGAACTGGCACATAAGGCCTTGGCCTTTCTTGGTCTCTTCCTCTGCACCAGGCAGCTGGAGGCCCCGCCCTCACGCAGTTCAGCGGTGGGGGGATGCAGAAGCCAGATGTTAACCAGGCACACTGGAAAAGCTGTGACTACAAGGACAGGTGCCGGCTGAAAGGTTTGGGGACCCCCAATACGGCAGGGACTGGGTATCGGGTCCCAGGAGTAGCAGCTTTCTCATCTGGGTACTTCCAGCTCACTGTGTCTGACCACAGTGGTAGAGGCTTAGAGAGAATTGACCAGAAAAGGAGGAGGAGGGAGGGCCTTGCAGGCGGCAGGCACAGCCTGAGCAAAGGCCCTGGGGTGGGAAGCAGCACAGAGTGTGTGCACAGATGGCAGACCAGGAATGGGAATAGATAATCGGATAATGGGACACAGAGCGGGGAAGAGCATCCCCGGGGGAGGCGGTGTTGTCGGGAGAGGTGAGGCGCCCCAGGCTGCAGCCCCAGGAATACACAACAATGCAATCACAGAGACAGTTGAGGCCAGGCAGGAGCCCAGAGTGGCTTCAGATCAGAGAGGCCAGGCTGCAGGTGGCAGGTGAAGATGCTCAGGGCTCGCCAGACACGTCCCGGCTGTGCGCCACTGAAGGGCTCCCGACAAGCGGACGGCCCGGCCAGCTTGGTCTTCGAAGCTCTCTCAGCCGGCGAGGAGAGTGGACCACGGTTGTCTGGGTGGCTGGCAGGCACTGGGGCGACCGTCACAAGGCTCCTGGCGGGCGTGAAGCGGCAAGGCACGGGGCTAATGGAACACAGCCCCGCACAGCTGACTGGCTCTCCGGCAGCCTCCAGTCGCAGCAATGTCCCCAGACAGGTTAGTGATTCTATTAAAGCAGCCAAACCTGGAGAGCCGTATTTACAGATAAGGCTGCCGAAGCCCTGAACCCAGTGATTGAATTATTAAGTTAGAGCATCTGTGACTTAATTTCACTGGCCATCAGCAAGGCATCCTTCAAGTAAATTGACGTTTGCTTTGCCTTGCCCTCCTGGAACGATCGATTTGGTTAGATTTTAGAGAGAAAATGTTCTTTGGAAGCAGCTACTTGGAAAGCCTCAGCGAGGCATGGGAATGAAATGCATGAATTGCAGTCTCATTAATGATATGAATGTTATGCAGCTGATAGAGTTGGCATCAAGGATGAGACGTGGCCTGCTTGAGACCTACCTTCTGTGCACACTTGAAGTGAACGCCACGTTTGCGGCTGTTCCATGGCAAGAAAGATCCCCGGGCCCGGGGCCCGCTGTTGTGGTCTCGCGCGCGTTTCTGCTCACGTGTTGTAGCACTTGTTGGGAAACAGGTGCTTGATTCCTGCGCTTTGTGGACCCGTCCGCTTCTCCCTCTGATTCTGTCCATTTGTGGTCCCCGTATTTGCAGCCCCATCCCTGGGGGCAGGTGCACGGAGACCGTTGTGTCTTCCCGCGACCCTTGTTATCATTGTCAAAGCTGCTTTCTGTATCTCTGTGTCCGGTTTAATTTTTTTAAAGATTTATTTATTTATTTGAAAGTCAGAATTACACACAGAGAGAAGGAGAGGCAGAGAAAGAGAGAGAGGTCTTTCATCCACTGGTTCACTCCCCAGGTGGCCACAATGGCCAGAGCTGCACCAATTCGAAGCCAGGAGCCAGGAGCTTCTTCCGGGTCTCTCACGTGGGTGCAGGGGCCCAAGGACTTGGGACATCTTCTACCGCTTTCCCAGGCCATGGCAGAGAGCTGGACAGGAAGTGGAGCAGCCGGGACTAGAACCGACGCCCATATGGGATGCCGGCACTTCAGGCCAGGGCGTTAACCCGCTGTACCACAGCGCTGGCCCCGTCCGGTTTAATTTTGACATTTCTGTGGATACTTTCGAAGTTCGTGGAAAATGAAAATAAAAGATAAGTTTATCTTGGTAAAAAAACATTTCAAAATCCCTGCATAGTTTTTCCATCAGACACACATTTCGCGTGGACTTATTGTCCGCGTCGTTGATCTGAAGTCGGTGTTGCTGCTCAGCTCTGAGGCGTCTAGCGTGGGTCCGTGTCATGGTTTTCCCAGTCTTTTGCTTTCCACCTATGCTGCCTTTGTGGTGAGGAGTATTTTACACACAGCATGTGGTTGAGACTTTTTAAAAAAATCCATTCTGACAATTTCTTGCTCCCAATTGCTGTGTCCGTGAACGTACAGTGGAATTTTGGATCCAGCTGGAGTCGGCCATCGTTTAATGTTTGTTTTCTGCTTTTTTTTTTTTTTTAACTCACCTGTCCCTCTCTTCCCACCCTTAGCTATGTGAATACTTTTAAGAAGTCCACTGAGTTTTTCTGCTGGCTGTTTAGTCATTCTGGGCACTGTGTTTCCAGGGCTTGCCCCGGGGTGACCTCCTACACCCTTCTCTGTTCACAGCCCGTTCACAGGTAATTACAGAGCAGGTGGCACAAAATTTAGAAATGTGGCCGCAGGATACCCCACACCCCTTCAAGTTAGAGCTCTGTGGCTCCCTGATCTATGGCCATGTTACAATGACAATTTTAAAGATTTATAAAGAAAGTAAGAGGGAAAGGCGGAACACGACATAAAATCCAGCCAAGAGTCTTTTCCACTTAGCCAGATTCTCGCTTTCCCCGTGCCCTTCGTTCTTTACTGAAGCTTGAGACAGAGCACAGCCCCGCCTGCCCCTGGGGCCCGCTCTGGACAGGAAGCCCGTGCCTCTTCTGGGCACCCCTGGTCCACAGCCCCTTTTTGATGGACACCTCCTTTGGGCGCGGTGGGTTGGCGTGAGGGTGGGAGGAAGGCCTCCCGCATGGAGAGCCAAGTCCATCACCTGCAGCTGGGGCTCGTGCTTCTGGCACGGGCCCTGCAAGTGGTGAGTTTCCATTCTCCTGCCTCGTCCCAGGGCCCCTCCTGGGCTCCTCCCTGACAAGCGCATCCGCTCTGATGCACGTGATACCTGCTCTTGACCCAAGGCTGCCTAGAGTCGGCAGCCGTGGGCGTAGCTCTATGGGGGACTAGTGGCCACGTGGTCCTTCTCCGTGGGCATCTGCAGCTCCTCACTAATTTATCGGCTGGTGGTGGACACCAAGGTGGCCGCAGACACCCTGGCGGAGAGGGCTTGTTTCAGGTCCCCGTGTCAGCCCTGGGTCCTCTCGCCTCCTCTGGCCCATCCTTCCTGCCCCAGCCTGACGGGCTGTGGAGATGCGGAGCAGAGACCCTCCCTGAAGCCACCCAGTCGCACGCTGGCTCCCCAAGGGTCAGCTCCGGGAGCACAGGCCTGGTTCTGCACGAGGCCTCTGCTGAGCTGGCGTTCAGTCCGGCTTCCTGGGGGAAAGGGAGACTTTCTGGGCCAGAGGGCAGGCGCTTACTTCATCCCGCCCGGCTCCTCCTGATGGCTCTCCCGAGGGGCGGTGCCAGGCCCCACTGCGCCCAGGGAAAGGTCCTGCTGCCTCGTGGCTTCCCCCACAAATGCCGGCTTCCGCTGTTGCCCCGGCTACGGGCGTGGCACTGTCTCACCACGGGCAGTCAGCTGCCCCTTGTCTGACTACTGGGGTCTCTGCGTGTCTCTTCCTGGGACTGGCAGCTGTTTGGGCTCCCCTGCTACCACCTGCCTGTTCTTAGGGTGTCCCCTGCTCTCTACGCTACCTCCGGTCTCTCCCCTGTGTTAACTAGGACAGCAGGTGCAGCTGCCTCGGGACCACCGTGCCCCTTCTGGACGCCTGTGTTCTGATCCATTGTTTGCACTCCACAGCTCCCTGGCCATGGAGTGAGTTTGCCCTCCTTAGTTCCAGGTTCTGTGACGGGGGTGGGGGGACATCTGAGGGTCTTCCTTGTGGGTCGGCAGCCTCCCTCCTCTGTGCCTTGGATTTCCCAATGACCGAGACCCCGATGACGTGCCGGGCGCTGGGCAAGCCCCCTCCCTTCTGATCCCGGTAACCACTGGGAGGAGGGACTGGTGTGAGGCTCGGGGCCAGAGGAGAAACTGAGGCCCACGTGAGGGTTACATGGCACGCACAAAGGCAAACACCTTGTGCACATGCCCCAGCCAGACGCTCGCCACAGCTTCCTGTGGGTGTCCCAGCCGGTGCCACACAGCGCCCTGGCGGCTCCACGCCTCACCCCTCCTCAATGTGGAAACCTAACGGAAAGCCAACACTGGTGGTAGCACTATGCCTTCTCAGTCCCTGCCGTCTACACGGGGTGTGGGGCCGCCAGACTGGGTTCCCTGGGGAGCAAACACAGGTGCGTGCCCCGGGCAGCATCCTCAGGGCCTGGGGGAGCTGTGGCTGCCGATGGCAGAGAAGGAAACTGCCCTTTCTCAGGTCCCCACAGCTGTGCATGGCAGGAAGGGACCCCTCCCCATCCCCCCATTCCCTCTTTGTGAGGGTTTCCTGAGCACTGTCTGTGTTTTGGACCATCGGTAAGGAATGAGCAAAAAGGAATGTCCCAGTCCTGGTACCCGGGGAGACAGAAAACAAGTCACACTCATGGGGAGACGTACTCGGGGGACAGTGGGTACATGAGGGCTCATTAGGGAGGGACCTGACACCGAGGCGAGATCCAGGGAAGATTGGCTTCTCCCAGGAAGGGAGTTAGGGTTGGAAATGAGAATACGAAGGAGGAAATGAGGAAAGGAGTGAGGGCGTCTCAGGAAGAGGAAAAAGAACGTGCAAAGGCCCTGTGGCAGAGAAACAGGGAGAGGAACCAATGAGGCAGGACAAGAGGCAGGGGCTGAGTGGTACAAAAGGAGGCTGTGGGGACTGAAGGCCCAGGCCAGGCAGGGCCCCCAGCTGGGCTCTTCAGCCTGCGGTGCCAGAAGCCTGGGTGTGTGTGAAGGCCGGCTTTCTTTGTTCTTTCTTTCTTTTTTTTTTTTTTAAGGTTTATTTATTTATTTGAAAGTCAGAGTTACAGAGAGTGAGGGAAAGAGAATGAGAGAGAGAGAATCTTCCATCTGCTGGTTCTCTCCTCAAATGGCTGCAGTGGCTGGGGCTGGGCCAGGCTGAAGCCAGGAGCCTGGAACTCCATCCAGGTCTCTCATATGGGCGACAGGGACCCAAGCACTTGGGCCGTCTTCCGCGGCTTCCCCAGGCGCATTAGCAGGGAGTAGGGTCAGAATGGAGCAGCTGGGATGTGACCTGGTGCCCACATGAAATGTGGCGTCACAGGTAGTGGTTTAACCCACTGCGCCATAGTGCTGGCCCCCATCTTTTATTTGAAAACTGATCTGGCTGAGACAGAGCTGAGTGGAGACAGGACGATGCGGCTTTCCTGTTTTGTCCCCTCTCAGCGATCTCCTGTCTCCCACTGGACAAAAGGAAGGCGTTACCTCTCATCCAACTTGACCACCTCACCTGTGCTGGTGTTCTGAGGCATTAAAACCCGCACCATTGGTGTCAAGTCTCCGAAAATCCTTTCCCTGGCCATCTCACTAAGTAAAACACTTTTACAAATATGTATGCATGCATGTATGTATGTACTTAAAAAGGAGAGAGAGAGAGGGAGAGAGAGAGAGAGAGAGAGATCGTCCATCTCCTGGTACATTCCTCAAATGCCTACAACAGGTTGGGCCAAGCCGCAGCCAGGAGCCAGGGGCCAGGAACTGCATCACGGCCTCCCATGTGGGTAGGACCAGGCACGGACCCAAGCCCTTGGGCCGTCATCTGCTGCCTCCCAGAAGGTGCGTTAGTAGGAAGCTCAGCCAGAACTGGAGTAGCTGGTGCTGGAATCAGGCACTCTCATCCGGGTTTGCAGGCGTCCCAGGTGCCAGCTGAACTGCTGTGCCATTATGCGCTTCTGATACAACTTTCCTTTGGATGTTTAATAATTATTTATCAGAATCCATATTAAATGTAAGACAAACACACCACTTAGGCACCACTAATAAATGTTCAAATCATGTAATCTTAAAGGGAATTTTAAAACTGAGAGCCTGATGGCCCTAAGAAAGCTGTAAAAAGTTAATGCATATTCATGTATTGCAATTCACCTAACAGATAATATTGGGAGTAAAGAATTTAAATAGGGGCTGGCATTGTGGCTCAGTGGGTAAAGCCTATGATGCCGGCATCCCAGATGGGCACCAGTTCGATTTCTGGCTGCTCTACTTCCCATCCAGCTTCCTGTTAATGGCCTGGGAGAGCAGCGGAAGATGAACCATGTGAGAGACCCGGATGAAGTTCCTGGCTGCAGCCTGGCCCAGCCCTGGCCATTGGAGCCATTTGGGGAGTGAACTAGTAGATGGAAGATCTTTCTCTCTCTCTGTAATTCTTGACTTATAAATGAATAAATAAATCTTTTTTAAAAGGTTTATCTATTTATTTGAAAGAGATACACAGAGAGAGGAGAGGCAGAGAGAGAGGTCTTCCATCTGCTCATTCCGCCCCCCCCCCTTTTTGGCCATAACGGCTGGAGCTGTGCCAATCTGAAGCAGAAGCCAGGAGCTTCTTGCAGGTCTCCCATGAGGGTGCAGGGGCCCAAGAACTTGGGCCATCTTCCACTGCTTTCCCAGGCCACAGCAGAGAGCTGGATCGGAAGTGGAGCAGCCAGAACTTGAACTGGTGCCCATATGGGATGCTGGTGCTGCAGGTGGCGGCTTTACCTGCTATGCCACAGCACCGGCCTCATAAATAAATCTTTAAAAAAAAAAAAGAATTTAAATAAGGCATTATGGTTGGAAGAGGAATGAAAACATACTTTAAAAGTGTAATGGACACAATGTACATTGATTGCAACTGTGGAGGAGAAATTTGTATTTTGAAGTCTAATATGGTGGTCTTTCATGTTTTAGACTATTTTTATTGCAATGGGCACATTTAAGAGAGATATAACATTTGTATTCATGAAGGTCAATATATACAATATACCCCAAACTATTTAAATTTGTGATTTATGAAAAAGTTCAGATGCCAACCTAAACACATGCAAGGCACATATATTTTGTTATTTATTTTTTAAAATTTTTTAAAGTTTTATTTTATTTATTTGAAAGGCAGAGTTATAGAGAGTAGATACAGAGGAGAGGTCCTCCATCCACTGGTTCACTCCCCAAATTGCTCCCAGCAACCGGGCCTGGGCCAGGCTGAAGCCAGGAGCTTCTTTCAGGTCTCCCACGTGGATGGCAGGGGCCCAAGCACTTGGGCCATCCTCTGATGCTTTCCCAGGCCATAGCAGCGAGCTGGATTGAAGTGGAGCAGCTGGGACTTAAACCAGCGCCCACATGGGATGCTGGCACTGCAGGCCAGGGCTTTAACCCGTTGCACCACAACTCTGGCCCTAGGCACATATATTTTATTTTATTTTTTTAAGATTTATTTATTTTATCTGAAAGGCAGAGTTACAGAGAAGCAGAGGCAGAGAGAGAGAGAGAGAGAGAGAGAGAGAGAGAGAGAAATCTTCCATCTGCTGGTTCACTCCCCAGAGCTGGAGCTGAGCCAATCCAAAGCCAGGAGCCTCTTCCGGGTCTCCCTCGTAGGGCACATATATTTTAAAAAAGTGTTTTGGAGCCCCTGGTGCAGGCCGTGGTGCTCTGGGGGTGGCAGCAGGGACCAGGAAGAGGGGCACAGGGACGGGGATGTTCCCAGGAGCCACCTTCTTCCTGCTGGCGGGGCTGTAGTGTCCACCACAGCGGGATGACTGCATACAGGGCAGAGGACAGGCTCTGTGCTGGGGCCCTTCCTGTCTGGCCAGTGCCAGCCACAGCGTGGGCACAGAGCAAGTTCTCAACGAGTGTTCAGCGCCCAGAAGAATGAGAGGCCGACAAGTACTGGGCACCCACTCAGTCATACTAAGGACGCCCCGCACAGGGCGCATCAGCCTCCCCATTTCAGACAGAGGGGTTCCGTCATCTGCCCAAGGTCAGGAAGCAGCAGACTGGGGCACAAGAATCCTGGCCGGGGCCCTTACCTGTGAAGCCTGCCACCCCCCAGGCCCCGGGCAGAGCCCACACTCGGGGCATGCCGCAGACGTGACGCCTTCACAGCCATTGAAACCGCTTTCTGCCGTCTGCCGGCTCCTCCCCAGCGGTTTTCCTTCTCTCCTCTCCGTTTAATATTTCAGTTGCCCACTTCCTGGGACATCCCGGGGACCCGTGTCGCTGACCTACTTACCTATCCAACCGTCTTTCTCACATCCTGGGCAGGGAACACAGCGGGGCTCTTTAAGGCAGCAAGGAGGGGGACAGAGCGGGGACACACGGGGGCTCTGCTGCTCAGCGCAGGCTCCTGCTGACACAGGCGGACATGAATAAAACCAGGTCAGCGGCGTCTGCCGGGAGACCACGACAGGGCAACGCTGATGCTCGTGTGGCTTTCCAAGAAAACAGCTTCCGGCCCTTCAGCCGCCCAAGGAACTCCCAAACTCCCCCGGTGTGTGTGCACCTGTGTGTGTGCGCGCACCTGTGCGCACACAGGGGCGCGCTTATCGGGCACTGTTTGTCTCTCCTGTTTATAAAAGGAACTGGGACATCGAAAGTGGCCTCTCCCCCTTAAGAGTGAAGACAACAGCTCCAAGCAGGCGCTCTGCTCCCTTAAGCTCCATAGCTCTCCGGCAGGCACGGCTTGGAGGGGCGGAGGACGGGCGGCACAGCTGTCCCCTCCCTCTTTACCAAGTGTCCAGGAGCCCTCCCAAGGCCAGCTGCTCCTGGTGGTCCCAGAGGCCCCATCCTACTGCCCAGACTTTCTCAGACCTAGACACAGGGACCTGGGGCTGTTTACCGTCCCTCTTTCCCAGTGTGTCCCCTCACCTGCTCCAGGGTGCCCAAGGCTCAAAGCCTCCCAGAGGCGCCACTGGCTGGAGAGGGGCGCGATGACGATCAGGGGTGAGAGGGGAGCTTCTTCATGAGTCTGTCCCTGGCTCGCAACACCCCAGGACCCCTGTGCCAGGCACTCACCCACCCTCAGCGCCACGTCACCGACATTGGGGAGCAAGGATCCAGAGAAGTAGCTCCAAGCAGCTCCAGCCGCTACCGGGGGCCACAAGACAGCACCGGTCTCTGCCTCCTCCCCTTGGCCCCTTCATTCCGGGATCTCACGGTGGCCCCTCGCCCTGGCTCCTGATCCTGTCCCTCGGCGCCCCTCGGCCTCACCCGACCCAGGTCCCCAGGGCGCAGAGGCGGCCCCTCCCCGCGGAGACGGTGGGGCGGGCGCAGAACCGCACCCCCCGCCCCCGCCCCGCGTCGGCCGTGACGTCAGAGCCGGACCCGCTAAACTGAGCAGCGGCGGCCGAGAGCGGGGCGGAGACTGCGACCAGGAGCCGCCGGCACGGACGGAGCCCACAGCGGCGCAGGCACGGAGGACACCTGCCGGCAGCTGCACCCGAACCCGAGGTACCGCGACCCTACCCTCTGTCCGCCGGACTCGGCAGGGAGGAGCGCGGGGCTGGGGGAAGACGAGGAGGGTTCCCCCCAAGGCGCCGCGCGCAGGGCTCCGGGGACTCCGGAGGCGCAGAGCGCACGGTGTGCGGGACCCCGCGGCGCGTTCCGAGCGCGCCGTGCGGGAGGCGGGAGCCTCTGGGCGGCGGGGAGCCGGCCAGCGGCTGTTGCTGGGTCCCCGACGGCGCGCAGCGGGTGCTGTTTCGCCGGCTCGCGGGCGCTCGTGGGCACGCGCTCGGGGCAGGTGCGCGCGGCTGCCCGACGGCCCTAGTGCGGCCGGCCACGTCGGAGCGGGCGCGGGAGGGTGTCCCCGCCGCGCCCACCCTCACCGCGCGCTGCGCCCCGCAGCCGCGCCGCGAAGCCATGGCCCTGAGCGAGCTGGCGCTGCTGCGCTGGCTGCGGGAGAGCCGCCGCTCGAGGAAGCTCATCTTGTTCATCGTGTTCCTGGCGCTGCTGCTAGACAACATGCTGCTCACCGTCGTGGGTACGTCCGCGCCCGCGCCCGGGGTCCCCTCCCGGCTCCCACTCCCTGGCGCGCAGAGAACCCACGCGTTGAGCAAAGCTCGGCCCCCGCGCACGGCCGCGCCCGGGCTCCGAGCAGCTGCATTGTGGCTTCGCTTTCCTGGTCACCAACGACGACATCCGATAAGACGCGGCGCGCGTGTTTCCTCCCGATAGCGCCCGGCTTCCCCTCGCCCACCCGCGCCGCGATGAGAAAGATTTCCAGGAGAGGAGCCTTTCTCAGAGGTCGGAACGGTGGGCGGGGGTGCTTTGGCTACCGGAACAGGTGGGACGCGTCGCCGTTCCGAGGTAGGAAAGGCAGGGAAGGAGTGACGTGGAGAGACGTCGTCATGGAGGGTGACACGACAGATTCGCCTCTGCGCTGCGGGAGCGGACCGGACCTCATGTTCTTTAGTCTTTTTCTTACGTGGAGGTCTGGGAAGTTCAATGCAAGTGGAAACCCCAAGTCTCTTAATTAGCCCAACCGAACAAGGGTGTGGTATGTTTTCCCCTAAGGGTAGCCTGGTGTTTAATGACTCCAGTCATTTAGGTTCCTCGCCACTTGCGCGTTCTCTCACAGCTGCGCTCACGGCCACAGTCCGGTTTTCAGATCCTGGATTATGGAGAGCTGTGAGGCTGGTTCGGGGTCTCCCTCGGGGTCTCGGTGCTCCTCTGTCCCCGGGTTGACCGCCTGAGGCTTCCCCTGTACTGAAGAGTTCACTTCTCCTTTGAGGGTCGTAGGAACCCTTCGGTGTGGGCTCCCGCTCAGGTGGCAGAGCTGAAGGGGACCTGTTCAGTCTCAAGATCCTAACTTCCTGCAGGTGCACTGGGTTTTTTCCACAGCGCCTAATGCAGTTGAGCTCTCTGTTGCATTAAACCATTGGGAAGTGTCTTGGGAGCCTCCTGGGGGAGCGTTGGTGACCCCAGGTCAGCCTTGACTTCATGCTGTTTCACTTTGCTGAAATATCCCTGGGAAGGGACACAAATGACAAACATCTCTGAGGTCATTTAAGTCGGCCCAGCCACCCGCCCTGGTAGCGAATGGCTGCCCAGGGCCTCTGGGGGGCTTGATTTCTCGTGGGAACTGAGCAGGGTGGCAGTGTGTGAGGCTGGGTCCGGTGCCTGGGGGGTGGGGGAAAGCACACCACCTCCCTGGGCCTGAGCTGGCGTCCGGCCCCTGAGCAGCTGTGCTGGTTTTGCCCAGGGAGGGTTTCAGGGTGCTCACCGCTTCCTGCCCTGCTCTTGTCTCCAGTCCCCATCATCCCCAGTTACTTGTACAGCCTTGAGCACGAGAATGCGACAGAGACCCAGACGGCCAGGCCCGTGCTCACGGCCTCCTCCCCAGGCCGCTTCCACAGCATCTTCTCCTACTACGACAACTCCACCATGGTCACAGGGAACGCCACCGGAGGCCTTCCGCAGGGGCAGCCACACCAGGCGTCCGCCACCACCCAGCGCCCGGTGACCAACGCATCTGCTGCCCCTGCCGACTGTCCCAGTGAAGACAAAGACCTCCTGAATGAGAATGTGCAAGTTGGCCTGCTGTTCGCCTCCAAAGCCAGCGTCCAGCTCATCACCAACCCTTTCATAGGGCTGCTGACCAACAGGTGGGTGCTGTGCTTGTCCCGAGGGTTCCTGTTGGTCCCCACTGCTGTCCCCCGCGGCAGTCCTGCTCAGTCCTTTCTAGAACCTGGAGGGCCCGGCTGGTCTCCTTCCCCCACGTCTCTGACCTCAGCTGATCACCATTTCTCGTGTGTTCTGTCTGTCCCTGCTCCCCTCTGTTGCTCAAATAAAATGATTAGCTTCTGTCTGCATGTGGGTTTCACCAGCGCCTTGGGCAGCCACTGTGGCCATTGCTGGGTGTCTGCCATACAGCTTCCTCTCATCTGACCCCTTTGGGCACACACTTTGTTCTAGGATGAGTGGTTTCTCTCAGAGAGCCTGGGTTGTGCTGGTCCCCTTCCACTGCACAAGGGCAGAGAACGGGGGCTGTGGTCTGGGGCACGCAGGCTGCCCGGGGCAGCCCTGTGGTAACCTGGGTGTCATGGAGTCTTTTGGGCCCTCCCTTCTCTATCGCTGGTGACTGTCCAGTCAGTGTGTGTCCTACAGCTGAGACAGCCCAGTTTTACCTGGTAAGGTAAAACCCCTGCAGGACAAGGGGCAGGCAGTCCTGGTGGGGCTGAGCGAATGGTGGTGGCTGCCGTGTGCCGGCTTACAGAAGCGGTAGACGGGGAAGTGCCCAAAGGCCAAGCTGTGAGCCGGGCTCTGAGTGGCATCAGCGTGAGCACAGGGGGCCGAAGACAGGAGGAGGTGGGAGAGGAACTGAGGAGGGCAGGGCTGGGAGGACTGGAGATCCTACCAGAGGGCAGTCGGGAGCCCTCGGAGATGGCTAAGCCAGAGGCTGGCATTTGGCATTGTAAGACACTGCTTGGAACATCGCGTCTCATACTGTGTTCCGAGTCCCGTCTCTGATGCTGACTCCAGCTGCCTGCTAATGTGCACCCTGGGAGGCGCGGGTGAGGGATTGAGTACCTGGGTCTCTGCCACCGACATGAGAGACTCCGGTTGAGTTCCTGGCTTCAGCCTCACCCAGCCCTGATTGCTGCAGGAGAGTGAACCAGTGCGTGGGAGAGCTCTGTCTCTCTCCAATCACAGATTTTTTTTTTCCCAAAGAAAGTGATTCCAAAGCCAAACTGAAGAGCAAGTGAGCTAAGCTAAGGTAGGGGAGGAGGGATGGTTTCATGATTTGCGGGGCCCGATGTAAGGTGAACATGAGAGCCCCTGGTTCAGATATCGGGCGTTTTAAGATGCAGCAACAGAGCATGAAGGCAACTCGGGGCGCCCTGTGCAATCCTGGGCTTGGGGTCTGGGAGCTGAGGAGCCCTGGCAGGGGCTCCGAGGGGTCAGCTGCCCACGGTGGGAGCAGCTCAGGCACACGGAGGTTGCTGCTGCTGAATCGTAGTGAGGTGCTCGGGAGTGCCGTTGGATTTTCAAATCATTTTTAAGAATCTCAAGCCCTGTCCAGCCCTCCAGCCTGTGCAGAGCCGTATTATAAGATCCTCAGCAGATTAGCCCAGCCACAGGCTCATTGTGAGACCCCCAAGAAGCGCCATTATCCAGGTGACACTCAGGGGCTCGTGTCTTCCCCAGGAGGAAAACCAAACAGATGCGAGCGGTTGCAGGATTGTGTTCTGTCTTATTTAACACCAAGCGCGCGTCTAAAATGCATCTGGTATAATTACAGAAAACGGCTCAGGGTTTTGTATTCTGAGAGAGCAAATACTGGATGTGAAAATTGAGGACATTATCGTAATAGTGCCTTGCCAATCACTTGGGCAGGCACGTGAGTAGCCGTACAGTGGGATACTTAGAAGCCTGGCTGAAATGATGCGAGTAGTCTAATCTTCCAAATGCAAATGACAAATGAAAAACCTTTTAAAAATCCCATTCTCGTGTTTAATGACTTGCTAGGCTATCGGGGGAGAAGCTTGTTTAAAAGCGCAGAGGGCTCTCCCCTATTAAATACTGCACGTGCTTTGAGGCTGCAGCTACCCAGGGCTCTTGTTGGGAGGTTCCCAAAACACTGTCTTCCACGAGAAACCTAATTTTGTTTCCTGCATTGCGAAATGTAGTCTCTTCTTCCCACGAGTTCCCACTTTGATCTGGAGCAAAAATTCAGTCCCTAACTGACTCCCCCAGCGACCCTGCACATTTAAAAATGACCTTGGTCTTGATGTGCTGCCTGGTCATGTGGACGTGCAAGCAGGTTCTAATATCGACCTTGGCAAAACGATCGAGTGAACTCTGTCGTGCCTTAAAATGATAGTGATTTGTAGCTCTTCTATTTCTCAAGCCCTGGGGACATGAAACTGGGGACTGGCTGCTCTGCTTGGCTTCAAGACTTGGCTCTCCCTGCCCTGCCCTCACCCCCCCCCCCCGAAGTTCAGATGGGAACTGACAGAAAGGGACAAATACATCCCACTGTCCCCGGGAGCTGCTGCACACCGTCTTTGGATGTAATTTGCACCAATCACCCTCAATTACTAACAAGAAGGAATGACGTGTGTTGTCAGTGTTGTAAGCAGGTGTTTCTAACAGCCTTTTAGATGTGGTGAATATGTTTCCGATGAGGGAGTCACTAAAACTCTATGTAACTCACCTTGGCGATGTCAAACCAGTGGTTCCTCTGTAGAGACATCGGAAAGTTCACAGTAAATGGATTTAAAGGGTGAGTTTGGGGGCAGACATTTTTGAAGTCCATGCAGTTTTTTCCTAATGCGCATATTCCATGAACTTTTTGAAGCCTCCTGTGCGTTCTTGGTGAGAGCGTTGTTAACAGCGCAGGGTGTTGGAGCCCGCAGGGCCAGTCCATGTACCTTCCAGGTGCAGGTGTTTGCAACACAGGCGGAGTCCTGTCTCCACTTCTCATTCTCTCCAGCTGCTCCCTGTTAGCACAGTTTGTGCCCTTAGCTGTTAAAGAATGTGAGAGAAATCTTCCATCTGCTGGTTCACTCCTCACTTGGCTGTGCTGATCCAAAGCCAGGAGCTTCTTCCAGGTCTCCCACGCAGGTGCAGGGGCCCTAGGGCTTGGGCCATCTTCTGCCTTCCCAGGCCATAGCAGAGAGCTGGATCAGAAGTGGTGCAGCCGGGACTTGAACTGGCGCCCATATGGGATGCCGGCACTGCAGGCGGCATCTTACCCGCTATACCACAGCGCCGGCCCCCAGATTGCTTTTCTAAATCAGCAGGGAAGTTAGAAAGCAATCAGATGGATTCCTAGCGCGTGGACCCTCGCGGCCCCAGAAAACAAAATCTTGCCAGCTTTTGACATGAGCTGCTCCAGCGTGGCTCTCGCCATGCCCCTGCCCCACGTCAGGCTGCTGCAGCCCCTTGTCTTAATTTAAGTGGGACCCTCTCTGAAATGAGTCGCCCCACGCCTGTGTTCATGGCCGTGATGGTGCTCCGTGCCCCGGAAGCAGGAAGGAAGGCTGCTTTTCTAAGATTCAGATAAGATCTGGTGCCAAACCCTGAAAAGACAAAGCAGCAGTTTGTGGGAAGGCTGGACATGTTGGCGTGGCTGTAATAGGTCTGCGTTAGTCTTCACCACACTTCTCTGTAAGAAGTGGTAGCGGGTGTTGAAGTAACGACAGCTGTCATGATTTGAGCCCGTGAGTGAGGTGTGTGAAAAAGCAATGTTCTAGGCACACGAATGGTGTGAAAACTCCTTTGTGTTTCTCTGCTGTGCAAGCCAGGTACAGATGTCACGTCGTTAGCTTCACCTGCTTAGCATGAAGCAGATGCAGTGCGTGCGTCTTTAGGGCCGGAAGATCTGGCAAACCCATCGGGAGAGGAGCCCCTTGCTGGGGGCCGTCTCCCTGGGCTTCTTCCTTGACTGCAGCGAGGTCTCGGTGGTCTGCTCTTTGTCAAGCCAGTGGCAGTGGCTTAATTTATTTCCATAGTTACCTAGTATATTTCAGAGCGGCTATTTTCCCTGGCACATCTTAGCTTCCATCCCAAGGGCAAGGAGGAAGCCACAGGGCATGAAAAAATCTCTGGGAAATCGACTGTGGTTATTTTCTACCCCCAGTGGCAGCCAGTCGGCCAGAAGTGGGCTTGGTAGGAATTGGCCATGACCTTTGCAGCTCCCGTGGGGTGAGGAAACCAGCGGTTCTGGAGAGGGATCTCCCACTCTCGACTGTGGATGATGTGAGGATGGCGGGGGGTGGGGGCGGGGGCTGATAGAGTCTCTGCTTCTGCGGCGGGAAGAAGTTGCCAGTGGAGCTAGAATGTTCCTCATGGCATTGTGGGAACCAGGGGAAGAGGGCTCGCCCCGGGGAGTAAGGAGCCGGCGTGACCCCCTGCGTGGATCCACTGGCTGCGGAAGGCAGGCAGACCCCAGGGCCAGCCCTGAGAATTTAGTTGCTTAAGTGACAGATGTCGTTTTCTCCTTGAGCAAATTTGGAATTGCCTTCTGTTTGCCGACATTGAGGAGCGTGCTGAGGCCACTGGGAGGGGGACATTCCCTCGCCTCTGGTGTCACTTTGCACCTTGCAGAGTCATTACTCTGTGTCTTTGGCACGTGCCCTGGTAGAGGACACGTAGCTCCTGGCCAGCCTGAGAGAGCAGCTGTCGGACAGGGAGGAGCCTGTGTTAGTGTCTGTGGCTGGGAGAAACTTCCTGGTGTTGGGAGAGAAAGGGCAGCTCATCAGTGACCCCAGGGGACGCGTAAGCAGCAGAACTTTTGTTGGTTTACGCATTTTTCTAGGGATTTCAAATGTGATTTTAACTCTCGTTCTAACTGGATTCACTGCCAGGGGGCAGTGAATTGTCCGATGGCCGTGGGCTGGGATGACTCACGGAGATCCTCATGGGACCTTTGGTTAAAGGTTTGCTGAATCTGGTCTAGCTCTGCTGAGCAGCACTTTAATTAAGATGGCATCGGATTGAGACGAGGGTTCTGACACAGATGTTTATGACTAATATCAGTTACGTTTCCGTCCGTTTTGGAGACATTGGAAGGAAGAGGGCCTGTATGTTCTGCCCACTGCTCGGTGGCCCTGGGGCACTGCACAGCCCTCCTACATGGGTGTTCAGAGGGCCAGAGGAGGCTGAGGGTGGCGGTCTGGGTCCAGGGACGTCCCTGCTGCCTGCGGTGAGTTCCTCACCAAGCTCCAGGAACGATGCTGCCTGGTGCTAACCACTGGGCAGCCCTGCTGGCCGCTTGACCTGTACTGAAGGTGCAGGAGAGGGTGGCAGCCCCAGCCCTTGGCCTGCTCTGAGCTGCGCCGTCCCCAGACCTCCGCTTTCTCGTGGACCTTTGGGTTTCCTTCCAGCCTCGCTCCCAGTTATTACCCCCGTGTGCTTTCAGAAAATGCCAAAGGAATTAAAGCAGTAGCAAGCCCAGTGTCTGGTGTGCTAAGGGCCTAGCCCGTGGCTTCCAGTGAGACGGTGCCCGCTGGGCCCGCTGGCCGTCGGGGACCTCCGCCCTGTGGTTGGCAGCTGCCCCCGAGTGGACACCAGCGGGGCCTGAAGCACGTGAAACACGGCGTGCTCCTCACCATGAATTTGGGGCAAACTCTCTACATTCCCCGAGCCTCAGGGGTGGCTGTGTGAAAACAGGGGCAAAGCCAGCTCCTCCCAGGATGCTGGCTGCTCAGGAAGGCGGAGGCGGCGGAAGCTGTCCTTCGAGGGCCCCCACCCTGTCATTCCCAGTCTTTGGCCCCGGGGAACGTGGTAAAGTTTGAGTGGAGTGCCCTGGGCAGGCGGGCGTGCCCGGGTGCGCTTGGCCTGTAGACCTCTGCCTGGTCTCTTTCTTCATGCCTCGGGCTCCTCCTCTGTGAAATGGGGAGGTGATCATTGCCCTCCAGCAAATCGGGGAGCTGCTGGTGCAAGAGCTTGGAGACCTGAGTGTGACCTTCAAATGAAGGTGTTCATGGTTCTGACTTGAGGCGCTGCCTGGGCCCTGGGACACTCAAGCAGTTGGCCCTCGTAGCTTCGTTGGCTCCTCCCTCTCCAGGTTCCTGAGGGAGGGTGCACGGAGCCTGGAACTGCTATGGGCTGTTGTGGGTGGGATCCACCTACTACAGGTGTTGGCATCCTTCTCCGGGCAGGCGGCCAGGGAGCTGCGTGTCAGAGACCCAGCTACTTAATCCAGGAGGAGGAGGAGGGAGGAAGTTGTGTGTCTTTAAAAAAAAATGAGAAAGGCAGAGCACTGAGAGAGAGGAAGGTGGAGAGATCTTCCCTCTGTTGGTTCACTCCCCAAGTGGCTAAAACAGCCATGACTGGACCAGGCCGAAGCCAGGAGCCTGGAATTCTGTCTGGGTGTGTGTCAGGGCTCCAAGCACTTGGGCCATCTGCTGCTGCTTTCCCAGGTACATGAGCAGGGAGTTGGATCGGAAATGGAGCAGCCGGGACTTGAACTGTCAGCGTTCTGATCTGGGATGCCGGCATTGCAACCTGCCGTGCCACCATGCCTGCCCCAGGGAGTGACATTTCTAAAGCACCAAAGCACTGCCTATGCCCTGGGCGCTCTGGTGGGTGGACAGCTTGACACGCGTGTCTTCCCTTCTGCCAGTGTGGGGAGTGGGGCGTGGTCTCTCCATGGGCCTGAGAGAAGACTCTGCTGGGTTAAGTGGCAGGGCCAGGAGTCCAGCCTGATGTGGGACATGGGAAAGCCCGGGCCCTCCCTCTGCCTCTGCCCGTCTGGTGCCTGAGCCCCTTGTCTGATAGTGCACCTGCCCAGCAAATTGGATTTTGAATTTTTTGCACAGCAAGCGAGGCCCCGTTTTCTAGGCAGGGCTCGCCAGGGCCTCCAGGAAGCAGATCTGCAGTGTTGCTTCCTAATGCCCCTAAGACGCGGCACGGTTGTCTTTGAGTCACTTGGTGGCCTTTATCAGCATCGCTTGGTTGCAGCTGTCTCTTTGGGGAAGCTCTGGCAAAGACTATCATGAAGGGAATTTGTATTTTTTAATGACAGAGTAGGGGCCGTGTATTTGTGTTCCGGCCTCCTTGCCAATAACGTGTTAACATTGCTTGCAGCTCCATTTCTCTTCGGAGTGCCCGTCCGCAAATGTATTCATGTTCCGAGACAGTCAAACACAGAAAGGTCACGTAGGAAGCACTGAGTAGATGAATTTTGAGAATAGCCGACCTAACACTTGTTCACTTGATCCCAGGGGGTGCCGGGGGAGAATCGGTCTAAGCCTTAGGAAAACACCCGCAGTCACCAGGTGTTCCGGCTTGTGTTTTGCAGAATCGGCTATCCCATCCCCATGTTTGCGGGGTTCTGCATCATGTTTATCTCAACGATCAGTAAGTGTGCAACATCTCCCTCCCCGATGCGGCCACCTGTGGGCTGACTTGAAGGACACAGCCTGGGGGTGTTGGGAGTGACAGTCGCTGGAAGGAGCGCGTGGGGAGGGGGCTGGGGGGGGGGTCTCCAGCAGTGCCCCCGCGGGCTGGCGCTGATGCAGGCCTGGGCTCTTGTCCCGGCAGTGTTCGCCTTCTCCAGCAGCTACGCCTTCCTGCTCATCGCCAGGTCGCTGCAGGGTGTCGGCTCCTCCTGCTCGTCCGTGGCTGGTAGGTGTGGAAGCACCTGTGGGGGGGGGGGGGGTGCAGGGGTGGGTGTGGGGGGAGAGTGCCCCTGGTAACCCCGCTGGGCCCATTCCAGGTATTGGCCTGGTGGTGCAGATTCCCGGGGAAGCCGTGCACTCTCCCCTTAGGTCCTGGTTGGCTTCCATGGCAGGTTTGGGAAGACTGGAAGTCTGTGGGAGGGGAAGGCCAGGCACGGCCACTGTCTTGGTGCGCCCCAGAGCCGGACTGCCACCATCTCTTTCCCCGTTCAGGGATGGGCATGCTTGCCAGTGTGTACACAGATGACGAGGAGCGAGGCAACGCCATGGGGATCGCCTTGGGAGGCCTGGCCATGGGGGTCTTAGGTGGGTATGGGCCCCATGCAGGCAGCAGGGGACTGTCTGGTGCTGGACCTCAGCCAGCACCCCAGGCCCGGTGGGACCAAGGCTGCTTTCACATGGACAGACTGCCCAGCACCTTCCTTTGGTTGGGAAAGGGTGGGACGAGCCCTGAGCTGGGAGGACCTGGGCTTCCTCGCTCCCTGTCCCAGATCTCCCCAGACCCAGGTGTAGACATGAGGATGGAGTGGAATGGTGCACCAGACGTTTCTCTCTGGAACGTTCTGTGAGTTACAACCAGAGAGACATCCGCCTTCCGCTTCTGCCTCCCCCTCCTGCCCTGCCGGGGGACAGCTATCTCCCTGGCCGGGGGCTCGGCTCTTGTCCCCTCCGCTTGTTTGCTCCCAGCCCTCGTTTGGAGCCCGCAGTTTTGCACACACTGGTTTGTGAGCAGGGATGTCCTTGTCGCGCTGTGCTACACAGGCGGCACAGCCCCGTGACCAGGCTCTCACTTCCCTCGATCTTAGCTTTTGGGGTGACTCCAGCCTGTTCGTTCTTGGGGAGTTGCTCAGGCACCTTGACACTAAAGGGAACCTAGGGCCACCACCCCCAACTGTTTTGAAGCCAAGCAGAGAACCACAGGGGACAACAGATGATTCTGGGGGGTGGGGGCCACGCTAGGTGCCGGCGCCAGCCCCTCTCTCGTCCTCGCAGTGGGCCCCCCCTTTGGGAGCGTGCTGTACGAGTTTGTGGGGAAGACGGCTCCCTTCCTGGTGCTGGCTGCCTTGGTGCTCTTGGATGGAGGTGAGTAAGGCCCTGTGGGCACCTTGGCCGTGACCCTGGCATCCCTGCCGGCTGTGCCAGGGCCATGGCCACTGTCTGACTGGGGGCCGTCTTCTCTCCTTGCAGCCATTCAGCTCTTCGTGCTGCAGCCGTCCCGCGTGCAGCCAGAGGTAAGCGGTGGGGGGAAGATGGCCTAGTGGCGGCCACAGCCCTGGTGACTCGGCTGACACCCGCTTTTGCTTGACAGAGTCAGAAGGGGACGCCCCTCACCACTCTGCTGAAGGACCCGTACATCCTCATCGCCGCAGGTGGGCCGCTCTGCTTCTGCTTGGTCACGGCTGTGCTTGGGAGGAGGGGTGGGTGGCAGGGTCGCTGTTCATTTTGCTGGGGAACGTGGCTGGGGACATCCTAGCCTGAGAAAGCCGTAAGCTGCAGGAAGCCGTGTCTCCCAAAGCTCAGCCAAGGTCTTTGTTTTTCATTTGTTTTTGGGGCCTGCCAAGTGCTTGCATAGGCTACAGAGATGCTACTCCCCGCGAAGGCCGTCATTGTTTGGCCTGGAACTTTCTGGAAGAGGTCTGCCTTCTCACTCAGGCTGAGGTGCGCAGACTGACCTTGGCTGTGTCAGAGACTGGCAGCAGAGACCCAGAGTGCGGACTGGGCGCCTCTTCCCGCGGAGAGCGCTTCCCTGTACCGCAGCCAGGGGGCGCTGGAAACCCCTTGGGTCCAAGGCCCAGGTGGCTAAAAGAAAGCCCTGGGGTTCTGGGGAGGGGTCATGGGCTGCATGCTTCCGAGGGACTGCCCCCTCCGATGGCCCAGTCGCAAGCCGGCGGCCTCCCCGCCAGGCCGGGGCTGCCTGTGAGGGACCAGCCTTGTGCAGCTGCTGCCCGGGGCCTGGTGGCTGACGTCAGCAGCCACCCTGTGCTCTGGGTCTGGGAGGAAGAGACGTGCTGCTGCCTGGGGCCGCTCTGCAGACCTGGCGAGGGTGACATTTGCCTAAGCAGGGCTCACACTGGGAGGCCTGGAGGGGGTCTGGGAGAGGCGGTGCCTGCCCGTACTGTTTGCAAAGCAAAGCCCTAGGCTGGTTTTGTGGACCCCTTCTGGTCAGGGTGGAACGCAGGGGACCATGGCCCAGCTGCTGCCCCTCGTACTTACCGGTCAGAGTACCAGAAACCCGGTGCCCAGATCTCTCCGTGCTGGATGCACAGATCCCCTGGGGCCTGGCCGTCTGTGTTGGGGATGTGGAGGGTGTGTGTGTGGGGGGGCACAGATGTGACACTCCCCGCCCCCAACCCTAAGGTTCTTTCTCTTGGAAGCTCACTGCCCGATCCCTAGTCATGCAGGAAGTCGAGAGATCCACCCAGCACTGCTGGGCCTTGCACAGTGCCAGGCAGCCCTGGTGGGGGTGGGGGGAGTTAGAGCACGGGGAGTGGGAGGAGCCCAGTCATTTGTGTGTTCTGCTCTAAATGTCACAGGGAATGAAAGAAATCCTGTGTCAGGATGCACGTACCTGCTTCACGATTGCACAGTGTTCTTTGGGTTTGTTCTAGCAAATTACAGGTTCCACAGGCGCAGCTACGCAGGAAGCTCGCAGAGCGAGGGAGACGGTTCCGGGTGTTTTTTCCCATGTGCTTCTGTATTTACAAAGGGTCCTGGGTAACAGTGATAATGAGTGTGTGCACAGATACCCTACCTGTGCAGCTGACTTTACACCAACCTTCCACAGTGCACCTATGCTGAACACAGGGGGTCCTCCTGGGACTTCTGGCATCTCGGGGCATCATGAGAAATGTCCATGGGCATCGCACAGCAGAACACCTGCAAGAGCCTTCGGTTGCCCGAGACAGGAGACAGGGTGTGGTCAGGAAGCTGCCTGGCTGCCGAGCGGCCTCAAGTTACTTTGTGAATAAATTGGAGCTCCCTTCTTTCATCAACAAACTGGGTGGTGATTGCTGGGGCTCCCTCAGTTCCCAGGATTCTGTTTACCATCATGAATGGTGGTCGCCCCTCCCTACCCACTTGACTTGCAGGTCATCTCTCTCTCAAGCAGGAGTGGTTCTGGCCGCCCAGGCTGGGGGCTTGGGGTCTCCCTGGATACAGCAGGGACTCCGTGTGGAAGCAGAGACTCTAACCTCTTCCTCCCTTAAAGGCGCCATCTGCTTTGCAAACATGGGGATCGCCATGCTGGAGCCGGCCCTGCCTATCTGGATGATGGAGACCATGTGTTCCCGGAAGTGGCAGCTGGGTAAGGCCCCCGCGGCTCTTCTGATTCTAGAACTTTTCATGCCGGGATGATGGAGTGAGTGCTCTGCTGGACTCTGGAAGGGGCCAGTGCCTTGGGTAGCACTGGGGTGGTCTGTCCCTGTGCTGGTTTTACATCATGCCTGGTAGATGTGTCCTCTAGATGAGAAGGGGACAGTACATTGATTATATTCACATAACCTTTTTTGGTCATCATTGTTCTGTTTATTTATTTATTTATTTTTTTAACAGGCAGAGTGGACAGTGAGAGAGAGAGAGAGAGAGACAGAAAGGTCTTCCTTTGCCGTTGGTTCACCCTCCAATGGCCACCGCGGCCTGTGCGCTGCGGCCGGTGCACCGCGCTGATCTGAAGGCAGGAGCCAGGTACTTATCCTGGTCTCCCATCGGGTGCAGGGTCCAAGCACTTGGGCCATCCTCCACTGCACTCCCGGGCCACAGCAGAGAGCTGGCCTGGAAGAGGGGCAACCGGGACAGAATCCGGCGCCCCGACCGGGACTAGAACCCGGTGTGCGGAGGATTAGCCTAGTGAGCCGCGGCGCCGGCTCTGTTATTGTTAACCTCTTCCTGTGCCTAATTTATAGACTAACCTTTATCACGGACATGTATGTGTAGGGAAAAAAAAACCAGTCTACGTAGGGTTTGATGCTGTCCTCAGGTTCAGACACCCACTGGAGACTTGAAATATAGCCCCTGGGAACAGGGTGGGGGACTGCTGTAATCGTGTTACAGTTTCTGTTAGACTGGGTTCAGCGTTGATGCTTGTGTGACTTGCAAATACTGTTCCAAGCTGAGGTGTGTAGGGGACTGTGATGCAGTTCCTTTCTTTTTACAACTTGTTTTTCCTGGAGTTAGCATTGCCTTGCTTTTTCATTTTCTTCCTTTTCCATGTGACGTTTGTGAGTCCATCCCCCAGCCCCTGTGGCAGAGATGAAAGGGCCCCTCAGCACAGTCAGGCGCGTCCCCGAAGCTTCTGGGTCTTCACTTGTTTGCGGGTGTGGTCCTGGCTTCTCCACTGTAGGCCTGCTGCTTTGCCGGGACTTCCTCCCTCATCACCTGGGCGTCGTCTTAGCCTCTCGTGCATCTCCGTGTCCTTGTCCCCTGGGGCCTCTCTCAGCCCCTCGTGCATCTCCGTGTCCTTGTCCCCTGGGTCCTCCCTCAGCCCCTCGTGCATCTCTGTGTCCTTGTCCCCTGGGGCCTCTCTCAGGCCCTCGTGCATCTCCGTGTCCTTGTCCCCTGGGGCCTCTCTTGGGTTTGCTCCCGCGTTGTGGTAGAGCATAACCTACAGCAGCTTTCTGAAGGAGGGTGTGTGGCAGGCGAGGTGACAGTCCGCGTGTGGGATTCCTGGTTGGCAGTGACTCCGCGTGTGGGATTCCTGGTTGGGAGTGACTCCGCGTGTGGGATTCCTGGTTGGCAGCGACTCCGCGTGTGGGATTCCTGGTTGGCAGCGACTCCGCGTGTGGGATTCCTGGTTGGGAGTGACTTCCCACTGGCGTTTGGAGCTGGAATTCTGTTGCTGTGTAGCACCCAGCGCTGCAGTCGGAGACCGGTGTGGTTTCCTTCCTGCTCCCCAGGTCTGAGAAATTGTGTGCAACCCGACGCTCCCACCCGTTTGCGAGAACTCTCTCCAGCAGGTTATATGTCGGACCTCTAGATCTCATTCTTCTAGTTTATCTTGTCTTTTGCTTTGTACCTTCATCTTTTAAACTATTGGATTTTGAGAATTGGTGCTATCATGTCTTAAACTTGAAGAGTCCTTTTTCCATATACCTGGAGTGGTTTAAGTTTTAAATTTTTCTTGACAATGAAACAGTCTCTTATTTGGCAGGAAGGCTCTTGTTCAGTTTCGGTTTTCAGCTTCTCCTGTTGCCTCTGGCTTCCAGACTGCCTGGGGTTCCAGGGTCCCTAAACCACTCAAACTGTCCCCTGTGGGGTGACGGCAGGAGGACTGCTCGGAGGGAGAGGCGATCCCGTCCCTGTCCCCGCCTTCCTCCCTGAGTTCCCTGGGTTATGGGGCCAGAGTGTCCCTTCTCACGGAGCTCCCCACGCACGGCGGAACATTCCGGCCCTCTGCTGCGTCCCTCACTGTCCCCTGCTTGCTTCTCCCTGTCACCGCTGTGTCTCCTCTTCTGTCTGTCCTAAGGTGATGTGTACGGGGAAGAGGGGGGAGGGGCATCTAGAATTTTCTTTTATTCATTGACTAATATTTACATGTTTGGCATTCAGTGTTGTTACTGTGACTGTAAAGATTGTTCCAGGCTGAGGTGTGCGAATGTGACCTTATCATTACTGTTGTTATTTATTTTGAGGGGTGAGAGACAGACAGGTGTGCTGAGAGCGCACCCATCTGCTCGTGCATTCCCCGGATGACTGGGCTGGCCGGGGCTGTAGCCAGACACCGGCCATGCAGTGCAGGCCTTCCACGTGGGTGGCGGGAATGCAGCTACGTGAGCCGTCACTGTGGCCTGCTCGGGGTTTGTATCAGGGAACTGGAGTCGGGAATCGACCTGGCGCGCTGCGGCAGAGTGTAGGTGTCTTAGCCACTGGACTGCATACGCGCGATGACCCCAGATTCCTTACCGATGAATTTGGGCCATTTTCCTTTGGAGTTGTTTGCTCTTAGAATTTTAACTGTTCCTAGTGGACGAAGATCCTGGTCCTTGTCAGAGGTTTCACCGATATGGCCCTCACTTCATTGCATGTCTTGGACTTCGTGGGTGCTGTTTTTTTCTACTTGGAACATTCAACATGCCACTCTTAAGAGTTCGCAGTCTTCACTTTTGTGTCATTGTCGCTTCAAAGCCTTTCCCACGCCAAAATTACCTACTAAAAAAAAAAAACATGCTTTTCTCTAATACTCATGTGATTTTTTACATTAACATAGTGGCCTTCTAAGGCATTTATTCTGGTACACGCACGGCTCGCGACCAGGGTGCGGTGTGTCGTCTGTGTGGTCAGCTTGTTGTCCAGGCTGTGGTCCCCTGACTTCTCCTGTCTGCAGCAGCCTCGCGCTGGCCGTGTGTTCTCGGCTGTCTTTCTGGATCCTTCCATTCTGTTGATCTGCTTGCCAATCCCTGGGTCAGTCCCCGCCACCTCCCTAATCATAGTAGCTTTCAATGCTGTTTAATATCTCTAAGACCAATCCTTCATATGTAGCTCTTTATGACCCTAATGATTATTCTTCCGAGAGATTTCTTTTCGTAGTTCCTCCATCACACAGGTGGACATCTTTAGGTGGAGCCCCAGTCCTGAGCGAAGGCAGGTGGCTCTGTTTTTCTCGGGCCTCAGGTCCCCGGTGGAGTGGGGTGGGGAGACACTGCCTCCTGTTGTAGACTTTCCCTGCCCTGCCTGCCTCGGGCCGGCATTGAGTTGTGTTTTCAGCCCTGAAAAAGCTCCGCCTGGCTTGGGGCAGGGACTGGTCGCGGGTCGGAGGACTGTGTTCAGGAATCAGAGTCAGGATGGTCGTGTGACCTTATGTACACACTAGACCTTATGAAAAGGTGGATTTTAGAGTGTGAGTTGTAGCACACGAGAAAACCAAAACAAGCCCCACATAATGGGAGTTATTTGGTGACGGAGGAAGGACTTTTGGAGCTAAGTTAAGGACAGGCAGACTTGCTGCTCCGAGCTCCCGGGGCCGAGAGGAGACCACCTGCAGGGGCTGGCGTTGCAGCAGGGGGAGTTGCTACTTGGGACGCCCCAGTCCACATTGGAGCGCTGGGAGTGAGTCCTGGCCACTCAGCTTCCAGCTCAGCTTCCTGCTGATGTACGCCCTAGGAGGCTGTAGGGGATGGCGCAAGTGTTCGGGACCCTGCTACCTTGGTTGGAGACCCAGATAGAATTCCTGGCTCCTGGCTTTAACCTGGCCCAGCCCCAGCTATTGCAGGCATTTGGGGAGTGAGCTAGCGGATGGAAGATCTTTTTTTCTCCCTCTCTTGTTCTGCCTTTTCCATTAGAAAAAGAGGAGCCCTTCAGAGCTCCCAGAGCAAGCGGGCCACTTGGCGGGGGTTGGGGGGACATCCTTCCAAAGCTGGGTGAGCACCCGCGAGCTTTGCAGAGGACAAGGACACCGTGTCGCCTTGTCGCCAGTGCTCATGCAGTGCCTTCCAGCTTTGCCTTCCCTCTGATCCTGGTGGCAGCCTGAGCGGCAGGTGTTCTGGGGAGGGGCCCCCATCCAGTGGGAGTGGGGGATGTGCAGAGCCGCCTGAGTGGAGCCCCTGCCTTTGCTTTGCAAGTGCTCTTGGGCAGACACTGCTTCGATGCTTCCGCTGTCCCTGCCTGACCGACTTATGATCCTAATTGAATGTGTCCTAGCCGTGCCGGGGCACTTAGCTGCTGTGCTCTCGGCCTCGCCAGACAAAGCCCGAGGCTCTTCCTATAAAGTCTTTAAGGTCAGTCAGAAGGCCAGGGCCATCCGGTGAGATAGCCGAGCGCAGGCTGCCTGTGTGTCACCGGGAGAGGCCTCGTGGCTTTGTCGCTGAGCGAGATGCTCGGGATTGGACCAACCGGACCGGTGCACTGCCCGTTGCCTCCAAGACACACTTGCCTTTCGACAAGAGAATCTCACTTGTGCATCTGCTCCGGGATGCGCTCCTTTGTGTGGTCCCTGCAGCTGGCAGCTCTCAAACCCTGGGCCTGGGGATGGTGAGTGTGGAGGAGCCAGTGCCGAGGGCCGGGCAGCCCCACGGCTGTACAGGGACCACCTGCCTTTCTGCTCCCCTCACTGTCCCTGGAGAAGCGCCCTCACATCAGAGGTCAGAGCAGAACATTATTATTTGCACCATGGATGACACGCGATTGCTCCTGTGGGCGTGGGTTTCGGGGCAGAGACAGACGGCAGCGCGTGCTCACTCCCGAAGGCCCTCTCACGAGTCTGCCCATGCGTGGAAGCTCTGGGTTTGGGCAGGTGGAGAGAGCATCTTTTCTCTGAACCTCAAGTTCTAGGTCTGGACCTTTCCCAGACAGCTGGAGACCCAGGAGGCAGAGCCGGAGTCCAGGGGGAGGTTTGTAGGCCCCAGAAGCAAAGCGTAGGCCCTGGGGAAGAGGCCCCAGGGCAGGCTGGAGCCAGTCTTTGTTCTGGCTCTTCTGGCCCATTTGTCTATGAGATGTGGCACAGTGAGGGTGGACCCAGGGACCCTGGCTGCGGGGCGGGACCCGCTATGCTCTGGCCAGCTGTCACCTCGGGCTGGTCCCACGCAGCCCCGCTGGGCCCCAACATGCAAGGAGCTTGCCAGCATCCTGTGGCTCTGGGCTGTGTGACTCTCAGTCCCCCGAACCTCCTGTGGGGTGGGGCAGCGTGAGGCCATCGCCCCGCCCTTGTTCCAGGCCCTTGGGGACCCTCAGTCACAGCTGTGGCTGAGCAGGCTTCTCCCCTGGGTGTGTCAGAGGCTGGGGTTGAAGCCCAGGTTTATTAATTTTTTTAAAGATTTCTTATTTGGAAGGCAGAGCCACAGAGAGAGGGGGAGGGGAGGGATGATGGAGGGATCCTCCATCCGCTGGGTCACCCCCCAAATGGCTGGGTCAGGCTGTAAGCCAGGAGCCTCCTCCAGGTCTCCCGTGTGGGTGTGGGGTCCGAGCGCTTGGGCCTTCCTCTGCTGCTTTCCCAGACACATTATCCAAAAAGGAGCTGGATCAGAAGCAGAGCAGCCGGGACTGGAACGGGCGCCCATGTGGGATGCTGGGATGCAGGTGGAGGCTCTGCCTACGCCACAGCGCCGGCACGAGGCCCGGTTTTACAATGGGCCAGGGAGACACACTCTCAGCGTGAACTCTAGTGTGGGCGGAGAGAAGTGGGGAGCCGTGGAGCTCCAGTGAGGGGGGCAGCAGCCAGCAGGAGGAGGCCTGCTGCACGTGGCCGTGGGCACCGGGTTGGTGTGGAGTGCGTGGCTGTTTCTAAGGGTCTTATCGTGCAGGTTCCCTTCTCCTCTTCAAAGCCACCCTTGTGGGTGTTCTTGGTGGGAGCGGTGGCTGTTCCTTGGGCGCTGGAGAGGGTGGGGTGACCTCCCTTAAGCCCCGGCTAGCAAGCTCACACTGAAGCCGATGCCTTGCTCCACACGCCTTCTAATCGGTGCTGTTTCTTGAGAATCAGGAGGTGGAGTTTGCTGTCCTAGAGCTCGGGCTGTTCATGGAAAATAGCACGCACCCTGCTCCTGGGCCCCAGCTAGGCCCTGGGCACTGCACAGGTGCATGCTGGGAAGCGGCAGCTGTCCTGCGCACCTGCATTCCTGCTCGAGGCCTTGGTTTGGGGCTGTGGCGGGGGCCCTGCTCCCAGAGTCGGGACCCAGCAGGTGGTCTGGATCTCAGGCCGGGTTCTCTGGGAGCCACTTCTGTGCCAGGGCTCCAGACGGGCTGCCCGGGGACTGAGCTCCGCCCTGAATTAGGTTCTGGTTGGCTGGAGCCGTGTTGGCCTGCATGGGGTTTCTGTTTTATGAAACTGAATTACCAGCATTTGCCAGAAGTGGCAGCTGCTTTATCAGACGGCGTCTGGGTGCTTTGGGCCACACTGTTAATTTTCCTACGGTTGGCTTGCTTGGTTCGTTTGTGCCTGCCTGGGCCTTGGAGACACTTGTCCTGAGATTGGGGTCATCACAATTTCTTACCATCCAGAACCACACCCTCTCTAGAGTGGGGAGTCCGCCAGGTGCCTTGTGAAGCCAGGTTTCAATGGCGTCTTCTGGGGCGGGGAGGGGGGACTTTGCCAGCTGTAGGCTCCGGGGCCCGAGAGCAGGGCATCTGTCCTTTTGTTCTGTTCCAGTCACAGTTCAAAGGTCATCTGATTCTTTCCTTTGGAGATGCTGTGACAAGACAAGAGTCACGTTGGCTGTGTCTGTGCTGCGGGCCAGTGCTGTGTTGGGCACGTGGCTGTCAGAGCAAGTTTGCTGAGTCAGATGACGCTGAACAATTATTTGGCCACCGCGTATTGATAAGCATGAAAGAAATGACTTCCCGGAATATGAGATTCTTCTTTATTATTTCCCAGAAGCTCCGTGTCTGAAATGATTTGGTTTGTGATTTAGTTCGTGCCACTTGTCATTTTGAAGTCCCTATTGCATTGGGAGGCTCCGCTGTTTCTGGGTTTGCTAGGTCGCCTTAGTGCTTTGCCCTTAAAGGGACAAGGTCACACTTGTCCATTCTGTGCTGGTGAGCTCCCGGGACCAGAAAGGCCTGCGGCCAGCTGTGTGCTCAGGCAGCAGGCACTGGCCGACCGCCTACCTGATTTCCACATGCCTACGCGATTTCCACAGTCATAAGTTTGAGAACAAAGCGACTTTACCACTGTGGTCCAAGGCTTGGAATCAAATGTACATCCAGTTTGTAGAAAAAGCTTGAAGAGCTGTCTGTCAAGATTGTCCTAATACGGTTTGGGGACCAGAGGGAGCGGTGTGGACAAATCCCCCAGCAGAGGGCACGTTCAAGGCCACCCACTGCCAGCGTGAAAATGTTGGACACATATGACTTCGCCACGCAAACTGGCTGCATAATGTATGGTTTTTCCATGAAAAGAGATCGATAAAGCTATAGAAAAGGAATCAGGATGTAGAACAGAAAGTATAGTAAAAACCTATTTTTTTTTTGAAAAAAGAATCCTGTGCACATATATCTAGAAACATGTATGAACTCGGACAGGAAAATCACTGGTGGTGATCTGAAGGCTGGGGTTTGGGGTAACTTCAACTTCGTCCTTCTGGCTAACCTCCCCCCTTTTCCCTAATTCTTGTCATGATGTCTGACCTCTGTCACATGAAATCACAAAGAGAAGGGACCGGACACTGTGCGAGGCCGCGCTGCAGGTGGGCCGAGGGAAAGTGGCGGCAGGCGCTGCCCTGGTGGTCCCCACGTCCGCCCCCGCCAGGCCGAGATGGAGTGTGATAGAGCGGCGATGGCGGGGTGCTTTTCATTTCTGGAGTGTCGCAGCTGCTGCTTGTGAGACCGATAAGCCCCGTGGGGTCCAGACGGAAGCCGGCCGCCACCGGATATTAGCTGCCCGGGTGCGGGCCCTGGGGCGCCGTGTCAGCGGCTCTCATCAGCGCCGTGGTGTCTGTGGTTATTAGTTTTCTACCCTGGGACTGATGTCAGCACTGATAAGGTGTCCTTTTCATAAATTTCCAGGCATTGCTTTCTTGCCAGCCAGCATCTCTTATCTCATTGGAACCAATATTTTTGGGATCCTTGCACACAAGATGGGGAGGTAAGATGGAAACCTCGCTCATCCTGTCGGTCGCGTGCTGCTTCAGAGCGCTGCTCGGTTCTCCTGCCGTGGCTGCTCGGGGCCGCTGCTCGCTTGCCTTTGACGATCTGGGCTGGCGAAGAGGCCGAGTGCGCGTGTCCTGATGGTGCCTCTTCTCCCGACAGGTGGCTCTGCGCGCTCGTGGGGATGATCGTCGTTGGAGTCAGCATTTTGTGTGTGAGTAAACAATGGCACTTGACAAACGTTTGTGACAAGTCTGTGACTTGACCATTCGGACAAGAATCACCAAGCCACATTATAAAGCCGTTTGTTACAACTTTCTTATCTTCAACATTTTTTTGGACAAGAACTCTCCAAGTGGTGTATTTTCATTCTGTCCAAGGTCATTTAAAATGTTTGCTTACTTTGCTTGCAGTTGGCCACGGCTCCTCCACCTCCATCACCTTAAACATTGCAGTGCTTGAAACACCTCAGGACAATGAGCCTGAAACAGCACCATGGTTTTCTAGAATAGGACATTTTCTACCAATGGCCAGTGTCCACGCCAGAGGTGGCCTTCTGTCCGTGTCAAGGCCTGAGCGTGGACTGTGCTGATCGCCACTTGTGGCACTGGCTGCTCTTCCTGGTAGTCATGGAACCTGTTTCTAGCTTCGATGGTCTCCCCAGACCCCATCCTTTCTCCTCCCGTTCCCTCGGAAGGGAACAGGCACACCACGCAGAGAAAACATTTTCAAGACGATTTTGAGTTGGATATCTTGATATCTGACACTAACACGGATTTTCCTCTTACAGATTCCTTTTGCAAAAAACATTTACGGGCTCATAGCTCCCAACTTTGGAGTTGGTTTTGCTATTGGTAAGTCACGTGGGCCTGTGCCTCCGTTTGCAACTACTCTTGCGCCAGGAAAGATCTCCTCTCCCTTTGATCAGCTGTTAGGTATTCCGCCTCAGTGTGCAGGGGCTCAAAGCGGCTGAGGGCAGCTTGGCTCCACCTCATCCTTACATCGTCCGCGTCCTAGCTGGTTATTTCCTGAAAACCAGCATGCAAAAAGCCCGATATTGACAGGAACAAAGCCAGCTCTCCAATGCTGTGTGCTTGGACAGTGGAAGGAGGCCCTTCCCCAGGGCACATCTGCCTGGCTCCCGTCTGTGAGCAGGCCTTCCCGGGTGAGGCTGAGGGAAAAGACCAGTACTTCTTGTAGGGTTGGAACAGGGGAAGCAAGCTGATAATCATGGCCATCTGTGCGGTAGGGGTTTTCACAGGCAAAGCAGCTGGGTCTCTGTATTGTTAGGGACAGCAATGAATACGTGAGGAAAAACCCTTGTTCGTGTTGTGAAGAGTATACTTCTGTTTGTTATCCTTACCCACTGTCATGATACAAGTAAGTGCAGAATCCGTCCCCCATCGAGGCCGGGGCTGATCTTTGAGTGGCACAACAGAAAGAATGACCTGAGTCTTTCTGACCCCCGGCGAGGTCAGGCTCAGGTAGTAGGTGTGAAGGAACTTTAAAAAGTTGGTGGAAAGTGGAGTTAAAGGAGAAGTTGATTTTGGTGCAAAGAAATTTTGAAGTCTGTTTTTTTCATAATATACAATTTCCATGAACTTTTTTTTTAAAGACTTATTTATTTATTTGAAAGGGTTACAGAGAGGGAGAGAGACAGAGAAGGAGAGAGACGGAGAGGGAGAGAGACGGCGGGGGGGGGGAGGTCTTCTATCTGCTGGTTCACTCCCCAAATGGCCGCAATGGCCAGACCAGGGCCAATCTGAAGCCAGGAGCCAGGAGCTTCTTCCAGGTCTCCCGCACGGGTGCAGGGACCCAAGCACTTGGGCCATCTTCCCCTGCTTTCCCAGGCCACAGCAGAGAGCTGGATTGGAAGTGGAGCAGCTGGGGCTAGAATCGGCACCCACATGGGATGCTGGCACTGCAGGTGGCGGCCTTACCCACCACGCCACAGCGCCGGCCCCTCCATGAACTTTTTGAAGTACCCTTGTCTGTTCTTACAGTGTTGTCATAGCATCCGTCCCCGCTGTAGTTGATTTTTCAGCTCTGCCTGATGCCCAACTCTCACATTAGTTTTGCATACCTGTCCCAGCACCTTGCATGCATGAGACAGTGAGCAAACACCACTGGAGTGAAGGCCACTGCCGCCGTACAGCTGAGGGTGCTATCATTTGAGTTCCCTGCTCGGTGGACTCGGGGATCTTAGCTCATTGTCATTGTAGCCGGTCGTTAGCAACCCATTTTATAGGTGGAGAAACTGATGTTTACAGAGCTGGGCATGACCACACCCACACAGCCCAGTTCTGGGATTTGAACCCAGAACTCTGAAGGCATGCACTTTGTCTTTGCTGCTTGTCGCAGACCCGTCAAGAACCGGGTGACAGAACCGCTGGTTGTGGTGGTGGTTCTTAGGTAACTAAAGGAACCGACCTCTCCGAGTTCCAGTCTGCAAGACTCCGCTGGGTACCTCTGTGCATTCTCCACCTTCGTAACCCCTCCGGTCTCCGTGTGAGGCCCAGTGTGGATGGGGAGGCAAGGGGCAGAGCAAGCACTCGGAGGCCCAGCAAGGACTTGGGGACCCTGGAGTTCCCGCGCAGTTTTCGGCCATGTGTGCTGGGGGAGAGCTGTGCTGTTGGGCTGTGCCACGAGGCTCGGCAGGGAGGGTGGCACAGCGCAAGAGCCGGTGGGGCACTGAGTTCAGGGCGGTGGGGTGACTGTCCGGTTTCTGTACACTGCCCCCTGCCTGTCCCCAGGGATGGTGGACTCGTCAATGATGCCCATCATGGGCTACCTCGTGGACCTGCGGCATGTGTCTGTCTACGGGAGCGTGTATGCCATTGCGGACGTGGCTTTCTGTATGGGATACGCGATAGGTAAGGGCACGGGCTTTTCAAAGAACCTTTTACCTCGGTGCAGAGCAGAAAATGCTTACGAAAGTGATTGAGTCTTTGCACCCTTGTATCTCCAAGACGCCTGGAGACGGCTTTGTCTAATTCTCTGTCCCTGAAAGGTCCGTCGGCCGGCGGGGCCATCGCAAAGGCAATTGGGTTTCCCTGGCTCATGACGATCATCGGGATCATTGACATTCTTTTTGCTCCTCTCTGCTTCTTTCTCCGGAGCCCACCTGCCAAGGAGGAAAAAATGGTAAGAAAAATGTAGGGTGCAATGAAGCACTTCTTGTTTTCGCATGGTCTTCTGGGTAATCCCTCATAGTTATTTCCTCCTAGTTTAACTCTGAAATGTGTTTTTGCTCCTTTGGGGCAAAAGCCTCCAAACCTAAATAATGAGTTTTTTAGTTTGTACCACATGGGGAAGTTACTTTATTTTTGATTTATTTTATTTATTTATTTGAAAGAGTTAGAGGTAGAGACAGAGAGAGAGGTCTTCTGTCCACTGGTCCACTCCCCAATTAGCTGCAACGGCCGGAGCTGTGCTGATCAGGAGCCAGGAGCTTCCTCCTGGTCTCCCACGTGGGTGCAGGGGCCCAAGCACTTGGGCCATCCTCCACTGCTTTCCCAGGCCACAGCAGAGAGCTAGATTAGAAGTGGAGCAGCCAGGACTAGAACCAGTGCCCAATTGGGTGCTTCAGGCCAGGGCTTTAACCTGCTGTGCCATGGTGCCGGCCCCTACTTTATTTAACTACTTTCACACTTAAACTTGAAGAGTGAAATGATTGTATAAATTAGCAGCCATATAGCTCTTTCATCAACCAGATAGAAACCCGGCATAGTTCAGTTCCTATGGTTCTGGTGAATGGTGGACATCCATTTCCTGCCTCCTGGACTAACTCCCAAGATCAGCCGTTTGTGGTGCTGTTTGCTTTTCTCTTAACCCTTACAGCCTTCTGTGAGAGTTGACGTTTTGGTCTGTACTGTATGTAGGATTCCGGTAATGGGCTCAGGCTTTTAGAAGTGGGAAATCATAGTGTAGATGGTTGGGGTACACATGTGAGTCTCCCTACAGCTGTTGAGGTCATAACTTCATGAGCAGAAGCATCACCAGGGACAAGAGGGAAGGTGTCCCTCTGAACAGGTGCATGGCTGTTGTCTCTACTTGGAGTCTTGAGTCGTTTTAAGTTTACCTTACCCAGCAAGGAGAAACTTAGTTTCTGGTCATCCATGATGATCGGCCATGTTGCTGCTGTCTGAAATGTCGGATGCTACCAGGCACGTGCCAGCTGCAAGGGGGAGCAGGAACTGTTTCTGAATGGATGTGAGCTTCACTGGGGGTGCTTTTGTGGAAATGTATCAGAGATTCTAACGGCTGCACTGAGTGTGTTATGATGCCCTTTGATGGTTTTCTCCAAAAGTGAATTTACAGGCCCTGAAGTTAGGTGACTGCGGATGTTCGTCTAGGGCATTTGTTAGTCATTCACCCACGCAGCACAGGTAAAGAATGCACCACGCGCTGGGCACTGGCCTCGTGCCCTGCATCATTCAGGATTTAACCGCAGAACTTTGAGCTACCCAGGGCCTGTTGGGCTCCTGGAGAGTGGAAGGAGCTGGGGAAAAACATAGACGCCCCCTCCCTCCCTCCCTCGATGCGTCCCTGGCCCTGAGCAACTGTGGCATTTTCTGAGCCCTGTCTTAAGGGACTTAATTCTTTTCCAGGCTGGTCGTATAAATTCCCAATCCATCTTTGTTTGGCTGACTAGCACAGTAGCTTGTCCGAATGGGGGTCAGGAAGTTCCTGGCACAACAGTGGAACACAGTCATTCTGTGCTTCTATAACGATTTGATTAAGGCTACATGAAGGTTAATTTCAACCTTTCAAATGGCTAGCAGCTGCTTCTGTCACCCGGGAGACTGTTGAGGGCTCTTGGGAACTGAATCGGCCCTACCAGGCAGGGGCTATGGGATTCTGTTTCCTTTTGCTTTGCATCCAGTGGGGAAATGGTAGCATCTACCTTACGGGTTGTCGTGAGGGTTTTGAAAGCTGAGATCGCAACAAACTGCTTGGGAAACTGGCTCAGTAAATGTATTTCCACCCTCGCTCCATTCTTCATTCTTTTACCCAACAGCGTCAGGCCAGAGAAACCCGAATTTTCTCCCTTTCTTCTGCACTTTGTGCGAGAGTTTCCTTTTGCGATGCAGACCCAGGACTGCTGAGCAGGGGTGCCTTGCCGTGGCAGCAGATGTTAGAAGCTGCCGCTGCTCTGTGTGTGTGTGTGTGTGTGTGTGTCTCTGTGTCTCTGTGTGACAGCTTATCTGAGGCAGCGGGCGTAAAGGGTGAAGTCAGGGTGAGTTTCACCGCCATGTTCTCAGAATGGCAGAAGGCAGGCCTCAGGAGCTCCTCTGTCCCCATTTAAGCCAGTTCTTTAGCTCGTCTTAGAAAGCCAAAGGAAGTGGACGAGACAATCTTGAAGGCAAAACAATAAGAACTACAGTGAAAGCCAACTTTCATTGTAAAATGTCTCAAGTACCTAGCCAATCGTTAAAAACTTGAAGTATGATCTTCCTGTCCACATTTGAGATATTATGTTGGCCATTTGACTGCCGTAATGGCAGCATTTGAGGGGGGAAGCCATGGCCGCTGTGTGCTCATTGTGCACGCAGAACGGGGAGTAAGCGGACGAGGCCGACGGACCCTAATGATCAGGGGCCATGCGGGCGGCGCAGCAGTGTGCTCTGGGGGAGGAAGAATCCATCACTGTGCACTTGAGCAAACCCGGCAGGGCTGAGCGCTGGTGTTCGGGGGCCGGCGGTCACCAGGTGCAGGTGGACTGAGTAAGGAGGCGTTCAGCCCTCAGCAAGTAATTGTCTCATTAGACAGCATCTTGATCATAAGGGGTTTGGACTTAAGCGGCTCTGTATTGAAAGGGTTCACGGATCACAAGTCATAGAATCGTGAACTGTTTTATGAGCGCGCACATTTCTTCTGCTTGGTTTACTTGATTTCTGTTTCTTCTATAATGAGTTATTTGGATTGGTGGAGAAAGAACTGTTGTCAGCAAGTGTAAAAAATGTCAACACTGTCATTGGAGAACTGCGTGCCAGTTGTAGTCGGTCACACGGTAGCCCTTCGCTGTCCAAATGCCCAGCTGAGAGTAGCTGTGTTTGGTGAGGATTTTTTCCAGGTTGAATTACTTTTCTGAGTCTGACTTACTCTTGGAAGTTTCTAATTGGTACCCAGAAGGGAAAGCAGGTGGTTTGAGAATGGCAAAGGCCCTCCCATCACCAACTCTGCTTTCTGGATGCTACAGGCTGGCCAGGATTGGCTGACTAGAGGCTAAGGAGAGCCAGTGTGCTTTGCATGTTATAATCCACTTAAAGGAACTTGTCCCTTTGCAGGGCATGTATGCAGCAGATGCAAAACCACTGTTTTCTCTAGGTATGTGCAAGAGAGTGACATTTGTCCAGTATGAACCCCTGGTGCCTTTCCAAGTCTCAAAGCCTGGAATTCTTACTTTTGAACGTTTTTGCTTTTGCATTTCACTTGGTGCAGTCATGCGTTTGCCATTGATTCTGCCCCGAGTCAGACGTGAGCTAGGCACCTGGTGGGGGCAGAACTCGGCTCTCTGTAACTAGGCTCTGCTTCAAATCCAACAAACTCCCTTCCTTTGCATTCTCTCGTCGTAGAGGGCACACACCTTTCTCCCTACAGCAGAGCGTGGAGTGTTGCTTTAAATTACCTGCCTGGCTGTCGGGCCACTCTGTGTTCCTTAAGCCCTTGACTCACACACACGAGTTCATGCTGACTGCACGCTACCTGGCTTGATCATATGTAATGTAACAAATACCACTACTGGTCCATTTTTTAAAGATTTATTTAAGAGACAGAGTTAGAGATAAGAGGGAGGGAGAGAGAGACAGAGAGGTCTTCCATCTGCTGGTTTGCTCCCCAGATGGCTGCAACAGCCAAGGCTGGACCAGGAGCCCAGATCTCCATCTGGTTCTCCCACATGGGTAGCAGGGACCCAAGTATTTGGGCACCATCTGCTGCCTTTCAGGGTGCGCGTTGGCAGGAAGCTGGATTGGAAGCAGAGTAGCCAGGACTCCAACCGGAACTCTGATGAGCAATGCAGGCATCTGAAACAGTGACTGGACCACTGTACCCAGTGCCCCCCCCCCCCCCCCCAGTGCAGCGTTTTATTCAAAGTCCATAGATGTGCCAGGCCCTGGACCTCCGCGTCCTTCAAAAGATGACACATATGTGCAGTCAGGTCTAAGGTGGGGGGGGGACCAAGCAAAGAGAGGCCCTTGTGAGCTAGAGCAATGGCTATTTTTTCCAAGGCACCCACTTCATGTGTTTCTCAACGCTACACATGAGTGGACCTGGACTTTCATTTTTAGCCTGCTCCATCCTCCCTGGCTAGAGTGATCCTTGGGCATATTTGAGACTCACTCATCTGGGGAGGTGAGACATTGAGCTGTCAGGGGCCAAGGCTTTATGTCACACAGGGAGAAGGGTTCTGTGTCCAGTGTCTGCTGCCTAATTTTTAGAAACTGAGCTCTGTGTTAGATACATGTATCCATGCACTTGGAAAGCAGAAGACAGAGTTATTTGAAGCTAAGTCTGAGCTGGCGCAGGGGATCAAGGGAGTCCTTGTCTTCACGTGTCACACAGACGGGTCATTTGAGAATCTCTTGGGAAGTAAGTGGGTTAAGCACGGAGTGGAGTCATGTCAAGTCTGCAGGATAAGAGCTGGGGGTAATAGCTAAGACACCAAGAAAGGTTGTGATAGGCCAACGTCAGGAACGTTTTAATCTGTGTAGACTTGACAACTGCATGAAAGGGTTCTGGGGGAATAGTTCATAGTGGGCAAACCCCAGGAAGACACACCTGATGAGGAAGAGAATTCGCTCGAGCCGTACGCAGCACCCCACTGCCAGCCACAGCACTCGGGCTCCCGTGGAGTTGTGCAGGAGTGGACTGTGCCACGAGGCTCCACAGGCTCCTGCGTGCCCCATTCTTGCGGCACAGTCAGCCCTCCGTATCCACGGGTTCTGCGTCCATTGGCTCAACCAACCACGGCTAGAAAACATTCAGGAAAACAAACCCACTGGTCTATGCAGAACAATCAGATTTTTTGGTCATTATTCCCTAAGTAATACAGTTTAACAACTGTTTACATAACATTTAAGTACTAGACATAATCCAGAGATGATTTAAAATCCACAGGAGAATGTGTGTGTTTTATATAAATACTGCTGTTTCATATAAGGAACATGGGCGTCCGTGGATTTGGACATCTGCTGGGGGCCACGGACCGGTCCTCCATGCATACTGGGGGCCAACTGTACACCCCTTGGTCATATTCTTTACCTGTTCTGTGCCTGTGTCCTCAGCCCACCACAGGGTTACTCTGAAGTTGCCGGATTGCGTCTAGAATGCTCAGTGTGGTCCTGGCATGCGTGGTGTCTGCTGTTAGACTCGAGCTTGGTTCTCTGCACATCTAGGAAGAATAAAGCCCCCGAGTGTTTCAAGCATCACGTTTTAGCCCCCAGTCTCTGTTTTGTCTTTTCAGGAACAGCAGACGACGGCGTGACTTTCCATCACAAGAGGAATTTTTTTTTTTAAATCAGAATTTGTGAGAAGGTGAAAGCCCTGGAATGTTTAGGAAAAGGTCTCAGGGGCCATGGTGACAAGGTCTTAAACTATTTCAGGGGAGTCTGAGTAGACAGCTGGTGTGAGAACCCGACCCGTGCGTCCAGAGAACGGAGACTGCAGCCTAGCCTCGGGTGCGTCTCTAACCTGAGTGTCCCCTCTTCCGGAGAGGGCGCTCCCCGAAGGATGCAAAGACACTGGACTGGATTGCTTCCAGGATCCCTACTCCAGCTGCAGACTTCTAGGTTTAACTCCTTTTAAACTCGGCCCTCTCAGCCGTGCTTCCTAGGCTGGGTTCAAGCGCGGACTCGCGGTCCCGGAGAGGCGTAACTAAAGCCGCACCGAGACCGCTTCTACAGTCTCCTGTTGGCTGGAATTGCCACTGAGTGAACTCCAGGTCTTCTAGGCCAGGCACCTGCTGATTCCTCCAAATGACTGGTTAACAGCAAGTAACAGTACAGAGCTTTCAAACCAGTAATCCTTACCAACAGGTAAAAATCCAGCTTACCTTTTACAAAACACGAAATTAACACACTTGTACTTTGCTTTCTTGTAGGCTATTCTCATGGATCACAACTGCCCCATTAAAACAAAGATGTACACTCAGAGTAACATCCAGTCTTATCCACTCGGTGAGGAGGAAGAATCCGAAAGTGACTGAGACTCACATACTCCAAGTGTTTAATTGTATAAAAGTGTCTCCCGTGACCTGACTCGTCCAGAACCATCTTAGTCATGCCATGCATCCCTGGCGAGAGAGTAAACCAACCAAAGGTTATTATTTCTTTTCCATGGTTATGATTGATTGCCAATAGCCTTATAAAGAAAAAGCTTTTCTAAGGGTTTGTATAAATAGTGTTGAAACTTTATTTTAAGTATTTGATTTTATTAAATATTATACAATATATTTTCACGAAATATGTAAATCTATAAATATTTGAATCCAAATCAAGTATTTTTTAACTTACATTCACAAACACTTGGGCAAAAAAAATCTTATATTTTTTCTGAATATTGGTGACGAGTGTTTAAAGCATACACTGAGACTTTTCCGACAATGAGAAAGTAGAAGTCTGAAAAACAGAATCGAGTAAGACAGCGTTAAGTTACATAGTGACACTGAATGAGTGTTGCTAATTTGACGTGTAATTACCATCCATATATTCGTTAGAAGCTAGTTAAGTACAGAGGACAAAGACTTGAATCAGCCATCTATTGGATTTATCCATAAATCTCAGCTGGCATAGATTTCCTATGTCATTACCTGCCTGGAAAGAGATGGCTGTCAATTATGTTGACTTTTCATGTGGTTGGTGGTAAACGTTAAAGCCACAAGGGAAAAACAGGATTCTGGAAACAGAGAAAAGCACCCACGCATTCAGTTATGAACTAGCTTTCCTGTTAAGATGTACTTTTTTATGAGATAAAAGAAAATTCAAAGTGTACCTTACACCGTCAGCTATACTCAAGCATGGTATAGTTTATCAACACCAAGTTCAAGTTTTAGAAAAGCAAACTTAAAAAGCTGCTGTGATGGGAGAAATCAGATTGTTTCTAGATCATCCAAGTGTTTTCTAGGGATCTGTTAATTTGGGGTTGTCGGAAACTATTTCTTTCCAGACTCCTGAAAGTTGTTCTTATCTTTAGTGTAAAAACAAATTTTAAAAGAAGGTAAAGGAATGAAATTGTTTATGTCCTGAATCACTTTAGGAGAAGAGACAAACGTAGGGTGGTCAGAACACATCCCCTTTCCCAGAAAGAAAAGAAAAAGCAAACATCTAAAAATGTGCCCCATGTCATCTAGTGTGCTGTGTCCTGTAGTTTTTCTAAGCATGATAGCATTGATGTGCCTTTTCTGTGAACAGCAAATACAGTTAGTGAATAATTGCCAGTCTCATTGTTCTGTATGATTGGAGAGTGAAAAAGCGTGGAATACATCTCCAGTATAATACTTAATTCAGCAGTTCTGTAATCAAAAGTTCGCCTAATGTCGGTTTTATTAAGCTGAGTTGTGCTTGTGTTCACCTGGACATCGAGGAGCAAACAATTTTAGAAGAGACTCAGCAAACTACTTGTTCTCTAGGGTGAAGCGGCTAAGACTTCCCTTTGCTTTGTGAACCTTTTCTGGGGGGCTTGTGACAATTTGAAGCCTGGTTTCCAAGCAGCTTCATGCAACCATGCTTCCTGCTAATTGACATTGGGCAGTTCACACACGTGTGCCCTTTTGGGAGATGGCTCTGGCGGGGAGGAACTCTTATGTGACTAAAAAAAAAAAGGCAGGAGCAGTGCTATTTCCACAGGGGGACAGCCTTCAGCACTGGTTCTCTTGGAGTTTGTGGCCCTCCTTGCCACCAGTACCACATAGTTTCTTCCTGTTTTATTTTTGCCCTTAAGGCCTCAGCTTGTGAGGCTGGCGAAAGCTGGCCTGCTACTGATCTGGCAGGAGCTATGCATTTTACAGAACTGCTTTGTGAGCAAGGGATATGTTCTATATGAGGGGAAAAAATGACAAGGTCTTGAATGTTCTGGGCTAGCCAGACTGTAGAGGGTTTTCTTTTTTTGATTACAGCTACAGAACAAAACACAGTTCTCCAAACATTTGTTTGAAAAGTTTTTTTTTTGGTGGTGGTGGTTGGTGCCTGGTAATAGAGAAACATCTTAAAAGAATATTCAACCATTTCTACTGACTCCTAAGTGTTATCTGTCCAAATCATGTTTTATGGTTTACTTAATAAATATTCTCAACACCGTACCATGCCTATTTGTATTCCTTTATAAACCAAATATTGCTGTTGGAATAAAATACATGATATTGTTTTGACGTGGGTAATGTTCTGTTATGCTTGTGAGCATCAGGTAAGAGCAATTCCAGGTTAGTTTGAAGTCATTTTTGGCTTTCTATAATTGTGGAACTACCCACATTAATGTGGGAGGGGGAGCAGCAAATTATCCTTGCATCTCTAAATTTCTGTGGTTGTCCTGGTAACTGAACATATGATGTCCAGCCAACTGACATAACAGCTTAACTTGGGGCCCCCAGATGCCTATACATTCTCTAAAACCTGTGGAATTTGGGACGTTTTGAATGGCTTTTAGCTTTTGTAGCTCAGTTTGTGAGCTTTAATCGGCTAATAAAAGGGATCCACAACTCAAAAAGGATTAGGGGAATCTTATTTTGTTGCTGGTAAAGCTGTTATGTTAACTTAGAATTTCTAAGTCCCCTAAAAGTGAATAAACTTAAAATCACTTAAATATATTGTCTTGAGAGGGAGAGAAAGAACGAGTGTTCCCATGTACTGTTTCCCTAAATGTTTCCAACAGCTGCAGCTGGGCCAGGCTGAAACCTGGAGCCCAGAACTCAACGTAGGTCTCCCAAGTCAGTGGCAAGGACCTAAGCACTTGAGCCACCACCTGCTGCCTCCCAGGGTGTACAGTAACAGGGAGTTGAATTGGGAGGATTCAAATCCGGGTACTCTGATATGGGATACTATGTCTCAACTTGCTAGGCCAGAGGCCCATTTCCAAACACTTCAGATTTTATTCTTTATTAAAATCTCAGGGCCAACTAGTTTCAAACTGCCTTTCAAAAAATTTAAATATAGTTAAATTTTGAGTTTGACAGTAGCACCCAAAATATCCACAGTATTTCAACAAGTTCCCATGTTGAATATAAGGCTTGATATTAAGAAATGTAGCATTTAATGATTTTAAAATAATGTTAATTTTGCTCAGTATGTCTAATATTTCATCTAAATATCAAAGTATGTACTTTAAATAGACTAATTACTAATATATATAGCACAGGCAGTCCCACAAATCTGATATTTCACAGGTTAAACAGTTAAATTTTAATGCCTATAGGCAGTTTGCAAAACAGTTATTTTGTTTAGCAAAAGTGGAATCTGTATGCACTGTATTCCACGGCGATACAACAGTTACCTTTTTTAGATGTTGTCAAATGAAGATTTCTTGTTTTCTGCAATAGGCTTTATTATTTCTTAGCTATTGATAACATAGCATGGCAGCAAGATTACATCGGTAATGTAATATAATACAACTGTTTTCATTGAAGCCATACATCTTACTATACTCTAGGCTGTTTGGAGTGTTCCCCCCTTGCACTAAGGTACAACTGTGATGCCGCCACTGCCTCTTCCAGTAGATATAAAATATTGCACTACATTGAAGATATACTTTACCAATGTCATTAGCAGCATTACTGAGCTTTCCGTAACTGGGGTTCTACAGAGTTAAATACTTTTAAAATGAGAAGATTCTTAGGTGAAACCAAGTGTTAACATTATTTCTACAGCTCTTTCAAATGCAGCAGTTTCAGCAGTATGCTTGGGTATCACTACACTTCCATGGTTTAATCCATAAACACCAGCCACTTACAGACACCCCACTTCCCAGGCTGTCAATGGTAGGTTACTGTTTACAAGACGAAACATGGTTATACATCAGGTAGATTGAGTAAGCATACTGAAACAACATTTTAGCGTTCAGAGAATTCGGTGTGTCATCTTCCATAGCAGTGTCCTCTTAAAATGCAAGCATGCTTAAATAAACAACAGAAAGAGGGGCATACAGATATATTTTTGTTATAAACTTAGCCAAGAAAAGTATTTAGTGTCCTAATATTTCACTTAAACAACAGGAGTGACCATTAGCTATTGGTTTTAAGTGGAGTAATAACTTTTCTACCCGCAAAAACATTCTCTGTTAAGCGAGACCTTTGATGTGTACGGTCCTGTACTATTCAAAGCACTTCTGTGGCTACACCGCTGTTTTCCTCATAATCCTGTGATGTGGTTCATCTTTCCTACTTTAGAGACGGGGAGCTGCAACACGGGGCCTTTTTGTGATTTGCCTATGGTCAAACAGTTCTTTAATGGAAGCCCTTGAACTTAAACTCTTGGCATCCTGGACTAAAAACCTGAGTCACAATTTTTAATAGTATACTATACTTTTTTTTTTGCCAGCTATAAAAGCTGTCCCACTAAATTCCTGTCAGTTTCACTACATATTAACTATCGCAGCAGTTACCTACAAAAGGGAAAAACACAATCTTTCAGAGTACGTAACAGGCCCAAGCTTGCATGTTTTCCTCACTCATGTGTTACTGGAACCCCCAAGATGGAATATCGGAGTACATCCTCACTTCAGAGAACTGGTCCCAATTCCTGTGTGTCTGTGTGGTCCATTTTTATTTAACTTAGCAGTCTGAGTTACAGTGGTATTCAGAATGATCACCATTTCTTTAAGCCTGTAAGATGCCAGATGAAGCAAAAAATATATTTTGCATGATTCTTCACAACACACTCCTGCATGAACATGTTTTAAAACAAAACCAGCCAAAACTTAACAGTCATTTTAAGAACAGTCCTCTGAAACTTGAAATATCCTTGTACATGCTTTATTTCCTATGGGAGAACTGAAGATGAAAAAAATCATCATGAGTATTTAAAACTTCCACTTAAAAGGAAAGCGTCAACATTTTGAAAGATATTTCAAAATCCTACTGGTTACTGCTTTTCAGTAATTAAAATTTGTTATCCTACAAAATTATTGACCAACTACATTCTGTAATTCCCAATTATATGTTGTTTTTTCAGTGCAAGCTCTTCAAAGTAATCACTTATTTTTACTTTAGCTGCACAAAAACTTTAGAAAAAAATTTCACAAAGCATAGAAAGCAATATATGTAATTTGTTTTTACTAAATCAGCATAACAGACTAAAGCTGTGCATCTGCTTTTATGTTACATTTGGCAAAACAGAAACCACCCTCCTGAACCCCCAAATAACAAAATCTCAGGTCTATCGGGATGATAAACTTCCTAACACAAAACAATGAGTCCTTTCATGACTGCTACTGTCACTCCGGGCATGCAGCAAGCCTGTGATGGAAATGAAAGGTTTCAAGACTAGACAGTATCCTACCTAAAACTAATTCAAAAACTAAAAGGAAGGAGAATACAGCGAGGCATCACACATACACAAACATGGAAAGTTAGCTTATTACATAATTACACAATTAGAAAAAGGTAAAAATAAATTAGTAAAAATGAATTCCCAGTATAAACCCAAAAAAGCATAGCTATAAATGCAACCCGAAACCACCAATTTAGTGAGCTGGTCATGTTTTTGCAGGAAAACAACCTTTTTCATTCTTGTTCTTACACAAGTAACTCTAGAGAAGCAGGCCAGAGTGCATTGTAAGAGGAGTTTAACGTGGTTGTAGCTGAGTACTTGAGATGCGACCTTCCCCCAGTCATTTAAAAGTTGAAGCAGCTTTTGTGTTACACAGACTCAGAGGGGCCAAACAAGTCATCTGATATGCTGCTGAAAGGCTGCGCGTCTATTAGCTGGCTTATTTCGTTATCAAGGTCCTCTTCTGCATCATCTGTGTACTTGCTTGCTTTTTTGGAGTGCTGGTCTAAAGACAGGCTTTCTAAAGTTTCGATATCTTCAATGCCTGCTCTGTAGTGGATCATAAGAAGGGTGAGAGCTTGGAGTCTTTCACCTGATTTAGCTAAAGCAGCAGAAAGAAGGGATTTTTTCCTTGTATCAGTTGTCTCTTTTTCTTCTCTAACAAGGGAATTATTGTGTTCCAACTCCTGATCAATTTCATTCTGCAGTTTATCCAACATGAACTCCAGTTTCTGGACCCTCTCCTCTGTGGGCAAGCCCCGGTACAGGTCCCGGCCGATTTCCTTGACTGCAATGAAAACGCTGTCATCCAGCCCGCCTTCCTTTCTCACTAACTTGATGCCTGCACTGCTTCCCCGTTTGGAAGGACTGTTTGGACCACAGACCTCTGTGTCACTGCCTTCATTGTCTGATGTATTGGGTGTGTGTTTTGGTGAAGGTTCTGCAAGATCAGTTCCTGGTTCAGAAAGGCGAGTTTTAGAGACTTGACGCAAATTTAACAGACGTGAGCTAGTATTGATGATGTGTCTGGTTAGACCTGTTGTTCTATTGACTGACTTGTTAGCTTCTGCATCAACACGAGGCAGGCCGACAAGGGGTTCCTGTCCGTCCAGCCTGAGGTTTTTCAGGGTCCGGTCTATTCGCCTGTCAGTTGCTCCGCAAAGAGGAGTCTCGGCCAGACACTTTTCTTGACATTTTTTATGGCAAACATACGCACAGAACATACACTGGGAAGCAGCTTTAGTCCAGACTTTTTTCTTACAGTAATCGCACCAAGTTGGGTTCTGGAACTGGGTATCCTGGAAATTGTGTTTATTTTCTGTGAAACCCATCTGCCCAGTAAGGTGCTCTTCTTTAGGGAGAGCAGAAACTTCTTCCACCAAATGCAGTTCTTTTTCTTTTTCTATGTTAGGAACTATATGGTGGTCTGGTTCTCCTTCCTTCAGATATTTGAAGTGAATAGTAATGTCACCAAAGCAGAATTTGTCATTGAATCCCTTTTGCACACTCAGATTGCGTAGTGCAGTTCTAGTGACAATAGCCTTAGGGGAGGGGGCTTCCAGTCTGAACTTTGAAAGGTATTCCATGTTTGATGTAGCTAGGCATCCTAAAGCCACCTCTTCAAGTTTTAAACTAATGTGTCCTAAACAGATGAGACCCCCCAACTTGAAAGGATCCTTGCACCACAATGCAACGTTTAAGTATCTGTGGCAGGCTTCTATGTCAAACAAACAGGATGCTCTGGTTCTTGTCCATTTTCCCAGCTTATTACGATAAAGAATTTCTGACGATTCCCATGTCTGACGATCATCCGAACTCTCCTTGGTAGGGCAGGAACTTTCTGAAGCAAATTCTTTCGCCACTTCTTGCTTTGCTGCAGCTGGCTTGGGTACAGTGGCATCTTCTCCGTGTTCCACAGCTTTTGCTTGCTTTTCAGCAGCTCTGTCTGCAGCAGCGGGGGGCAGCGCCTTCTCTAGCTTGTCAACAGGAACATCTGGTTCTGCCTGATTTGGGGCATCAGCAGACGGCAAGGGAACTTTCACTTGGGGTCTTGGTGGCACAGGTGGTTTGACAGTGGATCCTTGGGTAGGTTTTGACACTTGCGCTGGATCTGTTACCTCAAAAGTTTTTAGAGTTGAGGGTTTTCCTTCTTTGGGTGGGATTTTTGGTGGTAGTGGGTGACTTCCTGCAACTAACTTACGGTTTAAAACTGGTGATATAGCTCCAAGGGGTTTAATAGAAAGCGTTGTTGGAGTGCGTTTGGGACTATGACTCAATGACTGTGCCTCATCTTTGAACTCACTTTGTGTTCTGACATCACCTGCCAAGTCTTCAAATTCAGAATCCAGGTCTCTGTTTTCAGCATCTATTGCCAATCCAGGGGCTTCCTCTTCATAATTCGGTTGACACGTGCTTGACAGGAAGTTTTCTTCCAGCTGGCCAAAGTTCTCTTGCAGCACTGCGCCTGCATTACTCTGGCCAACAGGCCTTTCATAGTACACCAGGACTCGGTCACCAGCCTGCTTGATGAGCTTCAACACTTGCAGTGTCGATGTTATTTTCACACCTGTTTTAAGACATTTAAAGGGAATTCATGTAGATTATTGCAATAAAATTGCCTACAATTGTTGAATATAAATGTCATTACCTCATGGTTATTGAACTAATGGAGAAGAAACAGGGAAACACCAAAAATTTTTTATTTGGCTTTTGGATGACTGATTTGCAAAGCTGGGCACACTGCTACCCTGGAAATGTCAACCGTTTAGAACCAGATGTAACACAGTTCCTCTGACAGTTCCAAGCTGCTGAGCTCCTAACTGCTTTGATCCCCTCTGGGGTTACAGACAACAGATTTCTCAGTGTGAGCTGAAGAGGTGAGCAGAGGGAGACCCACTGGAAAGGATTCCACTAATGCTGAAACCAGACTCCCATTGAGGGGAAGTGCCCAATATTCTAGTGATGACAAGCTATGTGACAAATGAGTCAAATGAAGACTAAAGCTTGAAATAAATACAGTAAAATACTCCTCTATGAATAGTGGACTGTTTCACAGATTCTTTTCAGCCCTGCACATCAAACTCATCTTTTCCAGGACCAAAAAGAACGCTAAGGGATAAACTGCTTTAAAGTTACTCAAGTTGGAATGCTCTCCCACTGCAGTTGCTTGGGGAAGATGAGGCTTTCAACTTTCATAGCTTGGAAAACTTTCCACATCCAAGATCCACTTTCAGTTCATCTCTGACCAGTCTCCTATTTTTTTTTTTTTAAACTCTTATAATCTGGTCTGCTAAGTGGGTATTTTTAGGTAATTTCCCAGCCCAGTGATTCCTTCTTTCTTTTCATGGTCCTGTTGCTCTGATGCCACCTACTCTTCTACGCGGCCTAAGTCCAAGATTACATGATGTTTCGATTTGTTGAGCCCTCTCCTCTTCTACTCTATTCCTGCCTTTTTGGCAGCTTTGCTAGTCTCACCATCTCCCTTTCCTGCTCCTCAGCTTACCACTTGGATCCAGCATCAAGCCATGCTAGACATTCAGTGCTCATTTTTTGAATTGTCTCTAAACAACTGAGCCTCCAAAGCACCCGCTTCCAACTTGTCCTGTTCCCCCAAAACCCCCTGCCATACTTTCATTCTACAGATGATGCCACCTTATTTACCAAAAAGATGAACAGGAAACCACCTCTTCTCTTTGCCAATGAAGTTAGTGTTATCTTCTTTCAGAGGAAGAAGTATCCCTTTATCGGTACTGTGGATCCTATTTTCCCATCTCCCTCTGGATTTCCTCAATTATCCTCACTCATTTTTTTCTTTCTTTCTTAAGACCTTCCCTTTCCCTTTGTTTCCATGATGCTGTACTAAATTGATTCTAATCATTTTTCCTGTGGTTTCTTTTTACCCACTTACACCTGCTTTTTATAAAAAACAGTACCAAGGTTTTCCTACCATTAGTTTCCTTAGCCTTTTTGCTAAAGTAATTATGTCCACTCCAATAATTTCAAAAACTATCAATTTGTCTTTGGTTGTTTCCCTTCCTCTTCACTCTAGCCCAGTCTTCCCAACTAACACTGGCTATCACCACCTAGAAGTTTCTTTGGTACCACATCTTCAGCACAGTTAAACCCCTTTTAGACCATCTCATCCTTCTGCCCTCACCACTATGAATCAACCTGCCACTCTCCAGTTAACCCAAGTGGAATCCTGGAGATAGCTGTCCCTATAGCCATTTAGTTGTCAACTGCACCTTGGGCTTCCAGTCCATTTCCCTTCCCTCGTCAGATCCTCCTCAGCGCTGGCCTCAAGTACAGTAACAAACAGTTCTTAACTGCCAGCCCCTGCTCAGACCTTCTGGAATCACAAGCGTCATGCTGCAGGTTTTCTAAAGCTTCAGCTCAGTAACCTTCAGCCTCCAGACTTGATCACCCTGAAATCCAGAGCTTCCTACCATGGTTCTTCATGATTTTTCTAGCTTAACCTACTATTACTTCCCTTGAAACACAGTGTCCCAGCAAAACTGTAGTTTGGCATGCATAAATTAAAAAAGAATCCACCTAATAGTCTGTAGTAAGCAAAAATTTCGACTCAACCTAAATCCATTTTTTTGGTGTGTGACTTCACATCTGCCCTCATCTCATCTCTTCCCCAACCGCTGGGTGCTTTGTACAGATGGCCACTATACCGCTCAGCACTGAGTCATCCAAACTGGAATTTTCTTTTGGAATATTTCAAACATACCCCAAAACTTAGGAAACACCCTTGAGCTTCATATATAACATTTTGCCAATCTTATTTTAACTATCACCAATCCACTATTAAATATTTTTAGAACTACTGCATATTTATATAAATAAGTCAATTATAGCTATAAAATTTTTAAAAAATGCTGCTTGATATGGGACAAAGTTAGTAACACTAAAAGACTACTATAAAAAAATTATAAAAATACACTATAGGGGCCAGTGCCGTGGCTCACTAGGTTAATCCTCCGCCTTGCGGCGCCAGCACACCGGGTTCTAGTCCCAGTCGGGGCGCCGGATTCTGTCCCAGTTGCCCCTCTTCCAGGCCAGCTCTCTGCTGTGGCCAGGGAGTGCAGTGGAGGATGGCCCAAGTACCTAGGCCCTGCACCCCATGGGAGACCAGGAGAAGTACCTGGCTCCTGCCATCAGATCAGCGCGGTGCACCGGCTGCAGCGGCCATTGGAGGGTGAACCAACGGCAAAGGAAGACCTTTCTCTCTGTCTCTCTCTCTCACTGTCCACTCTGCCTGTCAAAAAAACAAACAAACAAACAAAAAAAACCAAAAAACAACAACAACAAAAAAAACAAACACTATAGGATTTCAGTTTGTTTCCTGGGGTTGGGGCAGGAGAAGTAATTCTGTGTAGAAAAAAAAGCCAAAAGAGAGACATAATAAAGTTCTTCTGTTAAGTCTCAAGTTTCTTAACAATCTACATATTATGTACAACATATAGTTCCTAATTTCAATACACTTTTACAAATGTTATATGTAAAGGGATAACTTCTGGCTTTTGGTTCTGCATATATTTATATTGCTTGGATTTATTCATTTCTAATTTTATTTCTTTGAAAAGCAACAGCTGGTGCTGGACTGGGTTGACGCCATGAGCCAGGACTCAATCCAAATCTCCCGTGTGAGCAGCAGAGACCTAGGTACTTGGGCCATTACTGCTGCCTCTCGGGTGCTCATTAGTGGGAAAGGCACTCCAGTGTGAGATGCAGGTGTTCCAAACAGCATTTTAACCAAGTTAAAATGGCCAAATGCCTGCCTCTGTTTACTTCTGATGATATTTACTACTTACGAAACTGAAAACAAAACCCTAAAACAAGATATAAAAAAAAAATTTTATCTTTTTGGTAAAATCAAAATAGGTTATATGTGAATATATAAACTTGACACTGAACTGTAGTTTTAGCTGGGGGAGAATAACTAAGACAACTATGTGATGGATGAGGTTTCTCTTATGCCCTTGTGGTGCATCCATGGGGCTGTAGCAGCAGCATCTGGAAGTTTGATAGAAGCGCAGATCTTGGGCCCTGTTGGTCTGCTAAATCAGATACACATTTTAACACCAAGTCTGGATGACTGGTATTTACATCAAAGTGTGGGAAGCGCTGCTGATGCCATGATCAGAAAGATTTCCATATGACAATGTTGACTTATGTGGGCAACTAAATCATTTTCATGATGGATTTGAATCAAAGACAGAGTTTCTTGAACATATAACTAGGAAAACTGCTGATTTGTGAACTGTCTTATTGTCTTGGCTGTGAAAAAACATGCCACACTGTACATAAAATATAAACTGTGACCAACCACATGTTCAAGAAATCTCTTGACAAGCCTAGAATTGGTTGGTCAGCTATTTAAGGGCCTGAAAAAGCTTGGACTTTCCCCCTACTGCTGTGTATATGAGTCCTGCTGCTCAGCTGTACACATCCAAGCAAACAACCAATCAACAGGGAATTTTTCTTGTTGTTGTTAACAATTCAGTTGACAGGAGACATGCAGGTGACATATTTTCCACTAATGATCAGGGCTGAACTCTGAATAACAGCAATTAACAAATGCTGGCCATTCAGACAATATGGGGCCACAGGACAGTTCAGCTGTATCCTCTCTGTTCATTATTTAATTCAAGTGATAAGGTAAGAGTTACAATTTAGGCTCATGGTAGTAATGCAGAAACGTTACTGTTGATTTGTCTTTTACATTTAACAAAAAATAAATACAGGTGTAGAAGGTGGGAAAGGAAGGAGAATTAGAAAGATTACAAAAAAATGGCCTAAAGATGAAGAAATTTAAAGATTTATACCTTAGGACTAAAATGGCAAATATGTTTTAAACACATTTTTAGGCTTCCTTCAGATTTTTATTTATAATAAACTTACTTTTTTTTTATAACTTTGCAAGCAAAATAAAAAAGTGATTATTAGAATAAGGAAGGGAGTAAAAACTTCCTATTTTCATCCTAATTTCACTGTAAAATACATTGCATATTAGTGTAATTACCTCCAATAGCAATAAGTCGATCTCCCCGCTGAAGATCTGCAATAGCAGCAGGCGAGTTTGGGGCCACCGTTTCAATTATGACGTGTCCAGCATACCCATCAGTTGACTGGACGAGACGAAGCGTAAGTCCAACACTTTGTAAGTTTCCTTTTATTAATTCAACCTTTGATAAAGATGAAAAGAAATGAAAACTGACTTAATACATTCATAGTAGTGGAGAAAATAGTTCCATCCTGAGAAGGCTCCATTCTTGCTGCTGATTGTTGTACCACAGTGACTATTATTATGGAGACATAAAGGAGGGAAGAAGGATTTTTTAAAAGATATTTTATTTATCTGTTTAAAAGGCAGAGTGACAGAGAGTAATCTTCTATCCACTGATAAATAGCCACAACAGTCAGGGCTGGACCAGGCTAAAGCCAGGAGCCAGGAACTCCATCTTAGTCTCCCACATGGGTGGTAGGGGCCCAGTGCTCAGGCCATCTCCTGCTGCTTCCCACGTGCGTTAGCTAGGAGCTGGATCAGAAGTGCAGCACTCGCACAGTGCTCTGGTGTGGGCTGCTGGCACTGCAGCATTGGCTTTATCACTGCCACAACTGTCAACCCAGAAATCACTGTTCTAACGATATGAATTAACATACTCCCATACTATACATTTAAGTTATCCCCCCAAAAAACACCCCAAAACAGAAAACACAAATAAACAACACTTTGTCTTCAATGTGTCCAATCCATGACCATTGTATAAAGTTTGTAAATAAAAGGAAAGGTGATGGCTGACACTGTGTTGTAGTGGGTAAAGCCACTGCCTGCAGTGCTGGCATCCCATGTGGGCACCGACTTGAATCCCAGCTGTTCCACTTCCCATTCGGCTCTCTGTTATGGCCTGGGAAAGCAGTAGAAGATGGCCCAAATCCTTGGGCCCCTATACTTGTGTGGGAGACCCAGAGGAAGCTCCTGGCTCTTGGTTTTGTTTTGGCCTGGCTCCAGCTGTTGTGGCCATCTGGGGAGTGAACCAGCAGATGGAAGACCTCTCTCTCTGCCTCTGCCTCTCCCTAACTCTGCCTTTCAAATAAATCTTAAAAAAAGAGATAAAAGTGAAATGAAAAATATTCCTAATCATACTAGGTGGAACTGTTCATCTTTTTATTTTGCAAGATACATGTTAGCAAACTGAGAACTGACTCAGACCTCACACTGTAAATATCATATTGTGAATGCAACTCTGAATCTTGCTTTTCTCAAATATAACATAAATAGTATATGTCTTAGGTGTGCCTTTGAAATTCCACTTTTTTATGGTGTATGGTTGATTCTCTGTATCTACAGGCTCTCTATCTGTGGATTCAACCAACCAGCAACCAAAAATATTTAGAAACAAAAACTGCACCTGTACCGAATATTGTCACTATTTTGTATTTACATAGCATTCACATTGTATTAGGTATTGAAAATAATTTAGAGATGACTTTAAGAATATGTAAGGATGTATATAGGTTATGTGCAAATACTATATCATTATATTAGAAAACTGAGTGCCCATGATTTTTGTTATACACTGGGGGTCCTGGAACTGGTTTCTTATAGATATTACAGGATGACTGTGGATTTTCTTTTTGGGGGAAGGCAAAGGAAAAGAGTTTACATTGTGCTTTATTATGTTACCCTGTTAATGAGACACCCTGCTCTAACTAACTCATTAAGATAATTTTGTTTCTAAACAAATCTGTCATCCAATTTATGAGAGACACATATCCCAGATTAACATCACTTGTGAATTCAGAAAAGCATAAACCATGTTATCTGTCTTCATTCAAATCGATGATTTAAAAAAAGGCTAGAACACCACATCCCTTCAGATGACAAGAATTCAATTGGTGTTTACTGAGTTCAATTACAAATTGCTCTAATTGTATTACCTGCCTACCCACATTTCTTATTTCTGTTCTTCAAGGGTGTGTCATGAGGAACTTTGCAAAAAAACCCTGCTAATATCCACATACATCACTGTCTATGTTGCTTTATAATATAAATACCACTTAGTGAGAAATTCAATTTTCCTACCTAATGATGTTGGCTGATAAAAGATAACTTACTTGTTCTTTAATTTGGGTATTAATACATTTTGTAAAGTTCTTTTTATTTATGATGAAAATCTTAATCTTATTATGCTCCAGAAATGGAAAATGTGGTCAAGTTATGGATTACCTGAAGATTTATAAAATCCCTGAAAAAAACACACAATTTGTGTTTAAAACTCCCCAAACATCCATCTTGCCTTATTATATGGTAAATAATCACTTTATACTATTAAAGTGTTTTTGTTACCAATGCCCTTAAGAACACATTCCAGGAATATAAAAATATTTCTTAGAGAGTGCCAAAGCTGAAAATTTAGAATGCAAACTTTAATAATTACAAAATGCTAAGGACAGCAAATGGGTAAAAACCTACACTGTATGAATATGAGTACTGCAACATTTAAAAATTAACACTTGTAATGTGTTTTGGTAATTTAGTCTTTGCTCTTAAAGTAGAATCAAAGTTGGAGGGATGGGTTCAAGAAGTGAACTAGGGGTCGGCACTGTGGCATAGTAGGTTAAGCCTCTGCCTGTGGCACTGGCATCCCACATGGGCACCAGTTCAAGTCCCAGTTGCTCCACTTCCATCTCGCTCTCTGCTAATGGCCTGGGAAAGCAGCCGAGGAAAGCCTAAGTGCTTGGGCACCTGCACAGCATAGGAGACCTAGAAGAAGCTCCTGGTTCCTGGCTTCAGATTGGCCCAGCTGTTGTGGCCATCTGGGGAATGAACCAGTGGATGAAAGACCTCTCTGTCTCTCCCTGCCTCTTTCTGACTCTCAAATAAATCTTCAAAAAAAAAAAAGGGGGGGAGGGGGCGCCTTGGCTCACTTGGTTAATCCTCCACCTGAGGCGCCAGCATCCCATATGGACACCGGGTTCTAGTCCCAGTTGCTCCTCTTCCAGCCCAGCTCTCTGCTGTGGCCCAGGAAGGCAGTGGAGGATGGCCCAAGTGCTTGGGTCCCTGCACTCATGTGGGAGACTAGGAGGAAGCACCTGCACCCTCATGGGAGACGAGAGAGAGAGAGAGAGAAAGAAGAGAAGAGAAGAGAAGAGAAGAGAAGAGAAGAGAAGAGAAGAGAAGAGAAGAGAAGAGAAGAGAAGAGAGGAGAGGAGGGGAGGGGAGGGGAGGGGAGGGGAGGGGAGGGGAGGGGAGGGGAGGGGAGGGGAGGGGAGGGGAGGGGAGGGGAGGGGAGGGGAGGGGAGGGGAGGGGAGGGGAGGGAATTAAGCAGACCAGCGTGGGGTGCAGTGGGTTAAGCTGCCACCTGCAGTGCCAGCATCCCATATTGGTACCAGTTTGCTCCACTTTCTGATCCAGTTCCCTGCTAATGCACCTGGAAAAACAGAAGATGGCCCAAGTGTTTGGGCTCCTGCACCCACATGGGAGGGGAGGGGAGAGAAGGGGAAAGGAGGGGAGGGGAGGCGAGAAGCTGCTCCTGGCTTCAGCCTGGCCTAGCTCTGGCCCTGTTGAGGCCCTCTGGGGAGTCAATCAACAGATGGAAGATCTCTCTGTCTCCCCCCACTCCAACTCTGCCTTTCAAATAAAATAAATCTTTTTTTTAAGAAAAATTTATTTATTTATTTGACAGAGTTGTAGACAGTGAGAGAGAGAGACAGAGAGAAAGGTCTTCCTTCCGTTGGTTTGCTCCCCAAATGGCCGCTACGGCCGGCGCTGTGTGCTAATCCAAAGCCAGGAGCCAGGTGCTTCCTCCTGGTCTCCCATGTGGGTGCAGAGACCCAAGCACTTGGGCCATCCTCCACTGCCCTCCTGGGCCACAGCAGAGAGCTGGACTGGAAGAGGAGCAGCCGGGACTAGAACCCGGCGCCCATATGGGATACCAGTGCCGCAGGTGGAGGATTAACCAAGTGACCCACGGCGCTGGCCCCCATAAATCTTTAAAACAAATAAAAAAAGAGAAGTAAACTAAGGTTAGTGTAGGTATTCATGTAATTTAGTTTCTTAATTCATAAATATTCAAAATGGAAAGCAAAGTGATTTTAAGTAGGTATAATTAATCAGGGTAAATACTAAACTCTCTCCCTTTTCCCTTAATTTTTACTATTGACTTTTAGTAAATATTATTAATTTCAAATTTAAAAGAGGAATGGAATTAAAACTATTTCTTCTACTTTTCTTTTTTAAAGAAATGTTTTGGCCGGCGCCGCGGCTCACTAGGCTAATCCTCCGCCTTGCGGCGCCAGCACACCGGGTTCTAGTCCCGGTTGCCCCTCTTCCAGGCCAGCTCTCTGCTGTGGCCAGGGAGTGCAGTGGAGGATGGCCCAGTTGCTTGGCCCCTGCACCCCATGGGAGACCAGGAGAAGTACCTGGCTCCTGCCATTGGATCAGCATGGTGCGCCGGCCGTGGCGGCCATTGGAGGGTGAACCAACGGCAAAGGAAGACCTTTCTCTCTGTCTCTCTCTCACTGTCCACTCTGCCTGTCAAAAATAAATAAATAAAAATAAAAAAAATAAAAAATAAAGAAATGTTTTATTTGTTTGAAAGAGTGATGGAGTGGGGTAGGGGGAGGGGGGGGGGGAGAGGAGAGACAGCTCTTCCACCTGCTGGTTCGTTCCCCAAATGGCCACAATGGCAGGGGCTGGTCCAGGTCAAAGCCAAGAGCCTGGAGCTCTGTCTGGGTCCCACATGGGTGGCAGTTGGCCCATCTTCTAGTGCTCTTCCGAGGCCATTAGCAGGGAGCTGGATTGAAATGGAGCAGCTGAGACACAAACTGGTGTCCATATGGGATGCTGGTGCCCCAGGTGGTGGCTTTACCTGTTACGCCACAATGCTGGCCCCAATAATTTTTTTAAAAAACATAGTGAGTTTACTTACCCCGCATCTTATGTGTGCTTGCTTGCCCTTCTGCCATGTGGTAACAAAACACAAAGGGGCCTGCCAAATGCTGGCCCTATATTCTTGGATTTCCCATTCTCCAAACAGTCAAATAAACCTGTCTTGTTTATAATTACCCAGTGCTGCTTTTCTGTTGTAGCAGTAGAAAACAGACTAAGACAAAGGGTTTTTTTTCTTCAGGATAGCTCTTACTTTAATTGTAGGATTTATGTAAGTATTACTTCTGTAATTAGTTCATAATTCATCATTAATTTATATATATTTAAAAAAAGACATTAATTTATTTAAAAGCCAAGAGTTAGAGAGAGAGAGAGGGAGAGACACAAAGAGGAGGAGAAATCTCCCATCTGCTAGTTCACTCCCCAGATAGCTACAATGGCCAGGGCAAGGCTGGACCAAAGCCAGTAGCTTCATTCAGATCTCCCACCTGGCTGGCAGGAGCCCAAGCACTTTTCCCAGGTCATAAGCAGGAAGCTGGCCAAAAAGTAGAGCAGCCAGGACATAAACCAGTGCCCATATAGCATAGTGCACCACAGGTGGTGGCTTTATTGGCTATGCCACAACATCGGCACCCAGCTGGCAGGAAGCTTTTACATTACCTCCTACCTCACTACTGCCAAAAAGAAGCCAGTTAACAAATGTAGATGGAATGAGGTTAGAAAGAAATTGTTCTGTAACCCCTCCCCACACATACAAAGGCAGAGGGACTATTTTATATTAAAAAAAAATAAAATAAATAAAAACAGTACAAAGAGAGACTAAAGAGACATAACCCAAAGCAGAGTACCACATGAATCTTCATTGGATTCTAGGTAAACAACATCAACAAAAACAATACAAACAATATTTTTGGGACATTGGGGACATACAGCTTAGAGGCAAAGTTAGGAAAAGGCTATTTATTAATGTTATTACTAAGATTTACGACTATCAGTGAAAAACAGGGATGCAAAAAGAAATCTAATTTTCAGACTGCAGCGTTCAAACATTAGTTTACAGGATCGAGACTGAGGACCTAAAATGATTTCACAACTACATGATAAAGAAACTGTCTTGGGGCAGTAAGTGGTGCAGCGGTGAAGCTGCTGATTGGGACACCTGCCTCCTGGAGCAGAGTGCTGGACTTCAGTCCAGTCCCCCCATCCTGTATCAGAGTGCTGGACTTCAGTCCCAGTCCCCCCATCCTGTACCAGAGTGCTGGACTTCAGTCCAGTCCCCCCATCCTGTATCAGAGTGCTGGACTTCAGTCCAGTCCCCCCATCCTGTATCAGAGTGCTGGACTTCAGTCCCAGTCCCCCCATCCTGCACCAGAGTGCTGGACTTCAGTCCCAGTCCCCCCATCCTGTATCAGAGTGCTGGACTTCAGTCCAGTCCCCCCATCCTGTATCAGAGTGCTGGACTTCAGTCCCAGTTCCCCCATCCTGTATCAGAGTGCTGGACTTCAGTCCCAGTTCCCCCATCCTGTATCAGAGTGCTGGACTTCAGTCCCAGTTCCCCCATCCTGTATCAGAGTGCTGGACTTCAGCCCCAGTCCCCCTCTCCATTTCAGCTTCCTTGTAGTGAACACTTTAGGAGGCAGCAAGTGATACTAATAGCTGGGTCTCTACCACCTGTGTAGAATACCCAGATTAAGTTTCCAACTCTTGACTTCTGCCTGGTCCAGTCCTGGGTTTTGTAGGTATTTGGGAAGTGAACCAATAAATGGGACATCCCTTTGAAATAAAAAATAAAAAAAAAAGAAATGAAATATTAAAGAAAAAGCCTGTATTATTAGAAGAGACAAAGTGACAGAAATGTCAGCATTTAGCAAGAAGAAAACAACCAGTTCAGATCCACTTGAAGTAATATACTTCCAAACAGTAGAAATTATACTGATGGTGGTAAATATCTACTTTTCACAAAATCCTAAGTTTTAATCCTGTCAGAAGCTTTCCTCTATAAAGAAAACTAAAGATAATATCTGGGTATAAGTGAAAGTAAAAGAAGGGAGGAGGAAAGGAGCAGTAGGGAGAGCAAAATGTAATTTCTTATAGCAGAGTGAAGAAAACAATAAATGTGGAACAATATATTGTTCCTTAGGCTGCTATCATAAACTTTTTATTAAAAACACACAAACAAATGGGAGAAGACTCTCAGTTAATTCCAACAGTCACTAATAGCTTTTCCTTTCTTTTAGGAGGCCAATGAACTGTTCTGAAGTACCAACAAAATCTGGGTGTTCCCTTATTCCTAACAATAAGCTACAATTCAGAAAAAGTTAACATCTATATAACTTCTCTTATAAAATTTTTGTAGATGGTCAAAGTCTGCTCTCTGTTTCTTTTAGAGAATGAAGAAAACCTAGTTCCCTCACTGTCACAAGCAAAAAAATCAACATTTTTTGTGGCATGGGAGACAATAAATAAAGCTACAACACTTCTCTTTCATACAGTGATCTGATTACATACAAGAAACTTGAAAGTTTCAGGCCAAACCTTGCGAGGTCAACTCTGTGGTGATATAAGTTTTAGAAACACCAGGAACCTGATAGTGCTTAAAAAAAAAAAAAAGAAAAAGAAAAAGAAAAAAAAGAAAGAAAGAAACAACAAGGATCCTATCTTTGTCAGAGACTTGTAAGTGTCCTGGTCAATATGTGAACACTAGCTAGCACTGTTTTACAGCGTCTAAGCTAGACTCCAAGAAGGAAGCACAAATATGCCACAAGACATGTATGTTTAAGGTGCAATGGAAATTCAGGGGAGGTGAAGACTGCCTTTGGGTGAATGGTCTGGAGAAGACAGGGTGGGAGAAACTCATTCGAGGTCATAGTAGCATTGATAGAGCAAAAAGATGTAGACAACAAGCCCATCAGGAGATCAATCATCTCTATCAAACAAGACTTAATGGAAGTGAAAACTCCCACCTGTTTGTAACAGAACATTGTTTTAGTAGAAAAACAGTGCTTCATGGATGAGAACAGGATCCAGATATTGTGGTCATAAAATAAAATATCCTACAATGTGAATGTATAAATATGTATAAATACATATAAAGTTTACAAATCTGTTAATATAAATTTGTTGTAAATGCTGTTTCAAACTGTTTCTAACACCTATACTTTGTCGCATAATTTATATTTTATAAGAGAAAAAAAGAAATAAAATTAATAATACTTATTAAATACTGACTACATGCTTAATAAAACAGACACCAACATTTACCAAGTGCTCCCGGCTTCAGGACTGTCTCTACAACTCTCTAATCCTGCATCGTGACCGCGGCAGACAGTCTTGCTTATCTAACCTGGTTTCACGGCCCTGACGCATTAGATGGCACATACCAGATCCAAGTTTGACCAATCAGACTTGCCTTTCTGGAAGTTTGGAATTCTGATTTAGAGGTTCCTTTACTAGGATAACTATACTTGTAGCTGTGACCATCTGTGTATTCTTCTGGACTGGAAAGTGGAGAATGCTTTGAAGAACAAATCACACAAACAGCTCAGAGCAGGGAGAGAAGCCAGCGGACAATGTTCTAGTCTCTGTTTCCAGTTTGTTTCTAAGGCCTGGTTGTACTTGTGCTTAAAGCTGTGCAAAGCCTAATCCAAACAACACGAACAGTGGCCCTAACATATGCCCTTGGGGTCCAGCAAACACTCTGGTATCCTTTTTTGCCTAAATTTTAGTGAGTGTCTGTTTTTTTTTGTAACAGGTTCTAACCTACCAGGCACTGTGTTAGAGACTATTAACACAGTACAATATTTCATTAAACTCAAAAGTGTTACATTAAACTGGAAAGCTACAAATAAACTGTAAAGGTATGTTATACTCTTTGTTGCTCAGCCTATATCAACTGACCTGATTTATGTTGAAACCAAGAAGTAGATTTCTACTGGGGGTAGAAATACTATTTCTATGGCACTCAAAATAAACAAAAAATCAAGTTGAACAATTATCTGGAATTGCAGACGTCTGCTAATTGCATGAGTTGAATCACTGGAGTCAATACACACAGCATTGTGGACAGCCTGTACTTAACTTCACCAAGAATGTCAGTCATGGGTTAAAAAAAAGTCTAGCTCTATGTGCATCCCTCTTGTAGACAGCAATTTGGTAACATCAAGATAGGCTTTAAGAGCTCTCACACGCTGACATCCATCTAGCCTTTCTTGGACCCAGCTGGCATGCCTTGTTTTCACGCAGGGTGAGGGGGCGGGGAGAGGGAAAACATATTGATTTTTTAATGCCTTCCTAACACACATAATTTTATAGAATGGACAGAGAACATATTTCAATAACACATCAATATAACTTTTATTTTACAAACTATTCTCTAATACATGTGTTTATAACAGAACAAAAGCCCCAAACTCTCCAAAACAGGAAAGATCATTAGGTGAAAGACTGAACTGCTATGAGCAGCTATACTTTGAACAGGCTTTCACCCAGTAAGTTTCTGAAAAAGACATTACGAGGACTATTTCCCAGCTTTTTTTTGGGGTGGGGGGTATCGAATAGTGGGACAGGAAGGGTGAAATATGACATAAAACAAAATATCAGTGCTTGCGTATGTACAATGTCAGTAGAAAGCTGAACTCTTCACAGCAGGCTTTTGTCTGTTTGTGTGGCAGAAAGAGAGACAAGGTACACAGTGAGCCCCATTAGCTGGTTCACTCCCTAAATGCCAGCAATGCTGGGCCATGGCTGGAACCTAAGCCAGAAGGCAGACAGGAACCCAATTACTTGAACCATCATTACCTGCCTCCCATCCCCCGGCCCTGGTCTGCCTTGGCAAGAAGCTGGAGTCAGGCGGCAGAGCCAGAATCAAACCAGGTATTCCAATGGGGGATGTGTGTGCGGGTCTTCACGGCTAGGCTAATGCCTGCCTCACAGCAGGCTTTTGATTGCAGATAACCATTCCCAGCCCATACCAAAACCAACACCTATCATACCAGAATTCTCATTGTATTACAATGAAAGAGGATGTTCACTATCTTCAGAAACAACAGTGTTTTATAATTCTCTGCCTTCCAAATGAAATGGTGGTAATATTTTCAGAAAAATCATTAATGTTAACCCAACACAGATATGCTTAACAAAATCTTTTGCAAAGGTACCCTTGAAAAACAGTTAACAGAAAAAAATGCAATAATGATTCACTCCCTGAAATGTTCAGCACTGGATCTGGGGGGAATAGAAACCAGTAACACAGAGAAGTGCCCTAGCCCTAGTATAGGCATACAGTTAACACTTGTTGAGTGACTTGACACTTACAAAGCAGACAGAGTACCCCTAAAACCTAAATTTGACACTTGAAGGAAGTGTAGGAGGGGTCTGCCAGGTCAGTGGAGGAGATAATACATCCACAAGATGGCAGGAGTGGCTGCAGGCGAGGGTGACAGCAAGCATGATACGTTTGAAAATCTCAAGAAGCTTCAAAATCACAACTCCGACAAGTTGGGTCTTTGTATGGAGGGACAGATTTTGGTTCACTCAACTGAGCATTTTCAAAAGACAAAGAACAAATTTCACCCCCAGGTTCATGCCCAAGATGGCCAAAATTGATAACAGTAAGTGGCAAAAGCAGCATCTGAATGTGATAATTAATGCTGCAGTGTGACAAGAAATTTAAATGCAAATAATATTTAATTCACATCGATCCATTCAAGCCTTTAAAAAAAACTCCAATTTCACGAATAAAAGCATAAGAAGTGTGTTTTTTTTTCCCCTTAAAAAGACAAGTCTAACAAGTCAAAAGCTTAAAAGTGTGTGTGAAATTGCTTCAATGTTTGATTGCTGGCTACAAAACATACCATTTACAGAAAGTTCCTAAAGATTACGTGAAAAATAGCCATTAAAGACTTCTCCTGGGGTGGGCATTTGGCTTAGTGGTTAAGACACACTTGGGCTGCCCACGTTCTATACTGCAGGCATGGGTTTGAGTTCTGGCCCTATTCCCAACTTCAGCTTCCTGCTAGTGCACATCTTGGGAGGTAACAGGTGACGTCACCCATGTGGGAAACCTGGATTGGGTTCCTAGCTCCTTGCTTCAGCCTGGTCCATCCTCAAGCTGTTGCTGGCATTTGGGGAGTGAACCAGCAGATGGAAGATCTCTCTCCCTGTCTTTCAAATAGACAAAACACATTTAAAAATTTTTTTAAGTGCTTCCTGTTTCACCGGCTACTACTACATTCTCCCTATTCACAAAGTTAAAGCCCTCTACTTGAAATTAAATGTCCAAAAGAAGGCCAAGACCCTAAAAATATATTCACAAAGTCTCTGCTTTTCTCAGGGAAATTGCAAATTGAGAAAATATGGTGAGGATACTTGTGATTTGAAGAGAATGCTCAAATTGGGAGTTATGAAAACATAGAACACTTTACTTCTGAAGGTCTAAACATAATGGACAACATGGTAAAAGGTCAGAGGTATGGCCTCTACAGCACAGGTGTTAGCTCTAAGTTCCTGGTCTAGCTCAGACCGGCCTTGTTGCCTGCCCTGCCAGGCCACAATCCAAGAATTAAGGCCTAAGGACTATTTTTTCCACCTACTGGGCAAACAGAAACTTAATTCCCCTTCTCTCTTCCTTCCTTTTCCTGTACCGTCGAGGCTCTGAGCTTACCATCAAAAGGCCAGGAAAACAAAATTAAATGAAGAAAGATTTCACTTAACACAATTCTTTCTAGGTGGCCAGGGACTGGAAACTTCAGGGCCACCATGATCTGAGAACAACAGGATATTGTCCTAGAAAATTTTGTTTTTTAAGAAGTACAGTGATGAAAGATGTAAATGACAGCATGGCTGATGAGGGAAGTCTTGAAGGAGTCACACATTGTTTAATCCCCAGCAATTAAACATTTTTTGAAAGGGCACTTTTAACTCATTGTAGGACTCCTGTCTTGTGCAATTACTGTTGCATTTGTGTGCAGTGAGTTGTTGCCTACATTCTAAAAGAACTGAAGCACATGCTCTTTCAGCCGTAACCCTGGTTTTTGTAGATGGACAAGGAACCTGTATGAGCATAGGTTTTATGGGAAGCCCCAGGTTTCTGGTTTTTTTTTTTTAAAGAACATAGGAAAGGACATTCTTTTTGTTTGCTTGCTTTTTAAAGATTTCTTTATTTATTTGAAAGGCAGAGTTACAGAGAGGCAGAGGTCTTCCATCCACTGGTTCACTCCCCAGATGGCCACAACGGCTGGGGAGCCAGGAGCCAGGAGCTTCTTTTGGGTCTCCTACAAAGGTGCAGGGGCTCAAGGACTTGGGCCATCTTCTACCGCTTTCCCAGGCCATAGCAGAGAGCTGGATTGGAAGTGGAGCAGCCAGGACTCAAACCAGTGCCCATATGGGATGCTGGCACTGCAAGTGGCGACTTTACCCACCATGCCGCAGTGCCGGCCTCCAACATTTCTGTTAAATCACTTCCTCCAGGTCTCTTTTTAGTGTCAAAGCAGTTCCCTAGCTTGACCTGCTTTCCCCTCAGTTTTAAAATAGTCATCATCTAGGGATTTTTCCTGGCTTCTTAATTCTTACTATTCCAGAAAAGTGCGCTATTCTTGTCTCAGGGCTGATTGGTAAGCCTTCTAAGCAGGGGTAGACCTATAGTTATAAAGTTTTAGAAACTACATGCCTGAGAGTAGAACTATTTTGTCATGCCAAGCAAACATTCAGGATACTGATATTATGTTCATGAGAATATGGAACAACTAGCTACTTTGGCAAAGTAATCAAAATTCTACATGCTAAGGACACCCAGTAGTGACTGCTATAGACTATTTGTGTGTGTGCCCTCACCCTCTCTCCACAGCTCATATACTGAAGTCCTAATCCTCAGGTGGTGGTATCTGGATGAGGCTTTTCGTGGGGGATTCGATCTTGATGGAGCCCTCATAGGGAAAAGATGGCAGCTATGAACCAGGAAGTGAGCCTTCATTAGACAAGGACTCTACTGGTACCAGTTTTATATTTCCCAGCCTCCAGAACTGTGAAAAATAAACTTCTGTAATTTCTGAGACTCCTGGTTTAAGGCATTTAGTTAGCGCAGGCCAAATGGGCTAAGTCAGTGACTAAAAATCACTGTCTGGGACGAATGGCACATATATCACTTTTGCTTAGCTTGCTTTTGGGACCTAGTAACTAAATTCTAATCATCAGGGGCTCTGGCACTTATGATTAGAGTGTTGTAAGATTTCTCAGGGCTGTGATGCGGCTCAGCGGGTTAAGCTGCGCCTGCAGCACGCGCATCCCATATGGGCTCAGTTTGAGGACAGGCTGCTCTACTTCTGATCCAGTTGCCTCATGTGCCTGGGAAAGCAGTGGGAGATGCCCAAGTCCTTGGGCCCCTGCACTCACATGGGAGACCCAGACGAAGCTCTTGGCTCACAGCTATTTGCGGGGTGAACCAGTGGATTGAAGACCTTTCTCTCTCTCTACCTCTCTCTCTAAGCGAATAAATAAATCTCAAAAAAAAAAAAAAAAAGACAAAAAAAATTATAAGATTTCTCTACAAACTTTGAACGAAAATTGATAGGCCAAGATTTACAATTAGGAAAACTTTTATATTGAGCTACTCACAAGGTGAACTTCCACGTACAGCATACTTGGCACTGAATGTGTTAGAAATGTAACTTACTTTTTATCTTTTTTTTTTTTTTTAAAGATTTACTTACTTGAAAGTCAGAGTTACACAGAGAGAGAAGGAGAGGCAAAGAGAGAGAGAGAGAGGGAGGGAGGGAGGAAGAGAAAGAGATCTTCCATTGGTTGGTTCACTCCTCAGTTGGCCACAAGGACGGGAGCTGTGCCAATCTGAAGCCAGGAGCATGGGTCTCCTACATGGGTGCAGGGGCCCAAGCACTTGGGCCATCTTCTATTGCTTTTCCAGGCCACAGCAGAGAGCTGGATCGGAAGTAGAGCAGCCGGGACTTGAACCGGTGCACATATCGGATGCCGGCATTGCAGGCGGTGGCTTTACCTGCTATGCCACAGCACTGGCCCCTAGAAATTTAACTTTCTGGTCACTTCATTGAATACCAGGTGTCAGGTCAATTTGTTTATGGTTTTAGAGCACAAATTACTGCCAGCCTAGGGGCTAACAGATTACTGCCCATCCCAGTTAAAAGCAACAAGGTTTTCTATCGACAAATTTCTAGCCTACCATCCATCACTTTTAAAAATTACAAAACTGATGACCTCACTAACTCCATTAGCACTATGAAAACATTCACAATGAGAAGGATATGTTCTTGTTTGTATTTCTTCTCTTCATCTCCCCTCATCCTCTCTCTCCCTCTCTCACACATAAACAAATCACTTGGGTGTAAAGTAATGAGATACTTAACTCAATTTAGAAGCGACTGAGTTAAAAAAAAAAACTGGATAGTTAAAAAAACTATCACTCAATTTCTGTTTATAAAGCATATTTCAGCAAGGTATTAACTTCTGAGAAGTTAATAAAACAACTTCTAGGTTACAGAATGAAAAAGGTAAAATACTGAGTCTCTGAAGGATCATTTTCATATCTATCTGATCTACCTCTAAGCACTGGCAGTTTTTTGTTTTTTGTTTCTTTCTTTCTCTTTTTTTTTTTTTTTGGACAGGCAGAGTTAGAGAGAGAGAGACAGAGAGAAAGGTCTTCCTTCCATTGGTTCACTCCTCAAATGGCCACTATGGCTGGAGCTACGCTGATCCGCTGGCAGGAGCCAGGTGCTTCCTCCTGGTCTCCCATGTGGGTGCAGGGCCCAAGCACTTGGGCCATCCTCCACTGCCTTCCTGGGCCACAGCAGAGAGCTGTGAGGAGCACAGAGGAGCAACCGGGACAGAATCCGGTGCCCCAACTGGGACCAGAACCCGGTGTGCCGGCGCTGCAGGTGGAGGATTAGCCTAGTGAGCCGCAGCACCGGCAGCACTGGCAGTTTTAACAGTAATGGAAAATGCATACTAAAATATTTCATAGAACCATCAACTACTTTAGAAACTAAGCTCCCTGCTTCTAAGAATCTTGCTAAATCCTCAATCATCTTTCACTCAGTTCCATCACTCTAATGGAAAAATGGAGAGACTATTTATGAGGGATCTTCAAAAGGTTCATGGAAAATAATGCAAGCTGAAAAACCTATGCATTGATTTCAAACATTTTTTGCACTAAAATAAACTTATCTTATAATTCCATTTTCCTATGAACTTTGAAGTACCTTCGTATTAGCTGTCTTCTTTGAAATGAACTCTTATCAGCCAAGAGGATTCACACCTTGGATGCACATGATCATCTTTTTCATAGAAAGTGTAATTCTTTGAAACAGACATATGGCGAATGTCTTGCTTTTATCTCCTGGCATAATAATATACTATCAACTCCCACAGAACTTTTCCATGACCAGTCATGAAATTTAACTAACTCATAAAGTTATAAATCAGAACAGTTTTAAGCTTGTAAGTCCACACAAAAAAAACAACAAAATTTTTCAACTGAGGAGTAGTGCTATTACAGAAGTAAATTTTAACATCCCCTCAATGATGACAAAGATATGATTTTATACACACACACACACACACAAATTCTTAAGAGGGCAGATTTCTATAATTTCTCAAATGGGCAGACTTGAATAGTACAGGAAAGAAATTCTAAATTCTGTCATGCAGATTCTACATGTAAACATTTCTTTGTCAGTATAATGCCTATATTTTCAGTGATTAACTCTTAAAGGATAGCTAAAAAAAAAAAAAATCACTGAAATCAGCCCCTCCTAAGAACCATGGCAGATTCCAAATTCTCTGAAGAAAAATTGCAGTGTTGTCTGGGATAGCTTTATACTTAAGAGTTGGGTTTGAATTCTGGCCTTAACTTTTACTAGTTTTGTGACTTCAGGCAAGGAATTTAACCCCTATGGGACTTATCTGACAAAAGGGATACTAAAATTCTCTACCACACTGGACTGTCAATACTAAATCAAACTACAGGCAAAAATGTCTAACACAGCCTGGAACTTCTGTTATGCCCCCTCGGGACGACTTCTTACTTGGTGAACACACAGTGTGTGGGCAGGGGTGCCCTTCAAGCTTCAAAGCTGAAGGCCAGCTTGGCCATCTGACAGCCTGGCCTCTAAAGCAAGTGTAGTGAATTAGGACTGCATCCACTGGTCCCCTCATCTAACAGACAACAAAGACGCAGAAATATGCTGATAAAGTAAACTCCATTATCCAAATCCAAGTAGTCTATGAGATCTAAAGAATAGAAATGATCCTCTGCTCAGGTTCAAAAGGCTGTTAGGAAAATAATTACACCTGAACAATTACCTGCAATATACTTTGGTTTCTTTTCTCCTTTTTCAATCTGACTGAAGTCTCCATTAAATCTTCTGATTTAAAATGAATCTGAATTTTATACAACCATCACAGTAAAATAAAAAGCTCAGAAAAGTGTACAAAGGCTAAGGTTGCTATGGAAACAATTAAAACACTTGTCCTTTTAATTCCTTTTAAATAAAAATACCTCCTACTCTGAATCATCAGGTCAGACCTAAGCTTACTATCCTTTCACGGTACTTCTTCAGGATGATTTACTAAGGAAGGAAGAGGGCCTCAGGGACAGATAGTTGTATTTGATTTTTTTTTTTTTTAAATAGCTTTTTATCTTGAAATAATTTGAAACTCACAGAAAATTTTCAAAAATTAACAAAATATTTACATTTGTCCTGAGCCTAGATTTCCCAATTGTTAATGTTTTGTCACATCTGTTTCCTTCTCTCTGGTTGTTTTCCTGAGTCATTTGAAAATAAGTTGCAAATATGATGCCTCTTAACCCTAAATACTTATGAGAGAGGCAGAAAGAAAGAAAGAAAGAAAGAGAGAGAGAGAGAATGAATGAATGTCTTCCATCCACTGGTTCACTCCCTAGACGGCCGCCAACAGCCAGGGTTGGGCCAGATCAAAGCCAGGAGCCAGAAACTTCATCTGGGTCTCCCATGTGGATGCAGGGGCCCAAGCACTTGGGCCATCTTCTGCTGTTCATTAGCAGGGAGCTGGATCGGAAGTGAAGCAGCCTGGTCTAGAGCCAGTGCCCATATGGGACGCCGGTACTACAGATGGCAGCTTTACTCGCTACCCCACAGTGCTGGCCACTTACGTGTATATTGCTTAATGAGGACATTCCCTTATAACCACAATATTATCAATTATCAACCACAATTATCAAAGTAAAAAAAAAAATTAACCTGGGGGCCAGCATTGTGGCATAGTGGATAAAAGCTGTCTTGCCACCAGCAATTCATATGGCCATCAGTTCAAGTCACAGCTTCTCTACTTCTGATGCAGCTCCCTGCTAATGCACCTGGAAAAGCAGTAGAGGATGGGCCTAGTGCCTGGGGCCCTGCACCCATGTAGGAGACCCTGAAGCAGCTCCTGGCTCTTGGCTTCAGCCTGGCCCAGCCCAGGCTGTTGCAGCCATTTGTGGAGTAAACTGGGAGACAGCAGACAGACCTCTCTCTGTAACTCTGCCTTTCAAATAAAAACAAAACAAATATATTGGTACAATATGATAAGCTACAGGCCTTATTCTAACTGGGATGCAGTTTTGAAATATGTATCAATACTCTTATTTCTGCATAATCTGTGACTAAGGATTTACTTAAATCAATAGCATTTAGCAAACTACAGTCTGTGAGCTGTTTTTAAGGAAGTTTTATTAGAAAACAGCTATGCTCATTGTCTAAAGCAGCTTTTAGAGCCAGAATAGCACAGCTGAGTAGTTGTGACAGTGACTATCTGGCCTACAAAGCCTTAAAATTATCTGACTTCATAGAAAAAAGATATCACTAATTGTTCAGAATAAATGTAAGCACATATACACAAAATGGCAATAATTATAGATTTCTTTAAAGCATCAAAAACTGGGGGAAAAACCCAATGTTGATCAGTGAGTGTACAGTTATATTAATCAGTGAGTGTACAGTTATATTAAGAACACAGTGAAATACCATGCAGACATTAAAAACAATGACCTGTGTCCCCGAGAAATATGATCACAGTATATGATCATGTGAGGATAAAGGCAGGTTACAGAATTAAATTATAATCTCCTCCCTCCCTCCCTCCCTCTCTCCTCTTCCTTCCTTCCTTCCTTCCTTCCTTCCTTCCTTCCTTCCTTCCTTCCTTCCTTCCTTCCTTCCTTCCTTCCTTCCTTTCTTTCTTTCTTTCTTTTTCTTTCTTTCACAGGCAGAGTTAGACAGTGAAAGAGAGACAGAGAGAAAGGTCTTCCTTTTCCGTTGGTTCACCCCGCAAATGGCTTCCATGGCTGGTGCGCTGCAGCCAGCATGCAGCACTGATCCAAACCCAGGAGCCAGGTGCTTCCTCCTGGTCTCCCATGCAGGTGCAGGGCCCAAGCACCTGGGCCATCCTCCACTGCCTTCCTGGGCCACAGCAGAGAGCTGGACTGGAAGAAAAGCAACCGGGACGGATTCCGGCGCCAGAACCCAGGGTGCCGGTGCCGCAGGCGGAGGATTAGCCTAGTGAGCCGTGGCGCCAGCCTCATTTTATTCTTTAAAAATCCACATTCTATATGTGAATAGCATGACCAAGTATATGTCTTATAGAGTTTTTAAAAAGATTTATGTATTTTTTTTTTAAGATGGATTTATTCGAAAGGCAGAGTTACCGAGAGACAGAGGCACAGAGAGAAAGAGATCTTCTATCTGCTAGTTCATTCCCCAACTGGCCACAATGGCCAGAGCTGGGCAGATCTGAAGCCAGTAGACAAAAAACTTATGCTGAGTCTCCCACACAGGTGCCGGGGCCCAAGGACTTGAGCCATCTTCCACTGTTTTCCCAGGTCACAGTAGGGAGTGGAGCAGCAGGGACTCGAACCGGTACCCATATGGGATGCCGCTACTCCAAGAGGTGGCTTTATCTGCTAAGCCACAGAGTCAGCACCTATACAGTGTTTTTAAAAAGTCAACAGTAGTCTCTCTGGGTAGTGGAATTATGGTTGATTTTGCAGTCTTCTTTATTGTTTTCTAATTTTTTTTCTAAAGGGGAAAAATAGCCCAAACCAATTTCCAAACATATATACTTTTTAACTTATAAAGATGCCTATTTTATTGTTAAAATATTCAAGTTTCCTCAAATTTCAAAAATAAATATACCATCACTAATATTAAAAATCTGTTGGGGCTGGGACTGTGGCACAGCAGGTTAAAGCCCTGGCCCGAAGTGCCAGCATCCCATGTGGGTTCCGGTTCTAGTCCCAGCTGCTCCTCTTCCATTCCAGCTCTCTGCTATGGCCTGGGAAAGCAGCAGAAGATGTCCCAAGTCCTTGGGTCCCTGCACCCCACGTGGGAGACCCGGAAGAAGCTCCTGGCTTCGGATTGGTGCACTCTGGCTGTTGCGGCCATCTGGGGAGTGAACCAGCGCAGGGAAGACCTCTCTCTCTGTGTCTCTACCTCTCTCTGTAACTCTGTCTTTCAAATAATGATAAGAAATCTGTTCTTGAGGCTGATGTTGTGGTGCAGTGGATTAGCCAGCCACCTGCAAAGCTGGCATCCCATTTTGGTGTGGGTTCAAGTCCCAGCTGCTTCACTTCTGATCCAGCTCTTTGCTAATAATGTACCTGGGAAAGCAGCAGAAGATGGCTCAAGTACTTAGGCCCCTTCACCCATGTGGAAGACCCAGATGAAGCTCCTGGCATCTGTTTGGTCTAGCCCCAGCCATTGCAGCCTTTGGGGAAGTGAACCAGCAGATGGATGATCTCTTCTGTAATTCTGCCTTTCAAATAAATAAAATGAATCTTTTTTAAAAAAAATCTGCTCTTTAGGATATTTATTTCCTCATGCTCAATGGCTTCCTACTTAAACTTCTGATAACATTCTCAGTGCTGATCAATTTAGGAAAGCTAATTCACACATTTTCATTTAGAAAACAAGCCATGTGTCATACTCTAAGAAATACGCTTACCCAGAAGCAGTTTTATTTGTAGTGATTAACAAACATTCTTATCTCTTCCAGTATACAGCATACTGTGTATTTATAAACTGAAATATAACCACCTATTTGTCTAGTACAATCCAATATCAATGTAAATGAACATGCTTTTAAATGGGAAACACAGCTGTCTCAAACACCTTTAACCTATTCATGCTCAATATTTATGTGGAGAAATATAAAATACCTAATGGAACTATGAAAAGGAGTGATTTAAAAGGACATATGAATTAAGTGTTGTTACCCATTTCCACTTGCCTGTTTGAAGCAAATGCAAAAATTTCAACTTAGTTTTATTTCCAGTTTATTCATTTTTGAAGTCAATTACTAAATGACAGAACTTCACTTTTTAAAGTGTTGAGTGCAGGAGATCTCCAAAGTTTAGTAACATGAACTACTACTTACTCAATGTTCCAAAACTATGTTAGCAATTACAGATAACTAGAAGTGTTTTCCATGACATGACATTAACACTCTATACCTCAGAAATTTTAAAATTTCTTATCTTAAAATATTCCTGAAATTTAATGTTTGCCCATATTTTATTCTCAGTTGAGATGGATGGCAATTAGTTGATATCTATCCTCTTATGATAGTCCTTAGTAAATGTGCTCATGTTCTCAAATCACCATATGGCCCTTTTTTATTAAAATAAAAAAAAAAAAACAGATTTATTTGTTTGCTTGAAAGGCAGAGTTACAAACAGAGACAGAGAGAGAGATACAGATCAAGATTGATCTCTATCCCAGATGGCTGCAGTGGTAGGGGCCAGGCCAAGCAGAAGCCCCAAACCCCACCTGGGTCTCCCCGTATGTGGCAGAGGCTCAAGCACTTGAGTCTTCTGCTGCCGGAATTCCAGGAGCATTAGCAGGAAGCTGGACTGGAAGTGGAGCAGCCAGTACTTGAGCTAGTGCTCCAGTGGTTTAACCTACTTTTAACAACATAGCCTATTTACAAAAAATATAAAAGGATGTATTATTTATTTGGAAGGGAGACTGATGGAGATGGGAAAAGGGAGTAGGGAGATTCCATCTGTTAGTTCATTCCCCAAATGCCTGCAACAACCAGGGCTAGTTTAGGCCAAATCCAGGAACTCCATCTCCATCTCCTATGTGGGTGGCAGGAACCCAAGTACTTGGGCTATCATCTCCTGCCACCAAGTGCATTAACAGGAAACTGGACGGGAAGCACAGAAGAACCAAAACTTGATTACAGGCACTCTGATATGGGTATGAGTGTCCCAAGAGGTGGTTAACTCTCTGAACCGTGCCTGCCATGGTCTTCCTCACCAAGATACTGTAAGGATTTAGAAAGGAGTGGAAGGGTGGTTTGGTGCAGCAGTTAGGTCACAGATTAGGATGCCTGCCTCCCAGAGCAGAGTGCCTGGGTTTGAGTTCCAGTTCTGCTCTTCATTCTGGTTTCCTCCTAATGGGTACTCTGGGAGGGAGCTCAAGTAGTTCCACCCTTGTTATCCATGTGGTAGACCTAGATTGGCTTCCCAGCTCCTGGGTTCAGCTTGGCCTGGTCTTGGCTGTTGCACGCATTTGGGGAGTAAACCAGAGAATGGGGGAATCTTTCTCAACTAAATAAAAATTTTAAAATGGAGTGAAAGCAAGGAACTTATAAGAGCACACAAATATCTGCATTAAAACAGGAAAAATCAAAGTGGTGTGGCATTTAGGCAAAGTTTAGTAATGACAGTTGCTATGTACACTCTGAGACGTTTACTATCATGTCTATTTTAAAATATATTTATTTACTTGACAGGCAGAGACAGAAAGAGAAACAGATGGATGGATGGATGGATGGATAGAAAAGGCACTCCCATCTGCTGATTCACCTCCCAAATGTCAGCAATGGCCTGGCTGGTCTCAGGCCAAAGCTTGGAGCTGGAATCCAATCCACAGTCTCCCAGGTGCATGGCAGGAGGTCAGCCAGTTGAGCCATCACTGCTGCCTCCCAGGGTCTGCATTAGCAGGAAGCTGGAGTCAGGAGCCAGAGACAGGTATTGAACTCAGGCACTCCACTCCCATATGGGATGCAACTGTCTTAACCACCAGGTCAAATGCCTGACTCTATTACCTCCATTTTAGAGATTATGAAATAACTTGCTCACAGTCATAGAAGTGGAATGGAACAACATGGACTTGAGCCCACATCTTCTGGGCACCATTTGTGGATACAGTATTGAAGAAGGGACAATTACTAGTGTTGGATTCACACTGCCTGGGTTTACAGACTTTTTTACCACCTCATATCTGGGTAATTTGAGTAAATTATTTTCTCTCTGTCTGTTTCCCTGTATGTAAAACAAAATAACAGTGTCTATTCTCATGGGGTTGCTCAATGAGGATTAAATGATTAATGCATATAAAGCCTTAAAACTATGACTGGCACAGAAATTGTTCATCTTTTGTAATGCTAACTACCACTGAACTAACGACACCTAGGCAGGGAGTTAGAGACAGATGTCTAACTCCACCTCTCATAGCATTTTCCTAAGTCAGCAGCTACCTCCTAGTTCTGCACCCAGGATCTGTATTTCACTAAGTGGTTTTTTAATGGGAAGGTGCTGCTGTGTTTTTGAAAAGGACGTTTTAGTTTATAAGAAAGTATGGATGGAGGCCGGCGCCGCGGCTCAATAGGCTAATCCTCCGTCTTGCAGCGCTGGCACACCGGGTTCTAGTCCCGGTTGCCCCTCTTCCAGGCCAGCTCTCTGCTATGGCCCGGGAGTGCAGTGGAGGATGGCCCAAGTGCTTGGGCCCTGCACCCCATGGGAGACCAGGATAAGTACCTGGCTCCTTGCTTCCGATCAGCACGGTGCGCTGGCCGCAGCACGCCGGCCGCGGCGGCCATTGGAGGGTGAACCAACGGCAAAAGGAAGACCTTTCTCTCTGTCTCTCACTGTCCACTATGCCTGCCAAAAAAAAAAAGTAAGTATGGATGGAAAGAATCAGTTTTACTTGATCAAGGGTCTTAAACAAGTTTAAAATGGTTTTTTTTTTTTTTTTTTAAGATTTAATTGAAAGAGTTATAGAGAGGGAGAGGAGAAGGAAAGGAAGGGGTGGGAGGGGGAGGGAGGGAAGGTGGGAGGAAGGGGAGGGGCAGGAGGGAGGGAGGGACCATCTTCCATCCACGGGTTCACTCCCCAGATGGCCGCAGTGGCCAGGGCTGAGAGCCAGGCCGAAGCCAGGAGCCAAGAGCTTCATTCAAGTTTCCCACTTGGGTGACAGAGGCCTAAGTACTTGGGCCACTCTCTGCTGCTTTTCTAGGCCATGAGTAGCCAGCTGGACCAAAGTGGAACATGAACCAGTGCACATATAGGATGCCAGCATTTCAGATGGTGGCTTTACCCGCTACACAATTCCAGCCCCCTAAATGTTAAAGTTTTATGAACACTGCTTCCTTAACTTGCTCTCAAAAGCTCTTTAAAAGTAAAACAATCTAGGTTCTTACTAGGGTATTGTAAAACCAGTCTGCTTTATTTTCATGATCTAAAAATAATATAAAGTCCAAACTGTTCATCTTAATAGATAAGACATTTAAAGTCATCTCAATGCTGAAATAACAGCATTGAAAAGACAAAAACAGAAACAGAAACCAGTAAATAAGAGATGTGCATGGGGAAAATCCCCTCTCTGGACTGACATGTTAGTTTCCATACCTTAAACCCAACCTGTCCAGAATGGGACCCTGTCCCTCCCCTCCTCCTTCTCTCAGCATACCTCACCTTTCTGGTTTCCTCTTTCACTCCTAGAGCCCCTCCATTTCCAATGGTACCTAAGCCACACTGATTCTCTTTTTCCACTTCCATTTTCACTAGCCTGGTTGACTTTGATTATCCCTCACCACTGTTTCAGATCTTTGCCTTGTCAAATCATCCCTTGACGTTACTTAGCCATCGCTGCCAGATTCAATAAACATTATTGTTGATCGCCCACTATGTGCAGACATTTTAAATCTAGAACCTCATTTAGCCCTCAGATGATCATTGGAAGCCCCAATAGTCTCACTTAACAGAAGAATGAAGAATTTGTGGATTATAGGTTTAGGGACTTCGAGTAAGCTCATGCTGCCAATAAGTAGCCTGTGACTCAATTCCGGCTTTAAGTACACCTATTGGAAGATTCTGACGAGATCATTTTCATTCTAAAAGGTTCCAGAGTTCCTACTGTCTCAGAGAATAACAGCCACACTTCTTAGCTTGATATTTTAAAGTACTATAACATGTCTGACCTATTCATTCTTGCTTTACATAATCGTCCTATGCTACAATATTTTTTTAAAGATTTATTTATTTGAAAGGTAGAGTTACAGAAACGCAGAGAGAGAGAGAGAGAATATCTTATCCGCTGGTTCAATCCTCAAATGGCCGCAATAGTCAGAACCGGGCCGATCTAAAGCCAGGAGCTTCCTCCGGGTCTCCCACATGGATGCAGGGGCCCAAGCACTTGGATCATCCTCTACTGCTTTCCCAGGCCATAGCAGAGAGCTATAGACCATATGGGATACTGGCACTGCAGGTGGAGGCTTTACCCACTATGCCACAGCGCTGGCCCTCCTACCATATTCTTTTGCCCAGCTTGGATAACTCATAATATCCTAAATACACAGAAATATTCTCTGTCTTTATTGTGGTTTATGCCTGGTCCCCACCTTGAAATGCCCTCTGTGCCATCTCAAAATTCTACATGTACTGTGAGGCAAAGTTCAAATGGCACTTCCTTGATATATTCTTTTCAGGTTTTCCCTAAAGAAATGAATGCTACTTCCCCTTTATCAGAACCACATAGTAGCTTATTCTGAATCTCTTACAGCTAACAGTAATAATGGCACAGTGCTCAGAGCACTAGTGACCCTGTATCCCCCACTGCTTATTTCTCTTGAAGGCAAGGATTATACAATGCCTTAAACTTCTTAGTCAGTTTCTTCCCTTCTCATACTCAACAGTGACTTAATACTGAATTGGTCTGTTTATGTTTCTGTATTTAACATAAGCTCCTACCCCTTGCTTTAGAACACCTGTGAAAGGGAACTGCATCCCTTATTTTTAACCAAGATGAAATTGAAGAGTGGAAGTGTCTGTTGCACAGGACTTATATTTAAAATTTCAAAAGCACTTAGTTGACTTAAGAAGCCAAATTATAGAACATTATATATAGTTAAAATTTCATTGAGTCCCCACTGTATTCTCAAGTATTATCAAATTGAACTAAATCAGAGTTTTCATAAAAACTGACATTTCCAAAAGAGCTTTATTTGCTTTAATCTTTTTCTTCTTTTTGATAAGATTAAGACTGTAAATGGCAAATGGTTAAACAGGAGCACCAAAATGCTGTGTGCAAGGCATCTGGCCTTAAACAAACACTCCAAAATGCCAACTCTGAGGCACCTAGGCTGACGTATTCATAAGTCTGTCTGTCTCTGATGCTCTTCTTTGAAATCACAGGTCTTCAGTGAGCTCCTTTAAATTCTTTGTATGAACAATATGTGCACAGATCTGGACTTTGATGCCAATTATGCACATCTGTAAACTAAAATCCTCACTTGAAAAATCAGGTTTTTCTCAAAAGTAACATTGAGCAGTAAATTTCATTTTGTGGACTTCTTCACCTTAAACATTTTTTATTTAAAGCACATATAAGATAGGCTCAAAGGGGGAAAGGTAACATTAGTGTGACTGAAAGTTATGTGGAAACTCTGGAGGTCTGCAACGAAGAGGACTGAGGATACAAATGGAGGCTCAAGGAGAGGAAAGCCAAGTCTTCCCACCATTCTCTGAACATCTGCTGAATCCCAGTGCTACGAGCAAAAACCATCACGATGCCTGCTGCAATGGGAGATATTGCTGGAGGGAACCCAGATCAAGTGATGAGACTAATCACACAAATATAAATGTGAACTTCCAACTGTGATGTGTATTTACCAAGAAACTACAGGGTAATCAGGGAAGGTTTCCCAGAGGAAATGATGACTGATGTATTTAATAGTCAAGCTCTGATAAAACACCTGAGTATTCCAAAACAGAAGGAGTTTAAAACGTGGATGGCTAGTTGGTGATGGAAGAACTGAGTACCAAAGAGGAGATAGTAAAGAAATTCAAATATGAGAGCAGTGAGAAGTCATTACCAACCTTAGGCTGAAGGACAGAGGGAGAGTGGAGAACAGGGGCTACAGCACCACGAAGTTGGAAACATGGTGGGCTTATCCTGTGAGAAGCACGGAACCATGGAGGACAGCGTGGCTGCCAGACCCGGTACACAAGGCAGAGGAGGAGAGGAGGAGTACCCTCCTTGGTCCACTCCCGTTTCCCATCAGGTTTTCACACTGGTCAAACCCAGCTGAAAGCTGGCTGGCACTGAAAACTTGAAATAGATCCTGCAAAGGTCAGCCCTCTTACAGCACAGAGCTGAGTGAGGCCCAGGAAAGCGTATGAGGTCAAACAAGGTAAGGTCTGGCACAAGAAAGAGTTACGTGTGAGTGGAGAGAGGAGTTGGGGAAGGGTACACATGTGTAAAGGTATACAGGGAATACAGTAAACAGACTATGGCAAAATGAAGAAGTGAAATGGGAATGAATGAAAGATGACCAGTATGGTTAAAGCAGAAAATGGGAGGGTTGAAGGGAAGGCAGAGAAAAACACAGGGAGGATGGCAAGGAATGACTCTATTGGTTATAACAAGGATTTATCCTTATTCAATGAGCAGTAAGAAATCATCAAGAGGTTTAAGCGAACAACTGATGGAATCAAATATTTATCTTCAAAGATCACTCATCTTCTTCTCTTGCTCCCAGGATGCTACCTGAACAATGGCAACATGCCAAGGATTCTACCAGGTACATAACACACAGCATAAAAGGAATAAAGCATTATCTGTGCCCTGCTCAAATGTGTAGCATGAGTACAAGCATTATCATCAAAGTGTGTTTAAGTATTCTTTCAGCATTAATCACCTGATTTTTATCAGGGAAGTGAGACTTAATGTCATAGCCCCACTGACTTAGTAAACGTGTTAATTAAGTGTCCTACGCTTTACTTTTTGTATTTATATGCTTTCACTAATCACTCACCTTTGTCTTTTCAGGTGAAGAACACTAATTTTTTCCCCATGCATTCATCTTTACATGGCTATCTCATTTCCATGTTAATTTTAATTCTCTTTCTCCCCACCTTATCCACATCCAGCTGTTAGAATTTCTTGCAGAACAGCAACCGGAAAAGCACAAATTATTCCCTCTGTGAAAATAGCACGGCTTTTAAATAGAGCATAAAAAGACTTCATTTTGTGACATCTACAAGAAAAGCTGAATTTCTTATTTTGAAGGAACAGTGACATTTTGTTTATTTCTTAAAGCAGTCTAGGTCCCATGTAATTTATTTTTATTTTTATAAAGATTTATTTTATTTATTTGAAAGAGTTAGAGAGGTAGAGCCAGAGAGAGAGAGGGAGAGGTCTTCCATATTCTGGTTCACCCCTCAAATGACTGCAACGGCCATAGTTGAGTAGATCCAAGGCCAGGAGCCAGGAGCTTCTTCTTGGTCTCCCACAAGGGTGCAGGGACCCAAGGACTTGGGCCATCTTCCACTGCTTTCTCAAGCAATTGCAGAGAGTTGAATTAGAAGTGGAGCAACTGGGACTTGAACCGGCATCCATATGGGATGCCGGTGCTGCATGCTGGCGCTTTAACCTGCTGTGCCACAGCGCCAGCCCCGATCCCATGTAATTTAAGTGTAGTCTGGAATTCTGTCATATATACAAGGAAACTTCAAACAGTTCATGGAAAATGGAATGAAAAGGTACAAAAAAATTTTAAATCCATGCAGTTTTTTTCATAGTATGCATTTAACTTTGTGAAAACGTTTCATAGTTGTCTTCCTTCATTTTGTACCTCTTGAAACTTCTTAGAGAAGCTCAGAGCCATGTACAAATCTGACTCTATACCATACATTCCTTCTTCTAGATCTATGTTGTCCAATAAGGTAGCCACTAGCTATACAAGCACTTGAAACGTGGCTAGGATGAACTGAGATTCAATCTGTGGGTTAACTGTAAAATATACACCAGATTTCAAAGACTTTGTATGAAAAAAGAATTCAAAATATCTCATTAATCTTTATGTTGGCTTCATATTAAAATGACAATGCTTCAGATATATGGATCAAACATTACTAAAATTTTTTTCACTTTTAAAAATATGCCTATTAGAAGATTTAAACTTAGATACTGGTTTGTGAGTTTCATTAAATCACTGAATATTATACTTGGGGGCCAGCGCTGTGGTGTAGTTGTTAATTCTCTGTCTGCGATGCCAGCATGGCATATAGGCACTGGTTCTAGCCCCAGCTGCTTCTCTTCTGATCCAGCTCTCTGCAGTGGCCTGGGAAAGCAGTGGTGAATGTCCCAAGTGCTTGGGCCCCTGCACCCGCATGGGAGACCTGGAAGAGGCTCCTGGCTTCACATTGGCCCAGCTCCAGCTATTGTGGCCGCTTGGGGAGGGAACAAGCAGATGGAAGACCTTTCTCTCTGTCTCTTCCTCACACTGTTTTAACTCTATCTCTCAAATAAACACCTCTACCTATCTGTGTCTCTATCTCTAAAATAAATAAATATTTAGAATATTAGACTTGGTCATTCTTACCCTATTTTCCGTATCTTCAAGCTAGATCTGTTTGTGACAACGTATTCTCCTAGTAAGTAAAGAGATTTTTCAGAACTTCTGGTATGGATTTTTGGTAAGAAGCTTTCTGAAGGGTAAAAACACATTTATTAATTCCATTTGTTCTCAATGCTCATTTACATCTTAATATTAGACAAGACTGATTTCCCTAAATATTGTTTTTTTCTCCCCTTCCTCAGCCAGTTGCTTTAACCTTTACTCTTGAAATACAGAGTTGTTGGGCACTACAATAAGTACCTCTAAATCAGACTCAATCTTGGCAAGAGAACGTGGCTGATCTTATTTTGAAGGCCCTTGCTTTCAAATCTCATCTCTCTACACTTTCTGATTTCTCCTTCCTCTGCTCTGAAGGGCTTCCATGATCACAACTTCTAAACTGTCTCCTAATTATTAGAATAGCATTCACAGTCCAGTTTTTGTTACAGACAGTGGAATTAATGGAACACATACAGATAGATCTTTCAGTCAGAGGCTCTTTGTACATGGGGAAAGTATTTTATAGACTCTAAAGTACTAGATATATTAGAGATTTGGACTGCATCTCTCTTTTCCTACCTAACAACTGTTCTTAGAAAGCAGGCATAATCTCAAATTTCTCTTTAACTGTAAGGGTATGTTTAAAAAATAAATTAAAGTGAGTCTCATATTAATGATTCACCCTCAGAAATAGAGTTTTTAGAAAAATGAGACTTTGATAAGCAAATGGCAGAAAGAACAAAAAGCACTACTCAAAACAAACAGAATGACAAAATCCAGAATTTATAATGTAAATTCTTCCAACTTCATAATTTTTGGTAAGTTTGAGCCCAAAAAAGCCCTTCTTAGTTACCAATTCCAAGTTGCCAGTTGACACCATGTAATACTCTGGAAGGAATGTATTTATTCTGATTAAGAGTTCTAAATTATCATTTATGGATTCTCCCCCTCTGTTAGTTGAACATTCTTCAGGGGCTTAACACCTCCTGTTTTTCAGGTAGGTGTGAAATACCTGGCATCTCCCAATGTATTTCACCATAGTTCCCTTTGATACCTGTTTACTGGGCTACATAAGACATGAAGTACTTATATTCTTTTATTTTAACTAACAAATACCATTCTAGAATTTCTCTTCTGCCCACCTACTCTACATCAAGGGACTCAGAAGCTTCTTTTATAATTCCTTTTCCACTTCAAAACAGGAAGAAATTCACATTCATACTTCTTGTCAGTGACATAGTTGTATCAATGCTATTTGGATTTTTAACCCTAATTATAGAAGGAAAGACTTGGTCTCTTATGAAGGCAATTGCAATTGAGTATCTGAATACAAAGTGTAGCAAGTTGAAGGACACACAGTAGGGTCAGCATCAGAAAATGTAGGTAAGAGCTTGTTTCTAAATTCAGAACTCCTTACACCATTTTATTCAGAAGAACAGCTGCTTATAAAGATCCGCCATGCCCTTTCCACCCAAGAACACCCACAGCACATTTTCATGGTGCTCTCTCTTCTCCCACAGTGACCTCCAACATCCCAAGGTGGACAAAGAACAGAACAATCTGTTTGAAGAATCAAGTGTGAGTATGGATAAATGACAAGACATACAAGGCACAGACAGAATAGTCAAAATGGGTAGAGAGAAACAGAATAGAACATTTACTAACAATGTCTCTTTATTTTTGTCTGTAAGAAGGGGTAAAGCAAGTGGGAGATCAATGGCTTGGAAACTCTAGTTCTGGAGGGTAAGACTCAGGATTTCTCATCTTAAAGCAATGTGTATAATGTGACACTGATGGGCTCTGCTTTACCATGCACACAGTAATAATTCTACAGGAGTTATATGTCAGATTAATTTATTCTGAATATTGCTTGATAAGCACTCTAAATTCTACAGTTGTTTTCACAGTTCACTACTGAAATATAATGGCCTTAAACTTCTTTAAAGGAGAGACAGTGCCCCCTTTTTTTTTTTTAAAAAAAAAAAGACTTATTTATTTAAAAGGCAGAGCAATAGTGAGAGGGAGCTATATATATATATATATGTGTATATATATATATATAGATCTATTTAAGCGTATATGTACATAGATCTATGTATGCATCTATGTATATAGATCTATCTATCTATCTATCTATCTGAGACACAGACTCACACACATACATCATCTGGTTCACTCTCCAAATGGCTACAACAGCCAGATCTGGGCCAGACCAAAGTAGAGAGCTAGGAACTCTATCCAGGTCTCCCAAATTGGTGACAGGGGCCTAAATACTTGAGCCATCTTCCACAGCCTTCCCTAGTACATTAGCAGGAAGCTGGATAGCATGTAGTTGGGACTTGAACCAGCACTTTGATACAAGATGCCAGTGTCATAAGCAGTGGCTTTATCTGCTGTGCCACAATGGTGGCCCATGAAACTTTTAAAAAATCTTTGAATTCCTTAAATTTGTTTCTTAGTGAAAGAGAAGCAAATTTCATCACTGAACCCAACTACTGCAATGTACTGAAATACATCATAAACTGCATTGCCTCTTTTTGGTGTAGGTGAAGATATTTTTGCATTGATTCTGTAAGATGATCTCTGCAAAATGATCATCATCTAATTTTTAAGTCTAATATCTAATTTATTTACACTTCAGTTACCCTATGGGCTTCTCATGACGGATTGTTCCTTATTTTCCTTATTATTTTTAAAGCTTTATTTACCTATTTGAATGGCAGAATGACAGAGAGAGTCAGAGAAAAAGAAACAGAGCGCTTCCATATGCTGATTCATTTCCAAAATGCCAGCAACTGAGGCTGGGCCAGATCCAGGTGGAAGCCTAGAACATGGAACTTCATCCAGGTCTCCCACATGGGCGTCAAGGATCCAATTACTTCGACTACCATCTGCTGTCTTCGCGGATGCAGTAGCAGGAAGCTGGATTGGAAGTGGAGTAGCTAGGACTTAAATTGGCACTCTGATATGGGATGAGGGTGTCTTAAGCAGCAACTTAATCCATTCTGTGACAATGACCAACTCTTACTATTTTTACCAGTTACCTCATTTATCCTATGCATTCTTTTATTCTGATAATAATGAGTCAAGCAGGGCACCGACCTCAGCATATTGGTCTGACCCAAGTTTTCCTTAAATTTCTAATAAGGTATTTCTAAAGTAGGCTTTCTTCAGGCTATTTATTATTCTTTTCAATTTTCCTCTTATATCACAATCTATGTAAAATCTTCTTAAAATTAAAAGTCATCAAGTAGATTTAAGTCATTTTCTTGTGGACTGGCCACCTAAAAATCATTCATAACCACTCTTCCCTTTGCCTTCAAGTTCCACAAAGGATCTAGTGGCCAATCCTTCCTGGCCACGAGAAGTTGTGTGACCCATTTCTGACCAATAAGACTTAAGTGAAAATCCCTGGGAGAAGCCTCCATTTAGCAAAGCCCCTGGCTGACACAAACTTTTGGCCTGCATTAGTCCTTACTCTTTTTCTTCAAAGATACATATGTAGAGGAGCACTAGATATCTTGCAACCCTGAGATAAAAAGGATGATGGGAAAGGAAGCATGCTCCTCGATAACAGTATTTTTATTTATTTATTTATTTTTTGGACAGGCAGAGTGGACAGTGAGAGAGAGAGAGAGACAGAGAGAAAGGTCTTCCTTTGCCGTTGGTTCACCCTCCAATGGCAGCTGCGGCCGGAGCGCTTGCGGCTGGCGCATGGCGCAGATCCGAAGCCAGGAGCCAGGTGCTTCTCCTGGTCTCCCATGGGGTGCAGGGGCCAAGCAACTGGGCCATCCTCCACTGCACTCCTGGGCCACAGCAGAGAACTGGACTGGAAGAGGGGCAACTGGGACAGAATCCGGCGCCCTGACTGGGACTAGAACCCGGTGTGCCGGCGCCGCAGGAGGAGGATTAGCCTAGTGAGCTGCAGCGCCGGCATGATAACGGTATTTTAAGATTTAAGAACTTCAGATACATTTAAAACATGAACTGAATGAAGTGTCTTTCATTCTGGGTATTCATTACAACTAGTAGATAATGTCAGTGAACAAATGTGAATGTTTAACATGGACTGAAACCTAAAGACTGCACAAAGACAGCTTCTTAAACTCATCAAATAATTTAGTATGCGTGCTTTTTAATGATTCTCTATTTTCTATCTAAATTTGAAATATATCCCAAACTATCCAATCCTATACTCTTGATGTTTTATGCTGTATTGAACAGACTACTTTTCCTCCCTAGAGTTTAAATTCAGACATATATAATTTAATGCCTGTACACACTTACTATTGCTGACATTTTCCACAGATATAATTAGTAATCTAGAACTATGTTTTCAAAACTGCCTATGACATATGCTAAGATCTGAAATAATGAGTCCAGATTAAAGTCTTACTAACCTTTGTTATAAAATATTAAAACTGTCTAATCTCATATCTTTGTAAATATGATACAGCAGTGAAAATGCCAATAGCAATGGCAAGCTATAACCAATTCAGAGGAAAGTAAAAAAATTTACCCAGACAAAACAATGTTTTATTCATGTAGTTATGTATTTCAAGACAAATTCTAAAACTGGTTATTTTATTACTCTAAGGAGCTGTTTTAAATTGCTTGAGATGTAATGTAAAAGAGGGCTGGCACTATGGCGCAACAGGTAAAGCCACCATGTGAGGTGCTGGCATCCCATATGGGTACTGGTTGGGTCTTGACTTCATATCTGGCTCTCTGCTATGGCCTGGAAAAGCAGTAGAAGATGGCCCAAGTCCTTGGGCTACTTCACCCATGTGGGAGACTAGAAGAAGCTCCTGGCTCCTGGCTTTGAATAAGCCTAGCTCTGGACGTGCAACCACTTGGGGAGAAAACCAGTGATGGAAGGCTTCTCTCTCTTTCCCTGCCTCTGCCTCTCTCTAACTCTGCCTTTCAAATAAATAAATAAATTGTTATTTAAAAAAAAAAAAAAAAAGAAAAAATAATACGGGGGCAAGAATAGCCACCAAAGGAAGAAGAAATCTTGCTTAAAATCTGTTTTGATGCTGTCATTACCACGCTCAAAATCTTCCCCAGCTCCTCACTACTTTCATAAATTCATACTCCATGAGTCAGCCCATTTCCCTTGCCAGTTTTATTTCTCCTTACTTCCACACCCGATCAAAATTACTCTACTTCTTCCAAAAACTTTCACACTGCCAATTTTTTAAGTAAAGATGTTCCCAACAGTTACTACATAAAGTTAGGAACACTTGAAGTCAAAGGAACATCCATAACAATGCCATACAGTTGTCCATTAGTATTTAGGAGCATTTTGTCCCCCTGTAATGTTGGGGACAAGTTTACACTAAAAAATTGTTTATCTAAAACTAAAATTTAACTGAACATGCTAATTTTCTTCCAAGCCTGTTTCATACACACTCTTCTAGCCCATGTTAGTGTCACAGAGGCTCTTGTCTTGTTCTCCCAGCATCTAAAACAGCGTCTAGCACAAAGCACTCAGAAAATATCTGCTGAATGAATGAATGCTCTGAATTCATAAGCCCGTTAAGGTGTGTAGTACTAAAACACTTTCAAAGTTCTGGAAGGAAAAATTATCTATGCTTCTCATTCAGGCAAAGTGAATGCTAAAACTAGTTTCACATGAATTTGTTATCATTATTGTATTGTAACAAGAGAAATGAAATATATTCTAATTATTTGTACATAATAAAAAGTAACTCTAGGAATATAGAAATATTAATATATAAGCATGCTTACAGAATAAACTTTATACAGCTGTAAATCTATTTTACCGTCTTAATAGAACTCCTTTGTTTTTCTTCCCAAACACTACTGCTCAACTCAAGTGTGCAATGAATATTTGCCTCTCTGTCATAGGATCCAAAAATGAATAACCTGTGGTATAAAAATAAAACAAGGAGAGTATTATTCCAGTTATATGCATTAAAATGTTCTTTCTGATCATTTAACAAGCAAAAAAATAACACAATACTCCATTACTATTAAAGTTTTAGTAAGAAAAAAAATAAATCACACATTTGGTATACCCTCTAGTGGAAGAAAGAAGTAATGCTAAAATTAGTTGAGATCTCACAACATGTTTCTTTCTCTGCACCTAAGTCAAACCAATAGTAATATCTACTCAACAGGAAGAGAAATTGACCAAATTTCTGTATGTGGTAGCAAGTTATAGGTCTTCAAAACAGACAGCTGAATTTTAAAAAAGCTACATAGTGATTTATATAGTATACCATCTGGAATAATTAAAGTAAAATACAATTACACACATGCACATGCGTGCGCACACACACACTCTTCATCTACCACCCCCCACTCATCCACATCATCGACTAATGTGACCTTAGACAAATTACTTCACTTCTCTAAAGCTATCTCCTCTATTGGAAAATTCAGGGCAAAAGCAGTACTTACCTCTGAGAGTTCTGAGAGTCAAAAAAGATAATACACACAAAGCATTTTGCAATAATGTCTTATAATCAGTAAATGTTCAAGAAATGTTTGTTGTTTATATTATTATCTTGAAAATAATTATCAAGGAATAATGGCACCACCCAGTTTTACCACTTAGTATTTATTTCTAAAAAGGACATTGGAGGCCTAATCCTGAAATTATAACAAAGATTTATGGCCGGCACCGCAGCTCACTAGGCTAATCCTGTGCCTTGTGGCGCTGGCACACCGGGTTCTAGTCCCAGTCGGGGCACCGGATTCTGTCCCAGTTGCCCCTCTTCCAGGCCAGCTCTCTGCTGTGGCCAGGGAGCGCAGTGGAGGATGGCCCAAGTGCTTGGGCCCTGCACCCCATGGGAGACCAGGAGAAGCACCTAGCTCCTGCCATCGGATCAGCGCGGAGTGCCGACCACAGCGCGCCGGCCGCGGCGGCCATTAGAGGGTGAACCAACGGCAAAGGAAGAGCTTCTCTCTGTCTCTGCGGAACTCAAGGAAATCATGTTTATATCTCCCAACTGAGAAACCTGAATGAACTCACGGCAAAAAAAGGGGGAAAAAACCCTAAATTTGAATAACTCTTAAGAAATCTTAAAAGAAATTTTGAACTTACCGCTTAACAGCCTTATAACCAAAAAGAAGGTAGGCCAAATACATTAAGAGAATTCATAATTATAATTTATTAAATTTAGAAAAATAAGAACTTTCACTCACTAAAGCTTTGCTGCCCCCTTCTGTTCAAAGAGTAAACTGAGTGCCTTGGCTATCAAGCAGAGAAGGCTGTGCACCAGCCAGTGTTCCCGAATTACCCACAGATACCAATCATCTTCAGGATTTAGGAATGAGAACGCAGAGTTGTCAGACATTATACCCTGAACATAAGTTAGTCCATATTTCTCACTTTTCAAATGTTCTTTAAAATAACAAAACTTAACATAAACAAACTCAAAATGGGTCATGGACCTAAAACTATTAAAATTTGGAAGAAAGTATAAAAGCAAATCTTCCTCACCTTGGACTAGGTGGCCATTTCCTAGATATGATACCAAAACCACAAGAATTAAAAATATAGACAGATTGGACTTAATTGAAACTAAAACTTTTTACACTTCAAAGGACACCATCACATAAATGAAGAGAGCCCACAGAGTGTGAGAAAATGTTTGCAAATCATGTATCTGATAAGGGCCTAGTACCCAGGAAATTTGAAAAACTCTTACAAATAACAACAAAAGACAATCTACTTGAAAACTGGGTACAAGTAATTAATAGATACTTCTCTAATGATATGCAGATGCTCAAAAAGCACACAAAAAAGTACCCAACATTAATAGTCATCAGGGAAATGCAAACTGTAAGCACTTCATGCTCACTGGAATGGTTCTAACCAAAAACTGACATTAATAGGGATAGGTGAGGATATGGAGAAGCTGATTCCTTGTATATTATTGGTGGGAATAAAAAAGTGTTGTTGTCAGTTTGGAAAATTGTTTGGCAGTTATCTAACACAGGTTTGACATATGGGCCAGCAATTTCATTCCTAGGTGTATAATTAAGATTAATGAATGAATACATTCCCATAAAAACTTGTAAATGAACATTGACAGCAGCACTATTTGTAACATATGTAAAATATGGAAACCATCCAAAATGTCAAGTGATCAATGGGGCAAATAAAATGTGTAATGGAATATTACCTGGCAGTAAAATAAAAGTAGTAAGACATACTACAATATGGATGAACCTTGAAAAATTTCTAACTGAAAAAAGTCAATCACAAAAGGCCACATATTGTATGATTTCCTTTACAAGAAGTGTTTGAAATGGGATAATTTATGCAGACAGAAAATAGATTAGTATGTTAAACAAAAATTAAAGGAGGCTATTGTTTTGAACTGAGTTCTTGCTCTAACAGACTGGAATGGAGTCCTTCATATTAAATACAAATAATCAAACTGAAATTTTAAAGAAGCAGACAGATACAACTAATACTGCTGTCATTTTTTTTTTTTTTTTTTTTTGACAGGCAGAGTGGACAGTGAGAGAGAGAGACAGAGAGAAAGGTCTTCCTTTGCCGTTGGTTCACCCTCCAATGGCCGCCGCGGCCGGCGCGCTGCGGCCAGCGCACCGCGCTGATCCGATGGCAGGAGCCAGGAGCCAGGTGCTTTTCCTGGTCTCCCATGGGGTGCAGGGCCCAAGCACCTGGGCCATCCTCCACTGCACTCCCTGGCCACAGTAGAGGGCTGGCCTGGAAGAGGGGCAACCGGGACAGAATCCGGTGCCCCAACCGGGACTAGAACCCGGTGTGCCGGCGCCGCTAGGCGGAGGATTAGCCTAGTGAGCCGCGGCGCCGGCCTCATTTTGTTTTTTTTACAAGTGGTTACTTAAGGTCAGGAAGGAGAACCAGAAGAGAATGGAAATTGTTAACAAATATGGGATTTCTTTGAGAGGTATGAAAATGTTGTAAAATTAGATTGTGATGACAGTTGTATAGATGTGTAAATAACAGTGAATTATGCACTTTAAATGGGTGAGTTGTACAGTATGTAAATTATATCTCAGTAAAATTGCTTAAAGAAAAAAATGAACTACAAATAGCAATTTTCTTGATGGGTTATACTAAAAGTTTAAAAAATATAATAAATGTTTGGTTAATTATTATAAATCAAGATATTTAAGAATTTATTTTACTCCAAAAATTTATTTCTTGAGAAAAATTATTATTTCTTAGGATCTTCATAAAGTATAATATGTGCATAAACCTACTAATATTTATTTTATTTGCAAGAATGACTCACTAATAGCAGCAGATATAACAAGAGCTTCACTTAAGACTCTCTAGACTGACTATTTGTTTCTTACAAGCTCTAGATTTGATCTGTCTATCCTGGGACAAAAATCCTAGTATTTCTTGTGCCTACTTTTGACTTGATCTTAGTAGGTTCCTTCACCATTATGACTCTGTTGACTGTCAAGCTTCAACTCTCAAAATATTTTACACCACTTTTCTGATTTCTTGACTAACACCTTGACATGTGAAAAACATGGAAATTTCTGAAAATGCAAGAAAGGAAAACTCCTACTGGTAACACTAGTACCAGTGGGACAAATTTTGAAGACACAGGCTTTAGCTTAAGATGAACAGAAATCTCCATATTTAAGCAAAAGGATCAATTTTCATTCTCTATGTCCTTAAACTTGAGTTGCAGAACACGTCTAGAGAAATCTAATCATGCTCTACTACTTTACATTCATAAAATCAAATTCATATAGCATTTCTAATCAAAAACCTGAAATGTGAAATGCTCCAAGATCTGAAACTTTCTGAGCACTGACATCATGCCACAAGTGGAAAATTTCACACCTGATCTCATGTGAGGGGTTGCAGTTAAAACACAGGTACACTTAAAATACTGTATAAAGTTACCTTCAGGCTACCCATATAAGGCACATAAATAAATTTAGTGTTTACAGTTGAGTCCCATCCCCAAGATATCTCATTATGTATATGAAAATACTCCAAAGTCCAAAGTGCTTCTGGTTTGAGCATTTTGGATAAGGCATAGTCAAGGTGTACCTCCTCGACTAGTCCTGGAAGGCAGAAGCTTCATCTTGCTCTTTTTTTTTTTTGACAGGCAGAGTGGATAGTGAGAGAGACAGGGAGAAAGGTCTTCCTTTTGCCGTTGGTTCACCCTCTAATGGCCGCCGCGGCCGGCGCGCTGTGGTCGGCGCACCGCGCTGATCCGATGGCAGGAGCTAGGTGCTTCTCCTGGTCTCCCATGGGGTGCAGGGCCCAAGCACCTGGGCCATCCTCCACTGCACTCCCGGGCCACAGCAGAGAGCTGGCCTGGAAGAGGGGCAACCGGGACAGAATCCGGCGCCCCAACCGGGACTAGAACCTGGTGTGCCGGCGCCGCAAGGCGGAGGATTAGCCTATTGAGCCTCGGCGCCGGCCCCATCTTGCTCTTTTGATCTATTCTCCAAAAGCTAGGAAATAATGTTTGCTGATGAAGTCAATGTCAATGATACCATGATTTTGCTACACTCAAATGCTCTACCTCTCCTACCTACACCCATCCCAGAGTCATTCACTTAAAGCCTATGCTAGTTATCACATGTGCCTTTCCTTCCTGTTCCGACTGATGATACATGTCCTTCAAGCACTTACCTCCTCACCTTTGACCTACAACACCTCTTTGTCTAGAGCTTCAGATGGTCTCAGTTCACTCTATAATAATCTGAAAGCAGGTGTTTCTTAATGTCACTTTTTTTTTTTTTTAATCATTAGGGTAGGGCTTTTTTTTTTTTTTGACAGGCAGAGTTAGACAGTGAGAGAGAGAGAGAGACAGAGAGAAAGGTCTTCCTTCCGTTGGTTCACCCTCCAAATAGCCACTACGGCTGGTGCGCTATGGCTGGTGTGCTGCAGCCGGCGTGCTGCACCAATCTGAAGCCAGGAGCAAGGTGCTTCCTCCTGGTCTCCCATGCGGGTGCAGGGCCAAGCACTTGGGCCATCCTCCACTGCTTTCCCGGGCCACAGCAGAGAGCTGGACTGGAAGAGAAGCAACCGGGACAGAATCCAGTGCCCCGACCGGGACTAGAACCCAGGGTGCCAGTGCCGCAGGCGGAGGATTAGCCTAGTGAACCGTGGTGCCAGCCTCTTAGTGTCATTTTCAATAACTATCCTTTGATTAACAGATTACAATCTTCTTTGCCAGCAAAGTTGGCCATGAGTTTTCACATGAGACAGCTATACTTCATTCAGACAGGTCCTTGAAAATACTTTAAAATTCTGACTTTTATCTTACTGATCTTTTTCCAATGACCTAAAATAGACTACACATCTGTCTGCTGGTCTGTTCATGAAGTGTTTCACAGCAATGTGAACTCAAAAATACCTTTTCCATGTACCAAGTTTCTATAGTACATATTATTTGTCAATTCAGTTCAGACAGCCTTACAGAGTTGATTTGTACAGGTATTTTTTAAGGCTTTTTTTTTTTTTTTTTAATAGTCTGTTACTCCTAACTACATTTTAAGTTTCTGGAGGGCAGGGACTGAAATTAATACTTTTTTTGGAGAATCTTTTCACAAAATTATTTCATTCACTCTTTTGAAAGGCAGAGTGACATATCTTTCTTTCAGTGGTTCCCTCCTCCAAATGCCCTCAACAACTAAAGTTGGACCAGGTCTTTGAAGCCAGAAACCTGGAACTTAGTCTAAGTCTCCCATGTGGGTAACAGGGAGCCAGATACTTGAGCCATCATTTGCTGCACCCCAGAGTATGCATGAGCCAGAAGCTGGAATTGGGAACAGAGCAAGGACTGGAATCCAGATGCTCTAATATGTGATGTAGAATCACATCCCGAGCCGGCGCCGTGGCTCAATAGGCTAATCCTCCACCTTGCGGCGCCGGCACACCGGGTTCTAGTCCCGGTTGGGGCGCCGGATTCTGTCCCGGTTGCCCCTCTTCCAGGCCAGCTCTCTGCTATGGCCAGGGAGTGCAGTGGAGGATGGCCCAGGTGCTTGGGCCCTGCACCCCATGGGAGACCAGGAAAAGCACCTGGCTCCTGGCTCCTGCCAGGATCAGCGCGGTGCGCCGGCTGCAGCGGCGGCCATTGGAGGGTGAACCAACGGCAAAGGAAGACCTTTCTCTCTCTGTCTCTCTCTCTCACTGTCCACTCTGCCTGTCAAAAAAAAAAAAAAAAAGAATCACATCCCACATCTGAGTGCCTGTTTGAGTCTCGGCTCCTCTGCCCCCAACCCAGTTCACTGCTACTCTGCCCCCAACCCAGTTCACTGCTAATGAGCATTTAAAGCAGAAGATCACAACACAAAGTGCATGAGTCCCTGACACCCACGTGGGAGATTCAGATGGAGTTTCTGGCTCCTGGCTTTAGCATGGCCCAGCCTGGGCTGTTGAGGTGGATTTGAGGAGTGAGCCACCAGATGAAAGATCGGTATCTCTATTTCTCCACATCTCTATCACTCTGTCAAATAAATAAATCTTTTTTTTTTAATTAAAAAGAACACACATACAATTACAACCTGTGTAAAAAACAAACATTATTTAGCCTCATTTTCTTCAGATTTTTAAAAACCAGTTACCACTCATGTTAAAAGCAACCAAATTTAATCAAACTCAGAAGCTTTACAAATGCAAACTAAAAATATTTTGTGATTATAATTCCTTAAACAGCTCTTATAATGAATTTTAAAATTCCTTAATATTAGCAGCCTCCCCTACTGAAGAAGTAAACATTTCACCATACCATATGGACATAACGCTATTTAAAGCCTGTTTCTCCTTTCTATCAAACTTTAACCTCAAAACTGCTTCACCTAATATGTGAAATCAGATGGTGTCATGCAAAAAATAATTTAATCATATAGTTGAATATTTTTCTTTGTCTTACAAAACCAAAGTAAAAGTATGTGTTTCTGTTTCTAGGAGGACATCAGGGGTATAGCTCTGTCTCCCTAAATACCCAATAAAAGTACAAAAAGCAAACAGTAACATCAACATCTGCAACACCAGGTGACCATTACTTTGTGTAACAGCAATGAAGTTGTCACTCAAACTTTTCCAGACACTGCAATTATAAAAACTAGATAAAAAGAATTTTAAAAACACAATTACAATGAAAACTTGCTTTGAGTTTGATATTTAATCTCAAAAACCTGCAACTGTAAAGAATACAAATCATTAGCTTGTGGTTTTCTAGCCTAAGGACATTGTCCAACCTGAGCCTAGCTTTAGGGTTGCAGGAAAACAATGGTGCAATTTGATCAACAGCAATTTGAAAATTCAAGTGGGTTTTAAATATTAAAAGGTAAGAGTATAAAACCAGCAGGGCTAATTTGTAAATAGTCCTTGACCATATGACCCCATTCTGGGTAGAGCATAACTGTGGGGAGCAGCTCGGACTAGACTAAGTTACTGGAATTAAGACTTATTCTATGCATCTGCTCTCCCACAATATGGCGCTGGGAGAGAAGTAAACAGCTTCTACCCAGCTGCCTCTCACCAACTTGACAAGCTGCAGAAGCTGCTCCTGATTGGAGGAGAGCGGCGTGCTCGGCGTGTGGGCAGCCGAGTTAGGATTGGCAGAGGAGGACTATAAAGGAGGAGAGAGACGGCATGCACCAGGAACATCTAAGGGGAACATCTAAGGGAACACCTGTGCAGCCCCCGAGAGAGCCGGCCAGCGGTGTGCCGCTCCCCTGCGGAAGTGGGGAATGTGGCCAGGGGGAACTGCCCTTCCACGGAGGTGGAAGGGATAGTAGCCAACCCAGGAAGAACCAGCAGCAAACCCAGGGAGGGCCGAGCAGACGAAAGAACAGCGCAGGGTCCTGTGTCGTTCCTCCACGAAGAGGGGGAGCGACACATAACTGCAAAAAATTCCTGAACATCTTGTAGTAAGCATTCTTTTCTAACATGTACGGACAAAGTTTAAAACTATTTGAAATGTATTACAGGATTGAGCAAATGAATAAAAGTGCTGATGTGGTGGGAGGCCATGAAATAAGAAATGAGAGGAGAGAAGCCAAGACAAAGAACAATCCCATGAGGATGGATTGGAACTGGAGTGTTAGGTCAACTCCTGGTTTCTCAATTATGAATGTGACTGGTATATTGCCTACAGATATATACAGAAAAGTATTTCTTAACTCTGTCCACTGCAGGAGCCTGTGAACAGATGAAGGAGCATATACCCAACACTCAGAACTTGGTTTCTATACCATTCTCTATTAACCAGGGCTCTTGGGGAAAATAGCTAACTCTAGAATTGTGGCAGAGTAGATTCAAAATCAACCTGTAAGAGCTTGCTGTACCAGAAAGTAATTAGGTCTTGAAAAAAGAAAAGAAAGAGTAAAGTCAAGTCACAAGCACCCAGGAGCTGGCCTGAGAGGGCTTCTAGTGGCCAAATCTGAGATAATTTAGGTATTCGCATAATTAAGGTCAGAAAAGAATTACAAACATTGAGAAAAACAAGAATTCATGAGTACATGCTGATAATAAATGAGTGAGTGAATAAAGAAGGATTCTTGGTAATAGAATAGAAAGTCAACTATTATGACTATACTCGTGTTATATTTAACATTAGAAAAAATGTTTAAAGATGTATTTTTCAAACCCAATAATATAAAACATCCTAAAAGCTCCTGAGAAAATTAAGGTTTTAGAATAGCATAAAGTGTGTGAAAAACTGACCTTAATTAGAATCTCCTGTTAGGCAGGAAGTCAGATATGAGCTTATGTGTGTGTGACAAAGGCCTAAGAAGACATTTAGGTCCAGCACACGCATCTCAAAGTCATCCCGATTATGTTTCAGGGGCAGCCCAGTATTTGCATCCTGCCCTGCTCCTTCTACACAATAACCTGCCAGGTGGGGGTCCCCGCCCCTTCTGTCTGATATCTGCATTTCAAATATCCTGTTCTGGATCCTGATCCTCCAGGGGGTCCTGCCCATCCTTCCTCTAACCCAGGGCGATGCCAGCCAGGCTTCCCCTTGTCTGATAACTTCAGGGGAAAACTCAGATAGGAATTTTTCTATTTACATCCAAGAAGTCCTTTGTTCCAAGAGGAGCAGAGGTGGAGAGGCAAGACCCATCCACTTAAAAACCCCTGGCCTCAACCAGACTGCGCGCTCAGCCCTCTGCCTCTATGCTGAGCCACCCGCCTGGCCTTGCCAGGTGTACTCTCTCCAGTCAACCATGTAAACCGGCTCTTCCCCAGTCTGAGCGACTGGGCACTCTCTCTCAGGTTCTGTCTGGAGAGGTGCCCATCGGTTCTTACGGATGTCCCTTCCCTAATAAACCTTGCTATTTTACTTTCCACTACTCTCTGTCTCATGCCTGAATTCTTTCTTGCGCGAAGACAAGAACCCTGTAGTTCTATGGTAACACTTCTACTTGTAATGAGTACAGCTATCCTCAATACTGCTGTGGAGTCCAGCACTCTCACACAGCCAAACTTTACAATCCTGCCTTCATTATAATCTTAACTTTTTAAAAATGTAAATTGTTGATAAAAATCAGCTCCCTCAAATGTTTCTATTACATCAGTCATTGTCTCTTACATCTATATGACAAATTCCTCCGATAAACCGGAGGCAGAATATTTTCTCCTGAAAAATATGCAGTTTTACCAGAAAATATGATCTAACTGTATGTGATGTAATGGATGTTAATCCCCTCAATTTAATCATTCCATAACAAAACATGTTGTATACTATAAATAATTTTAACTTAAAAATTTAGAAAATAAAAGTAAACAAATATTTTCTTTAAAAAATGGATATGAGCAAAATAACACATCAAGTTTCTTCTGTTACTTTGACTACTAGAAAACTGATCTTTTTTCTATATAGTTGTTTTTTGTATAATTTATCTTCTGTTTAATTATACGTAAGTATGTCTTCTTTGCAAAACACCTCAAATCCTTTAAGACAGAAGAGGAATTATAAATTAAAAAGTAATAATATGACTGAAATTAATAGCAGTACTACAAAACAGCAATTGAGTTCATCTGCAGTTAAAAAAATCAGCTTTTGTCAACTCAAAAAAGGTAATTGTTTAGAATGACTGCCTTTTTCTTAAGACTTGATAAATCAAAGTTTTAGAATCAATTTTTACAAACAAAATTCTTTTTCCACCTCTAAGCTGTTGCTTGGGAAATCCAAAGGTATATTTCAGATATAAAAAAGAAATCTCCCTTTATAGTGAGACTGTTTTCAATTAACAAAATTTGAATTTCAATTCTCATAATCAAACATGCAAAAGAGAACATAGCTTTGTTTAAGGTTTCCTTTTCTTGATAATACTACAATGAGCATATTAAGACTTGATAATAGAAACTATGAATTGCAGGCTTGCCATATGGGAAGCACAATAGTTCAGTTAACCTATCTCTGATCTCCAGTCTCAGCACAGTGGCACATTTGCCCAATCAAACAGGAAGGTGACAAGACTGGAATGTGAACTCAGTGCTCTCTATACTCAAAAATCTATGTTGCTTCCATGTCTGCTTCCTTCAAAAGCATAAAGCTTTGGGTTGTACAACTCTTCTAACAATTTCAATGCACTGTTTGCATTCTATTAATAAGACTAAGTTATGTTTTCACTGGCAAAATTTACTCTCAAATCTTACCACAGTAAGTTTGATAAAAATCTTCACTCTCTGCTAAGTCTAAAATTACTTCCACATAAAAAGTTAAAGTCCTTACACAGAACCATTTTATTTCAAAGTAAACAGTTTAAAAAGTAAAAAAGAAGTCCTCTGTTGGAACCATGGCTGTCTGTGGATAGTAAGTATGATACACCACTCCATGAATCTGGGGGGAAATTACTAGTTAGTAATAAACATTAATAAAAATATTTAGATTAAATCAGAATAAACAATTTGTAAGACTTTATAACTACTTGAACATGTTTAAACAGGCTTGTCCAAGTTAGGGAAATATGAATATGTGTGTATAGTAGCTACAAACCCGGGAAACTTCTACTCATGACAGTAAGACAACTTTGATCTACAAATGGTTTATAGAGAATTCCACCACTGAACTACCAATGCCTCACAACATCTTAAGTGCTTATGTCCTTTCAAAAGATTTGATCATTGCTTGTTTCAAACCTTTGCTTCTCACTAGTTATTAAGCCACTGTTTTCAAAACATGAAATAGGCAGTCTTGGTCATTCCTTCAAAAGAATATAGAAAGGCACTGTCATTTGTTTTTTATTTCCTCCAGTGTCACTCTCTTCCTGCTTCAGAGATTACAATAAACTACACAAATTGAAAATAGATCTTTGTGGGGCAGGCGCTGTGGCACAGCAGGTAAAGCTGCCGCCTGCAGTGCCAGCATCCCATATTGGCGCCGGTTCAAGTCCCCACTGCTTAACTTCCAATCCAGATCTCTGTTATGGCCTGGGAAAGCAGTAAAAGATGGCCCAAGTCCTTGGGCCCCTGCACCTGTGTGGGGGACCCGGAAGAAGCTCCTGGCTCCTGACTTCGGATTGGTGCAGCTCCAGCCATTGCGCCAATTGGGGAGTGAACCAGCAGATGGAAGACCTCTCTCTCTCTTTATGTAACTCTTTCAAATAAATAAATAAATCTTTTTTAAAAAAAAGAAGAAGAAAATAGATCTTTGTAAGAATTAAGAGTTAGAATAGGAGAGAGGAGGAAGAAAGGTGGGAGTGTGGGCAGGAAAAATCACTATGTTCCTAAATTTGCATATGAAATACATGAAGTTTGTGAACCTTAAATTAAATTTAAAACAAACAATAGAAACAAAAATACTTTGGTTAGATTTCTATCTCCCCTTTAGTCTGAATCCTACATATTTGGAATTTGTCTAAATTAAGAGTTCTAAGAAAAAGATCTTCAGAAAAACAGTAATGTAAGACTTTAACGAGAATATAGAAAGATTGTTCAGAATTCAATAGGAATATAAAAAAAGCAAGAATAAGTTGACAATAGTAACTTATTCTCTTCTAAGAGAATATTTAAAATAGGGGCCAGTGCTGTGGTGTAGCGGGTAAAGCCACCACCCGCAGTGCTGACATCCCATATGCATGCCAGTTTGAGTCTCAGCTGCTCCATTTCCTTTTTTTTTTTTTTTTTTTTTTTTAATTTATTGACAGGTAAAGTTACAGACAGTGAGAGAGAGACAGAGAGAAAAGTCTTCCTTCCATTGGTTCACTCCCCAAATGGCTGCCACGGCTGGCGCTATGCTGATCTGAAGCCAGGAGCCAGGTGCTTCTTCCTGGTCTCCCACGTGGGTGCAGGGGCCCAAGCACTTGGGCCATCCTCCACTGCCCTCCTGGGCCACAGTAGAGAGCTGGACTGGAAAAGCAGCAACTGGGACTAGAACCCGGCACCCATATGGGATGCTGGCACCGTAGGCGGAGGATTAACCAAGTGAGCCACGGCGCCGGCCCCCAGCTGCTCCACTTCCAATCCAGCTCTCTGCTGTGGCCTGGGAAAACAGAATAAGATGACCCAAGTCCTTGGGCCCCTGCACCCTTGTGGGAGACCTGGAAGAAGATCCTGGCTCCTGCCTTTGGATTGGCACAGCTCCAACTGTTGAGGCCAACTGGGGAGTGAACCAGTAGATGGAAGACCTCTCTTTCTCTCCTTCTCTCTCTCTGTGTAACTCTAACTTTCTGATAAATAAATAAATCTTTTAAATACTATTTAAAATAATCCTTAAAACTGTATGAACTAATAACACAGCACTGCAACACTTGAGTAACTTTTTTTTTTTTAAAGATTTATTTACTTGAAAGTCAGAGTTACAGACAGGGAGATCTTCCATCTGCTGGTTCACTCCCTAAAAGGCCTCAAAGGCTGGGGTGGAGCCAGGCTGAAGCCGGGAGCCAGGAGCTTCTTCTAGGTTGCCCACATGGGTGTAAGAGCCCAAGCACTTGGGCCATCCTTTGTACATCAGCAGGGAGCCAGATTGGAAGTAGAATAGCTGAGATTCGAAACAGTGCCCATATGGGATGGCAGCACTACAGTTGGTGGCTTTACCACTATGCCACAGCACTGGCCCCAACATTAAGTAACTTTTACAAGTTCAGGTTCATAGATAATGTCTAGAAAGCTCTTTATTAGATAGTGTTCCTGTTCCCAAGATAAAGTTGTGGCCTAGGGAAAGGTGCTGTCTAAGGAACCCAAGTCTACCAGACTAACAGAAAACGAGTGATAAAAGGGACTATTTTCTATGCTTTCCCCTTTGGTTCAATTACGTACTCTCTTTAATTTTTGACACAGTCACAGAAACCAAACAAAATAAAGTTTATAGTGAAAAGTTCAGCCTTCACCTTGAGCTTTGCCCATCATCAACCCAGCTGCCTGCCCTTTAACCGATAGATATTTCATTGGCTTCTCATGCATTCCATCAGAGAACATAGAGTTCCTTATTAAATTATATAGTTCCTTTTATAAAAACGCTGGTCCCAAGTACTCCACAAATTCTAATATTTTTCTCAATTCAACATGACTTAGCAATGTCTGACTATACTTTCTCAATGCCTTCTGCAATTTTTGATTCCTATAGCAAGGTTTTAAGTGAGCAGTTATCACAGATAAAGCAAGAGATTGGCGAGCAAAGGTAATACCAAAGCCAGTGGTCAAACAGCCATAGGTTAACAGACCTATAATCAATCTACAACCCCACCAGTAACACTAAGGCAGAAGAATTAGTTTTTTCTAAATACCTAACTAGTATCTATTATGCCTGTGTTTACTGTACACTACAGTTCCTTTTATAAAATATACAACACATTAGTCTCTTTTTGATTAAAAAAAATTCCTTGTCAACCAGACTTTGATGTGCGATGCACAATCCTCAGTTACTCTAGGACTTAGGCTTATTTTGAGTATACTAAATCTTTTTCTATCAGCAAGGACACAAATGTATTAGGTACAAAATAGAATCTCTGTACTCAAGTCTTTAGTTTTATTATAAGTTGGAAATAAAAATAAAAGTGGTAAGTACCAACTAAGTGGTATAAACAAATGTCACAGTAAGGTAGCATAATGATAGTACACTTGTATTTAGAATGAGCAGGAGAGATATTAATGAGGTGGCTTTTAAGATACTCTATGAAAGGCTGATTTCAGAAGCAAAGAAGGGAGTAGGCCAGAAAAATGGCATGGAATCAACACAAGGGCTTGGTACTTTAAAATATCTATGCAGAGAATGGCAAACTACCGCTGATGGCCCAAATCTAGCCCACTGCCTCTGGACCACCAGTGGTTTTTAAACCAAAAATCAGAAGAACAACATTTGATGACACATGAGATTTATAAAATCCATATGTTGTTTTAATGGCACATAGTAATCCATTAATTTACATCTTGTTTGTGACTATTTTGTACTACCAAACAGTTTGGGTAGACGCAACAGACCATGTGAATCACAAAGCCTTAAATATTTGCTATCTGGTCCTTTAGATACAAAGTTTGCCAATCCCCTCTTAGGAAGGCCTGTGTAGTTGAAGCATTGTGAGTGAAGGGCTAGGCAGAGAATGGTGAGAAAGAAGTTAGAGAGGCAAGTGGGACCTAGAGTTTGTGATGAGGATTTGGGTCCCTATCCTAAGAGTAACGGGGAAGCTATTGAAGAGTTTTAAGTTGGAGAGTGACAACTGGATTTGCATTTTGAAAAGATCATTCTGGCTGTTTCTATTGGGAACCAGTGTTAGGAGGTAAGTAAGAAGGGCAATGCAGTAAGTAGTACAAGCACAGAATGAACATAACTGGCCAGGCCATGGTGTTGCAAAGTAAAATAAAAAGACTAGATAAGTTTATTTTTGAGACCTCTTTCAGTTCTAAAATGTTAAGAACCCTTATGGGTTTTGCAGCTTCTCTGAGTATTTCTGATTATCACAAACAATTCTCAAAACTGTTATTCTAGAACAATTCTCCAATAGGTAGAGTAAGTTAAAATATGCCTACAGAACATATAGATAAAGAGTTTGGAAATTATTGCAGAATAAGACCTCTTCTCCCCCTGCCCCTCGCCAATTCACAGCACTTTCTAAAACATAGTTTACATTTTTCTGTAACCTAGAAAGGATAATTTTTATGAAATTAAATTTATAGTCAAAGCATCTACAAATAAATAATATAAACACAAAACAGAAATAAATATAAATACAGCTTAAGTACACGTTAGCCCCACTTTCTTTCCCATTAGGTGGTAATGACAAAACAAAGAACATACCTGCTACATTCTAACAACGTAACTTTAAGACGGCCTTCAGTAAGCGCCCATTGTTGTATGTGAATATGTTCTTCATCTTCTTCAAATCCTTGCAAAGTTTGGTATGGAAAAAACGGCTTAAACCTGACAAAAGTAAAGACATGTCTAAATTTTTGAATAATAAACAGCTACAGATTAATGTATAATATCGGAACTTACCTCTATGAAACACACACACACACACACACACACAACACCTAATATCATGTGTATTCTACAAAGACAACCACATTCTCCCACAACTGGCAACAAATGGTGCCTTCTCTGCAGCAACCAGAAATCTTATTTTCTTGGCATGTCCTCACTGAAAAGGCAAGACAAATGGAACAGAGAAAAGGAATGTCCAGAGGCACTCAGCAGGTCCTGTGATTTGGGTGGGGCAAGAGGAGAAGAGTTTCCTTACAGTACAAGATCAAATTTCAGAATACACTGCTTCATGGAAACAGTACATGTACCTGATGGGTACATGATGACAACACAATAACAGCAGCAATGATATCAACAGCACCAAAGGTATTCACTGGAGATGTTTACTGTCTGCCAGGGAGTATGCTAACTGCTTTACCTACATTATCTTACTGAACGCTCACAACCCTGAGCTGATGGTATTATTAGCTTCCATCTCTAGATGAAAAGAATAAGGCTTAGAAATATAGAAGGATTTGTTCAACTTTACAAAGTATGTGGCAAAACTAGAATTCAAGTTACTCTGACTTCCTTAAAGCTCAAACTATGTAACACCTCAGTTACCTATGAATTATTCAGGCACCTATATGTTCATTGTTAATAGTCTTGTTTTTATAGATACCTGTATTGAGTTTATACACTACAGGTTAAAAAAAATTTTTTTTAAATAAAAGATTTGTTATTTGAAAGTCAGAGTTTCAGAAAGAGATGGAGAGGTTTTCCATCCGCTGGTTCACTCAAGTGGCTGCAACAGCTAGGGCTGAGCCAGGCCAAAGCCAAGATTTCATCTGAGTCTCTCACGTGGGTGGCAGAGGCCCAAGCACTTAGGCCATCCTCTGCTGCATTTCCCAGGTCATTAGCAGGGAGCTGTATAGGCAGTGGAGCAGCCAGGATACAAACTGGTACTCATATGGGATGCCAGTGTCACAGGCAGCAGCTTAACTCGCTATGCCAAATCACCAGCCTCTAAAAAACTTTTAGTTTGAAACATAGCTCATATTCATCCGTTAAAGCAAGAGACGAAGAAAGTGAGAGGAAATTAGGCTTGCAACCCTATAGTTTTCAATTCACCCTACACACCATCATTAGCCATAACTTGCCTGTTCAAAGCTTTAATGGCTTCCCACTGATGGACCATATAAGAAAGTCAAAAGTTCTTGGTTTCACATTCAAGGTCCACTACCATTAACTTTTCCAATCACACACTTCCTTAAAAGGCATAGAAACTGGAAGGTCTAGGAGGTCACCTCATGTCTGCAGAAGACATTATGCATATTACGGCCTGCCGGACTTTTGTACCAACCTGAGGTTTTTCCTGTTCCTCAAAGCCTGTCCAGATGCTATATATGCCCAAACTTGGCTTCATAATAGACCACATACCCTGGTTACCCTCCTCAGCAGTCATTTAAACTGCTGTGCATTTAGGTCTTGACATGTCAAACACATCTCAGTCTCACAATTCTCTACACCCCTCACAAACGTGACAATGTGCCTCACACACAATCAGGACTTGAGGATGTGTTAAGCTGATTTATAAAACTCCAATAGCAAAAATGAAATAAACCTTAGAAAATATCAATAGCCCACTGAAAGATACTGATAGGGGAAAGAGGTGTCTTAAGGTTTCCCAGCATTAAAGAAAAAAATCTTTTTAAGGAAATATAAGAATGTACACAGACAAAGCTCAGTGGTTTTCCCCTGTTTCTGAATTAGTACAGAAAGCAGTAGGGCCTTCACTTTCTCCCTACTACTGCGCTAATTTGCATTTGAAGTAATTTGATTCACATATACAGCTATCAAGCTTTTGGAAGAAGAAAAACTAGGAACCAAATTTACCATATTAATACAAGGTTGTAGTTAAGTGCTTTTTCTTTTTTTAAAAGATTTATTTATTTGAAAGGCAGAGTTACAGGCAGGCAGAGACAGACACGTCTTCCATCAGCTGTTTCACTCCCTAATTGGCTGAAATGGCTGGACTTGGCCTGTCCAAAGATAGGAACCTGGAGCTTCTTGCAGGTCTCCCATGTGGGTGCAGGGACCTAAGCACTTGGGCCATCTTTTACTGCTTTCCCAGGCCAAACCAGAGAGCTGGATCAGAAGTGGGGCAGCCAGGATTCAAACTGGTACACAAATGGGATGCTGGTACTGCAGGTGGTGGCTTTACCCACTAACCCACAATGCCAGCCCTGTAGCTAAGTGCTTTAACACACTGGCCTTAAGACTCCTAAAATACATGTAACTCTGTTACTCTACAGAAAATAACAAATATAGGGCTGGCAATGTGGCATAGTAGGCTAAGCTTCCGCCTGCAATGCCAGCATCCCATATGGATGCCAGTTCATGTCCCAGCTGCTCCTCTTCTAATCCAGCTCTCTGCTAATGGCCTGGGAAAGCAGTGGAAGATGGCCCAAGTGCTTGGGCACCTGTACTTGCAAGTCTGGGTCTCCACTTCTGAGACCCGGAAGAAGCTCCTGGCTCCTGGCTCTGGATAGGCCCAGCTCTGGCACTGTGGCCATTTGGGTAGTGAACCAGCGATTGGAAGACCTCTCTCTCTGTAACTCTGCCTCGCAAATAAATAAAATAAATCTTAATCAAAAAATTACAAATATTGCTAAATACACTAGAAACTTTGAATTTAATAATGCTAGTTAGCTAAGTCACAGCTGCTGAGAATCAGCTGTTCTCATCAAGTATAAAGTTAGGAGTGCAATAACAAGGTTATATGTAGGAATATGAGTTGAACGTTATATGAAGTAAAGGCTAGTTTAAGTTTATTAACGCCTGGGGGTTTTGCTGAATGTTTATGCACAGAAAAATAGGAAAGCTGTTCGTTCAGCAAGCCAATGAATAGAACTCACACACTCACATTTAGCAAGACACTCAGCTTTCAGAACTTCTAGTCTTCAAAAACTTTAAAGCCAAAGCCTTTAAGTATCCTAAACCTATAAGGAATCCAAACAATGAGGCAGGTTATGCCTATCCTTCCCTTTTATTTTCTCATCTCACTGTACCTTTGCTTAGAATTCATTAGTCTTTATCTCCTATTAACCAATCAACCAAAACATGTCAGTTTTCTCATTCAGGCTCCTAGCAAACTAGCCTTCTTTAAGAGCTACCTGTACTTGCCTGTGTAGAAAATTTAAAAAGCATCAGAAGACTGGCTTTCAGGCTGACAGCAAGAGCAGTTCTGCTGACCTGCTTCCCCAGTCAAACCAGTTAAAGTTGTTTTAAAATAAAGCTAAAACCAAGTAACTGAAACCTTTTGGAAATGGTCCTAAGAGCAAACAGCAAATGAAAAAAAAAATTATTCAAGAAAAGTCGAGCTGTGGTATTTCAATGAACACTGCTTGATCTCTCTCTCCAACAAGCTCAAGGAGGCAGAAATTCTGCTCCAAAAGAGTGGCTTCATAGTGAGACAGGCAGCAACCCTACAACCCAGCACTCAGCTCCCAGAGTGGGAGTGTCTCCATTCCTAGCTCTAGAGTCCTTACTTGAAAAGGAGAGAGGGAGAAGCAGGTCAAAAGAGGGGGTCCTCAAATCTCTTCCATTTACAATAGAGTATGGAAAAGCTCAAACGTGATGGCACTATCAGAACCATGGAGGTCGTAGTATAGGGCAATGGGGAATAGATTCATGGATTCAAGCAAGATACAGCCTGAACTCTAGACCACCAGATTTATAGCAGAGAGGCAGAGTACAAGGTGGCTAGGAAGAGCACCCCCAGAGTTAGAACAAGTAGAAGACAGCGACCTTGGAAACTATTCCTGAAAGAGCCATAATTGCATTAGCTTGCAAAACAACTTGGGCCTCAAGGTACTGTTGAAAGCAAGTACAGCATCAGACTTAACACTGCTGTACAGACTGCACCTCAATAATCCCAGCAGAAACTAGAAAAGAAACAAGGCAGTAACAAGTCCTGGGAAGGAAAGACCAGTACCCAGAACTGATACAAAAGAGTATCTAAAATGTCTAGCTTCCATCAGGGTATTACATGACATTTAAAAGATGCCGTAAAATACTTATTTCACACATATGGCCAAAACATGCAGAAAAAGACCTGAAAATAGCCATTATAAATATGCTCACTGGGAGGAAATTTACACAACTAAAGTAAAAGGAGGCATTATGAAATGTCAAATAAAGAGGTAGGAATTATTAAAAAATAAATAAATTGAAGTTCTGGAGTTGAAAACTATGTAATAATTAAAATAAAAAATTCACCAGAAGGGCAGTACATCTGAACTGGCAGAAGAACTGGTGAATCTGAAGACAGAGTAACATAGGTCATACAAGTAAAACATCAGAGAGAAAAAAGAACTAAGGAAAATGAACTTAGCTTTAGAAAAATGTGGTGGGCGAAAAGAATGGGCCATCAAAGAAGGAGGTACCTTTCTTTGAAGGGAGGAGAGAACTAACTTCCACTCTGACTATGGCCTTGTCTAAATAAGATCGGAGTTTGTGAACTCAAGAGGCTTCCATAGCCTTGCAACTCATGACAAGAGCCTCGGTTGATTACTGACATCTTGAGAGTGTCAATTGTTAAACCAAAAACAGGAATCATTGTGCACCTACTCCCCATGTAGGATCTCTGTCCTTAATGTGTTGTACTATGTGAATTAATGGTAAAACTACTACTCAAACAGTACTTTATACTTTGTGTATCTGTGTGGGTGCAAACTGTTCAAATCTTTACTTAGTATATACTAAGTTGATCTTTTGTATATAAAGATAATTGAAAATGAATCTTGATGAAGAATGGGATGAGAGAGGGAGTGGGATATGGGATGCTTTGTGGGTGGGAGGTGTGGGAGGGAGGTTATAAGGGGGAAAGCTGCTATAATCCAAAAGTTGTACTTTGGAAATTTATATTTTTTTTTGACAGGCAGAGTGGACAGTGAGAGAGAGACAGACAGAGACAAAGGTCTTCCTTTACTGTTGGTTCACCCTCCAATGGCCACTGTGGCCGGCACACTGTGCTGATCCGAAGCCAGGAGCCAGGTGCTTCCCCTGGTCTCCCATGCAAGTGCAGGGCCCAAGGACTTGGGCCATCCTCCACTGCACTCCCGGGCCACAGCAGAGAGCTGGCCTGGAAGAGGGGCAACCGGGACAGAATCCGGTGTCCCGACTGGGACTAGAACCCAAGGTGCTGGCGCTGCAAACGGAGAATTAGCCTATTGAGCCACGGCGCCGGCCGGAAATTTATATTTATTAAATAAAATTTAAAAGAAATGAAAAAAAAAAAGAAAAGAAAAATGTGCTGGGGCTGACGCTGTGGCGCACTGGGTTAAAGCCCCGGCCTGAAGCACTGGCATCCCATATGGGCGCCGGTTCTAGTCCTGGCTACTCCTCTTCTGATCCAGTTCTCTGCTATGGCCTGGGAAAGCAGCAGCAGATGGCCCAAGTCCTTGGGCCCCTACACCCATGTGGGAGACCTTGAAGAAGCTCCTGGCTCCTGGCTTCAGATTGGTGCTGCTCCAGCCATTGCAGCTATCTGGGGAGTGAACCAGCAGATGGAAGACCGCTCTCTTTGTCTCTACCTCTTTTTGAGACCTCTTTTGAGACCTCTATCTTTCAAATAAATAAAAATTAAATCTTTATAAAGAAAAAAATGTGCAATACTATTAAGCACATCAACCAGCACATAACAGGAGTAACAGAATGAGAGGAGAGGAAGCAGAAGATTCAAAGAAATAAAAGGATTGGGAGTAGATAAGGGATTAGGAGAATGATAATTAAAGGTTATAGGTTTTGTTTTTGAGGTAATAAAAACGTTCCAAATTTGACTGTGGTAATGATTGCATGTACATATATGAATATACTAAAAGTCACTGAAATGTAAGCTTTAAATAGGTGAACTATATGAAATTTTATTTTTAAAAGATTTTTTAGAAAGGAAGAGTTATTGGGGGGTGGATGGATGGAGGGAGGAAGGGAGAAGAAGGAAGAGAGAGAGAGAGTCTTCCATCTGCTTGTTCACTCCTCAAATGGCCACAATGACCAGGGGTAGGTCAGCCAAAACTAGAAGCCTGAACTCCATTTAAGTCTGCTACATAGGTGGCAGGGGCCCAAACATTTGGGCCATCTTCTGCTGCTTCCCCAGGTGCATTAGCAGGGAGTTGGATTGGAAGTGGAACAGCTGAGACTTGAACTGGCACTCATATGGGATGCTGGCATTGCAGGTGGCTTAGCCCACTGTGCTACAACACGGGCCCCAATATTTCAACATTATGCTGTTTTTAAAAACACAAAAGCCCAGTTGCCCAGAAATAATCTCGCTACTTCTTTGATAGCCACATATTTGGTTAGAGTTATCTACTTAAACAAAACCATAAATGACAAAGCTCCATTAAAACAAATTATAGGGGCCTACGCTGTGGTATAGCAGTGAAGCCGCCGCCTGCAGTGCCAGCATCCCATATGGGCACAGATTCCAGTCCTGGCTGCTCCTCTTCCGATCAGCTCCCTGCTATGGCCTGGGAAAGCAGTGGAGGATGGCCCAGAAAAGGCTCTTCACTCCTGACTGGCCCACCTCCAGCCACTTCGGCCACTTGGGGAGTGAACCAGCGATGGAAGAACCTCTCCCTCTGTGTATTTGTGTGTTTCTGCTTTTCTGTAATTCTGTTTTTCTACTTTTCAAATAAATAAAATCTTTAAAAAAATTATAGTCCCTTAAATGCATATGAAAAACAAACATCTATTGAATAGTTACCATACTAGGTAATATTTAAAATAGGTGCTGGCACTGTGGCATAGCGGGTATTTATTTGCCTACTTAATCCTATAACAACCTCAAAACTAGGCATTAGCACACTGTACATAAAGAATAATCCTGGGGCTGGCGCTGTGGTGCAGTGGATTAACGCCCTGGTCTGAAGTGCCGGCATCCCATATGGGCGCCGGTTCGAAACCTGTCTGCTCCACTTCTGATCCAGCTCTCTGCTATGGCCTGGGAAAGCAATGGAGGATGGCCCAGGTCCTTGGGCCCCTGCACTCATGTGGGAGACCCCGAGGAAGCTTCTGGCTTCTGGCTTTGGATCGGCGCAGCTCCAGCTGTTGTGGCTAACTGGGGAGTGAACCACTGGATGGAAGACCTCTCTCTCTCTCTCTCTCTGCCTCGCCTCTCTCTGTTTATCTCTTTCAAATGAATAAACAAATCCTTAAAACACACACACACACACACACACACACACACACAAAGATTAAAAAAGAGAAGAAAGAACAATCCTAAGAGTTCTCACACCTTAGTAAATGCCAAAACTGGAACCAAAGTTTGAGGTGGCTTGAAAAACAGGAATTCAGTTTCTTACATTTGGAGGCTAGAAGTATAAGATCAAAGTGCAGTCAGGGCAGATTTCTGGTGAGGCCTCTCTCTCATCATGTCCTTTTATGGCCTTTTCTGGTGTATATTCCTGGTGTCTCTTTCTTAAATGGTTTTACAGGATTAAGACCACACTCCCATGATCCATTTACCCTTAACTATCTCCATAAAGGCCCCATCTCAAATACAGCCAGATTGAGTGTTAGGGCCTCACCATATGAATTTGCAGGGGAAGGGGCACACACACAGAAACAAAGTTCCTAACAGAACAGAATTCCAGGGCTTGATCTCCATAGCCCTGGAGGCTGACTTGATCAACTCTTTGCCTTTTTTCTGTGGTAATACATGCTCTAAATCTCATCTTCAATGTTCCTGACAAGAGGCTCATAGTGTCACATACATGATTATGTTTGACTGTCACAATAACATGCTAAGGCATGGGATCCAAATCATTTCCTCATTTCACACAAATATGAGAATAGAATCAGGGAAAACACAAAGAATCTCCTGAACACTGTGTTTTTTTTTTAATTGAAGAGTTACATGAAGACACATGCCCACTAAGTGAGGGCATTAAACAGGAACCCAGAAAACAGCATATCCAAGTGAAGAGAGCAACAATGTTCTAAATTCAGATGACAAGAGTGTGTTAAGTCAAAAAAACAAAAAACAAAAACAACAACGAAACACCCCTCCACCCCTCAGTTTGGAACAGGTGCTGAAAGCTCTAAAAGAGGTCTTGGATGGCCCACTTGGCTAATCCTCTACCTGTGGCGCTGACACCCCGGGTTCTAGTCCTAGTTGGCGTGCTGGATTCTGTCCCGGTTGCTCCTCTTCCAGTCCAGCTCTGCTGTGGCCCGGGAGTGCAGTGGAGGATGGCCCAAGTGCTTGGGCCCTGCACCCCATGGGAGACCAGAAGGAAGCACCTGGCTCCTGGCTTTGGATCAGCACAGCGCCAGCCGTGGCGGCCATTTGGGGAGTGAACCAACGGAAAAAGGAAGACCTTTCTCTCTGTCTCTCTCTCTAACTCTGCCTGTTAAAAGAAAAAAAAAAAAAAAAAAAAAAGGAAGGAAGGAAGGAAGGAGAGAGGTCTCCAGAGGGGAATAAGAAGGACAAGTAGAGGAATGAGAAAGGAGAGTGGTACCTTGAATATTTGGTTAAGGAACTTTGGCGACAGAAAAAAGAATTCAAACTTGACTCAAGAAACATCTTGCTTTGAATGGTATAAAGGTTGAAGAGTGGAACACAGAGAAGGAAACAAGGGGCTGGTGCTGTGGGGTAGCAGGTGAAGCTGCTGCTCATCTCATATGGGTACCTGTTCCAGGCCTGGCTGCTCTACTTCTGATCTTGCTCCCTGCTAACACACCTTGGAAAGCAGTGGAAGATGGCCCAAGTGCTTGGGCCCCTGCACCTATGTGGAAGACCCACAGAAGGCTTCTAGTTCCTGGCTTTGGATCAGCCCAGTGCTGGTTGTTGCTGCCATTTGGGGAGTGGACCAGACCTTTCTCTCTCTCTCTCTCTCTCTCCCTGCCTCTGTGTAACTCTGCCTCTCAAATAAACAAATATTTAGAAAAAAAAAAAAAAAGAAGAGAAAGAACAAAACAAACCTTCCTATCGGGTCTCTCTATAACTATATATATATATTTATAATTTCATATCTATAGAAAATATTCATATTATATCTACATAAAATAATTTATTTTAATATCTATATGAAATATAAATACATAGATCAAATATTTAACTAGGAATGTGATATAAATGTTATTAATTATATAAAATATATATGAATTGGAAATAAAATTAAATTGGGAAAAGGCAGAAAGGAAGGTAAGAGAAGATATAAGCTGAATTATCTATTTTGGGATATTAATAGACAATCTATAGCTGTTGAATCAAGAATAACTAAATGATCTATTTAGCAAATGAGGGTAACAATTTTAAGTACAGTTAACACTTACTGAAAACTTAGCATGTAAAAGTTTTTATATTTATTGATTCCTGCAACAATTTTATGAGACAGTTACTATATTTTAAGTCCCATATTGGAGCTGAGGGTGATGAGACACAGAGAGGTTATATAACTTGCTCAAGGATACACAGCTTAACCAGGGAAGAATCTCGGCAGGCCAGCTCTAGAATTTAGGCTCTTGACCAAAGCTTCATAAGTTGTTAAAAACCAAAACAGTAAAAATGATTGCTTCTGAAATGTATGACTTAGGGCAGGAAAGTAGAGGGCTTAGGGAAGTAACTGCTGATTTTCATTAGAAGTACTTCTGTCCTAATTGGGGTAATTTTTTTTTTTTGGTTGTTATTTATTTATTTGAAAGCTGGTGTTAGAGAGAGAGAGAGAAGATGGGAGAGAGAGAGAGAGAGAGAGAGATGGATGGATCTTCCATCCACTGGTTCACCCCCCAGATGGCCACAGTGGCCACGGCTGAGCCAGACTGAAGCCAGGAACCAGGAGCTACATCAGAGTCTTCTTCCATGTGGAAGACCCAAACACTTGGGTCTTCTGCTGCTGCTTTTCCAGGTCATTAGCAGGGAACTGGATAGGAAGGGAAACAGTAGTCAGGACATGGACAGGCGCCCATATGGGATGCTGGTATCACAGGTGACAGCTTTATCCACTCCACCACAATGACGGTCCTACTAATTTTTTTTAATTATATGCATTAACAAAAATGAAAAGACAAACAATATCAAAGTTGGAGAGGACGTGAAACTGCTGATGTACAGTATTATGACTTCTTTGAAAACTGTATGGCAATATCTACTAAACCTAAACAGAGGCACAACCAATCATATGGCAAGCCTATTCCTAGATATATGCAATATATATATGCACAAATGTTCATGAGACATATGTAATAATAGACATACTAACACTACCCAACTGACTATCAACAACAGGATGGATAAAGTGAAGTAAAGTCATACAGTGAAATATTCCACAGCAAAATAATGAATAAACTGTCTATATGTGACAACATAGACTAATCTCATAAACATATTGCTGAGTCACAAGAAGCTAGACAAAAAAATAAGTGCCTACAGTATCATTCAATTTATACCTAGCTCATAACAGGCAACACACACACACACACACACGCAAGCACAAACAAAAAAACAGTAACAGTAAAGATGTCAGCAGTCAGGAGAGTAGTTTTAGGCAGAGTAGGGGGAACAGTGCCTGGGTAGCACATGAGGAACTTCCTAGTTGTTGGTTAATATTCTGCTTCTTCTAAATGGGTCTGTTCACTTTGTAAAAATCCATTAGGATGAATTTTCATGAGTAGTATACTTCAAGTGGTAATAATACTGCAATAAGTTTGAAGGAAAAATGTTTAAAAACATATATTACCTTAGTAAAATTTAAAAATGTGTTTAAATTTTATACCTACAAGAGAAGCCAAGCCTTTTTCTCATACCCATTTTCTTTTTAAAATCTAAAATATGTTTTTACTCTAAGATGTCTCTTCAAGATTGCTCCATAAGCACCCTGAATGCCAGCTGGTGACATCTCCATCACATGGCAAAAATAAAACTGTCTGCAAACACTGTGATCTTTAGAGAGAGTGTTTACTATGAACTCAATGAAAACATATGCTGAGGTCTAGATCTATTCTTGACATCAGCTGGGCTCCTTCGTCCTTGCCCAGGAGATAAATCTGCTGGAGTTTCCAGCTCAATAAAAGGGAAAACTTTGCAACAATTAGAGCTAGCTTAACACACACACACACACACACACACACACACACAAAGAAAAGAAAGAGAAAAGAAAGAGAGGAGAGAGGAGGGGAGGAGGAGGAGGGAAAAAGGGACATGGCCATCTCAGTGCCTTCTATCTCTAAAAACACTCAAAGGTTAGGTGAAGATTTACCCACATCACCTCTGGCTTTATGCAAAACACAACACTTTCATTTATGCCCTCGTAGGGGTGGAGAACTCTTTCTGCCAAGGGCCATTAGGATATTTATATCATCTCTTGTGAGCCATAAAAAAGTATCAACTTAAAAATTAACCTACTATAGATTTACTGAATTTTGAGTGCCACCTGAGGTTGCTTTAGCAGGCCAGACCAAATGATTTCACTGGCGTTATAGGGCCCGTGGGCCAGAGGTTCCTCACCCAATCCTCCTCCTACATTTAAAATACAATTTACAAACATCAGGGGGTGGGTATTGTGGCATACTGGGTAAAGCTACCTGAGAGGCTGGCATCCCTTATGGGTGCCAGTTTGTGTTCCGGCTGGTCCACTTCCAGTCCAGCTCCTTAATGATGGCCTGGGAAAAGCAGCGGCCTAGGAAAAGCAGGAGAAGATAGCCCAAGTATTTGTGCCTGTCACCCACGTGGGAGACCCGGGTGAAGCTCTGGCTTCAGCCTGGCTCAGCACTGGCTATTGTGGTCATCTGGGAAGTGAACCTGCAGATGGAAGAATCTCTCTCTCTCTGCAACCTGACTTTGAAATAAATAAATCTTCTAAAAAATCCATTAGTCCGGTTCAGCAATGTGGCATGGCAGGTAAAGCTGCCGCCTGCAGTGCCAGCATTCCATATGGGCGCCGGTTCGAGACCCAGCTGCTCCACTTCCAATCCAGCTCTCTGCTATGGCCTGGGAAAACAGCAGAAGACAGCCCAAGTCCTTGGGCCCCTGCATCCGCATAGGAGACCGGGAAGAAGCTCCTGGCTCCTGGCTTCAGATAGGCGCAACTCTGGCCGCTGTGGCCAATTGAGGAATGAACCAGCAGATGGAAGACCTCTCTCTCTGTGTCTCTCCTTCTGTGTGTAACTCAGAAAACATAGTACAACTGGTCCAAAATACTCTTAATTTTTGGTAGTCATAAACCCTAAGCCTAAATTTCAAACTTTTAATTTTACTTGACATTTCCTTTGATATTACATTAAAATGATAATTCATACGCCAAGCTCCATGATACAAACCAAGGAAGTTACTACCATATAATTTCTCCTGAGAAGCTACCTGCTAATCACTCTGATCCCATCCTAGTCCTGTGTTAAGTTCCTTTTAACCATTCAAGCTCTCTTTCAAAGTCATCTCCTCTCTGTAAACTTGTTTTCCTCCTCTACCATCTGGTAATTGCTTCCTCACCTGTGTTCTGAAAGCACTTTTTATGTACTCCTACTATGCTACTAATAACCCTGTTTATATATCTGTTTCTGTTTTTCTAGCTCTTCCCACGTCTGCCTCCCTGCAACTAAATTGAGAGTTGCTTGAGAAAAAAGCAGTTTGCATTGTAGGCAGTACTGAATAGTGGTTAGCGCAGTGTTAGGACCAGACAGTAGTTAAGAGGGGAGTCAAGACTAGACAGCATTGCATGGAATCCAGTTGTGCCACTTCCCAGCAACAATACCTCAAGTAAATGATGTCTTTAATCCTCATCTGCAAAAGAGCAACAATTACACCTACCTACCTCACAATGATGTTATAAGGACTGAATGAAATAATGAAAAAAGCTTAGCACCATGCCAGCAAACAATAAATATTAGTAGTTATTATTACTGTTTAAAATCCTGATATTAAATACCTGGTGTGTAAATTGGCATTTAATCCACTATTTAATGACACAATGGCATTAATTTTTAGTTGTACTAAAATATTTTGGATTTTTCTGAAAGTCTTCAGAAGTTTCTAAAGAAATTCCAAGAATGCTTCATTGATTTCTAGCATAACAACTATTATTCTTAAGTTACATTATGTATTTCTTTTCTTTCTTTGTGAGGATCATAGGAGCCTTAAGTCTTGGGAGAGGATAGGATTTCCACTGAGAAAGCAGTGGAAAATGGCCCAAGTGCTTGGATCCCTGCACCCAAGTGGGAGACCCAGAAGCTTCTGGCTTCTGGCTTTGGATAAGCCCAGCTCTGGCCATTGCGGCTATTTGGGGAGTGAACCAGAGAATGGAAGACCTCCCTCTCTCTCTGCATCTGCCTCTCTGTAACTCTGTCATTCAAATAAATAAATAAATAAGTCTTTCAAAAAATATACTTTGATATTCAACCTTGATTTTCACAACCTTGATTTTTTGTAACAATGTATGGTATTATAACCTTTATTTTACATATGAGGAAACCGGAGATGAGGAAGTTCAAGCAGCTTTGAGATCACAGTGATAGTCAAAACTGCAGAAGACATACTCAATCTGTGTACCTTACTACACCAAGATCGACAACCAATACTAGATAGAAAATGAAAATAATGCATCTACTAGTTACCAAAGCTGATTGAGAAATAGAGACAACCTTTACATACGGTTAAAATAAATAAACCTCAAGTTAAATTAGGGGCTGTGATGTTGGTCTTGGGATTTCTACACATTTTTTAAAAATTATCAAGAACTCCAAACAGTGGTTGCTTTATGTGAGTTATATACATTACTATTTCCCACATTAAAAATTTAAAATGACAGCATTCATCAATACAAGAATATACAAATTTACATTTCACTGTCTGTCAGAGTGGATGTCATCACAAACCATTTAACTTCTGGAAAACTTCACCATGCACTTCTAAGAGAACAAGAGTGACAAAGGTAGAGAACACTTCTGTATTATGGTAAGAATGGTTTTGACTATAGTGTCAGACTCCCATAGCAATCTCAGAGATCCAAAGGGGTCCACAAACCACATTTTAAAGACCAGTTAAACAATTCTTGGTCATGGTAATTCTTATTGAATTCTAAAATATACTGCATTTCCTTACTACTTTAGGTACACAGTTTCTAAGAGTTTTTTTTTTTTTAATATCCTGAATGAAGAACTGTTTTAATTTATTTCCAATCAGCAGTAATTCTCTATTCTATGCTTTGTGCCCTGAGCAGGGATGGTATTAAACATTTACTGAATAAACTGAATCCCTTCTGAATTCTTATGCATTTGGGAAGAGAAAACATCTTAAGGCAAAATGATCATTTCCCTACTAAGGTAAAAATACAAATAATGAAGTATGTGATACAGGCAAAAAATTCCATTCCAGATATGAACTGTGGAAAAGCAAAAGATCTAAATGAAGGAAATGAGGAGAAAGTTAACACTTGAAGGTTATAACTGTACAGCTTTCTCCTAAAATTTCTCTACCAAATCTGTATCTCTGTACCTCTTAGGTTATGATTATCTAACTCAAGTTGGAACTATTAAGTGAAAATATTTCTAAGGTAAGCATTTGTATCTGCATATCTGAGAGAAATCCCCACATCAGACTTATTTCCAAATAAAAATGTAGCTCACACAAATAACGAAGGAGTGTTATTTGTATGTATTACGATGTACATTTATTCTTTTCTCTAAGAACTTTTGAAACTTTAGATTTTATTTCATTTAGTCTCAAAAATATCAAGTTGCATTATTTGTCCAAGAATATATTAATCCAATAAATCAATACTACTTCCAGAAATAAAACAGGAATTTCTCACCTTCTACAATCCTACTGTTTCAGGGATAGAAAGCAAGTGACTTTGAAGAGAAACATTAAGAGCACAGACATCCCCCAGGCTCCAACAATTACTACTACCAAGTTCAGTTCAATAAATGCTTGTTGACTGGCATGAATCTCAGAGTTACTGAATCCAAATCCTAATTCTGTCCTAAAACTTGCAAATATCCTGAATAACTTGTTCAAATATTCTATATAGGTAATATATTCTTATTTTAATAAGCAATTTACTATAACACAGACTATAATTTAGATACACTATGCAAATGATTATGGGCTTTACTAAACACTAAAACTGCACAAGAATTTTCTCTTTACATTTCGCTAATCTCAAAATATCAAAACTAAATTCTATTTATACTACATACCATGTAGCATTAGTAAACAAAAGTACATGTATATTACTACAGTCTTCCTATGTCAAGAACTTAACACTCTAATCCTGATTAAAATCCAAAGTTAAACATTGAGAATAAACTTTTCAAACATTGAAATAGACCAAATATCATCTGTCCTAAATTTTATAGAAAATATAACACTTAATAATGATAACAAAGTAAGATTTTCAGGGAATTATAGAAATACTCATCATCCAAGCAAGCTAGTTATATTAGAATGGCTTTTACTTTAGCTATAGCAAGTTTCAGAGAACTAAAAGCTTTGAATTATTTACTTGCATGACACCCAGTGACTACAATAGTGAGACTGTGCAGTTATCCCCCACATCATCTTTAGTAATAAATGTTAGTCCAATCTAGCATACAGGAAAGACTACTGTGTAAAAAGGACAAAATAAAGCATACAACAAAAACATAAGGCATTATTTAGGAAATATTAATATGTGCATGAGAGTTCTAAGAATATAACATGTATCATTTTTTAAAATTCAGATTCTTATAGTTGGCTCCTACACAGAAATGATCTCTCCATTATTGTTAAGATTTTACAGGAAAAAATTAGTCACTTATAGTTGCAGATTATACAGCTAGAATAATAGAGTTGATCCTTGGAAAAAACACCATTTCTAAACATACTGAGGTCTCAAATACCTGTTAAACTGGTGCATATCTTACCAATAATCTAAGTAATAGGTCCTTAATACAAAAGAAGAAACCTAATCAGTTTATTTTTTGACTATGCTAATCATCGTGTTTTTAAGTACACAGCAACAAGAAACCAATTGTGCTGGTGACTGGGAAATTTTCTAGTTTTTTTACCAAAGTGACACAATCCAAGCTCAAACATTTCAGTATCCCATCTACCACATCAGCAGTTCCATTCTCCTTACAGTACAGGAAGAATTCACAGCATAAATACCCAGTGTGTTAGAGAACAAAGAGAAATGTGTTCTACAGCATTCTGCTGATTTTATGAAAATTGGCAAATAATATATATTGTAATTCTCTATCAGTTCAAGCAAAGTGTAATCAATCCACCATCAAGAGACCTTTCTAACAATGTGGAATTAAAAACCAAGACTTCTGAATGACAGAAGGTTGCAAATGTATCTTTGGTTGGCCTTTAGCCTGTGTGTGGGAATGAAAAGAGCAAACAGTCCACATGGTACCTGGACTTTGAATTATTTACTTGCATGATGAAGACGACAGACCTCAAAGACGGCATGATGAACTGCTGAAGACTTCAATCAGCATAATTGTGAGTGTGTGTGTAGGGTGGAAGAGGAACTCCTCTTCAATACTGACTTCACAATACTATTTGGTTCCACGTCATCAGTCTGTGTTTATGATGACAGCCTTTAGTCATTAAAAAGAGTTAACATACAGAAAATACAGGGATTCCTCAGAAAGAGTGACTTCAAAATCATTTCAGTTACATGGTTCAGATTACTTTGAGGAAATCTATCTTTGCACACTTAAAATTCTGGCAGTTTTATACATACTTTGATGCAAAGTTTGTACAAAAAAAATTCTAATATTTAAAAGGCTTAGGCCGGCGCCGCGGCTCAACAGGCTAATCCTCCGACTAGCAGCACCAGCACACCAGGTTCTAGTCCCAGTTGGGGTGCTGGATTCTGTCCCGGTTGCCCCTCTTCCAGGCCAGCTCTCTGCTATGGCCCCGGAGTGCAGTGGAGGATGGCCCAAGTGCTTGGGCCCTGCACCCCATGGGAGACCAGGATAAGCACCTGGCTCCTGCCTTCGGATCAGCGCAGTGTGCCGGCCACAGCACGCCAGCCGCGGCGGCCCTTGGAGGGTGAACCAACGGCAAAGGAAGACCTTTCTCTCTCTCTCTCTCTCTCTCACTGTCCACTCTGCCTGTCAAAAAAAAAAAAGGCTTATCCTGGGGCCAATGCTGTGGCATAGCAGGTTAAGCCACTGTCTGCAGCACCAGCATCCCATATGGGCACCGGTTCAAGTCCTGGCTGCTCCACTTCTGATGCAGCTCCCTGCTAATGCACCTGGGAAAGCAGCAGAAGATGGCCCAAATACTTGGGCCCCTGCACCCAAATGAGAGACTCAGAAGAAGCTCCTGGCTTCGGATTGGCCCAGGTCTAGCTATTGCAGCCATTTGGGGAGTGAACCAGCAGATGGACGATCTCTCTCTCTGTGTAACTCTTTTTTCTTTTTTTTGTTAAAGATTTTATTTATTTAACAGGTAGAGTTACAGACAATGAGAGAGAGAAAGACAGAGAGAAAAGTCTTCCTTCCATTGGTTTACTCCCCAATTGGCCATAACGGCCGGAGCTGCACCGATCCAAAGCCAGGAGCCAGGAGCTTCTTCCTGGTCTCACATGCGGGTGCAGGGGCCCAAGCTCTTGGGCCATCTCCCACTGCTTTCCCAGGCCATAGCAGAGAGCTGGATCGGAAGAGGAGCAGCCGGGGCTAGAACCCGGTGGCCATGCCGGCGCCACAGGCGGAGGATTAACCTAGTGCGCCAAGGGGCCGGCCCTGTAACTCTGCCTTTTAAATAAATAATTTTTTTTTTTTTTTTTTTTTTTGACAGGCAGAGTGGACAGTGAGAGAGAGACAGAGACAAAGGTCTTCCTTTGCCGTTGGTTCACCCTCCAATGGCTGCTGCGGCCGGCGCACTGCGCCAATCCGAAGCCAGGAACCAGGTGCTTCTCCTGGTCTCCCATGCGGGTGCAGGGCTCAAGCAGTTGGGCCATCCTCCACTGCACTCCCTGGCCACAGCAGAGAGCTGGACTGGAAGAGGAGTAACTGGGACAGAATCCAGAGCCCCAACCGGGACTAGAACCTGGTGTGCCGGCGCCGCAGGCAGAGGATTAGCCTATTGAGCCGAAGCGCCGGCCTAAAATAAATAAATCTTTAAAAAAAGATTTTTTTAAAAAAAGGGAGAAAATTTAATGCATCATATATAAAATATATCTAGTAAAATATTTGACATCTCTAAATAAAATATCTGATAAATGTAGGGTATTCAACAATTGTGTATTCTATTAGTTACTAAAAGGAAACATACATTTGTTCAAACAGCTATTTCATGTGTGACATTTTTATCTCTAATTAGACAGATATTATTTCTATTTTATAAATGAAGAAACTGAGAATAAGGAAGGACAAGGCATTTTGGCCAAAGGCTCTTGCTTGGTGTATTACTAACAACTGAAGTCAGGTCCACATCACTGCAAAGCTTTATGAACTGGGGAGAAAAAAAAATAAACCCTACGAATTCCTCTATAGCCACAATAAAAAATATACATAAATGAATATTTCCATAGTACTAGCAGGCTTTACTTATCACCTGTAGTACCACTAATCTAAAGGTAAATGATTAACACTCATATCTCATTTTTCCCTAGTCAACTACACTAAGCACACAGTTTTAGGCTAGTTTCAGCAATATGCCAAGAGAGATTTTGAAATGACTCTGTAAAGTGTCTGCTAATGACTAGGTAGCTAGCTTTATGGCTTTCCAGCTAAGTGTAATATACTTTGATGCCATGCCAAAAAAGGTGTCAGTAGGCCCTCTGTCTCTGAGGTAGGAGCAAAGTGATTTGCTTCCTGGCGACATTGTTCTCAGAAAATGGAGACTGTGGTGGGAAGATATGCTGGGTATCTTTTTTTTTTTTAAAGATTTGAGAGTCAGAATTACAGCGAGAGAGGGAAAGACAGAGAGACAAAGACAGAGAGAGAGAGAGAGGGACAGAGAGAGAGAGAGAGAAAGAGAGAGATCTCCCAACTGCTGGCTCACACCCAAAAGGCCACAATACCAGGCCTGGGCCAGGAGTTTCATCTGGGTCTCCCACATAGGCACACATGCCCAAGTACTTTGGTCACCCTCTGCTGCCTTCCCAGGAGCACCAGCAGGGAGCTAGATTGGAAGTGGGGCAGCTGGGACTCGAACTGGATGGCAGCTCAACCTGCTGTGCCACAGCGCTGGCCTCAGTATCTAATTTTTTTAAAAAGGTGATTTAGTAGTAGAAATTAACTAGTTATGTCAGATATTCTTATTGAACCAGAGAGCCCTTTAGAACAGGGGTCAGCAAACTTTTTCTGTAAAAGGCCAGGTAATAAATATATCAGAATTTGTGGGTGTATATCGTTTGTCACTTCTAACATTTTATATAAAATTTAAAAATATAAAAACCATTCTTAACTCATAGGCCGAACAACATGCAATCTGCAGACCCCTGATTTAGGATAATAGTTTGTTTATCTCCACAGAAACAACATAGCATGGGCTCCAGGAGTTTAGGATTTTTTACTTAGGACTTTGAGAAAGTTACTAATCTTCTCTAAATCTCAAGTTTCAACATCTGTAAAAGAGAAATATTAACCTCTCCCACAAAGGAGTTTTAAGTGCCAAGATAGTAAGGATATGGACTACTAATACAATGCCCAGCATAGACACACTTTGCAAACTTATTACTCCTGCTCCTGTTCATATGATAAACTGTTTGTGACACCTGTAAGTCATATTAAATGTCTTATCAGGCATGCTTCTCCAGTACAATCATTTCTAATGGTCTGCTTTGGCTACTTCCAGGGACAAACTGGCTTTCTGGGATAGACTACTGAGCTGTACCCAACTGATTAGAATCTAACATCATCCTCATAATTACTCTTCTCCCCCTCAATATGCAAATTCAAATTTCTGGAGCAAAGATTTAGTAATATATTGTCTTCCAGCTGAAGTTTTAAAAGCCTAAATCACAATAACTCAAAAAATGATGATGGAAATCCAAATTGCAAGAAGTAAAACCAGAATTAAAGTGGAGAACACTTAGGTGTACTAAGAAAGCCAAGAATACCCCTGTATTACATGGTGGGCCCTCCTGATCCATGGGAAGTTGATTATAAGGGCACCAGCAGATGTCTAAAACCACATACGGTGTCAAATCCTATATGTACTATGTATTCTCCTAAACATACTGCATACAACAAAATTATCAGTGTTTACAAAGTTATCAGAGAAACTAAACTTTCCTCTTCCCATTTCTCACAAAACCAAAGGTCTTAAATATTCACATATCATATGCTATTATAATAAACTTTAATTGTTCTTTGTTTCCTCTAGATACACTAACTGGCTTGAGAGCAAGACTCACATTATAACCATTTTTATCATTTTTACCTAGGGATGGCAGTCTGCAGTAACCACTTACTGAAAAGAAATGAGTTTTAAAAACAGATTTCCTCTGAGTAGTGGTACCAGAAAAAAGCACAAAAGATTGCAAATTAGCTACTAATGTCATCATTACTCCATGACAGCTACAGTAATATGAACAATAATGCCACTGTCTCTACCTTCCCAAAATATCAACCCTGAGTTATATTCTCCACTAACATTAATAAGTAAAACTGTGATTGCTGCAATCATTAGAGAATTTTTAGTAGCTACTTTTAAGTATTTTCCAACTTAACTTTTAAAAGTTAATATACAGAAAAAAAGTATGAAAGATTAAATGAATAAATACATCATACTTTACAAAGACTTCATCAACTTTCAGTGAATTTAAAAGTTTTTGAGAAGACATGGATTACACAAGACTATAAGATATATAATTACACTAAGAAGGAATGTTTTTCTTATTCATCTCAAAAGACCAAGGAAGAACTAATTGTGAACAAACTACATTATAGAATATGAGGCCTTCCAGACCAACCCTAATCCAGTTCTCCAAAATTAATGTTGTCCAGATTAACACAAAGATGCTAAAAAGCTCTATAAAATAGTGGGGACAGTGGTCTTCCTTGTTCTCCAGTCACCGAGGGTATTTGAAAATTTTCCATAAATACATTTCAAGAGTAAAAGAATTAAATAGTTATGACAAAAAGTAGTCATGCACAGAAGACATTCCATGGATCTATAAAGTGAAGTTTTCCATACTTCTTCATTAAATTCAAATATAATGTCAATAAACAGATGTCTCCTCTTTTGCAGATCAAAGAAGCAAATGTTTGCATAGTTAATTGTTAATGACTCATTCCACTTAAGCAAAACATCCACCAAACTCAAATGAAAAGCAGCCATTATCTGAATACTATCCCTACAAGGCAGAGAAATGGAAATACTTTGAGATTTTTTTTCTCTTGAAGAATGCTTTTTTCAATTTAATATTATATTGATGATGTATTTAAAAAATTAAATTGTTCAATGAAAGTTTCTTCAAAGATATAATATTCAAAGAGATAAAAGTGACCACCTTTTCCCATCTAGCTATTAAGTCTCCCCATTTATTCCAGTAAGAGTCTCAAATTCACATGACTCCAGGCCAGGCAAGTGCCATCAGTTCAGTGCAACTAAGATGGATCAATAAGTTATGTGCAGGAACCAAGTCTCAACTCCAAAGTTGCCTTTTCTTCATTTAATTGTTGCTATTAGGAATGTAAACCTGATACTATAAAATATTCCAGTTTTTCCTAAGAAATGCCAGAAATTCAAATGTGATATCTTCCATTTTTAATGTTGGCAATTAAAAAAAAAATAAAATAAAAACAGTGCAGGCCAAACAAAAAGCACCTCCAAAGTAAATCTTTCCAGTGTGCAACCAGTGCTAGCTACAGAGCAATAATACTCTAAAAACAGAATCCTAAGTCAGAATCTCAAATATTTAACTCCTAAATCCTAAACACCTCTCCCCACCCCAGGACTATTACTCAGATTTCATGTGGAAGACATTTCTCCATGTATTAAAGAAATTTAGTAGTCTTTCTCCCTTGAAGATGAATTTTGGGACTAGTTTTTACAAAAACATTACTACTTTAAACTATTACCAAAACAAAACAACAATGAGGTGAATTAATCAAGAAATTCTTTGGGGCCCGTTGCTGTGGAACAGTGAGTTAACCCTGGCCTGAAGCACTGGCATCTCACATGGGCGCCGGTTCAAGTCCCGGCTGCTCCTCTTCCAATCCAGCTCTGTGCTAGTAGCAGAAGATGGCCCAAGTCTTTGGGCCCCTGCACCAGCGTGGGAGACCCGGGAGAAGCTCCTGGCTCCTGGCTCCTGGCTTCCAATCAGCGCAGCTCTGGCCGTTGAGGCCATCTGAGGAGTGAACCAGTGGATGGAAGACCTCTCTCTCTCTGTAACTCTCTCTTTCAAATAAATAAAATAAATCGTAAAAAAAAAAAAAAAAATTCCTGTTACTGGCGCTTAGCCTAGCAGTTAAGATGTTCACAGAGAATACCTGTTCCTGACTCTGGCTTCCTGCCAGTGCAGACCATGGGAGGCAGCAGTAATGGCTCAAGTAATCGGGTTCCTGCCACCCACATAGGAGACCTGAATTGTACTGATGGCTTCCTGGCCTCAGCCTCAGCCTCAGCCCAGGGTATTGATTACATCTGAGGAGTGAACCAGTGGATGAGAGCTAGCTCACTTGCTCGTGTTCTCTAATACATAAAATATTTTTAAAGATTTACTTATTTATTTGAAAGTCCAAGTTACACAGAGAGAGGTCTTCCATCTACTGGTTCACTCCCCAGTTGGCTGCAATGGCCAGAGCTGTGCTGATCTGGAGCCAGGAGCTTCTTCTAGGTCTCCCATGTGGGTGCAGGGGCCAAAGGACTTAGACCATTTTCCACTGCTTTCCCAGACCATAGCAGAGAGCTGGATCGGAAGTGGAACAGCCTCAAACAAGTGCCCATATGGAATGCCAAAACTGCAGGCAGCAGCTTTACCCACTATACCACAGTGTCGGCCCCACATAAAAAAATTTTTTTTAAGAAAGAGAAATTCCTAACTTCAATAAATTAGTAAATATATTTTCTACATACAATTCAATTTAAAAAATACAATGTTTTCCAAATTCTATTAGTTGAGAACAAGCGTCAATCAGCTGGGTTCTTAGGAGGCAACCATTTGAGTTACTCAGCAATTCTACAGGAAACACTAGGAACTGACAGTCCAGATAGGCCACTTCACTTTAGCAACATGAAAAAGGAAAAACAAATGAAGGAGGCTTTGAAATAACAACAAACTTTGTTATGTAATCATTAAAAGTGCCTAAGACTCTACAGAATTTTCCTACTGCTTTAGTTCTACTAAGAAGATCAGAAGGCTAAAATGGATAAACTTAGCAAGACCTTCTATTTGGAAACACAATCTGCTGGATTATAAAAAGGAATGCTATGTGGGACAGCACCCAAAGATGTAACCTTATCTTTTAACTTTAAGAAGATCCTCTCAAATTTTTCAATTTAAGAAAAAAAAATTTAGCTTTATAGGTTCACACTATTCAAAGTTTTAGGTTAATTTGGAAAGATACTCTAAGTATACAGTATACTGATGGCATATTTTAAAAAAATCTCTTAAGAGTCTCCAGAACAACAAAAAAATGCTGATTTTATCAGGGCAGGATTTCACCACTTCACAGCTGTGTGACTTTAATAAGTTACTTAGCTACTCTAAGGTCCATTCCCTTATCTATTAAAAAAAAAAAAGATAAATACCAGTTACTTTAATTCTCATTGTGTGAACTGTGAAACACCCTAGATATTTTGCAATTCATTCTCTTATCTGAAACCTGAATCAGTCCCACAGCATCACCAATTTAAAACACTTTGAGCAGAACAGCTACAAAGAAGCAGTCTTTTTCATCCTCATACTTCTACTTTTCTTGACTGAACCAAAAATCAGCTTCCTAGTTATCCAGCCCCATCAATCCCACTCTAGTTTCCATCTTATTAAGTAAAGCTGATTCATTTCTCACTAAACTCGAAGTTCCATGAGGGTTGAGGCTATTTCTGTCCAGTACTGAAGCCCAGCACCTAGAATAGGGATTAACATTTAGCAGGTATACAATACACACAGACCGAATGATGTGTTCTGTGTAGTTTTTTTAATTGATTGAACAATGAGACGCTAATACAAGTGTGGCACAAAAATGTATACACTTCTGGATGTAACCATTTAATGCCCAAGGTTTAAAAGCTGAAATATCCTACCATGAGGTGGGTATTTGGCTAGGAGGTTAAGACACTTGCTTCCCATATGAGAATGCCTGGGTTTAAGTCCTGGCTTTGGATAGAGACTCCAGCTTCCTGCTAATGCAGATCCTGGGTCCCTGCCACCCACATAGGGGACTTAGATTGAGTGCCAGATTCCCAAGAGTTTTGAACACTAGGGGAGTGAACCAGTGGATGAGAGCTGGCACATATTTATTCTCAAATAAATTTTTAAAACATTTGTTGGGCTGGCGCCGCGGCTCACTAGGCTAATCCTCCGCCTTGCAGCGCCGGCACACCGGGTTCTAGTCCCGGTCAGGGCTCCGGATTCTGTCCCGGTTGCTCCTCTTCCAGGCCAGCTCTCTGCTGTGGCCAGGGAGTGCAGTGGAGGATGGCCCAAGTGCTTGGGCCCTGCACCCCACGGGAGACCAGGATAAGTACCTGGCTCTTGCCTTCGGATCAGCGCAGTGCGCTGGCCACAGTGGCCATTGGGGGGTGAACCAACGGCAAAGGAAGACCTTTCTCTCTGTCTCTCTCTCTCTCACTGTCCACTCTGCCTGTCAAAAAATAAAAATAAAATAAAATAAAATAAAATAAAATAAAATAAAATAAAACATTTGTTAAGGGCTGGCATTGTGGTGGAGCAGGTTAAGTGGCACCCTGTGACCCTGGTACCCCATATGGGCGCTGGTTCAAGTCCCAGCTGCTCCACTGCTGATCCAGCTCCCTGATAATGCACCTGGGACAGCGGCAGAAGACAGCCCAACTGTTTGGGCTCCTGTACCCACACAGAAGACCAGGTTGAAGCTCCAGGCTCCTGATTTTGGCCTGGCCATTGCAGCCATTTAGGAAGGGAACTATCAGATGGAAGATGGATCTCCCCCACCCTCATCTCCCTCTCCCTCTCTCTGTAACTCAACTAAACAAATAAATCTTAATTTTTTAAAATAACATAACCAAATTCATGCTGTGGATCTGAAAAGTCCTTAGGACACGGTAAATGAAAAGCAATTCTGCCATACTATAAATGAACAGTGGAGCTTTTCAAAGTTGAAGATGATCAAGTCTCTTCAAAGCAACAAACTTCTCAATGGCTCTATAACTCTCATTCATAATTTCAGATTTAAATTAATTCCAAGTATACACTAAAACACTCAAAATTACCTGCAACCTTACTGACACTAACTAGTCTGTAAGCAAACCCAAAATAACAAAAACCTAGTCAAACTGTATCACCAGAAAGCTACACAGAAAACATCAGAATTGAAGTTCTCACAGACCATCAAAATCTGTAACAACTTTTTCTCATGCCTTTGTTAGCAACGCACTGCTATAAATAAACATCTCACTGCCTAAACACTGGACCTCATTTATAATTTAGTCACTTATATTCCAGAGCTTAAAAGTAGGTTTCATATAGTATGTTCTGCTTCACAGAACTGGAAACTCAAGGAACAAGCAAGTTCACTATCCTCTCAAATCTCTGGAAATATTTCCATCTATAAAGTACAGAGCTGTCATTCTGTGCTGCTAGCACAAACAAAACATAATTAGTAAGGTCCATCTACCTGCCGCACGCCCCAGTCAATAACCATGTCAGCCTGTGAGTATTTCTTTCTGGATTATCTGGCGCCCTGATACTTGAGACTAAGACTGAAAATTAGTGATCTAGTAATATGCAACGTCCAGTAAAGAGCATTAAGGCAAATACAGGACGGGCAGGATTTTATAATAAATGGCAAAACCCAAAAGGCTCAAACATTTCAGTGAACACAACATGAAAGTTGGGCAGAAAGAGGAATTCAAAAGGAACAGCCTTGTACAGCTCCTTCCTCCCCAGCAAGCCTTTCAGAGCGAAACTGGATGAAGCCCCTACTCTTGGAGAACTTCCTTCCCCCACCACTTCTTCTATGAAGAGGAAGGAGACTCTGAGTGCATGTGCATAGCATACTATGCACAATGAAGCCGTTAGATGCAAGAGTGTTTTTCAAATTTAAAATCACTACCTACCATTAATACACCGGTAAAATGGTAGGGTGATTCCACGCTGAGGAACTTAGCGCCCGGGAGAGTAAAGTCTCCAGGGTCTGCGCTACAGAACCTACCCAACGCGGGCAGGCGGAGGGACCCCAGCAGCGCAGAGAGCACACCGGGGGCGGGCTCCCGACTCCTCTCCCTCGCCGTGGGGAAGAATCCCTTTACAGGAGCTGCCCGCTCTGCGCCCAAGGTTGCCTAAGCCCCAAAGCAAAGGCGGCTGGCAAGGGCGAAAGCCAACAGATGGGGGCCATGAGCAGCCGTGGCCGGGAGCAGTTTCTCAATGGGGCCAAGGCGATGCTGCAAGCAGCGACCACGTATGGAAGTTTCTCAACGGGCCCGGCGGCCAGCTCCCGGGCACGCGGGTGGGCTTCCCTTCCATTCTCTAAGGAGTCCAACCCTGCCCCGCGGGCCAGACCTCCAGGCGCCCGCAAACACGCCCAAAGGTTGAGCCTCCACGAATGCCCTCCGGGCGCCCCGCGCGCGGCCACCACTTGCCCTCACCTAGGGCCCTGTACAGGGTAGGGGGATCTCTGGGGGAGCCGGGGCTGGGGACGTCGCTAAGCCTCTGCCCCGACTCGTCGAGGCGGGCGGCAGAGCCCCGGCCAGGCCCGGCTTCCCCGCGCCCCTGGGCCCCCGCGCCCCCGCCTGCCCCTCACCTGATCTTGTAGTTGGGGAGCGTGTGCTTGCGCTTGATGATTTTCTTGAGCTGGTTGACGATGATGGAGGTGAGCTGGGGCATGGGCCGCCCTTCAAACTGCGAGCGCACCTCGAAGTCGATCAGCGGGTCCTCCACGAAGGAGAAGAACCAGTGGGTGAAGGGCACGCGCGTGAAGACGAAGCGCAGCCGGCCCACCACCCGGGACAGCTTGACGTACAGGTAGGCGGACTTGCCGAAGACCAGGTCCACGTCGATGGCCAGGTGGAAGCCGCCGTGGTACTCCACCTCCGCCTCGAAGGCCAGCTCCTCGGGGCAGCTGGGGGGCAGCGCCTCGCCGTCGGCGCCGTCGGGCTCCCCGGCGGCCGAGGCCACCACGGGCCGGACGAGCTTGATGGTCTTGATGAAGGGCACCGTCTCGCCCAGGAACACTTCCCGCAGGCTCAGCCCCTCCAGCAGCCGCCCGGCCGTCTTGGTCTGCAGCAGCTCCTCGAACTCCACCTTGATCTTCTTGGTGACCCAGCGGCGGGTCAGCGCGGTGTCCCGCAGCTCCCGGAACAGGAACAGGATGGTGGCGTTGAGGAAGTAGCAGGTCTCCCGCGTCGGCGGGGCGGGGGTCTCGGGGGCCGGGGTCGCGCCGCCCTCCAGGCCCCCGCCCGAGGGCTCCTCAGCCCCGCCGCCGCCATAGAGGTACTCCCTCAGGGGCAGGCCCGGCACCGGCTTGAGGTAGCGGAAGCCTTCGCCCGCGCGGGCGGCCTCGTCCGGCGGCGGCTCGGGCTGTCTGCGGTAGAGCAGCAGGAACTGGGTGAGCAGCGTGAGGAAGGAGCCCAGCACGGCCGACGCCAGGATCATGAGCAGCAGCCCCATCCCGCCACCGCCACCGCCTGCGCCCGGGCCCCCGCGCCCACAGGGCCGCCTTCTTCACGCCGCCGCCTCCGCCGCCTCCATCTTAAGGACATCGGGCGGCGGGGTCGGGGCGAGCGGCTCCCTGGGCCTCGTCCGGCCGCTCGGGCTGGCGCGGTGCGGCGCCAGAGCCTGCGGCGGCCCGCGCCTCCTCAGACACTCCGGGGGCGGCCGGTGTGGCTACGGCCGCGGCGGCGGCGGCGGCGGGGGGGGGGGCGGGCGTGGGGGCGGGACGGCGCCTCTCTCCGGACTCCGCTCATTGGGCGAACGGCTCGTGACGTCGGCAGCGTGCTCGCTCCCGCCAGCCGGCGTCCCCCGGCAGCTGGCGTCCGGGCGCGCGGACGCTGGTCCTGCTTCCCCTCGCGGGCGCCCTTCCAGCCCCGCCCCCCGCGCCCGCATTCGGTCCCCGGCGGCGCGCGCCGCGCGTGGCACGTGGCTGTCACTTCGCGAGCGGCGGTCGGGACGCAGGCTGGAGGAGACGGTGGTCATCCCTCCCCCCGGCCGGGTCCCCGTGACCTCTGCAGCAGCCTGGCCCTTCCCGCAGCGGGGTTTCCCCCTTGCGCCCCGGGATAGCGGCGGCCCCTACAGCGCAGTGCCGCAAAGGAAGCTTCGCTGGCCGGCGGGAGAGGACCGCCTTCCTCGCGGACAGCCACCGCTGGCCATCGACCCGACCTGCAGATTCTCTGGGTCCGCGGGACCGAGGGGCGGGGAGGGGCGCGGTAACTTTGCCACCTGAGTGGGTTGTTCAGAAAGAAGTTTTTAGATGAGGGTCTGGAGGAGTAATGAGCGCGATGGGAGGGTGACTTAGCGACTCGCTGTCTTGTCCTTGTGCGTTACCACACTTCGGCCGTCCAGGAGTCGGTGACCAGCTTGCGCCGCGGACCCTGACGCAGACCACGCCCGGGAGCCGGGACTGCCTACGCCAGCCCCCAAGGTCTTGGTCACTAACTTGTACCGCCACACTGAGATTCGCTACCGGCGTTAAGGGTTCCCTAGTGCACCGAGGGGAAAACTCAAGGGAATCTTGTGCCGGGGAGCACTCGGGCCAGAGCCTTAGCGTTCCCGAAGCCAGGTTCCCCGGCACCCTCTGAGGGCTCAGCGGTTGCATCATAAAGGGTTCTATCCTTGCAGTCACTTGGATCCCACTGCGAGACCTACAGGTCAGTAATTCCAACCCATTCTGCTGGCCTTGAGACACCAGGGCAGGGCTCTTCTCAAGCCTTTGTAAATCTTCAAGCCGGAGATTCTCTTGACTCTGGATGATTCTAGAATAACAACAACAAGTTAAAAAAAAAAAACAAAATCAGAGTTCTGACCCAGGTGAGGCACATAACAACTTGGGAAGGAACCAGGCGACCCTCATTTTTCTTATTCATGCCCAGCTGTGAGACCAGAGTGGTTCCATTACCGGGAAGACAAAACAGGTGTTTGCAAAGAGCCAGACTCAAACCCTTGCTGAAATCCTGGCAACTTTTGTTCCCGGGGTCAGTTCTGGCTTCTGGTGTTGGCTTCCGGGCTGCTCTCCCCATTCTGTGTTGTTTCAACCCAGATGGGAAATGTGGCTCTTGCCTCAGTTTGCACCAGAAATCTTGTGTGACATACAGAAACCTCCCACTGAAATATTGACTTAAACTGGTTCTTAAAATAGGCTCCACCCACCTTCCTTCCCCACAAGGAAAGTTGGAGGTTTTCATGGGAATGAGTTCTAACAGTCGTCTTACAGGCTCCTGTCCCCTCTTCTTCAGTCCTCAGAATAACTCCAGGAATCCACAGTTTTCACCATCCATCATTATACAGAGTCATTCGGTTCCCCTGCAAAACTTGAAATTTACAAAGGAGCTCAGCAAACCTTTGGGAAGGTAAAAGAAAAATACTTTCCCTTATACTTACAGTGGCTAACACTGTGACAAAGTGGATAAAGCACTTTGCTGCAGTGCCAGCATCCCATATGGGCTGCTGGTTCAAGTCTTGGCTGCTTTACTTCCAATCCAGCTCCCTGCTAATGCACCTGGGAAGGCAGTGGAGAATAGTCCAAGTGTTTGGACTACTACTCCCTGCACCGACATGGGAGACCCAGAAGAAGGTACTGGCTCTTGGATTCAGTATGTCCCAGCTCCGGGCTATGTTACAATACCAGCCCCTAAATTAATATTTTTTAAAAGGGGGGCTGGTTAAGTTTTGGCCTGCAACACCAGCATCCCATATCAGAATCCATCAGAGCACGGGTTTGAGTCCCTGCAGCTTCTCATACTGGTACTGATTCCAGTCCCAGCTGCTCCATTTCCAATCCAGCTCCCTGCTAATGCACCTGGAAAGGCAGCGGAAGATGGCCCAAGTCCTTGGGCCCCTGCACCACATGGGAGACCTAGATGAAGCTCCTGGCTTTAGCCTGGCCCAACCCCAGCTGTTATGGCCATTTTGGGGGTGAACCAGTGGATGGAAGATCTCTCTGCCTCTCCCTCTCTGTAACTTTGCCTTTCAAATAAATAAAATTTTTAGAAAAATTAGAACATGGGGCTGGTGCTGTGTTGTAGTGGGTAAAGCTGCTGCCTGGAGTGCTGGCTTCCCATATGGACACCGATTTGAGTCCCATCTGCTCCACTTCTGATCCAGCTCTCTGCTATGGCCTGGGAAAGCAGTAGAATGTGGCCCAAGTCCTTGGGCCCCTGCACCCATGTGGGAGACCCGGAATAAGCTCATGACTCCTGGCTTCAGATCAGTCCAGCTCTGGTCATTGTGGCCATTTGGGGAGTGAACCAGCGGATGGAAGACTTCTTTCTCTCTGCCTCTGTAACTCTCTGCCTTTCAAGTAAATAAGTGACTTGAGGTTTGAGATTTTTAGAGTATCTCTAATGTCTAGTGCCTAGCACTTCAGAAGTGATCAGCATTTATTGAATACATCAATGAGGAAATGAGTAATAATATCCATCCCTCCATACACATGAAAACATGAGTGTTTCCTATTATAACCTTCATGAAAATCTTTTAAATCAATTCAAGGAGCCACTGATCAAGTCGTTGCAGCCTTTTGGGGAGTGAATCAGTGAATGGAAGATCTCGCTCTGTGTCTCCTTCTCTCTGTATGTAGTAGTAGTTCATGGTAGTTCAAGGTAGTTCATGGAAACAGGGTCTTGAGAACAACTGAAAATCTATGATTTTGAGTAGATTTTTGAAGGAAGGCTGCCTACTGACCTTCCAATGCATCTTAAGTACAGGCTGAGTAGTCCTTGTAAGAAATGCTTAGGACCAGAAGTGTTTTAGGTTTAGTGTTTGGTGTGGGTGCTTATTTTTTGGAATATTTGTATTGACTTTGGAGGTTGAACATTCCTAATATGAAATCCAAAGTTTAATGCTCAAAAAATGTGAGATTCTGGTTGAAATTAAGCTGCCCCAACAGGGTAAACACTTATTCCCAGAGTAAAAGCAGTTGAATATTGGAGACGGGTTGCATGTAACCCTCATGTTCTTACCAGTTAGAGAAGGCCTGGGCCACTAATGCTACTAAACTCTGAATCCTCCCTAATGGCCACTAGATAGGATGTGAATGTGGAGCACTGTAGGTAGCATGAAAACCAATCGATAGAAATGATATAAACTAATGCAAAAGTAGGGGGAAAGCATAGAGCAGTTTAGAGTTCTTGTCTAACAACTGATCCCTCAAACCACTTTGTGAATAAGAATTCAAATTGAACAGCTGTGTTTTAAATGTCCAACAAGTGCCAGGCTCTGGGAATACTGAGTGAACAGAACAGAGTTCCTGCCCTAAGGGGTGCCAGGCCCAGGCAGAAGCAGACACACGCCTACATGAGTACCATCTCCTATCAGGGTCCTGTGTGAGGTTAGGGGCAGGTCCTGTTGACCACAGGAACAGAAACTGCCTCGGGCTAACCTAACTAAAACTGCATTCATGGTAAGGATACTGGAAAATCTCAGGAATTCAGCTGCAAGCTGTTCACCTAGGGCTGTCATTGAAACCTCAGAATGAGAGGGCTGTTTCCATCTCATTCCCTCTGTCCCTCACCTGCCCAGTCTCTGCTCTCTCCATCTCTCTGCAGGTCAGTGTCATTTTCCTCTGTAAGCCTCTCGGTGCCTACTCCCCCATAGGCTCAGCATGCAGGCAGCTTTGGAAGACACCAGCTCTGCACCCAGATCTGGAGGACCTCTGGTGCCTATTGTGGTTTGCTAGCTCAGTCTCAGATTCAGATCCTAATCTCATCTTCTGTAACCAAGGACTTGCTGTCTCAGGGCTGCTCATGGGTGAAGCAGCTTCTTCAAGGAGGGGGACCTGGTTTAGTGGATGTGATGGACAATACTAGTTTGGTACAGGATGAGATGGATTCTGGTGGAGGAAGATGGGAGGTTTATTGGAGCAAATTGACTTTACACTGGTGTTTGGTGATTAGAAAGCTCTTATTTTAAAAAATTTACTTGAGAGTCACACACCCACCCACACACACACACACACGGAGAGAGAGAGAGAGAGAGAGAGAGGGAGTAAAAAAGAGATCTCCCATCTACTAACTAGTTCACTCCCCCAAATGCCTGCAATGGCCAGGGCTGGGTCCAGGCTGTAGCTGGGAGGCAAGAACTCACTCCAGGTCTCCCACAAAAGTGGCAGGAGCCTAATCACTCCTGCCTCCCAGGATCTGCATAAACAGGAAGTTAGAGTCAGGAGCCACAGGCACTCTGATGTGAGACTGGGTGTCCTAACCACTAGGCTACCCCTAGCTCAATGTTGTGATCAGGAGGCAAAAGCTCAGAAGTTGGAAATACAAGAGAGTTTAGGGAAATTGAGACCAGAAACCTGGAGGAGGGGGTATGTAATAGGGTTGATCCAGAGAGCGGGGGAGGGAGATGGAGGCAAGACAGTAGATGAGATGTGAGTTGAATTCCATCGGTTGAGTGTCAGGGCATGCTGGGATACTATTTTGCAGTCTTTGTAAAGTCTCCAAACGTTTTAAGCAACAGCATGGAATTGACACTTTCCCTTCCATCTCCTCTACCTGCAAAACCTCAGCTCTGGATCAGTCCAGCTGTCTACACCCTGCCCTCCGCAGCTACAAGTGCGTGGTCTTCATTCTCATTCAGGCTCTCAAGGCAAGACACTTCCTTCATCACCTTAGCCACCAGTTTGCTCCTATTTCCCTCAACAGTGACAACAAAACCTGACCAATCCCGGGCCTTTTACCTTCGCCTGCTCCCCAGCATGCTCAAAGAGGACAGACCCTCAGGCTTCTTGCTGTCCTGACGCAAGCTCGCCTGGAGACATTCCCATCGTGTCTTGCTTCTTTTCTGCGGCAAAAAACAAATCACAAGCAGGCATTCAGATCCAGCCTGGTGGCGAAGATGCCCGTGTCCCACATCAGACTGCCCGGTTGCAGTCCCCAGCTCTGTCCCTGACCCCAGCTTTCCCCAGTGCAGACCCTGGGAGGCAGCGGTGCTGGCCCAGGTGGCTGGGTCTATCAGCCAAGATGGCTGGGATAGATACGCTTGTCTTTCTGTAAGAGTTTCAGATGTGGGACAGAGAGGAGTGGTATGCAAGTTGGCAAAGGTTAAGGAGATAGTCTGTCTGGCAGGGCGGATCGACAGCTTTTCAGAGGAGTCCGAGATACAGGGTGCCCAGTCTATACTCAGACTGGGGTTTATGTGGGTAATGGGTTCATGTCTTCCTCTGTTTCTCCCCCCTCCCCACCTTGTTCTTGGACAAAGGGCTTCCTAGTTCTGAAATTCATGGAATTTCTCCCAAGGTTTTATCATCCAGTGGTAACTGACTGGGCAGCTCTCTCTGCCCTGGGCTGGGAAGATTCTCCTGCGGGTGTTTCCAAAGGGAGAAAGCAGGCTGGGACTACCCACAACGGTATCAGGCTGCAGGCAGGAGTTGGATGTGTCCAATGCTGGGCTGCTTCTGACGCGGCTAGTTCCTTCCTGCAGGACATTTTTGTCCCTTTCTTTCCTTCCTTTTCACACACACAGACCAATGTCTACCTTCCTACCCAACAGGGAGGCCCAAACTGCATCCCTGGCCAGTGCCTGTGTTTGGGGAGTGAAGCAGTGGATGGGAGCGCACGCTTGCTCTCTCCTGTCATTTTTCCTCTCAACAAACTTTTTTAAAGTTAAAAACAGGACACAAAACCAAACCTAAACCCTGCTGTCCAGTTTGTCCTTTGTGTCCATACTGTGGCTCCCACTCTCCTCCAGGGTCTATCTCCCTTTTTCTCAAGCACATGCCCCCAACCCACCTAACATTAACATTATGGATGCTCACCTGGCTCTTCATAGAACCCCAGAATCCTTTTTCACTTTTTAAAATAATTTTTATTGAAATATAATTCAATATCACACATCCATTTAAAGTGTACCGTTCATAGAGAGAAATGCCTTAGTATATCAGTATTACTGCCAATGCAACTTTTATCAAGAGAGAAATGCCTTAGTGTATCAGTATTAGTGCCAATGCAACTTTTATCAAACTTTGTTTTAAATATATGTCAAACAAATTAATAGGTATTATATGCCTCTATGGTTTTAATGATTTTGTGACTTTTAAAATTTATCTGAATGGCATTAAGCATGTTTTCATTTGATTATCATGTAGATCCCTTGCCTATTTTCCTGCTGCACTATAGTCACTTTACTTTTTATTTGTTGAACTCTTTATTTAGTGATGCCAGTAAGTCTTTGATTATAATGTAAATTAAAAATGTTACCTCAAAAATAATAAAATATTATAAAACTACTGAACTTTAAAAGTGTACAGTTCCAAGGATTTTAGTATCTTTACAGAGTGGTGGACCACAGCCACCATGAATTTTTAAACATTTTCATCGCCTTAAAAGGAAATCTTATGCCCCCTGCAGTCACTGCCCCTTTCCACCCCTCCATAGGCCCTGCAGCCCTGGGCAACCAGATCTACTTTCTGTGTTCGTGGCTCCACCCATCCTGACCTTCCATGTGAGCGGAATCATCCAATCCATGGTATTCTGTGACTTGCTTCTTTCGCTTCCTATAATGTTTGATTGTTTTTAAAAGATTATTTATTTATTTGACAAGTAGAGTTACAGACAGTGAGAGGGAGAGACAGAGAGAAAGGTCTTCCTTCCATTGGTTCACCCCCCAAATGGCCACTACGGCTGGAGCTATGCTGATCCGCTGGCAGGAGCCAGGTGCTTCCTCCTGGTCTCCCATGTGGGTGCAGGGCCCAAGCACTTGGGCCATCCTCCACTGCACTCCTGGGCCACAGCAGAGAGCTGGCCTGGAAGAGGAGCAGCTGGGACTAGAACCTGGTGCCCATATGGGATTCTGGCGCCGCAGGCGGAGGATTAGCCAAGTGAGCCACAGCGCTGGCCCCGCTATAATGTTTTCAAGAGTCAACCATGTTGGAGTGTGCGTCAGTACTTCATTAATCTTTGTGGCTGAATAATATGACAATGTGTGAGTATACCATAATTTCTCCACTGATCAGTTGCTGGTCATTTGGGTTGTTTTTTACTGTCTATTATGAGTACAGATGCTAAGAACATTTGGGTCCAAGTTTTTGTGTGGATATATATTTGTGTTTCTCTTGGTTTTAAATTTAGGAATGGAATCCTGTTTAGCTTTCTAAGTAATTGCCAAATGATTTTCCAAAGTTGCTGCACCAGCAGTTTATGAGGAGTCTGATTTTTCTACATCTCACCAACACTTGTTGCTACCTTTTTAATGATGCCATCTCAGTAGGTAAAAAGTGGCATCTCAATGTGGCTAATGATGTTGAGCATCTTTTCATGTGTTTATTGGCCATTTGTATATCTTCTTTGGAGAAATCCCATTTAATCCCTGGGCCAGTTTTTATTTGGGTTGTCTTATTTAGTAAAATGAGTTCTTTATGTATTCTAGACACAACCACCTTATCAGATATATGATTTCCAATTTTTTTCCCATTCTATGCCTTATTATAATTTCACTTCTTGATGGTGTTCTTTGAATCATAAGTTTTTAATTTTGATGATATCCAGTTTATCAATTTTTTGCCTTTATTGTCTATACTTTGGTGTCATATGTAAGGAATCAGTGTCTAATTTAAGGTCATGAAGTTTTATGCCTATACTTTCTCCTAAGAACTTTACAATTTAGCTTTTAAATTTAGATTTTTAACCAGGTTTCGTTAATTTTTGTGTGTGATATGAGATTGGGCTCCAATTCTATTCTTTTGCATATAGATATCCAGTTTTCTGGCACCATTTGTTAAACTCTTCTTTCCCCCACTGAATTGTCTTGCCTCCTTTGTCTAAAATCAATTGACTACAAATGTCACAGTTTATTTCTGGGATCTCAGTTCTATTCCCTTCACTTACATGTCTGTCCTGCCAGTACCATACGGTCTTGGTCACCATTGCTTTGTAGAAGGTTTTGAAGTGAGGAAGTATGAGCCCTTCATCTTGGTTCTTCTTTATATTTCCTTTTTTTTTTTCTTTTTGCTAACCCGACTCCTTCCTTTTTGAGGCTCATTGTTATTAAAACATCTCCTGTGAGTAGAAGTGGTCACTAAGAGTCACTGAAGTACCCAATAAATATTTGTTGACTTTATAAAGGCAGACTCTGCGTGGGGATCAGAGTCCAGGAGAATGCTTTGATTACTTTAAGGGAAGTCTGATTCATAGTGCTGGGGATGGCTGGTGCTGGAGTTCCTTCTGACCTGGTCATGGTGTGCGTGTTTGTGTGACTGTAATACGAGGAAGCCAGGCCAGTTCTGAGGTATAGAAACGAGAATGTGAGACATCCCGAGGGGTTGGAGGGAGGTCATCCTGTAATCCTTCCAGCTTCAAGAAGAGCAATCAATTTCCAGCCCCAGCAGCAAATCCTGAACAACAGAACTGGCTCTTGGGAAAGGTCAGGTGGCAGCACTTTCTTTGGGCACAGAATGGATGCCACATGGACTATCTGGCTTTGTTGCCAATAAGAACAACACAACAGCATTCAGATTCCCAGGTGTCTGGTGGCAGAGCGGGTGGTCCTCCAGCCTTAAATATTTCAGTGACAAAGGGAGAGTGATCAGGACCCTATTCTTCACTGAGTTAGCTCTTGAGACGCACCCTTGGGATAGCAGACTGGATGCTTAGAAGCCCAAGGATTAGAAAATTAAAGATTATGTGACCACATTTGTATGGGAGTGGGGAATTCCTACCCTTTCTCCACACCCTTGATCGGACTTATCTCATTATTGGGTTAAGTGTCAGCTTAGCTGTCTGCCATATAAAATAGGTGCCTGTGCCTGTGCTTGTAAGTTGAATTCTAGTTGCATTTCTAAGCCATGCCCACTAGTCTACCTTTAAATAGTAATGAATCATTTAGATCTCCCTCTACACCTTTTCTCACTCTTACTTGGTTCAGAACTCAGGTAGGAAAAAGGAATGCTATTGAACTGATTGATCCCAAAAATCTTGCCATTTTTTATGCCCCCTAAGAGATTAGCTGTTACTAAAACAATCTATTCTGATGCTTCTCTTCCTCTTTGCTTGGTTTGTTTTTTATGGCTACTATTCTTTCACTAAATCACAAGACTTTCACTTAAAATCTCTGATCTTTTCCTGGATGATGACATCCATTTGAAAGCCTCAACTCAGACTGCTCCAGGCACCCTCTTCCCTGCCTGCTCCCCCCAAAAAAATCCCTAAAGCAGCAAACGTCTCCCTTCTGGCAGAGAACTCTGTTTGCCTGCCTGTTATCCACTCTCCCTGCGTTCCTTAGTAGCAGATTTCCTGTTTAATCATGATTGATGTTGCGTCTACCTAAATGACTCGTTACTCCATCTCCCTTACAACTAGATACATCCACGTGACCAGCCTCAATATGCAGGGACATGGAAATATCCTGAAAATAATTGACTCGGCCAGAAGCTACACCATGTGCTCTTCCTTCTTCCAGTTATCTGGAATCTATCAGGATTTATAGAGCTCCAGTAGCTATTTTAGACTATTAAGGTAACTGTAATGGGAAGCCACACGCTACACACGGCAGAGAAGGATGGATGCCTGGATTCTAGGTAATCTCTTGGAACCATCGTAGTACCCCTGAACTTCGATTAGTCAAACTTAGTCCTAATTGTCTTACGCTGTAGCCACTCCTTCCAAGGTGGCTCCTCCTCTGTGTTCCCTATTTTCAGTAATGGTCCTACCATTCAGCCGTAGTCCAGACCTTAATTCCCTCTGTGACCCTCCACATTCTTTAACTCTATTTTCTCACCATATCTCAAATTTGTCCCCAGTCATCTATCCCTATCACCAGAGCCCTGTTTCAGACCTCTTTGTTTCTCTTCACATGGACTTGAGTTATTCAGCTACTTCCTGACCCTGTCACTCTGCCTGTCTTGCCTCCCATGTTGTATCCTGAGGACTCTTTTTCTAGGGCAAATCTGATCATGTTACTCCATTGATAAAAATCCTTCAACGGCTCCCCATAGTCATGTTAATAATAACAGCCCACGTATATCAAGAGCAAAATGAATGGGATGTATTGTGCACGATGGAAGCATTTAAACTCTCACAACTGTCCTTTGGGGCAGGTACTATCATCTCTATTTTATGAGGAAACACATTATATGAGGAAACTGGGTTTTATAAGGAGACGGATACTAACGCAGGTAAATAACCAAAGGTCACCAAGCTGATAAAAGGGAGAGTAGAGATTTGAAGGAGATTTGTCTAACCCCAAGCCTCTTATTTTAGGGCCATTCCTTTAGGACACATTCAAAACTCATTAGCATAGCCAAACAAGTGCTTTTTCATCTGCTCCTGCTGACACTTCTGTCTCCTCTTGCCACTGCAGAAGTAGATTTTGAAGATACTGATGAGCTTAGCTCTGTTCAAGCCAGGAAAGTGAAATTTCAACAAGTCTGGTTTTGGTGCTATACGGGTAGAAAAGTGTAATATATTTCCTCGCCCCTTATAAATGTCAAGCTGACACTCCTTTAACAAAATGAGGGAAGTATAACAGATTTACCTTATCAAAGTTTTACATGCCATAGGAACTTTTAAAACAAAGATCCAGGGAACTTTTTAAAAAACTTATTTATTTATTTGAAAGTCAGTTACAAAGACAGAAGGGAAGACAGAGAGAGAGAGAGAGAGATCTTTCACCTGCTGGTTTACTCCCAAGATGGCCACAACAGTCAGGGCTGGGACAGGCCAAAGCCAGGAGCCAGGAGCTGCTTCCAGATCTCCCATGTGAGTGGCAGGGTCCCTAACACTTGGGCCATCCTCCACCGCTGAAACGGAGTAGCCAGGACTTGAACCACTGTTGCATGCAGTGGCTTAACCTGTTAGGGCACAGCATTGGCCCCTGAAAGTGTATTTTTGTGCTTATGTTCGATGAAGGACAGACAGCCATGAAGACATGGGATTGGACAAAAGGCTATAATCTAATAATGGTAACAGAGGAGAGGGGAAGCGTAGTGAGCTCTGTCTGTTCAGATTCTCCCTGAACTCTCCGTGCAGTCCATCCTCCCAGGGATGAGGCAGGAACCCGTATGGAAGGAGAGTCTTCCAGGGAGAAGAGAGAGTGACTTCTCCAGGTTTTATGGCTTGCTTTGGGGGGAGAGAGCTTCTAGTTTCAATGACCTGCCTTGGGGAGGAGGAATTCTGGTTTCTATGACTAATGTCCAGGGGAATGAGGTGGGTAAGGGAGAGAGAGGCTGGAGACTTTGCAGAAGGCCAGAGAGAGTTGACCCGAGGCAGCATGTCCTGGTGCCATGCTTTGTCGTGTCATTTTCTGAGACCAAACAGTACAAATGAAATGTGTAAACTTAAAGTAATGTGACTTTTCATATACTGATTTTTCAAATTTTCATATATGTCCAACCACTTTAAAGTTCTGTAAAATGGGAACCCTTAGAAGTACATTCAAATGCATATTAAGGCTGCCCACTTTTCCTCTGGGCTCTAGCTCCAGCATTTCTTGGAACGACATGATCAGATCCTATATTTATTTAAACTTTTGATATGTTATAAATTTAATATTTTTATGTTTTTGATGTTATAGTAAATGTTGTTTACCTTGATGGCTGAGTGGCTTGGTGCTCCCTTAAATTTTGCACCCAAGGTCAAGTGCCTTTTTTATCTCATCCTAATCCGAACCTTGTCAGCTGTCTGCAGCCTATCACAGCCCCTGAACACACAGTGATCTTTGCTAGCTCCCTTATTCTTGCTCTTCTTGCCTAGCACATAGTAGGCACTGCATACATATTTGTGAGCACATGAAAGAAGACTTTTTCTTCCAGCCAGCACATCCTTTGGTCATCTGTCCCCCATCTTTTGCCCAATATAATGTGGGCTTTTTCAAAGCCAACTTGAGTGTCACCTCTACCAGGAAGCTGTCCCTGATTTCCCAGGTCCCCTTCCCTCCTGACTTCCTCTAAGTCTGGAGAAGGAACTTGTCCATTGTATTCAGGGAACCCTGAGCTAACCTCACAAGTAACCTTCCTTACTGTGTTCTGAGATGCCCTGCAACTTGTTCTGAATCATAAGCTTACTTTTGAGCTCCTTAAGAGCTCACAAGATGGCTTTCTCATCTGTATACTCAGATCCCAAGTGTACTTTCTAGTGTTAAGTTCATAGGGTGGATGGATGGATGGATGGATGGACGAGTGAGATTTGTTTTAAGACTTAACTGGTAGCAGATTAGGGTGGGGGTGGGCTCTGAGTTGAAGGGTACTGAGACTCATGAAAAGCCTTTGCCAAAATCCAGGCAAGAACTGTTAAGGGCCTGCACCAAGACAGTGGCAGTAGGTTGGATTTAAGAGCTAATTCAGAGGAAGAATCAATGGAATTTGATGGAGAATGAAGCGGACAGAGACAAAGAATCCAAAGGCAACTGAGATTTTGCAGGTGAGTGAGTCAGAATACAGGGGTTTCATTAACAAAGACAGGTAGTGCAGGAAGAATTGGCTATAGGCCGATGACCCTCACATGGACACTGATCCAGACAATAGGAAGGGCTTGGCAAGGAAGCCCGGAGAGATTCCTTGGCCTCTCTCAAGTGCCGCAGACGACAGTGTCAGAGCCTGGGTCATAGCTCTGGTGTACTAACTCCTGGTGCCCCTTCCTTTCCTTGTCCTCAGACTTTTCTCAAATATTTGATTCACAAAGTATTGGTTGTTTTCTCTTTCTCAATTGAAATGAAGAAACACTGCTTCTAATAATACATTTAGGAGAGTCTAACAATAGCTCCCCATCCTGCTTTACGCTTTAATTACAGTACGTGCCAATCTCAAGACTTCTTATCTTCCATTGAGGCTGTCTACCAATTTCAACCCTCCTTCCTTCCAGTTCAGAAACTGACCTAAATCCTGGAGCTGTGAGTCTTCTCAGAAGGTCATTTTGATGGAGCCTCTTCCTGGAACACCTATAATCAGAGCCTTTTTAAATACATGGGGCCTAAATGAGTATTTTTCTTCCTTCTAAGTTGTTCTCCAAACACTCCACTTCTCTCCCTCCTCTGACATCACTCCTGTCTGGGCCCTTGTCATCTCCTCGCCTAAGTTCCTGCCACTACCTCCTAATCTGCCCACGTCCCACCTTCCTCTCTTTCCTTCCTTCTGCTGCCAAGCCAAATGAAGCCTCTCCTTGCTTGAGCTCATGGGTGACATGCTCATTCCAACACAGGACCCTTCAGGCCTTCCACAGCCTGGCTCATGCCTACCTCTTTCACCCATCACTCAGCACTTTGCCAGCTCTTGGGCTATGCTCCAGCTTCTCCCAGAGGAACACAGCTCTGCTAATACCTTGATTTCAGTCCTGTGAGACCTCCTGGAGGTCAAATTATTGACCCTCAGAACCACAGGATAATGTGCTGTTTTGCTTTAAGTCACTGGTTTGTGGTGATTTGTTCAGCAGACAGGAGAAATGAATCCAGTTCCCTTTCTCATGCAAGGTGAGAGCCCAAGTGCTTTCCAGGGAGGTCCAGGGTTCCAAATGACTCACTCGGGCCCTGCCACCTCCCTCCCCTGGGCTCCATGGCATTCACTCTTCAGCTGCACCTGCTCCTGGCGTTGGCCATGCTCCTTTGTAGAAAGAATGGATTCTTTGGCAACTTTTCATTTTCTAGAAGAAATAGAGGAGGGGTGTCCTGCCTATGGTTACCTGGCAAGGGCTTGAGCCCCGGATGCCTGCCCTGGCAGCCACAGCGATCTGTAAGCTTCAGTTCCTGTTTAACTTTCACTTAAGCCTCCTGCCTCAGAAAGCAGAGATGGTGGGTGTGTGACCCCTGACCACCTACTGTTTCAAATCTCTTCCAGTGAGAAAATCCTTCTGCTGTCCGCCTTATTCTTTGCCGTAAGAATAGCTTATTTCCTGCAGTATGAAATTCAGCCACAGAAACATTTCCCTGTCGAAAGACACAGGACAGAACGCCCAAAGCTTCAGAGCGTACTGCTCAAAACAGGCAAATTCCAAGGAGGAAAGGACCGGCCTGGCTTTTCCTTTAGCCAAGGATTTAGAGCGAGCTGTGTGGAAACCTGGATCACTGTCCAGGTATTCTTGGCAACATCAATCTGAGCGCACATGACTCTCTTTATGTGCTGACCCAGCATTTATGTTTCCAAGCAAGATAATTTGATTGGTTAGCTTGCAGCCACTCTGGGTCTTTGTGTCCAGTCACCTTGGAGCCAATCAGCTTCCCTGGTGTCCAGTAGATGTGTATTGTATGCTATTTTAAGACTGATCCCTTGGGACCAGCGCTGTGGTTTAGCAGGTAAAGCTGCAGCCTGCAGTACTGGCATCCCCTGTGTACACCAGTTTGAGTCCCGGCTACTCCACTTCCGATCCAGCTCTCTGCTATGGCCTGGGAAAGCAGTGGAGGATGGCTCAAGTCCTTGGACCCCTGCATCCATGTGGGAGACCCAGAAGAAGATCCTGGCTCCTGGCTTCGGATCAACATAGCTCCAGCTGTTGTGGCCATCTGGGGAGTGAACCAGCATATGGAAGACCCTCCCCCAACTGTGCCTCTGCCTCTCTATAACTCTGCCTTTCAAATACATAAATAATTTTTTTTTAAAAAAAAGACTGATCCCATGTCCAGTCATTTGTAGCCAGGAGAACAGAGGTGGCTTCCCCTACGCAGTGTGTGGGTACAAGCCTAACAGGGCAGGTGCACACTGCTGAGTTTGTTCAGTCTGCCTGGCATTCTTTTCTTTGAGGAACTGCTCTTCTTCCTTGGGGCTATTCCGGAGTTCTCAGTCCCAGGCCTACCCACTGGCCTTAAGGACAGGCACATGTCACAGGTCTGGCCAACTTACAGTACCCCATCTGTCTCACAACAATGATTATGGTAGAGATGGTGGGTGTGTGACGCAAGCAGGACCAAGCAGAATCTCACTCTAGGAGGGCCAGCTCAGGCTGTACCAGCAAACACTTCTTTCTGGGGCCTCCACTGGGAGACCGTGAATCTGGAGGCAGCAAACGGAGAATGTCATTCGTACAAGAAGCCACGCAAAGATGAGAGGCGAGAAGGGGGCTGGTTCTCAGCACGGCGAGTCCCTGGTTCCAATGCTGCAGGCTGTTTTCTGTGGCTCTTTCCTTGACTCTTGAGTCACCCTACTGCCCCTCCCAGGTTTGTGAACCAATGCGTTCCCTCCTGCTCTGTAGCTGGTTTATATTGTGTTCTGTCACTTGCTCCCAAAGGAATCCGGGTGATAGAAGGTCTTGGGTAGGAAAAAACTCACTGGGCAATAAAGTATTTAGACTTCATGCTGGCTGAGAGATTAATGCCTCAATTGCCTTTGGGGTCTTTGGAGGGCCTGACCTGGCACAGCCCAAGGACATAATTATATATTTGGTTCCTGAATAAGCCTCATGAAATCGGATCCCCTTACTCCCTATCCCCTTCCCTCCAAAAACCCCTCAATGGGTTCCCATGGCTGGTATAATAAAGGCCGCACTCCTCCACAGGCCTGAGGGACTGGCTGCCGCCGTCTGGCCCAGGGATCTGCAGCTTTTTCTGGAAAGGGTAGGGAGGAAATGTTTGAGTCCTTGTGACCCATAATGTTTCCACTGGGGACAATTTAATTCCACCATTGTGGCAGAGAGCAGCCATATGACATAAGGACACCAATGCTAAAGCCAATAAAAGTTTATTTATGAAAACAGACAGGAGACTAAATGTAGCTCATGGGCCACAATTTGCTGACCCTTGGTCAGAAAGGCTTGGAACCTTGCCCCAGTCCTCTTATCCGGCCTCTCTGGGCTCCTCCCAGGAATCTGTGGGCTCCAAACCACAAGCTCTGTCCTCTCACAGGGCCTCTGCCCACGCTGCTTTCTCAGTCTGGCATATTCCCCCACACCTCCAGATGGCTAACCTGTGCTTCCCACCAGGATCACTGCTGCACTGTCATGGCCCCAGGAAGACTTCCCTGGTACCCTGAGGCTGGGCCAGACTCCCCTAGCACATCCATCCCTAGCACTTCTTCACTCTCCTTTGTGACATTTATCATGGCTGCAACAGTCAGTATATCCATGTTGGTTTGCTACCTGTCTCCCAACCACATGCACGCTCCATAAAGGACAAGCCCCCATTTTGTTCAGTAACTAGCATAGTGCATAGTACATAGTAATAGCTCAATTTGTGTTTCCTGGAAAAGAGGGAGAGAGAGAGAGAGAGAGAGAGATTTTTAAAGGAATTTATTAACACATTAGATTCTCAGGGTCACAGCAAAACATGAGAATTACTACAAAGTAATTTTCATGTTAATGTGATATCAATAAAGGAGAACATATTCAAGGTCGTTCACAAAGACACGTCTAGGAGCAGAATGATACTTCCTTTCCTCCTTCCTTCCTTCTCTCTCAATTTTTGAAATAACATACTTTTAATTTACATTATAGCCAAAGTTTAATGTGCCACTAAATAAAGAGTTCAACAAGTTAAAAATAAAGAAGAGCACAGTTCAGCAGGAATATAGACAAGAACAAATGAGAGAGATCTTTCATACGCGGCCAGCATGCACATTCGCGGGCAGCTGTGTCGGGGCTCCATCCCAGGCACTCCAATATGGGATGTGAGCGTCCCAAGCGGCATAACCTGCTGTGCCATGATGCCTGAGCCAACTGCAAACTTGAAAAAAAATTGGAAACCCATGGGTTTTATATGATTGAAACCAAGATATCAAAGATAACTCTCGTTAATTATTATTGTGCGTTTCTATTGATGGTCTAGAAATATTTGAATGAGTGATAAAATAAGGACACATTTCATGAATTGTCATATAGGAACTAAATTTTTTTCTTTCATGGGAGAAATAATCACTTGTTATGTAAGTATAATCAAAACATAGACATAATTTCGCCAATAATGGTCTGGTGGATTACGAATAAGTAACTTTTTAAAGTTTCAACTTGACTATACTTGCTTCAAAAATATCAAATGAAAGTAAATGTAGAAAAGGAAATTTTATAGGAAGGAAATTTTAGCATGAAAATATGAACACTGAAAGTCAAAGTAGAAATTCTAATTGTTGGGTGTAAAATTATAAATAAAGTTATTTGCATAGGCTGTGGTTTTTATTTAAAAATTGGCAGTGGAATCAAATCTTAATACTGTTATACAACTGTTCACAATTCCAGTGTTCCTTCTCTAAACTTAGCTGTCAGTGTAAATCACCTCACACTTCACTCGCTTGTGCCTAGCCTTCCGTACGGATTTAAGAGTAGTGGGAAGTGTTTAATACTCCTGTACTTTCTCAGCTACCTGTGTACATTTTCCATGGCTATGCTAATTCATGAGTATTTTAGGAACCATAAACAGAACACAAATGAAAGAACACAAAAAGGCATTACAGGAAACGATACCATGCAATGCAAAAGTCTCCTCCATGCAGTTCTCAGGATGGAAGGCATGGCTGAGTTGATTAACTTGCCTTTTCTCTTGAAGGTTCCTACCACTTTAAAGCTCTCTGCAGCCGATGCAGTGTCTCTCATGGAGACGGGCAGCGGTAACTCACACACCATGCCAGGCAGATCCAGTAGCTTGTTTTGAGGACAGAGGCAAAAAATGTGGGGAAGTGTTCCCTGGGGTCTGTGCAGTGTCGGACCCAAAAGTGCACGTTGAGGTTTGGGATAGTGACGTGCAGGTTCGTGGTGTGTATGCATGTGTGGTGATATGGTGATCTTTTCACCCAGATCTGAGGGCAGTGTGGAAAGGAATTTCCTAATGATTTCATGAAAGGTCACCTGTGTCGTGAACAAAGGCTTCCGTGTAGCCTCAAGGAATCCATGGAGCGGCCAGTGATGTGGTTCAGCGGGTTGGTTAAGCCATTACTTATGATGCTGGCATCCCATATCAGAATTCTGGCTGTTCCATTTCCTATTTAGCTCCCTGCAATGCACCTGAGAAGCCAGTGGAGGATGGCCAAACTGCTTGGGCCCCTGCCACCCACATGGGAAACCTGGATAGAGTTCTGAGCCCCTGCCTTTGGCTGGAGCTGTGGCCATTTGGGGAGTGAACCAATGGATGGACGATCCCTCTGTTTCTCTCTGTCACTATGCCTTTCCAACAAACCAACCCTAACAACAGAAAAAGAATGCATGGAATGAATGGGGCTCAGAGGGTGGCCGATCCTTCTAGCCCACGCTGTCCCTTCCTGCCAGCACAGGTCAGAAAGCTGGGCTTCAGCAGCTCGGCCTCTCACTCCGACTGTGGGCTCTGCACTTTTGCAGAGAAGCAGCCGCGTCTTGTTTGCTAAGGAAATACACCCTTAGCAATCAAGCATTTTAGTTCTTCATTTCCTGACTGGAATAGCAGGGTTTCAAGGAAGCACTTTGACAAGTAACTTAATAATAAACACATCAGAAAGAAACGGAACTAATGGGCAAGAAAGATAAGATCTTCATCTGCAGAAAATGACAGTGCTTTCTTCTCCATTCATTTTATTTGAGAGGCAGAGTTTAAGAGACAGAAAGACAAAGGTCTCCCATCCATGGTTCACTCCCCAGATGCCTACAACAGACAGAGCTGGGCCAGGTGGAAACCAGAAGCCGGGCAGTTACTCCCGATCTCCCATATGAGTGCAGGGCCCCCAACAACCTGAGCCATCACCTGCTGCCTCCCGGCAGGTGCAGTAGCAGGAAGCTGGGATTGGGAGCAGAGCCAGGACTCCAACTCGGGCACTGCAGTGTGGTATGGGGGCATCTTAATACCCACCCCTTCCTTTTTTTAAGTCAAGGGGAGAGAAAAGCAACCCAGTCTGATCATCAATGCCTACAAAGAGCCTTTTAAACATAAAGGTAGCATTTATGGGCCTGGTGCAACAGGCTAAAGACCTTACATAAAAACTAAAGTAGGGGCCAGCGCTGTGGCATAGCAGGTAAAGCCGCCACCTATAGTGCTGGCATCCATATGGATGCAGGTTCAAGTCCTGGCTGTTCCACTTCCGACCCACCTCTCTGCTACGGCCTGGGAAGATGGTCCAAGCCCTTGGGCCCCTGCACCTGCGTGGGATACTCAGAAGCTCCTGGCTCCTGGCTTTGGATCTGCCTATCTCCCGCCGTTGTGGCCATCTAGGGAGTGAACCAGCAGATGGAAGACCTCTCTCTCGCTCTCGCTCTGGCTCTCTCTCAATCTGTGCCCCTGCTTCTCTGTAACTCTGCCTTTCATAGAAATAAATAAACCTTAAAAAAAAAAAAACACTAAGGTAGGTGAAGATTTCCCATTTTACAGAGAGGACAATGGAGGCAGAGAGAGGCTAAATGGCTTTCACAAGTTCACAGAGCTGTCAAGTGGTGAGGAGCAGTATTCCCAGCCAGGGTCATCTCTGTCCACATTGTGACCTCATTACTGTGATGACACATGGGCTGTTTGGTTGCTTCCATCCTACATCCAAAGGAACCGAATAACAAACACTGGAAAAGAGACATGTAGTGGGATCCCTAGCTGATCACCGTTCTTCTATTCATTCTTCAGCTTCTCCCAAGAGACAAAATAAGTCTCATTAACACTGTGCCAACAGTTAATAGGCTTGTGTTAGTGTTAGGTTACAAGACGTTGAAAATAAATGTTTGCCCACCCTACTCTTCCTATTGGGTAAAAACCTGACCTCTGAACTTTGGAGCGCCTCTTCCCTCTAATTACAACATGTTAACTTGCTTCATCTTTTGAAGACCAATGAGCTTTGCAAAGTTAATGCAAGTTGAAAATGTGCCCACAGGCTCTTGAGTCATAAGATGGAGAAACATGTTGTAGTTCTACGAAAATATTGAAAGTATCTTTGTTTTGCCAATATCTTTATGGTTAAGGAGATTTTTAAACAGCTTTGAGACATTTTTCACATGCCATAGAATTCACCCATTTAAAATGTGCAGTGCATTAGTCTTTAATGTATTCAGAGTTGTGTTACCATCACCACTACCTAATTTTAGAAGATTCTCAACACCCTAAAAAGAAACCCACATTCATCAGCACTCACTCCCCGTTTCCTCCCTCCCGGCAGCCACTTCATTACTTTCTGGTTCTGTGAGTGTGATTCGCCTGGATGCTTCATATAAAATGGGCTCTACAGGAGGGAATTCAGAAAGTCTGTGGGCAATGGAATCGGAAGCTAAGCTAATTTTGGTGCCAAAAAATTTTGAAACCCATGATACAAGGGGTCTTTGAAAAGATCATGGAAGTGGGTGTTAAGAAAAAACTTTGTGTGGATTTCAAAAATTTGGGGAACCAAAGTAAACATATCTTTCAATTCTATTTGCCTTGGGTATTTATTCTGAGAGGCACAGAGATGGAGAAAAATTGGAGTGGGGAGAGGGCAAGGGAGAGAGAGACAAAGATCACCCGTGCACTGGTTTAATTCACAATTGCCTGCAACAAGTAGGCTGGGCCAGATCTAAGAGCCGGGAACTCAATCCAGGTCTCCGGAATGAGTCGCAGGGACCTCAGTACTTGTGTCTTCACCTGCTGCTTCCCGAAGTGTGTTCTGCAGGAAGCTAGAATCGTTGAGTTGACCTGGATTTCCATCCCAGGCACTCTGATACAGGATGTGGTGTCCCAAGTGGCATCTTACCTACTGGAGGAAATTCCTGACCCTCTGCGAACTTTTTAAAGCATGCTCAGGGAGCTGACACTGTGGCACAGTAAGTTCATGCTCCGCCTGCTGTGCCGGCCTCCCATATGGTCACTCATTCTAGTCCCAGCTGCTCCTCTTCCTTACTCAGCTCTCTGCTATGGCCTGGGAAAAGCAGTAGAAGATGGCCCAGGTGCTGGGGCCCCTGCACCAGCGTGGGAGACCTGGAAGAAGCTCCTGGCTCCTGGCTTGGGCTGTTGCGGCCATTTGGGGAGTAAACCTATGGATGGGAGATCTTTGTCTCTGTCTCTCCCTCTCGCTGTCTGTATCTCTATCTCCCAAATAAAATAATAAAATACAAAAGTATGCTCAGTGTGTGTTATTTTATTACTGTTTCTTGCACTTAGCATAGCATTGTCAAGGTCCACACATGTTGAAGTATGTATTAGTACTCAATTCTTTTTTATGGCCAAATAATGTTCCATTACATGAACATACACTTTGTTGATACATTCATCAGTTGTTAAACATGTAGGCTGTTTCCACTTTCTGGCTGTGATGTATAATGCTGTGATGGACAAACATGTATAAGCTTTCCTGTGGACACGTTTTCATTTTTCTTGACTATGCACCAAAAGGGACAATTGCTGGTCTGTATGGTATCTTTGTGTTTAACTTTTTTTTTGCCAAAAAAATGCTGCATATTTTATTAGATTCTACAGTAGAAAAATGGGGACAGTAAATACTTCAGTAAAAGTCCATGAGTTGTTTGAAAGAACCACACCTGGCTGAGGTGTCTCTCGTGCTCCCCTGGTCTCCCCAGAGGCTGCCTGCTCCAGTAGTGGGGCATCTTGTGGAGGACCCAGCAGCGCCCCCATATATGGAGGGCATGGATTTCACTGAGGTGGAAGTGGTCCCGGAGAGAGAGAGTGTGTCGTCTGTGATCACTGACCTTTATCCTCTGAAGTCCTCTCTCGCGCACAGTGTCGTTCTCTAAGTGTAGGGGGTAGGGGGATGAGGTGGCAGAAGTGGATGCAGCCACTGAGGCCCACCCGTGGCTGGTAGGCAGGTGCTCGCCCCGGGGCAGGATGTCCTGGCATCCCTGCTGGTTGGGGTGCTCGCAGAGCACCCAGCTTCTGCTGGCCACGTGGCTGAAGGAGGTCGGCAGGTTGGGACAGTCGCTGCTGTACTTGTAGGATTCCAGTTTCTCCACTATTTCTCCATCACCTGTCTTGATTTTAGCCATCCTAGTGGATCTGAAGCAGAACCTCACTGTGGTTTTCAGTGCATTTTCCCAAAGTCTAACGATGCTCTTCTTTGGAGGAATAGCTGTTGTCTTACTATTGCTTGCTTTAAAATTAGGCTATTTGTCTTTGATGGCTAAGTTGTAAGTGGTTTTCTTCTGTATGTTCTGGATGCAAGTTCATTCTCAGATATGTGAATTGCAAATATTTTCCCCAAGTTTGTAAGTTGCCCTTTTCTATTTTGATTATATCCTCTGAAGCACAAGCACAGCCTTTTAAATTTTGCTGGAGTCAAATTTATCTGCTTTACCTCTTGTTGTTTGTGCGTTTTGGTGTCATACATAAGAAGCCATGGCCTAATCCAAAGTCACAAAGACTTACTACTACATTTTCTTGTGGGAATTTTATAATTTTAATGTGTGTGTTAAGGTTTCTAATACATGTAAATTAATTTTAGTGTATGGTATGAAGAAGGGGGTGTAACTTCATTCCTTTGACATGGGAAGTCAGTTGTCCCATGATCAATTGTTGAAATGTTTTTTTCCTCATTGAATTGTCTTGATACCTTTTTCAAAAGTCAGCTGATCATAAGCATGAATGATTATTTCTGGATTCTTCTACTCTGTTGATCTACGAGTATTTGTTCATCCTCTCACAACCATACTGTCTTGATTACTGTAGCTTTGTAGTAGACTTTAGAAGTATGAATCTTTGCACTTTGATTTCTTTCATGAACATTTTAGCTACTCTGTGTCCCTTGCATTCCTATTTGATTTTTTATGTGTGCTATTATAAATGAGATTGTTTTTCGTATTTCGTTTTCAGGTTTTCCTTTGCTTGTAGAGATACAACTGATTTTTGCATATTGATCTTGTATCCTGGACTTGTTTATTAATTCAGATCGTCTACATTTATGATCACATCATTGGCAAACAGTGACAGTTTTACTTCTTCTTTTCCAATCTGTATTTCACTTGTTCTTGTTGCCTAGTAGCTTTCACTAGGATATCCAGCACAAGGTTTAGTAGGATGGCGAGAGCAGGCTTCCCCTTCTTCTTCCTCCCTTAAGTATGACAACAGTGGTGCATTTTTGTAGAAATCTGTCAAACTGAGGAGGTTCCTTCTATTCCTAGTTTGTCAATCTTTCAGCATTACTTCTGGATCCCTAGAAATGTTCTTACATTGCTAGCTATTTTTTTTTCAGTGTTAGGCATTAACAATTGAGGTCTTAACACAGGAGAAGATGACGTAGCTCTCTTCCTGCCTTGCATTCCCATTCCTAGGTTATAATTACAGTCTACTCTCGGCTAGGTCAACATTCAGGTCCGATACTCTTGAGGTCATCTATAACAGCTCACAGGTAATTCAGAGTAAATGACGGTTACTTTTCCTTTTTTTGTGTGTAACTTTTCCTATTCTCTGGAAGTCCCTGCCTTCTTTTATCATTTCTTTTTTTATTTTTTATTATTTTTTTTTTATTTTTTGACAGGCAGAGTGGACAGTGAGAGAGAGAGAGACAGAGAGAAAGGTCTTCCTTTGCTGTTGGTTCACCCTCCAATGGCCGCCACGGCCGGCGCGCTGCAGCCGGCACACCGTGCTGATCCGATGGCAGGAGCCAGGTACTTCTCCTGGTATCCCATGGGGTGCAGGGCCCAAGCACTTGGGCCATCCTCCACTGCACTCCCTGGCCACAGCAGAGAGCTGGCCTGGAAGAGGGGCAACCGGGACAGAATCCGGCGCCCCGACCAGGACTAGAACCCGGTGTGCTGGCGCCGCAAGGTGGAGGATTAGCCTAGTGAGCCACGGCGCCGGCCTATCATTTCTTTATTTATCTCTAGCACTCTCAGTAGACCCATTCATTTGATCTGCTCACAAGTATGCTTTCTAGAGCCTTCTGATGAGCTGTGGTCTGAAGCTCTGGTGCACAGAGCCATCCGGGGCCTCCCCCTGCCATCTTGGGGGATTCCCTTCACCTGCTACTTTGGGTCTCATTTTTCCTATTCTCTGTATTGTGTTCTTCATTAGGCTCTCATTGTGTGGGGTGCGTATCCTAGTACCTCCCGGAGAGTGTGTGGGAGGTGAACTTTTGAGGGTTTGCTTTTCTGAAAACCTCTTTATTTTGCCCCAGACCTGATTGCTCATTTGGCTCGGTGGAGAGAGAAATACTCTCCCTCCAGAATGGTGATGACAGTGCTCCACTGCCTGACAGCGTGCTCACCAGCAGGTCTGAGGCCGTTTTTATTCTGCTTCTTTGGAAGTGATTTACTCTTCTAGGAGCTGATGGGATCGCCTCTGTTCTGGGAGTACCGAAGTGCCACACTGGAGCGCGTCACAAGCGTCGGTTTTCACCCATTGTGCTCAGTACGTATGAGCTTCCAGCGGTGACTTTCTCCCCATGATTGCCTCTGTGTTCGCTTCCTGGAGCGCCTATCAGTCAGAGGTTGGATCTCCTTGTTTTTCTGCTGATTTTCTTCCCCTTTCTTCGCATCTTTCCAGCTCTTTTTAGTTTGTTCCCTGGGAATATTCCTCAACTTTATCTTATAAACTTTCTGCTGAGTTTTTAATTTCTGATGCAATGCTTTTCATTTCCCAGAGCTTCTTTCTCCTATCCTTTGAATGCATTATCTCCTCCAATTTAACATCATTCAGCTCTTCTATCATGGATGCAAAATCTTGTAACTCTCTGAGTTAGGACCATTTTTGAAGTTGTCTTCTCTCTGCAAGGTTTCCCCTCGGTGGCTCTTTTCCTGTTTATCTTGGTCTCTACTTTCATAGTAAGCCTTTTCCCAGGAGTCAGGTGACGTTTAATTGCCTGCACATGTTTAAGAGAGCCAAGCCAGAAAGCCGATGAGATCTGAGTACGTTGGTACACTTGTCGATTCTGAGCTCAGCCATGGAATGACCCGAATCAGTCACGAGCTGGATAATTGCCCACGTTGTACCTTTACACATTTCCTCCTGGGTAAGCCAGGTTCCCCAGAGATTCCTCTTTGATTTCCTCACCTGGAAGGCAAAGACCAGAACGTCAGGTTTGGGAAAGAGAATGAAGGCAGAAGCAGGAGGAACCTTGCACATCAGTAGACAGATTTACTAACTCTTCATGATGCTTCCGCGGGGCCCCTGCCCATTGCTCTCCTTTCTTTCCTCCAGTGCCAATGCCTCCAGTCACCAGTGATGTGGAGTGAGAGACGAGAATCTTCAGTTTTCAACCAGTTCTAATTTTAGTCTCCTGCCTTCACCCTGATTTCTAAAGGCACTTGGTGCCACCAATTCTTGAGTCTTTTGGGTTTTCTCCACATTCCACACATCAACTTAGCTCTCAGCTTTCCCCAGCACTAGTTTAGGATTTGGCTTCCTTGGGTCTGTTTAAGTCAGTTAGCATTCGCCCATCTGTTTTCCAGAATTCTGATGCTCTCTACCAGCTTCCAGAGTTTCATGTTTCTCCTAGCCCACTCTCCCTGTCCTTGTGGGTTTAAGTCTGTACGAAATAATTCCTTAATATGGTTTCAAATGATGTTTTTGGAGAAGAAACATAGATAGTTGGGGTTGACCCACTCTCTTTACCTGCGAATATGATGACTTGTTTCAGAACATGCAGTCCCAAAGGTAGTGAACCTTTCTTCTAGTTCAGGTTCCTTTTCCCCTTTGAATTCCATTGTCCTCTCTCAACTGACACCTAAACTTTAGGTTATTAATTTTTGGTTTCTTTTGCTCCCCAGCTCTTCCTTTCTCATCACTGAGTGACAGACACCTCCAGACGGTGGTCCTCAGTCCTCATCTGTGACACTCTCATCCTGCAGGTCTTCAGAAGCCTACACCTCAGAATGGCCTTCCTGGGCTACACAGTATAGGTGGTTCCCACGCTCATCGCTCTGTCTTATATCGTTGATTATTCATGGCACTCACACTTATGCTTATGTACTTGTTTGTTCTCTGTTCTCAGGGAGCAAACTCTATGAAGGCAGCAACTGAATCTGCTGCCTTAGTCAACTATGCAATATAATAGGTGCTGAGAAATACTGTCTGAATCAAGGAGTGAAAAAAATCTGCCTTTTCCTCTATTTCTTCACATACGTGTCTTCCCTCTCTGTTTCTATACTCAGCACACCTACTCATTAACAATCCCCTGAGGCATACTGATACGCTATGCCTCAGTGCCTTTGCACATATGGTTGTCTCATAATTCTCTTGCTTCCTTGCCTGAATTCTCTGGCATTCTGATCCCTGTTTCGTTGGGAACTCTTCTTCTAGAACACACTTCTATCTGCTTCCGTCACTCCACATGGTCCTCTAATTTACTGATACACCAATCACTCTATGTGGCCTGTGGTCCTTGAGGGTAAAGACTATAATCTTATCTATTCTTACATCTCCAGACCTGGGAATCCAATGTGTGCTGAATGAATGATTTGGATACATTTAGCACATATGCACTCCTGTCATTGAGGCAATTCCGGAGGTTTAGAGCTGTAAGCCCTGCAAGGCACACCTGTGGGTATATTTGTTTTCGATGGGCTGAAGAGGAGCTTTGATACTTCATGAATTCGTTGACAGGTACTAGTTTATTAGGAGCCTCATTGGGCTTTATATGTGCATATTTAAAAGGAATCCATTTGAGAACCTGGATTTTCTCAAATGCCTGAATACAGTGATCTAATAAGTCATGTTCTCAAAACTCCACTTTTCCTGAAACTTTACAGAAATGACCTCAACTCTCATTCAACCCCAGCAAATTCTGTCCTTGTTTGTACAAAAGCCACTTTCTTCAAACCACACCGGGCTTTTCTCATCCTCTGGGACTTCCAGATCAATTGATGCAAGAAGCTTGCATGTTTCAGGGTTTTTCATCCTCACTGTCTCATTTCCTGGCTCAGACTGAAAAAAAAAATCTCTGGATTGAAGGTAGACCAAGAGCTGGCGTAAGAGCATCAGTCCTGCTGATTTTAGACCCTCTGCCTTTTTATAGCCACTCCTATCAGCGTGAGCGTAATAAAGAGTGTTCCAGACTTAGGTGTGCTCAGTCTTTTCCACAAAATTGCTTAATGTGGAGACCTTTCTTCTTCCACATCCTCTGGCTGCCTGAGAAGTCTAAGGGGATCCCATTCTTGAAGGAGGGGAGTCAATTGTCTTCCTGATCAAGGACAGCTCCCCACTATAACAGTAATACACAATTCAATTATTCTATGAACAAAATAGGCCCACATTTCCAATGTAATATGAAGGCTACAAATATTCTCCTTCAAAAATATTCCACATCTCTACTTTGCAAAGCTTCTGTCAACGGATTTCATATTACGTTTAACCACAAAGCCACACCACAAATGGCCTTGCATATCCACCCTCTACCTGCAGCCCCGTTTCAGAATTTAGAGGTCACACATAAAGCTTGAACAAATTGCATTTAATTTGTGAAATCAAGACTGTTTCTCTCTCTCTAACTCATAAATTTTTTTTATTAGAACATTTCTAACTGCTCACTCTACTGTCATGATAGATGCAGGAACAAAACAAAAATTCCAGAAGAAATTCTAGAGCTGTGGTTTTAGAAGAGCCAAGAAATGAAAAATGAGAATCTGCTTAGAAAAGGGGAGAGGAAAAGGCTTCTCCCCCCTCCCACCCCACCCACATACGTGTTCTTCCTGGGCCTCCCAAGGGCGCATGGAGGCTCTTGCTCTGATGGAGTTTCTTTCCCATGGAGACTTAAAGAAGGTCACCGCTCCCAACAGGACTTTGAGTCAGATGACCTTGGAAGCAGTGGGCTGCCCTCTGAAGAGCAAGGGCAGTCTGCTCTCCTCACTGCAGAGCTGCAGGCCTCTGCCATGCTTGTGTGCACTGTGGTTCTCAGGGGAGAGTGCAGGGAGCAGTCCCCTCCAAGGCCATTTGACCAGGAACAGTCTCAGGTATAGTGTCCCACAGCACACACCCCGGGAAATGTGGCCTGCCAACTTTATGAGATGATAGCCGCTGGGTCTGCACATTAACTCACACTCCTCTGGGCCTGGGAATCCTCCTCTCACAACCCGACGTTTCCCAAGGAGGAGTGCTCATGTCCTTGAGGCCTAATTCTGACTGTGCTATTTGACCAAACACAAGTCATTTCCTCCAAAATAACTTTATAGCAGTCAAGGTGGTCGTTTCGTTTCTAGCTATCTGAATTCTGTGCCTCTCAATTTGTTCAAAATTCAGACAGAATTTCTTTACTGGGTCCATGAAAACCCCAAGACCCATCAAATTTGGACTCCACTGATCATGATGTGTTAATGGTGGTTTATGACGGAGTTGAAAGCAAAGGAACAACAGGATCCAATCAAGAAGACAGGGAGGCCGGCGCTGCGGCTCAACAGGCCAGTCCTCCGCCTGTGGTGCTGGCACACTGGGTTCTAGTCCTGGTCAGGGCTCCGGATTCTGTTCCGGTTGCCCCTCTTCCAGGCCAGCTCTCTGCTGTGGCCCGGGAGTGCAGTGGAGGATGGCCCAAGTGCTTGGGCCCTGCACCCCATGGGAGACCAGGAGAAGCACCTGGCTCCTGGCTTTGGATCAGCGCAGCGTGCTGGCCGCAGCGGCCACTGCGGGGGTGAACCAACAGCAAAAGGAAGACCTTTCTCTCTGTCTCTCTCTCTCTCTCACTGTCCACTCTGCCTGTCAAAAAAAGGAAGATGACAGGGAGACCTGATGGAGACTAGGAACCTGATCGAGGGCACAGACAGGGGAGAGAGGACACATTGAGGGGCGGGGCATGGTGACTGGTGACTCTGGGCAAGAAGGATAGCTGATGGCTGACCGTGTGCCTGGAGCCTCACGGGGAGGAATAAAGGAGGAAGGTAGGTTATGACCTTGATCCAAGCTGCATGTCCTTGACAGGTAAAGGTGGAGGAGGGGAGAGTGTACCCTTGGTCAGCAGGAGGAAGGGGGAAATTATGAGACCAGGGCTAGGCTGTTGGAAGGAAATCCTCTCCTGGGGCTGGGGTGGAAAAGTAATAGGACAAGATGTGTGCTTTCGGAAGCTTGCTCTTGGGGGCTTCACTGTCCTTCTCATCCAGCCCCACAGCTTGGGGAGAGACCAGCAGCTTCTCACCCAGGAGTGCTTTCGCATCTGACGTCTGCATTTGCTGTTCTCGCGTCTGCCTGTGTCACGCTTCCACAAGTTGTGATGAATAGGTCTGTGCGGACGTCCTGGCTGTTGTGAGCAACCTTCCACGCATTGCAGCCTCCTCTCCCTCACAGAGGGGCTGTAAAGAACAAGCCTCAGACCACAGACCTCGTGTGCCTGCTCTCTAACAGATCATCCTCGTGGTGAAAAGTCACCTCCCAGTGGGGATGTCGCCTGGGGATAATAATTCTGCACTCAGACGGGCATGAGGAAGCTTTTTTTAAAAAATTTATTATTTTATTTTGACAGGCAGAGTGGACAGTGAAGGAGAGAGACAGAGAGAAAGGTCTTCCTTTTCCGTTGGTTCACCCCTCAATGGCCTCTGTGGCCAGCGCACCGCGCTGATCCAAAGCCAGGAGCCAGGTGCTTCTCCTGGTCTCCCATGGGGTGCAGGGCCCAAGGACCTGGGCCATCCTCCACTGCCTTCCCGGGCCACAGCAGAGAGCTGGACTGGACAGAATCCGGCGCCCTGACCAGGACTAGAACCTGGAGTGCCGGTGCTGCAGGCAGAGGATTAGCCTATTAAGCCGCGGCGCCGGCCAAGACGGGCATGAGGAAGCTTTGACATGATATCCCAAGCAAAGGGCCAAGAACAGTACCTGCAGCAAGCACATCACAGTAGCCACTTAACTGTAGTTACTCTCATCAGTACAAACCCAGCATAGAAAGACAGTGACTTCAGATGTAATAAACCCATGCTTGACTTCATCCCAGAATTTTCAACAACAAAGGCCATAAAACCACTTTTCCTATAAAGAACACAAAGTGCCTTATCCATTTATCATCCTTTCGAATCTATAAATAGTTTGTGTTGTGGGCTGTGCACCAGCTGGTGACTCACACTTTGCAAGGCTATTTAGGGATCTTTGGTAAACTCATCTTAGGGCTCAAGGGACTTCAAGGCATAGTAAGTTGAATGGTGGCCCCCTTAAAGAAATGTCTGAGTCCTAACTTCTGGTTCAATAAATGTGAAAAAAGGTCTTTGTAGATATAATTAAGTGAAGGGTCAAGATCATCCCGGGGGCTGGCGCTGTGGCATAGCGGGTAAAGCTGCTGTTTGCAGTGCCGGCATCCCATATGGGCGCTGGTTCTAGTCTCGGCTGCTCCACTTCCGATCCAGCTCTCTGCTATGGCCTGGGAAAGCAGTAGAAGATGGCCCAAGTCCTTGGGCCCTTGCACCCACATGGGAGACCTGGAAGAAGCTCCCGGCTCCTGGCTTCGGATCGGCTCAGCTCCGGTGGTTGCAGCCAGTTGGGGAGTGAACCAGTGGATAGAAGACCTCTCTCTCTCTCTCTCTCTCTGGCTCTGACTTTCAAAAAAATTAATATTTTTTTTTAAAAAGATCATCCTGAATGAACTAGGTGGGCCTAAGTCCAAAGGCAATTGTCTTTATAAGAGATAGGAGAGGGGGCCTGCGCTGTGGCACAGTAGGTTAAGCCTCTGCCTGCCTGCGGTACCAGCATCCCTTATGGGCATCGGTTCGAGTCCCAGCTGTTGCATTTCCAATCCAGCTCCCTATTGATGGCCTGGGAAAGCAGTAAAAGATAGCCCAAGTGCTTGGGCCCCTGCACCCACAGAAGAAGCTCTTGGATTAGCCCAGCTCAAGTCATTGCAGACATTTGGGCAGTGAACCAGTGGGTGGAAGATATCTCCTGCCCCCTACCTATAACTTGGCATCTCAAATAAATAAATAGGCTGGCGCCGTGGCTCACTAGGCTAATCCTCCGCCTAGTGGCGCCGGCACACCGGGTTCTAGTCCCGGTCGGGGCGCCGGATTCTGTCCCAGTTGCCCCTCTTCCAGGCCAGCCCTCTGCTGTGGCCAGGGAGTGCAGTGGAGGATGGCCCAGGTGCTTGGGCCCTGCACCCCATGGGAGACCAGGAGAAGTACCTGGCTCCTGGCTCCTGGCTTTGGATCAGCGCGGTGCGCCGGCTGCAGCGCGCCGGCCACGGCAGCCATTGGAGGGTGAACCAACGTCAAAAGGAAGACCTTTCTCTCTGTCTCTCTCTCTCACTGTTCACTCTGCCTGTCAAAAAACAAAAAACAAATAAATAAATATTTTTAAAAGAGAGATATAGAAGAGGACTAAAGTGAGCAAGAAGAGGAGAAAGCCAAGTGAAGATGGAGGCAGCAATGGGGATGATTCAGCCACAGCCACAAACACCTGGAGCCACCAGGAGCAGGAGGGAGCCGGGGACACTTCTCTCCTGGAGGCTCAGGAGGGGCGTGGCTCTGTAGATTCCTCCACTGCAGACTTCTGGCCTGCACAGCTGTCAGAAAATAGCTTTGCCCAGTTTGTGGCAAAGAGTTAACATAACCACAGGAAACTAGAATACAGCGAATAGAAACATACTCAAATTAGCTTCGACAACAAGAAAGATGGAGGAAGAGGGGTTTCTAGGAGGACCTGAGTGGCTATTCTGGATTCCAAGGGCAGGAAGTTCAGGCCAGCCTCACAAGGGACAAGGCCCTGGCCCTAGAAAGCTGGGAATAGGGTGGCTGTCTTGTTCATGGACATCTGACCTCTTCTCCCAGAGCATCTGTGTCTTTCTCTGTGTGCAGGCCTCGCTCTGTCTGGTTCTCATGCACTTGGCTAATCCTTCAATGTGACCTGTTTTCACTTCCCCTGTCAAGTGCCCAACAGAACAACAGATGCCTCTGGTGCTTGATTTCCAATTCCAGGGAGTGAGAATAAGTCGGCTTTGATCCAATCTGTTCTTTCTAAGGAGTGAGCCCTGTGTCTGGGGGTGAGGAGCAGCCAGCTGGTATCTTCCGAGGTTTCCACTTGAATGCCAATGATAGTTTTGATAGTTTTGAAGCAGACTAGCAGCCAGCTGAGATGTCTCTGTCCACCGGCTTGGCAGGCCACAAGAGAACCTAACCTTCTTTTCGAATCCTTCTACTTGCTTTAGATCATGTCCTTGGTCTGATCACCTTGCCTCCCACATCTCTTCTCTCTGGCACAACTGCATCGTATACAGCAGGGGGAGGAGAGAGATTCTCTTTCCAATCAAAACTTGAACTTAACTTATTGGAACCAAAATGGTATTTTTATCTATTACGGTCTTCTGCCTGAAACAACAAATATGTGCTACTACTGGTGTAATATTTGGCTTGTTCGGGACTCAGACATGGTTAAAAATTCTGGCTCATTATTTTTTCATGCTAACTACACACTGCTCCTAAAGGCCAAGGGCTACATCAGAGAACTTGGAAGCTGAAGGACCTCACCTTTGACCATAAACCAAGACGCAGTCAAAGCAAAGCCTCTGATCTACAGCGCGGACCTCAAGTCCAAGAGAAACCCATGGCAGGGCAGGCCAGGGATGTGGCCCAGCAGGAGAAATGGATAATCATTCACTATCAACGAGCACATCTTGAGTCCATGCTAAGAGCTGTGCATGGAGCTACAGCTAGGATACACAGGGCTGAACAAGCAGGACATTGTGCTTCCCAGGTGGAGTTTATGGCTATGGGAGAGGCAGGCAGAGATAAAAGAAAATGACACAAACGAATGTGTAATTGCAAGGCATCATAAACAGAATGGCAGAAACGGGCCCTGGCGAGATGAGAGTGAGCAGGGCGACCAGCTGCAGGCCAGGAAAGGCTTCTCTGAGAAAGGCACCTGCCCTGAGATCTGAAGGATGAGTGGGTGTTTAACGAGGTGCAGGGGTGCAGGGTACGCGGGGGCTATTCCAGTGGAGGGAACATCGTGTGCAGACAATCATTATCCCACCCGGGAGAACCCATCAGACAAACCCACACAGACGCGAGCACTGACTCGTGACAGATGAGCCATCAGGCAGTTGGGCTCTGCTTTTGTGCCACCTATAGAGAGAAGAGGCTTCCAGAAGTTTCCCACTGGTTTGCTGAGCCCTAGATCTCCTGAGAGCAGTTTTTAAGAGGCCCCTGGAACCGTGGGCACCGTTGAGTGCCCCCAGGGCTCTGTGTGTCAGCCTTGAGCACACTGTACCAAGGAGCTTCCAGTCTAAAGACCCCAAGAAAACAAAATAAATGCGGTCAGAAAGGAAATGAATGTTAAGAAGAGAAGCTACCTTGTTTTCTTTAATCTCGTCTCTAAAGGGAAAAGATGGGATTCCTTGGGCCTATGGAGAAGCCAGTCTGAGGGCTACCCACAGAGGCCTGTCCACCTGAGGTCTGCCTGGAGGAGTAAGCTCACCACCCCAGGAGCAGGAACCAATGTGGTTAAAAGTGGAGGCCGTGCGTAAGAGGAGCCTGGCTCCCCCCAGCTCAGCTTCTCGGCCATCCCTCCTCCTGTGTGTCCCAGAAGTCTGAGTGCAGGTCTCTCTCCTTCCCTGCTTTGTCATGCTCGGCCTACCTGTCTGTCTCCCCCACTGAGCTCCAGGCTCATAGGGTGTGTCTTCTCCAATTTCTGTTCTGTGCTTGCCACCTGGCATCTACATGATAAGCATTCAATAAATATTTATTAAAGGAACGCCCACATAGGCCTTATTGATTCATACTCCAACATTCTGAGGCTGAACTATGTTCTTAGAACTAGGTAAACGGAATGAAATCAAGGGTTTTATTCACATTGCCTTGTACATAGCTGATGCCCAGTGGGGCCTTGCTGAAGCGGTGGTTATAACCAGCTCCACGTTCATGCCCTGGAATGTATGTGTGGCACAATCTGTTTCTTAATGGTATTGGTTTTGTAACAAAGCAGCACTTTGAGTAGCATTCCTACATCCCTAAGTTAGTTACTTCAGTGGAGCCTAGGGACCTCCCAGCTGCCATTCTCTTTGTACATAACAGTCTATATTTCTGCCCCTACATGAAAGAGAGGATGTAGGCTTTTCAGTTGGAACCAACCCATGTAGGGCAGGACAACTGTCCCCCCCCCCTTTCCCCCTTTTTTTTTTTGCCTTGATATTCAGGCCTGAAAGTCCTTCAGCGGAGGCAACTGAGTTTTCTGTAGCCTCTTTTGCATAATGAGTCCTACTAGTTAAGACCCAGAGAGAGGGTGGGAGGCATGGCAGCTCGCCAGCCTGGCCTGCGGCATTTCGATAAACAAACACCGGTATTTATCAGAGCTGCTCCGGTGTGCTTCTTTGGCTGTAGGAACAAGGAACCCTCCCTGGCTGGTGTAGTTTTCTCTGTATGAGATAAATGTTTGGGGCCAGTAAAGGAAAAAGAATGTTTGTGCTCTGCTCCCCAGCTACCTAGGCTAATTTACCGCACTAGGAGGTCTTGTAGTTCATTAATAATATACAAATAGAAATCAAGGAAAGAAATTGCCTTGTTAATTGACTTTTGTGATCCTAATCTAAGACTCATTGGCTTTCGACATTACCCAACAACAGTGTTTGCACCTCGCTGGAACAATTGACTTTGCAGAGCGCAGGAAGCCACCAGAGCAGAAGCTGGAAGTCATCGCAGCTCGAGTTTGTAAACAGACCCCTGCCCCCTGTCCGTTCTGCCTAGGATCTGGAGGTAGAGGGTGCACAAGAAGCAGACGAGGAGGTAGGGGTAGACGCGACTGTCCTGGGGTACAGCCGGATATGCCACACGGAAGGGCACACTGGGCTGGGCTGGCATGTGGAAGGTGTTGCCTGGCCCTCCCCTGCCCCAGCTCAGATGACTGCAACGAATCCACTAGGGGGGTGGGTGTTGTGGCATAGCAGGTAAAGCTGCTGTCTGCGACAGTGGCATTCTGTATGGGCACCAGTTGGTGTCCTGGCTGCTCTATTTCTTTTCTTTCTTTTCTTTTTCTTTTTCTTTTTTTTTTTTTTTTTGACAGGCAGAGTGGACAGTGGGAGAGAGAGACAGAGAGAAAGGTCTTCCTTTGCTGTTGGTTCACCCTCCAATGGCCGCTGCGGCCGGCGCGCTTTGGCCGGCACACTGCGCTGATCCAAAGGCAGGAGTCAGGTACTTATCCTGGTCTCCCATGGGGTGCAGGGCCCAAGCACTTGGGCCATCCTCCACTGCACTCCTGGGCCACAGCAGAGAGCTGGCCTGGAAGAGGGGCAACCGGGACAGAATCCGGCGCCCCGACTGGAACTAGAACCTGGTGTGCCGGCGCCGCAAGGCGGAGGATTAGCCTAGTGAGCCGCGACGCCGGCCTGGCTGCTCTATTTCCAATCCAGCTCCCTGCTAATTGATGGGAAAGCAGCAGAAAATGACCCTAGTGGTTGGACCCCTGCACCCACGTGGGAGACCCAGAAGCTCCTGGCTTCTGGTTTTGGTCTGACCTAGCCAGGGCTGTTGTGGCCATCTGGGGAGTGAACTTGCAGATGGGAGATCTCTCTCTATCTCTCTCTGCTTCTCTCTCTCTCTTCAATTCTGCCTTTCAAATAAATAGAACAAATCTTAAAAAAAAAAAAAAAAAAAAAGATTGAATAGAACCATACCGTTAGACCCAGCCCACTGGTTCAACTAGGAGCAAGATTCATCAGTCTTAAGAAACCAAATCTCTCCCAAGTCTGCTCTCCACTGACATCCCCGGCTTGACTTCTGGTTCTCCTTGTGTTTTCTGACCATCGCCTATGGAAAACACAGAAGCTTTCTCAGTTCAATAATGATGAGCTGAGAGTAGTGGAGTTCAAGGATGAGATTTTCCAGGCCAGCCTTGGCAGTCAAATAGATCTGGATTCAAATCCTTACTCACTCAATCTCCCCACAGCCTCCAGTCACTCACTCCAACATGTCTGGGAGCTAGACATTCAAGTCTAGCTTATCTAGGCGTTAGCAACTGCCTGGGCTCCAGTACGAGCTGTGCTGAGTCTGCCTGGGACAGCTGGATGGCAAATCTGACTCCACCTTGAAGCCACTCACCAGAGAGGGGCAAGGAGACTTTATGCCAGATTTCACCGACGAGACCAAGGGCGTCTTTTAATTGCCGACTCCGCAGCAAACCGACACAATGCTCTTGTTGGTTTTTCTGTTCTCCCCAAGGTCCTCCTTGATTGTTTTGCCTCTGAGGTTTTTCCCTTTGACCCTGCCCTTCAAAGCCTCCTAATTTCTCTCCTTCTCTCCCTTCTTGATTAAAATTATGAGAACAAACTGGATGTGGAATTCCAAGCTTGAGATCCATTTTCTGTTCTGTGACGTGGGACTGATCACTCCTAGTCACCAGGCCAGAGGAGGAATTACATGGGCATTAAGTGAATGTGAATTCTCAAGCAATGTTTTTCAGACATGACCCACAGTATCAGTTCTATGGGTTGCTGTGGGGAGCAGCCCGGACTGGACTGAGTTACTGGAATTAAGACTTATTCTATGCATCTGCTCTCCCACAATATGGCGCTGGGAGAGAAGTAAACAGCTTCCACACAGCTGCCTCCAGTTCAGCTAATAAACTGTAGGACCTGCTCCTGATTGGAGGAGAGCAGCGTGCTCGGCGTGTGGGCAGCCGAGTTAGGATTGGCGGAGGAGGACTATAAAGGAGGAGAGAGACGGCATGCACCAGGAACATCTATGGGGAACATCTAAGGGAACCCGTGCAGCCCCCGAGAAAGCCGGCCGGCAGTGTGCCGCTCCCCTGCGGAAGTGGGGAATGTGGCCAGGGGGAACTGCCCTTCCACGGAGGTGGAAGGGATAGTAGCCAACCCGGGAAGAACCAGCAGCAAACCCGGGGAGGGCCGAGCAGACGAAAGAACAGCGCAGGGTCCTGTGTCGTTCCTCCACGAAGAGGGGGAGCGACAGTTGCTACCAGCATTAAAACAAAGTGCAATAAAATAGAACAGGAATATTGGGCTGCATCATTAATCCATATGCTGTGAGTTATGGTTAAAAAAAGTTGGAAAACATTCCTTGAGGAGCCACAAAGTTTAAGGTATTTGTTGGTGAAATTTGTCTTCGGTTTTGAGGTGGTAATCGCTGAGATTTATTGAATCATAAAACTTCCATGTTGAAAAGATCAAAGACACCTTCCCCCCGAGACCCTAGCCAGGAGATGAGTGACATCATACCAACAGAACAATCTGGTAGCCCAGGGACCTAATTCTGTCTACATTTTTGTTAAGTTCATATAGCATTTATAAAAACTTGCAATTAGTTGCTAGCACTGGAAAATCAGGAGATTGGGCTTTAAAAATCTAGATTTCCACTTCTCTTGAAAACGTGAAGCTGTGGCCACAGCAGCTGCCTTCCCCACGGCCCCCTGCCTGCATCCTCCCTCATCTCCGGCTTCCAGGCTTCCAGTTCTTGGCTGATGCCACAGGGGCAGAGATCTGTTCACGCCTCCCCTTGGAGTCCTTCCTTACCTAAAGCTGGGTGTCTGTAAAGAATCACCTAGTTGGAATGTCTCTGAGGCTTCCTTTGTGCTTAACCCTCTTTTGTCCATGGAGCAAAGAAGCCCAGAGTGAAGGAGGTGACTCAGGCAAGGTCGCCGGGGACTCCATCCATGGGAACAGTGGAAACTGACACCTTAGAGATGTGCTCCATTCACGTCAGAGGTCAGCAGCCCTCACTTTTTCTCTGGGGTCTCAGCCAAGGCAAATGTTTACCTTGCAAAAGTGAAATTAGATCCAGAGAGCGTCTTGCTTGGCTTACGTGGTATTGAATTGTCTCTGACTTTGCCCTCCGTGACTTCCTTGTGGCCTTGCCATGGCTGCGGCTGCTTGGAGACCAGCTTCGGCTGGTGGAAGTAAGTGGACTTCGGAAGAGGACACTGCTAGCTAGTGCTGGCTCTCTGGTTCACCCCGCTATGGTTCAAGGCCAGAGACAAACAGCTTGGGGGCATTTTTTTGTCGAACACAGTCACAGGCAAAGTCAGCATTAGCAGCCTGACCTCCATGTGACCCCTGACTGTCTCAGAAATGAAGTGGGAGGTGGAGGAGGTGGACCTGGCCTGGTGGGGGCCGGGGGGGGGGGCAGATGGGAGTGGGGGAGGGGCTTTGGCAAAGGAAGAAGCCACCCTGAACCTGGCCCTGGGCCAGAGGTGTGGCAGATATGTTAGTGGTTTTAAATTTTTAAAAATTACTTTTGCATTCTGAAAGTAGTTGAACACATGTAAATACAGGAAGAATAGTACAATGAACCTCCGTTTGTCTCTTATCCAAATTCAACACTCACCAAGCTTTCACTTTTACTATGCTTCTTTCCTTCCCTTTTAAAAATATTTATTTATTTATTTATCTGAAAGGCAGAATGACAGAGACACAGAGAGAGAGAGCAGGGGCGGCGGCAGTGGGGGAAGAGACAGAGAAAGAAAAGTTGTCCACCCACTGGTTCACTCCCCCAGTGCCTGTAACAGCCAGGGAACTCAGGAACCAGGAGCTCCACCCTTGTCACCCACGTGGATGACAAGGGCCGAGCACTTGCACCATCATCCGCTGACTTCCGGGGCCTTATCAGGAAGCTGGACTGGGAGAGAAGCTGCCAGCGCTCGACCCAGCACTGGAATACAGGACGCTAGTGTTGCAAGCGGTGGCTTAACCTGCTGCACCACAACACAGGTGCCCTCCTACTTTTTTCTAAACTTTTACTTTGACACATAATTTACATAGAGTCAAATGAATGAATTTTGAACAGATCAAGAGTTTTTAAACTTTTATAATTTTGAAATAATTGCATACTTAGAAAAAGTTACAAAACAAATGCAAAACATTCTCATTCTCCTCGCTGTGACTTCTTAAATGGTAACATTTTACCACATGTGTTTTATCATTCTCTTCCCATGCTTTATGCCTACACACTCTATTGTTAGTCTTTTTCTGAAAACCCAGACACTATTATTATTTCTTGGAACCATTTGCAGGTCAATGAGTTTTGAGCAATCCTCACCCCTCTGCTCCCATTGCTCAAATCAAGTTGAGTTGTAGAACATTTTCAGTGCTTCAGAAAGTTCTCTGGTGCTCTTTTCCAAAAGCAATAGATAAAAAATTATTTTTATCACCATGGAGTATTAGTTTGTCTGTTCCTAAACTTGATACAAATGGAATCATCCCCAGCTTCATTTTTGCTAAATTATTTTAAAGGCAATCCCAGGCCTCATGGTCTTTCTATATGCTGTGAGTCTCTGAAAGTCATGGGCATTTTCCTAAGAAATTGTCCATCCACCATGGCCAGTGTGGCTATGTAAAACTTCTTCCTAACCAGCTACTCTGCTATCTCCATTTACAAGAAAAGGTGGACGCTCAATGGGTGGGAAAACTTGGCCAAGGTCCCCCAGGGGAGTGCGCAGTCTTCCTTTAGAGCTGAACTTCCCGGCGGCTTAGTTTCTGCGGTTGCCCCAGGCCGGGGTCCCCAGCGGGCATCCTGGTGCCTTTGGGGAACAGGAAAGGCCACATCCTTGCTGTGCCTCTCTCACTCTGCGTGTGGCTCCTCCCTGCTGGCCCCCCACAGCCCAGGACAGTCTAGAGACGTCCTCACAGTGACCTTCTGAGCTCGCACTGCTGTGTTCTATGAATGCTGGCTGCCTGTCTCTGAAGACAGAAGAAAGGGAATGACCAATCCCCAGGGGCCCAGGGACTGCACTTGAACACTGCTGAGAGCTTCCTGTCCATCACAATCCACACTTCAGAAAGGTGCAGAGGCCAGTTAAGTCATCAAGATGCGGAAAAGTCACATGCCTTTCATATTTTGGATCAAATTTGCAAATGGTTTCTAATAACTTGCAAATTCATGTGTACACACACACAAATGAAACTAAAACCCCAGTAACCTAGTATTCCAAGAGACAGTTGGGTCGAAAAAAAATCTAGAATATTTCTCTCCTCCAGGAAGCCCAGTACAGAACTCACCAGGAACAAAAAACTTATTACAAACCTGAATCAATGCCTATTAGTTGCAATTTTATTGTATCTCATAAATGGTAAATCAGACTTAAATGCAATCACAAATCAAACCCTACACCTTCCCTGAAGATGTATTTGTTTTGTAAAACAAAACAAAACAAACAAAAAAACCCCTATTGTTTATTTTTAAAGCAGAGCTGGATGGGGGTGTTTGAATGGAAATAGATTTTCAGCAAAAATGTATTTCCTGTTACTTAGAAATAGGTTCTGTGTTCTCCACATGATGGGCCTGGTGGCTTTTACACCAAAGCAAGGTTTCCAAGCTGTGTTCCCTTTCTAGGCACAGGATCAAGAGGCGGGTCCCAAGGACTGGAGGAGGGGACAAAGGAGGCTGCAGTGGGGCTCCTCCCCGCCCCCTGAAAAACTGTGGGGATCCTGCACAGCCCGTTTGTGTTCAAAACTTCCATGCAAGACGGCCTTTGGCAAGCTACTGGCCTTGTGAGGTTGCAGGGTAGGCATTAGCCTCAGTGTGTAGCAGGGGCCAGAGAACATGGGAATTTTTTGAACAGGAGTTTTTCTGTGGTTGAATGAGAAACACTTACAAAATAGCCTGCTGCAGATTTATTGAATTCAAGTCCCACCTGCGTGTATCTCTGCAGGGCCAGATCAGATGATTTCACAGGCTCTATAAGGGGTCAGAGGTTCCCCAGCCTTGCTGGGCCTGAGAAAGAGTGATTCGCTTTGCACAAAACTCTGCCTTGGATGATGAGGGAGTCAGCTACCCAGAAGGCCAGCAAGGAACAGACTCACTAGCAATTCAAACACAACTGTTCCCTTGGAGCACGGTGACACGAAGCTCAGGTCTGGGCAGAGAGGTGTTCCAGAACTTTCTCCAGCTAGTAGTGCTGGAGCCCCTCTGATCCTTGTTTCCCCACAATAAGTCAGCTCCACGGGGCAGTGTGGGGCGAGATCACTGCCCTCAATCTCCGTAGTCTCACGTGTGCTTCAGGCCCTGGAAGCCCTTCTTGAACTTTTGTTATTTTCTCCAAAGGGCCAGAGAAGGTCCCCCGCACTCTCCGCCCCATCAGAAGTGAAGCTCTGATACACAGCGCTCCAAAATGCCACAGCCACAGGGGAACAAGTGGAACATCACCGGCTGGGGGCTCTGCACCAGCCATCGATCCATCCACAGGAGACCTCAGGGAGCCCTCGCTGCTACCTCATGAGGCGAGAGCTGCTCTCCCCACTCGGCAGATGAGACTGAGAGGGCGTGAGTCAGCAGCTCCAGTCACCAGGTTGCGGGAACTACAGGTGAGCACCGACCGCAGTGACTAAGGCACTGGATGCTGGCGTTCCGGATCAGTGTCTCTGGGCCTGTGTGCTGGCGTTACTCCCTATTCCTGCTAATGGCTGTCCTGGGAGGCAGCAGGTGATGGTTCAAGTACTTGGATCCCCATCACCCACATGGGAGACCTGGACTGGGCTGATAGATTCTGGCTTGGATCTTACAAAGCCCTGGCTGTTGTGAGCATTTGAGGAGTGAACCAGTGGATGGAAGATATCTCCTCCCCAACCCTGCCTTTTAAATAAAATGAAAATAAATAAATAAATGAAAAAAAAAGAAGAAGAACTGGGACTGGCACCTATCTCCCTGCCTGGCACCCTCTGTCCTGCAGCCCAGCCTCTTGGCCATGACCTCAGCTGCATGGCTCCCTGGCTTTGCCAGTCAGGGATCTCTTCTTCGATGCTCACCAGGATTCTGTCCTCATTAAAGGCAGGAAGTAATCTGGGTAATGAATATATTAATTTTTTATTTGGGGGCCAGTGTTGTGGTGTAATGGGCTAAGCCTCCGCCTGCAATGCCAATATTCCATATGGGTGCTGGTTAGAGTCCTGATTGCTCCATTACCAATCCCACTCCCTGCTAATGTGCCTGGGAAAACAGGAGAAGATGGCCAAGTGTTGGGTCCCTAAATCTGCGTTGGAGACCCAGAAGTATCTCCTGGTTCCTGGCTTCAGACTGACCCAGCTCCAACCATTGCAACCTTTGAGGGAGTGAACCAGAATTGGAAGATTTCTCTCTCTCTCTCTAACTCTACCTTTCAAATGAATAAATCTTTTGAAAAAATGTTGATCCAACTTCTTGTCTCTAAGCAGAGACTGATATCATGTGACAATAGGAACAGAGTTTGTTTGGCAGTGAGAGAACCAACGTACATTCACGTGTGAGTATGGGCCGCCCCACACCGAGAAATCCCCCACATGAGTGGGCTGCAGAATTACCCAGAAACCAGGGAGAAAAGGACAACAGAAAATGGTCCCTACGAATGGGAAGGCCCGCGGGAGCTCACAGCCGAGGCACCCACGAGCGGGACGTCCGGGAGAGGGAGACAGCTCCAGGTGAGGCCCACGCTGGAAAGACGGCTCTCTCCCACGCCCCCTTCTTCTCATTTAGCCCAGTGGGATACACAGACGGGGCGGGGTCTTAGCATTCCCCCTGGTCCTGGATGTGACAGGTGCATCCTGGGAAGGTAGGTGTATCAAACACAATTAAAGAGACGGTATAATTTTGCAGGCATACACAAGTTCAGCTCGCCTAACTAACTTCCAGCCTTCTTATCCCACATCAGCAGGGCTCTCCTACGCCCACCCCTGCCAGGGGAAGCCTGTGATGTCTGCTGCTAAGCTAAGCCCTTGTCCGTGCTGAAAGCAGAGAGGCACCTGAGGTCTCCCCCCTCAGAACCCGTACGATTCCCCCAGAGCCCGATGTTCAGAGAAATGGGGCAGGCAGAACTCTCTAGAGAAAAGCCTTTTCATTTCACTTCATTTCATTCCACAAACACAATGGGAATAATAATAATAAAAACATGCCCTCCTAGTAGGATTGCCGAGTCAGCAGGCCTAGGCAAGCAATTCCAAGGAAGTAGAAAGTAGAAAGTCTCCTGGCACACCTGGAGACTGGCGACAAGTCAGGAGCGAGCACAGGCAACCAGAAACGCACCCAGAGAGCCAGGGCCTGGGAGAGCGAGCGAGGCTGCAGTCTTGGAACCAACTCCTCTCGGGGCTCCACGGCCCCCAGGAGCAGAGGAAGCGGCCGAGTGGCTGCCCAGGGTGCTGCTGCCCGCAGCTCTGACCGCGCCACTGTCTCTTTCCCGGACTCGGTCACAGCCAGGGAGGGGCTTCCTCCGCCGCGTGCGCAGACTGCGGGCCTGGCCCCCCGCCCTCCAGGCCTCCTGGTAAAGCGTGGTGCCTCTCCTTTCTAACCTTGGCCGGGCCCAGCAGCTCTGGCAGGGGGCAGACCTCTGCCCCTCTCTGCTGTCGCCCAAGCGGACCTCGCCTCCCTGTGTCTTCCTCGCTGTGCCTTTCCCACCTCCTCCCATCTCCCGCCCCCCCCAGGCAGCTGACTCTGCCACGGAGCCGGCAAGGGAGCAAGCTGGGGTCTGACGGAGGAGGCAGCTGTTCTGAAGGAGGCAGAGCGGCTCAGGCTGGGCTGGGTCGTGGAACCTGTGCAGCTCACGAGCCCTCTCCTCTTTCGGGTCGCAGGTGTCTCCCTGGAGAGAAGTCCGCAGCTGCTCAATTCTTAGGGGAATAACCTAAACTCCTTAGATGACATTCAAAGCCTGCATGAACTTACTCTCGACCTCATGTCCCGTGCTCAGATCCAGAATGTTCCAGAATGCCCCACGCTCGCACAACTTTTCCCCCACCCTCACTGCTGCTGACTCCTCTCAATCCTGGTCCAGCACCACCTTCCCCTGGGGCTGGAGAGGTTCTCCCTGTGTGACCCCCACATCTTGCCTGTCAGCCCTGTAACCGGCAGGTAAATGTCGCCCACCCACTGCTCTAGGCTCTTAAATCCAGCTCGGGGAAGAGATGCTTGGGACGAGTGTCACGGGTATCATGGTGCAGTGCGGTGGGGGGTGGCAAGTTCCGGTCAGTTCCTGACGCAGAGATCCTGTTATGGAGCTGCCCAACTCTGCTTCAGGGCTGTTGGTATTCAAAACGTCTGCCTGGGCTGGTGTTGCTCTCCTACGCTCCCTTTATACCCGCAGTCACTGCCAAGGGTCAAGGCTGTTGGTGGGAAGCAACTGCTTCCTCATTTTTCACTGTTCTCTGTCCCCAAAGCGAAGTGCAGGGCATCGTTGTGGTGCTGGAACCTTCTACACGTGGATATGGCTCCGATTCAGCAGATGTTTGCGTGCTTGGAGGAGACCCTGGGTCTCCCCCGGAGAGAGGCTACTCTGTCGGGAGAGATGGGTGCTGCACCTCCAAGTGCCCCCTTCCAGTAGAGAGAGCCCCAGAGGCTCTGGGCCTCCAGGACTGGCAGTCCTGCTGTGGTGGGAGTGGAAACCTGGAGCTGCCCAGGGCTGCAGTTGCAGACCAATGATTTCCTTCTGCTGGCCACAGTGCAATGGGATTTCATCCTCTCCAGCCAGGTTTCTTCTCCAGGCCCCTTGGGCGCCTTTCTGCTTGGATGAGGAGCCAGCAGAGAGATGCTCAGCATTGGGACTGTAGAGAAACTGCCACCCACCAACCACAGGTGGGCAGCAGTGGGCAGGGGCTTGACTGGTCATTAGGCCCATTCCTGTCTCACCATTGAATAACGCTCAGAGGTTGGAGTATTGTATTGTGTGATATTCTGTTATATTACATCCTATTATATTCTGTTATATTATAGTATAATTATATTATATACATTTGAGGGGCAGAGAGACTGAGAGAAAACAGAGTGAGAGACTGAGAAACAGAGACAAAAAGAGAGAGCCCCCATTTACTCATTGAATCCCCAAATACCTGCACCAGCCAGGACTGGGTTGGGGCCAAAACTGAGGGCCAGGAACAAATTCAGACCTCCTGTGTGTGACAGGAACCCAACCACGGACTCTGCAGTGCTGCCTCCCAGTGTCTGCCCAAGCAGGAAGTCAGGGTCAGAAGCTAGAGGTGGGAACTGAACCCGGGCACTCCTATCACCAGGCTAAATGTCTGCTCATGTTCTGTTTTAACTTAGGAAGAGCATGAGCCTCAATTACTTACGGAAGTAACTGAGTGGGCAACCTGCCCATCAAAATTAACCAGCACAGGGGCTGGCGCTGTGGCATAGCAGGTAAAGCCGCCGCCTGCAGTGCTGGCATTCCACATGGGCACCAGTTCAAGTCCCGGCTGCTCCTTTTCTTTTCTTTTTTTTTTTTTTTTTTTTTTTTTTTTTACAGGCAGAGTGGACAGTGAGAGAGAGAGAGACAGAGAGAAAGGCCTTCCTTTGCCGTTGGTTCACCCTCCAATGGCTGCCGTGGCCGGCGCGCTGTGGCCGGCGCACCGTGCTGATCCGATGGCATGAGCCAGGTGCTTCTCCTGGTCTCCCATGGGGTGCAGGACCCAAGCACTTGGGCCATCCTCCACTGCACTCCTGGGCCACAGCAGAGAGCTGGCCTGGAAGAGGGGCAACCGGGACAGAATCCGGCGCCCTGACCGGGACTAGAACCCGGTATGCCGGCACTGCAAGGCAGAGGATTAGCCTATTGAGCTGCGGCGCCGGCCTTGGCTGCTCCTTTTCTAATCCAACTCTTTGCTATGGCCTGGGAGAGCAGTAGAAGATGGCTAAAATCCTTGGGCCCCTGCACCTGCATGGGAGACCCGGAAGAAGCTCCTGGCTCCTGGCTTCGGATAGGCACAGCTCCAGCCACTGTGGCCATCTGCGGAGTGAACCAGCAGATGGAAAACCTCTTTCTCTCTCTGCCTCTGCCTCTCTGTAATTCTGCCTTTCAAATAAATAAATCTTAAAAAATAAAGAAAAAAGTATCCAGCACAAAACTAACAGTCCTAAAGGGGTGGATGTTTACATCACAACAACTGGCCTTTCTCCAGTGGAAGGCAGCTACTCTGGAGTAGAACGGCGTCTAGGCCGCCCGACCCCATGCCTGTGTCACACCCGGTGAATCGCTGATCCAGTGGTGGGCGCCTGAGCCAGGTAGAGCCAATCAGAGTGCTTCCCTGGGAACTGTCCAGGTCTGACTCATGGGAAGTGAGAGGCACCTTCCCACTGAAGACAGATCTGTGAGTGGGCATGTTCTCAACCACGTGGAGACCACTGAGCTGCAGCGAGGGAGAAGGAGGCTGACGGGCAGAGTCCGTGGTCTCAGCACCTCCTGTGGCCCGGCGGCAGCTCCGCCCTCCCAGCGCTTAGCTGAGAGACCTCCCTTGCGTGGGGGTCACAAGTCTGCCACTGGTGACCGAAGTGTCATGATTCACAGAAACAAAACCGTGCATGCATTTGACACGCCAGGAACTCCTTGTCCTTAAAACCCCTGGCTTGTGCTTGGGACGGACCATAACTTCTACAGGAGATGACGTCACGGCAGTGTCAGGTGTCTGTGTCAAACATTCAGCTCCCAAGGTAGAGTTTTCACACCGAAACACACACAGCACAGCCTTCAGCTGGCCTAACTTCTGCTCCATTGTCCTTCATCTCACCTTGAAGTGTGTGTGCTGGGATAGAGGAGCACTGGCCTCAGAGCCCTGATCCTGTCCCTTCCCAGCGATACGGTGCCAGGCTAACCCCTGAGCCTCTCGGGAGGTTTTTGCTCTCATCTCTTTAAATGGATATGACAGTAACACCAAATTCATCCGTGTATGGGAGGCCCACACAGTGACGGAGTTCCAGATCCGAGTTCTGTGGTCACCTCTTGGGAAACAGAAAGCAGATCACGTGGCCTGACAACTCGTCACTCGTCTGATTCAACTCAGTCCCACTGATAAATATTGACAAGGGGCTGCTAGATGCCAGTTCTGTTGTGGGAGTCGGAGATGCTGTCGTGAGCAGGACAAGTGAGAGCTGTCTTCTGCAGCTGATGGTAGGCCCTAAACACGCAAACCAAGAAATGAGCAAGCTAGAAGATTGTGGATGGAGAGAAGGCCTCTGAGGCAACCGGGATACTGAGTCAGGGGTGTGTGCTTAAGAGGAGAGCAGGCAGGCTGTCTGAAGCAGGGGCTGTCCTAGAAAAGCTGGGACACACGGTGACCATGAACACAGGCCCATCCAGTGGGGCCATGCACCCAGTGTGCGGGTGACTGGCCCGGGACAGTGAGAGATGCGGGTGACCGGCCTGGGACAGTGAGAGATGCGGGTGACCGGCCTGGGACAGTGGGAGATGCGGGTGACTGGCCTGGGACAGTGAGAGATGTGGGTGACTGGCCCGGAACAGTGAGAAAGTGGGTGACCAGCCTGGGACAGTGAGAGATGCGGGTGACCAGCCTGGGACTGTGAGAGATGCGGGTGTCTGGCCCGGGACAGTGAGAGATGCGGGTGACTGGCCTGGGACAGTGAGAGATGTGGGTGACTGGCCCGGAACAGTGAGAAAGTGGGTGACCAGCCTGGGACTGTGAAGATGCAGGTGACCAGCCTGGGACTGTGAGAGATGCGGGTGACTGGCCCGGGACAGTGAGAGATGTGGGTGACTGGCCTGGGACAGTGAGAGATGTGGGTGACTGGCCCGGAACAGTGAGAAAGTGGGTGACCAGCCTGGGACTGTGAGAGATGCGGGTGACTGGCCCGGGACAGTGAGAGATGTGGGTGACTGGCCTGGGACTGTGAGAGATGCAGGTGACCGGCCCAGGACAGAGAGAGATGCGGGTGACCGGCCCGGGGCAGTGAGAGATGCGGGTGACCGGCCCGGGACAGTGAGAGATGTGGGTGACTGGCCCGGAACAGTGATGTATACAAATGGGCTGAAGGACGCTCCGTGCGTGTGACCTGGCTGGTTCTGGACTTTGTGGCCCACAGAGCAGATATGCAGTTTAATCTGTGTTCAACCGTAGGGGCAAAAGGCATTGGCGGAGCAGTGACTTGAGGGGGAACAGCGCCCACTCTGGCCGCACGGCTCAGTCACCGCCGTCCTCGGCATTTCTTTACTTGGAATGATATCTGGAAAAGACTGATTTAGCATCAGCCTTGCATCGGGCCGCTGGGTCTCACTCAGTCCTAGGCCCAGCATTTTGGAGTTTCATGCTGCAGATCTGTTCAGAAAGGACCTCCACAACTGGATTTTTAAAATTTTCTTCTGCGAGGATTCTGATGTTGGGAGGAACACTCCTTAGACACTGTCGGGCAGACCACGTGATTTTATCCTTCAAGACTGAGCTTGGACAGGTGTCTGAATTACCCCGGGCCACAAGGCTGGCTGTGAGCCGACCACACCTGCCTCTGTCTGGGGCTGCTTCACCCTGCCACTTGGCCATTTAGCTTTGACTTGACTTGACCGGAGACTCCCAGCCCACAAATGACACCAGCATTGCACTGCATGCTCTGGCCATTTGACAGGAACTCCGTGGTGTCCGTTATTAATGGATCAGCAAGCCAGCTGTGTGAGGTGGCTATTTTTATGGTGACTTAGTGGGGTCTCTGGCCTCTTTCTCAGCCTTGCTATCCCTTTCTTAGCTTTTCATTCCGTTTTCCCATGGACTTTAAATGTCCCTGTGGATGAGATACAAGCAAGTGCCAACCTCAGCATCAGACCTCTTTATCGAGGCTGATAATAGAAAGCTGAGACTTAGACTGGTTTAGACGATAGGGTCGGTGCGAAAGCTAATGCAATTTAGAAGTCTGGGGAAACTGCCTTCAGGTAGTGCTTGATCCAGTCTCTAACGCTGTCCCTGAACTTGTTTCTTCACTTCTCTGCTTCACGGAGTGATCCCCAGGGGCTTCAGGCTCCCCTGAGTAGGGAACGCTTCTGTCTGAGACCTTCAGAGACAGAGAGGGCGACCCCTCCCCCGGACACGCATGGATCTTGTACGGTGTTCAGGCTGCTTTTCCTAGACGGCTCCATCTTGGTCAGATGCCGGCTGACTGGGGGAGGGGGCTATGTCACAGAGAGGGTGCCAGGCAATCCCGTCCTGAGCTGGTAGCAGACAATGGAAGAGGGGGGCCGGCGCTGTGGCGCAGCGGGTTAACGCCCTGGCCCGAAGTGCTGGCATCCCATATGGGCACTGGTTCTAGTCTCGGCTGCTCCACTTCTGATCCAGCTCTCTGCTATGGCCTGGGAAAGCAGTAGAAGGTGGCCCAAGTCCTTGGGCCCCTGCACCTGCCTGGGAGACCCGGAAGAAGCTCCTGGCTCCTGGCTTCAGATTAGTGCAGCTCCAGCCACTGTGGCCATCTGGGGAGTGAACCAGCGGATGGAAGACCTCTCTCTCTCTCTCTCTCTCTCTGCCTCTCCTCTGTGTAACTCTTACTCTCAAGTTAAAAAAAAAAAACTGAATAAATCTTTAAAAAAAATGGAAGAGAGGATTCTCTTAGGGAAATCAGCGTCCTAGGAGGGAGAGAGGCAGGGCTGGAGGCCACTTAGCCCAAGTTTTGGGGTCTTACAAAGGCAGCTACACTGGCTCTCTTGATCAGGAAGACACAGCTTCAGAGCGTGGGGCCAGTTTTTCGCTTCTAGATTCTGACCTTTCCAGCGCCTGCCCAGCTGTTCCTTTTGCATCCTGCATCCCAGGACCCAACCTCAATGTCCTTCACCGGGTCCTCTCAGGGGACACTTACTGCACGTCCACTCGAGAAAACACGTCCAGGGTATACATTCAAGTGACGAAGCATGTTACACAAAGTGTTTCGTGCAAGCCCTGCCTCCCACCAGAGCAGTGCCCAAAAGCCTCTGGCAGGCTGTACTTCACCTAGTTCACAGTGATTCTCTTTGCCGAGTGGGGTTGGGGAGCCTGCACTTTCATATTATTTGCTATCTTCGGCAGCAAGCATGTAGTACTTTTGGAATTAAAAATATATAATACAAAATTAAAACAACACACACAATAAAGTAAGCTATTGGGGTGGGCATGTTGGATGGGTGCGTCCCACTCATTACACCCTTGTTCCAGAGTGTCTAGCATATTGCAATAGTTAGAAGGAGGCTGGCGCTGCAGCTCACTAGGCTAGTCCTCCGCCTGTGGCGCTGGCACACCGGGTTCTAGTCCCAGTTGAGGCGCCGGATTCTGTCCCGGTTGTTCCTCTTCCAGTCCAGCTCTCTGCTGTGACCTGGGAAGGCAGTGGAGGATGGCCCAGGTCCTTGGGCCCTGCACCTGCATGGGAGACCAGGAGGAAGCATCTGGCTCCTGGCTTCAGATCAGCCCAGTGCGCCGGCCGCAATGCGCCAGCCGTGGCGGCCACTTGGGGGGTGAACCAACGGAAAAAGGAAGACCTTTCTTTCTGTCTCTCTCTCTCTCACTGTCTAAATCTGACTGAAAAAAAAAAAAAAGAAAGAAAAGAAAAAAGAAATGGGGAAACGATGACTTTTCCCAGACTCCCTTGCAGCTAGGGGCCTGGGTATGGTTTAGATGGAGCCAGTTAGACACCCTTATACATGACTCAGAGGGTGGGAGTGAAGAGTGAAGGGAAGGGAATCTGAATTGGGCTTTACTGGGCTGTGTTTGCAGAGACCTCCGTGTCTGATTACTAACGCTGGGGGGACGGGGTGTGGGATGCCATTTACTGCTTTGCATCCAGGCGTCTGAGTGGTTCCCAGGAGGCTCCGATGGAAGCGTTCCAGGTTAGCAGGTAGCGAGCCTGCTTCTCCCGCAGAGCCCCGCTCTGCCTGGTGATTGAAAATTCTATGTCCCCCCAACTGTGCCTCTGCTTCCGTAAAGGATTTGTAGTAAGCTCTTTCCTGGTTAAACTAGCCACAGTGCTTTTTATTTTTCCTTGGTAGATACAATTTCATGGAAGTCTGGAAATAGAAGTATAATATTTATATTGGGTTAAAGCCCTCCAATACCTTTTGAACACATGAGGGAATTAATTTTTGCTTCTTTTCAAAAATTTATTTGTTTTCAATTAAAAGAAGAGAGAGAAGGAGAGACAGAGACCGAGAGAGATCTTCCACCTGTTGGTTCACTCCCTAAATGCCTGCAACACTGGGGCTGGGACAGGCCGAAGCCAGGAGCCTGGAACTCCATCTGGGTCTCCCACAGAAGTGGCAGGGACCCAACTACTTGAGCCGTCACCCGCTGCCTCCCAGGGTGTGCATTAGCAAAAAGATGGAATTGGAAGTGGAGCCAGCACTTGAACTTGGGCACTCTGATGTGGGATACAGACCTTCCACGTGGCATCTTAACTACTATATCAGGGGTCGGCTCTGTGGCATAGTGGGTTAAGCTGCCTCCTGCAGCACTAGCATCCCATGTGGGCATTGGTTGGAGTCCCAGCTGCTCTACTTCCAATCCAGCTCCCTGCTAATGGCCCGGGAATGCAGTGGAAGATGGCTCAAGTCTTTGGGCCCCTGTACCCACATGAGAGATCTGGAAGAAGCTCCTGGCTTCTGGCTTCTGGCTCCTGGCTTTGGCCTGGCCCAGCCCTGGCTGTTGTGGCCATTTGGGGAATGAACCAGAGAATGGAAGATTCTCTCTGTGTGTGTCTGTGTGAGTGTGTGTGTGTGTGTGTGTGTGTGTCTTTCCTTTGCTATCTCTGTAACTGTGCCTTTCAAATAAATAAATAAAATCTTTAAAACAACAACAACTACATCAAATGCCTACCCATGCTTCTTTTAAATTAAGCTCATCTAGGGAGACTAAATTTTGTAAAAGTCCACTGTAGTAATTTATGAAATATGACAGCACAAACTGAAAAGTGTTCGGTTTGTCTCCGAAGGCACCTCTACATTTTCTCTCCTGTGCACACCCTGCATCTCTGCTTTGGTCATCCCGCAATTTCATTTAGAGCTGCTTGGCCACACTAGTTGTCTTAGGCCAGATGCACATGGAAACACAAGAAATGAATTGCAAGGAAATGCAAAAGGGTGTAGTCCATTAGTCTGTTATTAACAATAGCTTCCTTTAACAGGTAAGTTAATGGTGACTCCTATTTTTCCCTTGAGTTGTTAATCTTTTAAAAAAAGAAAAACAAGAACACTGCTTGGTGTGTCATTTCTGTACCTTGAAGTTAGGGACTTGAGTCTGGAGAAGAGAACAGCCTTGTCTGATGAGGTCAGCCTGGCAGTCCGAAGCGGAGTCCCCAAGGCTGGGGGGAGATTGGAAACTGGACAGACCAGCATCTGAGCAAGCCCCCAGAGTCCCAGCACCTCCTAACACCCCCCGCTGGCTCTGCTTTGCCCTGTCCTGTCACACACCACCTTGCCCGCAGCAGCCCTACACACCAGACCGCCTCCCTTGCATCCCTGTTTGGCATTGCCAAACCCCCGAGGCTGGCAGAGCAGGTGGCATTAGCATCACCGCAAAGAAGGGGAAGCTTACGAGCAAAGAGTTTAAGGGACTGGTTCAAGGTGACCCAGACAGATGGTGTCCCAAGACCTGAGTCAAGGTATCTTACTTAAAATGCAGGGTGTTTTCTAGAAGGCCATGAGGCCACTGGGTTTTATCCTTTAGGATTTTACCCCTGTGTCAGTGGTGGCCCCATTTCTCCCTCTGCCTCTGGGTCAGCATTAAAATGACCCATAGGCATCTTTCAAGGTGGCGAGGCTTTGGCCAGAGTACCTTGGCCTCTGGCGGTAAAACACGCAGTTCTCCAAGTACACAGTGTCGCCCGCTGTCGTCTGCCAGCACTCCTTTTCCTGAGTGAGCACCCAAGCCCAGAGAGGAGCGAGAGGAGCTCCAGGCAGCTAATTCTCTGTGACCACTGGATGTCAGTACTGATCTGTGTTTGATAACTGAACCCCTTCCCAGGCCAAGCAGAGGCAGCAACACCAGGCTTTAGGATGGAACAAGAACACTAGGTTCGCCAAAAGCAGAGTGCACTATGCTTTTTAACTCAACAGCCAGGCTTCTTTGGCCCCATCTTTGAAAGGCTGCCGTTTGTGGGGACTTCCTCCACATTCTTGAGCTAGCTGCTCTAGATCTGCTTTCACGAGACTGAGAGAAGAACCACCCTTCCAGACATGGGCCCAGAACATCTCTGTTGGCCGATGAATTCCCTTTCTGAGGGTGGCACAATTCCAAGGGTCAAATGGCAGGGACCCAACTACTTGAACCATCACCTGCTGCCTCCCTTCAGCAAAGCCAAGAGCGGAAGTGGTTGTCTTCGAGACAGGGAAATTGGGGGGGAGGGAGGCCGTGGAAAATGGGGTGATGCCTTAGACTACGGGAATATGTGGTTCAAGTGCAAATGGAAACGAGACAGTGTTCCAGCAGCTACCACATGCAGAAGAAAGGGGAAAGAGAGGACGGGCTTAGAGATGTGACACAACAGACTAGGCATCTGGGGAACCCTGGACTGGAACCTTTACCTGCATAACTCACTTCTCAGCCCTACAGCAAGCCCCCAGGGCAGGACTAGACAAGGAAATTTAAGTTAAGAGAGGTTAAGTCCCCGGTGGAGCTGGGCTCCAAACCCAGGCCTGCCTGATTCCAGAACTCACGCTCGGGACCACTCTGCTACCCCGCCTCTCTCACCTTCCCCACAGCTCCAGGGGCTTGTCCGAGATCACACAGTACTTGGGGCTACGGAGGTAGAGTGGGGGAGAGACTCAGGATTGGAGTTTCTGGGCTGTCTTGAGTGTTCTTTCTGTGGCCTCCCCGGGCCTTGTTCAAAGGTCTGCATCAGAACGGGGGGAAGGTGAGGCTAAGGACCCTGCTCCCCATGGCAGCTTGGGGAGGGTTCCAGATGGCTGTGGGAGCCATTTGAAACGGGGAAGAAACACCGATCTGACCCGATGGCCAACGCACGCCTCCCAGGCCCCTCCTGCTTCTTCTCGTGTGTGCTGTCCCCCCGCCCCCGCCCTGATTCTGAGAGCCCCCAGCTGCCAGATGATTGTCTCTCCTGCCTCGTCCCCCCCTGGGAGCTGTTTTCAGTCCAAGACAGACTTCCAGGCTGCTCCACCTGCTGTGCACATTGTCAGGGGCCCACCCAGGGGCCGCAGCAGGGCTCCCACTGGGACTCGGGTTCCTGCCCACCTGTGGGTCTCCGCACACTCCCCTGTCAACTGTCCGTATGCTCTACTGCCTTGGCAGAAACAGCCTTTATTGAGATCACGTCCACACCCTGCGTGACCCATTCAGTTAAAGTACAAGAGTCCATGGTTTTAGTTACCCGCAGTCTGTGTAACTCTCCCCACAGTCACTGTGCAAACATCTCCATCACCTCAATGTCCCCTGCAGGGTCGCCTCTGCAGTTTCCCCAGTCCCATGCTTCCAGACCGAGGCGAGCGCGTGTCTGTTTTCTGTCTACAGCGTTCCCTGTTCTGGGAATTTTCCGTGTGCAGAGTCATTGCCATGGACTTTCGTGTCTGGCTTCTTTCCTCTAGTGCAGTGTTCAGAAGCTTTATCCATGTTGTAGACGGACCAGTGCTTTGCTCCAATTCTAATGCTCCCATCTTTCAAGGTTCAGCTTGGCTACCACCTCTGCCAGGAAGCCTTTGTAAGTCCCTGGGCCCCCAGACTGCCCCCTGTGCTATGTACAGTGTAGTGCAGCATTGTTCCTGTCTCCTGCATGACAGCCTTTCTCCCCTGCTGGAGTGTAGCACAGGCGGGCTTCCTGGGAACAGGCCCTGAGACAGAGAAGTTTTCCAGGGACTGCTTGGGACCTGCCTCGTCAGAGTCACGGATGCGGAAGTGGTGCAATGCGAATGTTTCAACCAACCTCCAAGAACTCTGGAGTTGGAGTGGCTTTAGAGTTGGGTGAGCGTTGGACCCTTACACCCCGACATCAGCATAAACTGTCGGCAGCCATTGCGTGCAGCTGCTCCATGAAAATGTTGTGACCTTGGGCAAGTCCAAGGGCAAATCCTGGAGAGGGACTCAGCTGAAAGCTAGCAGCAGGTGGCACTCCCAGCAGCTGGGGCACCATGGTGGGCACTGGCAACTGGAAACAGGGTCCGTGCCGTCTCTCCCACTTGCCTCTCCCTCCCCACCCCCGCTAAATCTCCATCTGTCACAGAATAGCTGAGTTTTCTCATCTGTAAAATGAGGATACTATAGTCCTTACCACATGGAGTTAATGTGAACACAAATGGGTTAATGTGTCTAAAGCATTCAACAGTGGCCAGTCCAGTCCCGTGTCCAGTGTCCAGCTATGAATAAATGGCAGCTGCTGGTACTCCAGTAGATGTTCAAGGCCATCAGATAATTGGCTGATTTAAGAGTAGAAGCATGGAGGGCGGGTCGATCCAGCTCCCTGCTAATGCACCTGGGAAGGCAGTGGAAGGTGGCCCAAGTGCTTGGGCCCCTGCACCAGTATGGAAGACCTGGAAGAAGCTCCTGGCTCCTGGCTTAAGCCTGGCTCAGCACTGGCCATTGTTGCCATTTGGGGAGTGAACGAGCAGATGGAAGGTTTCTTTCTCTGCCCCTTCCTCTCCCTCTCTGTAAGTCCACCTTTCAAATAAAGACAGAAATCTTTTTCTTTTTCTTTTTTTTTTACATCTCCTCCCTCTCTTATTCCCACTCTTAACAGAGATCACTTTTCAGTTAACTTCAAACACTTAAGAATAATTGTGTGTTAATTACAGAGTTCAACCAATAGCATTAAGTAGAACAAAAAAAATACTAAAAGGGATAAAGTATTAAATTGTACATCAACAGTGATGACAAGGGCTGATCAAGTCACTGTTTCTCATAGTGTCCATTTCACTTCACCAGGTTTCCTTTTTCTTTTTCTTTTTTTTTTTTAAGAGTGGAAGCCTTGTGGTGTAGCAGGTAAAGCTTCCACCTGCAATGCTGGCATCACCCTATAGGCACCAGTTTGAGTCCCGGCTGCTCCTTTTCTGATCCAGCTCCCTGCTAATGTGCTTGGGAAAGCAGCAGAGGATGGCACAAGTCCTTGAGGCTCTACACCCACATGGGAGACCTGAATGAAGCTTTTGGCTCCTGGCTTCAGCCTAGCCTAGCCCTGGCCACTGCAGCCATTTGAGAACTGAACCAGTGGATGGAATTTCTCTTTCTCTCTAACTCTGCCTTTTAAATAAATAAAATAAATCCTTTAAAAAAAAGGAATGAACGCTGGTATAAACTGAGGGCAGCAAGTGAACCAGTTGTCAATATTGAGTTGTTACCCCTGGAAAATTATTCTTTAAATTAGGAGATCTGTCAGACATACCAAGGTGTGCATGATTTACTGAAGACCCAAGTTGATTTTCAAAGTCATGGACACACTTGAAGCCTTTTGTGAACCTCTCCCATGTCCCCAGGGGAATCGTGAAGGCCAGGGTCCTCGTTCCCAGGGGCGCTTTGGTGCTGTTGCCATACGTAGATGAATCTCAGTAATAGGCCATCTTTTGCACATTTTAAAACTTTTGGTAATGACATCATCGAGCAGCAACCTCCTGCTTCTTTCACTTGATACAATGCTCAGCATCAAATGAGATTTGCCTATTGTTTCACCTGCAGCTCTGGCCCAAGTATAAGCTGAAAGTCCTGCTCCCAAAGTGCAAGGAGTCAGGGGAGACAGAGTTTTTCTAACTGAATTGCTTGACTCCAAAGTCTTTCCAGCCATCCTCATCTTTTGGAGAGGTGGGGTAGCCTAGTGGCTAGAGCCTCCAGTGCCAGTTTTTGTGGGTGTGAATTTCATGTCTGCCACTTGCTAGTGGGGAAGGCTTGGGTAGGCTACGACACCTCTGTGTCTGCAGCATGAGTACTATAGATCTCATTACCTCCTTCACGGGATTGTGTGCAAAGCACCAAGGGCAGGAGCTGATGATGTCACTTCTTCTCCCAGGGGCAGGAGCTGCTTCGCAGGGTGTGGTTAGCAGGCTTAGCTCTTCCTGTCTCGCTTGGGCTTCTGAGCAGATGGCGTGAAGCACCACTCCAGGAGGCATGATGCCAGCCCCTAGGGCCTGGCCCCTGCTGCGCAGGAAGGCCAGGTCGTCAGTCTGGGGCTTTCCCCGCTGGAGAAAGCCGGGAAGCTGACATCTGGAAACTGATCGCCGTTTCTTCCCTTCCGCATTCAGGTTTCAGAGAATCCTCAGAACTAGAGGGTGTTCTGGGGTCTTTCTCCTCTGTCTTCCCTTCACTTGAGTGGTTAAAATGTATTTTCCAAAGTCCCTACAAAGTTGGAAGGCACACAGGACGGGTGTCAGGGTAGACTGTGGGTGGATGGTCAGCCCGCGCGGCTCTCAGCCACCCAGATGTACGCGTTCTGGCTCACCACACCTTCCGACGGAGTCTGCACGGAGGAAGAGAGGTCAAGGCGAACCGATCGTCTCCTTTATGTCATACGGCTGATCTTGCATGCCGCTGTGCTCTCGTGAAATAATCCATGACGGAACTCACCACCATCATCCGTGTCTGTTTCCACCATAAATCCGATTTTGGAGGATGAGGATGTCTGGTGATGTCATTTCTTCTTCCCAAGGGTTTAAACTTTGTGTTTCCTCTTTTAAAAAGTGAAAGTAGGCCGACGCCGCGGCTCACTAGGCTAATCCTCCGCCTTGCAGCGCTGGCACACCGAGTTCTAGTCCTGGTCAGGGCGCCGGATTCTGTCCCGGTTGCCCCTCTTCCAGTCCAGCTCTCTGCTGTGGCCAGGGAGTGCAGTGGAGGATGGCCCAAGTGCTTGAGCCCTGCACCCCATGGGAGACCAGGAGAAGTACCTGGCTCCTGCCATCGGATCAGCGCCGTGCACCGGCCGCAGCGCGCCGGCTGTGGCGGCCATTGGAGGGTGAACCAACGGCAAAGGAAGACCTTTCTCTCTGTCTCTCTCTTTCACTGTCCACTCTGCCTGTCAAAAAAAAAATAAAAATAAAAATAAAAAAAATAAAAAGTGAGAGTAACTTGTGTGTGTGTGTTTAAAGAAACTAAAAGCCTGGGCTTTGGAAGATGGTTAGCAACAGGCATTTAGGTAGGAACAAGGACAGCAAATGGTGTCAGCTTCGACCTGCTACATGTGGATGTCTGGAGGGCTGTGTGGGGGAAGAGTCTGAGACCGAATCTGCCATATGTGGAAAAGAGCTGTGATTGATTAGTGATGTCTGCAAGCATTCGGCTGTAAACCAAAGTAAGTTTGCTCTCGAGGGGCAACCGTTTTCCATGTGCTTTGTTTTCATTGAACCATTATGTCAACTGGGTGAACTTAGTAGGGCTGATCTGCCTTCCTATTCATCAGTTTCAAATACCTGTGGAGCAGTTGCTGTTCTAGGCTGGGGGAGGGTCTCTAAGGAGGACCACCACTTTCTTCCTTGCCTACTCGTGGCTTCTGCCCCCCACTGCAAGAAATGGGGTCTCATTCCCTTCCTCTTAGATCTGGGAGGATTCTTCGGGAGTGGCTGGGCCGCTGGTTGCAGTTGAAAGAACATTCTGGAACTTCCATTGTAAGTCCACTTCGGCTGCCTTTGAATTTCGCCATGGTCTTCTTGCAGCACTTGCTTCTGAAGCCTTGATCTGCCACGTAAGAAAGATCGCCGTCTTCCAGAGAAACCACGTGGCCTGGCCGAGCAAGGCCTCTGGCTGTCGCATGCAAGAGGCCAACTTAGACTCCCAGCCCAGCGCAGGTGTCAGCTGGATACCGCTGAGTCACAGCTGAGGCTGTGCACACCGGAAGGATCACCACGCTGGGCCCTGCCTGGACTTCTGACTCACAGAACCAAGAGGTGAATCGATCGTTATTGGAAAAGTGACTAAGTCTGGGGAGGTTTCTTCTGTAGCAAGGTCGTGTTATGCAACCAGAACACGGACACTGGCTTTCAGGCATAAGACCTAGTTTTTTTCCTTTTTTTTTTAAAGACTTATTTATTTGAAAGGCAGAATTACAGAGAAAATGCACTTGGGCCGTCTTCTGCTGCTTTCCCAGGCCATTAGCAGGGAGCTGGATTGGAAGGGAAGCAGCTGGGATTTGAACTGGCGCTCATATGAGATGCCAGCATTGCAGGTGGTGGCTTTACTTGCTGTGCCACAATGTTGGCCCCAAGACAGTTTCCAGAATCCGTAGACAGCTCTGGGTCACATGGGAGCAGGTGAACAAATAAATCAGGATTTGGAGAAACCACCCACATAGGAGACAGAGCCCACATACAAGACAGAGCGGTAGTTCCGGCTCCAGGTGGGTGCTCTGTCCTCCAGGGAAGGTAAGCCTTGCTGAAGGCAGTGGCATTTGCCTGGGTTCAGGCCACATTGCTCCTGGGACACAGAGCTCACAGAAGGTCGCCTGGTTCTTTTTCTGAAGACGCTCTCAGTAGGAGAGCAGGGCTCCCAGTGCCAAGTCTAATCTAGGTGACTCTGCTCTCTTGGCTGCAGCTGGCAGGTGTCAGGGTGGGCAAATACCCCAGGTGGGCAAATCAAGTCTTCCATGCCAGGGAGCCTGAATTCAGAAAGGAGAGTCTCCGGGGCTGGGCATCTCCAGAACCAAACCACGGTGACCGCGGCCCCTACTCTGCCGCCATTGACAGGAGGCAGCTGTGCTGCGCCTCGCAGGTGCCAGCAGCATCCCTGGCCTCCTCCTCGTGGGCGCCTGTGTTAGGTAGGAAGACAGAAATGAGCCCGTGTGTGAAAGGCGCCTAAGCAAACAGAGCACCTGTGCCTCGAAGCAGCCTGGAATTTTACACTGCAAAGTTCTCCCCTTACTCCAATAACCTGAGCTGGTCCCAGCCTTCTTCCCAGGAGAATCCTCTGTGTCGGGCACCAAGAGGGCACACGGGGTAATAAACCCTTCGGAGGAATTCCCCCTCCCCCCATTTTTTACCTGGGAAGCCCTTCATCTAGAAGGGGTGGGAAGCAGTAGACCGCACCCTAATAAGCCCCAGTCTGAAAGCTGGCTGGGCACCCACGCTCAGGTCCACCCAGAGAGGCGCCCATCCGTGCTTCCTCTCCGAGCCTGGCTCCCTGGCTTACCTCTACTCCTGTCTCAAGTCTGAACGCCTTTGCTTACTCCAGGAAGACAAGAACCTGGCTTCCGCTCACCTGTAGCCGACACCTGTAGCACCCCCCCCCCCACAGGTGTGACGATTGAAAACGTCCCCAGACATTGCCCAATGTCCCCTGGGGAGTGGAAGTGGGGGTGGGATCATCCCCCCTTGAGAGCTGCTTCTCTGGAGTGATGGCCCAGACCCCATGAGCTGCCTTATCGCCGTCCTTGCAGAGAGAATAGTGAAACACTCCTATCCGTGACACATCCCAGGGGCGGCTAATGATTTAGAGACAACCAAAAAAAAAAAAAAATCTTTGTTCCACGGCAGGGACGGTTGGAATGCAGTTTGTTACGCAGCTGAGCTCCGGTGGGCATTGGGGCAGCAGGAACTGTTCGCAGGGGGCCTTGGAACAGCCTTCTAGAGACTGCTGGGCCTGCCTGGGGCTGCACATAGAGGGGGAGTGGTGAGCTGCAGGCCCCAAGGACCAGCTGTGCTTAGGCCACACTTGACTGTGCACACGGGGCTGTGGCTCCGGGGAGCTCCGAGATTACGTAATTCTGTGCTTTCCAGGGAACCTAAAGCCCCTGCCATCTCCGTTATGTGCAGGGAAGATGCGTTCCTCAGTGGCTCTGACAGGCGAATGTGTGGGACTTGGAGCTCGATGTCCAGGGAGAAGGTTCTTGCTGACGTCACTGCCCCTGGGTTTTTAACCTTGAACGGAAGACAGTGTTTGAAGTGGGCTGCATCGCACCTTCTTATTGCAGTGTCAGGAGAAAGTGGAGTCCTTGGCCGGTGCTGTGGCTCACCAGGCTAATCCTCTGCCTGCGGCGCCGGCACTCCAGGTTCTAGTTCCGGTTGGGGTGCCGAATTCTGTCCCGGTTGCTCTTCTTCCAGTCCAGCTCTCTGCTGTGGCCTGGGAAGGCAGTGGAGGATGGCCCAAGTGCTTGGGCCCTGCACCCGCATGGGAGACCAGGAGGAAGCGCCTGGCTCCTGGCTTAGGGTCGGCACAGTGCTGGCCATAGTGGCGGTTTGGGGGGTGAACCAACGGAAGGAAGACCTTTCTCTCTCTCTCTCACTGTCTATAACTCTGTCTCTCTCTCTCTCTCTCTCACTGTATTACTCTGCCTGGAAAAAAAAAGAAAAGAAAAGAAAAGAAAAGAAAAGAAAAGAAAAGAAAAGAAAAGAAAAGAAAAGAAAAGAAAAGAAAAGAAGAGTGGAGTCCCTCAGGCTTGGTCAGTTGGATGAGTGTCCCATGGTCCCCTGGGCTCTGTGTGGAGAGAGGACCCCCGCTGCTCAGGGATACCCACTGTGATGTTCCCCAGGCCCTAACCCTGGGGAAGTACACACAGGAGTGCAGAGCCCAGCAGGGCTTGTTTTGCTGCATTGTGGATGCTTTCTTCTGAAGCTCCAGTTTACTTGCATAGAGCTACTGCTCATCTACTGCTCACAAAAGGATGAAAGCTCAAGAAATTTGTCCATTCTTGGTCCAGCTGTGGCTTTTGGTCGCCATGGCAATGCCTGCATCCTGTGTCTGCAGCAGGCCACTTGCAGGCTGGAGGACAGTGATGTGGGGCAGACAGACCAGCGGTGGGGGTCTGAGAGGCCTGAATCCTAGTTTTAGCTCCAAGGTAAGCAACCAGCCCCTCTGAGCTTTTGGAACAGGGTGCAGAACTAGTGGGTCTCAAATGTCTTTTCTAGCAGGAACATTGCACAGTAAGTTACGAGACCAGGAGGCCTTAGGCCTCCTTAAGGGAATCCAACAGGCAAAGCCACTTGGTACTGGTGATTCTCCACTCCCCATCTTCCAAGGTTTTCCTTGTAGGACAGAGGCTGTCTCTCTGTTCCTGGCCACCAGGGGGCAGCACTCAACCTACTCTCAGGGAACTGGGATTCGGATCTGGAGAGGGATCTACAATGGTAGTGTCTGGTAGAGTGGGGAGTGCCCAGTGGTGCCAAGCCTTTCCTGTGACACCAGTGTGACTGTGTGTCACTGGTAACGTCCATCATCTCGCCACTTTCCCCTGTTTCCTGTTCTGTTTTGTGAGCAAGTCAAAACTTTCAGGAACGATTTGATGTTTTGTGTTCGCTTGGCCAGAGTTGATTTCTAGTCTTTGAAATTAGGAACCTTGACCAGAACCTCGGTGAACTAATTAACCCAGTTAATTATGATTGAAACCATTTTAAGATCCTACCTAATCCTGAAGGTCTTTATGGTTTCAAGGAGGATGGTGGCATCAGTGGTATTTCAACCCAGGTCACCACACAGATTGCCACCTCCCAGTTCTGCTCAGCTGGCATTGGCTGTGTGGGGCACTGTGTGAAGTAGGATTCTGAAGCCTTAACTCACTAGAAATACGTCCATCAAAGCGGAGATGGTTGATCAAGACAGTCCCCCGGCAGGTGGCCATTCCCTATGCCTTACTCGAAGGTGGGGATTTCAGGATACTGAGGAGATACATTTCCTGTTGCTGACTTTATGGGGTGTCTCAAGTCCCCTCAACTCTCCTGCCTCTATGGAGGACCGCTAATAAGCTTTCTTTGCCACCATTTTCTGGCAGGAAAACTTTTCTGAGAAGCCAACGATAAGAGCACCCTTTATACTTTCGATCATCTCTAAGTATTGGGGCAGAAAGAGACCCAGTGGGAGCTGTTCCCACGACTACAGCTGCAAAGCCCAAAGGACCCCCCTCCAGCCATGGAGTCAGAGAATCCAGAATGACTGAGCTCTTGGAGGTCACCCACCCTATACCCCCGTTTCACAGATGGGGAAAATAATGCCCAGTGAGGGAGGAGATGACTTGCCTGTGGCCCTGCGGTCAATCTCGCGGGTTTCACGCATCACTGGGCTCGCAGGCCACTGTGCACACACCACCACCCTCTCGCATCCTTTCATCTGCCTCCCGACATTTGATCATTTCTATACTTGGAATAGCCCCCTGTTTAACTTTCCCGTAGCTGATTTAACAAATAAAGCAACACAACTTTATCCTGTAGTTCTGGAGGTCGGAAGTCTGACATGCATCCCCCCAGGGCTGCAGTCAAGGCCAAGGGGGCGGTCTTCCTCCTTGGAGGCTCTGGGGGTCCAGTCCATTTCCCTGTCACAATCTCCATGGGTCTCCCTGCCTCCAAGGCAGATGTAACCACGAGCCACAGAGCCCCTACTCTATGCCAGAAATGTGCTGAATGTTACTTGTTAAAATTCTAACAGCCCCCAGGTGGAATAGTGTCACCAGTACTCTGCAGGCTAGGAAAATGAGCCTCATGAACTAAAAGCCTGCTAAAGGATGTGGGGGTGGTGGACAGAGGATTTGAACCTGGGTCCCGAACTCCAACTCAGGTCCTCTTCCGGTTCCCCTTCCATTGCCTTGAAATAGTTGCCAAATAAATTTATGAAAAATTGCATAATGCCACGTCTTTCATCTGGATCACACAGCTGGTCTGAGACTTTCACAGTTTACAAATAGGACCCTTAATGCAAATTAAGTTCACCCTGACATCTGGGTCTCTCAGAGGCATTGTGGGTCCTCTCACCCTCAGTGAGGGGTTGTGGGAAGAAAGCCGTCTTCCAAAAAAGAGGGAAGCACAAGAATCCATGGAAAGCACTGAACAGTGGGCCTGGCATCTGCCAATCAGTGAACACGCTGATAAGCCCAGTCAGACAACAAGGGCTCTGGGCTGCATCCTTCACTGAGTGACATCCCTGCCACAGGCCCCCTTGTGTGTCTACTGTTTACGTGTGTGCTTCTAGTCTCTTCCACTCCCCCAAGTGGGAAGACTTTGTGTGTTTTATTCAGTAATAGGGCCAGACTCACAAGAAGGTGCTCAATAAATAACTGGATAGTTGGATGGATGGGTGGATGCGTGGACAGATGAATGGATGAAATGGATAGATTGATGGATGGGTAGTATGGATGGATGAATGGATGAAGTGGGTAGATTGATGGATAGATGGCTAGATGGGTGGATGGATGGATGGATGGATGGGTGGAACAGATGGATTGAGGAAAGAGTTTCTAGTTAAAGTCTCAGAATGATATTCTCCCTTTCAAGTGGCAGTTAATTTTCTACAGAGTTGACCCACGTTACCCAAAAGGGCAGCTCCACAGGAGAGGGTCTTAGATCAGTTATGAAGGCCGTGTGATGAAGGCACTCCCTGGACCCCTCCCACAGTACGACTTCCTGCTGTACAACCCTGGGCTGACCTTGAATGAGGTGGTGTTTACAGCTGTGTCTTACCCCCACCGGTCTTGCATTCATTAAGCAAGTGTTTTTGCAAAGTAGAACTACAAGAACAGGGACAAAGAACCCCATGCTTGGAGGAGTTCACACCACCCATCCCTCTCCTCCCCTCCACACATCTAGTGTGTGTGTGTGTGCTTTTAAAAAACAAACAAACAATTCATGAACAACTGTAGAGAGAGGAGAGGAGTGGAGTCCAACTCTCTCTTGGCAGGAGGGCATCCTGGCTACCTGGGGCCCTGAAAGGGTAGCCCCAGTCCTTATTGGTTTGAACTGCTGGGCGTGGGGCTCTGTCTGTCTCCCCCCGGAGTGGGCCCCAGGGCTGCTGTGGGCTGACACTTCGCCTCTGCGTCTTCTGTTTTCACGGCCGTTCCAGCGCTTGGCAGCGCCCCCGGAAAGAGCAGGAAGCTTGGGTTCTCCTCTTGGCCCTGCCTGGCTGAGCTTGACTGGGCAAAGCACTTGCAGGACCTCAGATCACTCATCTGTGAAATGAGAGGGTTGGACAAGAGCAGCCATTTCCAAACCTTTCTTGTTTTGCCCTGGAATCTGTGCTTTGAACAGAACCTAACTGGGCCACCTCTCCCTTGGAAGAACGTTGAAACAAAGTGGGGAAGAGGGTGGGGGTGGGGAGAGGCAGCAGGGTGGCACCGACTCCCGGGCTCCAGCCCAAGGGGGACTCCGTGGAACCCCTCGGGTCCCGCAGAACAAGGTTCGGACACTCCTCTGGATCTCACCCTGCTCTCGCTGGAGTTGCGTCTCGCCACAGGGAGCCTAACGCCTGCAGCAGTTAGGAGGTGCGTGTGGCTGCTGGCACTAAGAACCTGACCAGCAGGGGCTCAAGCCACTTAGGGCACCATGCATTCATTCAGCATCTGGGTGAGGAACCCAGAGTCCTGGCCTCCTCCTGTCCCCTCATCCTGAACATATGACCGCCGTCCTGAAATTAGGCTCCTGGGCAGAACACGGCTGCAGAAGCTCTGGGCATCATATTCAAACAGGAAAAAGGGAGGAAGGAGGAAAAGACGGGCACGTGGCAAGTCAATGTGCTCCCTCAGCAAAGCTTTCCTGGGAGCACTCCCGTGTCTCCAGCTGAGGTCTCCTTGGCAAGAGCTGTGTCACGTGGTGGCTCCTGGCTACGAGGAAGACAAGACAAGTTGGCATTATTAGGTTTGGGTTTTTTTTTGGGGGGGGGGGTTGACAGGCAGTTAGACAGTGAGACAGAGAGAGAGAGAGACAGACAGACAGAGAGACAGAGAGAAAGGTCTTCCTTCCGTTGGTTCACTCCCCAAATGGCTGCTATGGCCGGCCGGTGCTGCGCCGATCTGTAGTCAGGAGCCAGGTGCTTCTTCCTGGTCTCCCATGGGGTGCAGGGCCCAAGCACTTGGGCCATCCTCCACTGCCCTCCCAGGCCACAGCAGAGAGCTGGACTGGAAGAGGAGCAACCGGGACTAGAACCGGCGCCCATATGGGATGCTGGCGCCGCAGGCGGAGGATTAACCAAGTGAGCCACGGCACCGGCCCCCACATTATTAGATTTTAAACTGGGGTATGCTGACAACCAGCATAGAACCAGGATTCTGCTAATAATCGTGATGCACAGAATGGATACTGAGTATACCAGTACACCGGTACTCAGTACAGCAGGAAAAACCACAGTAAGTTAACATCTACTGAGCACGTACCAAGAACCAAGTACCAAGTACCATACTGAGAACTTCACAACCATTATCACCTTTAATTCTCACCTCGGTCCAGTGGGGTAAACGCTCATCATTCCCATTTTACAGCCGAGAATGTTGATGCATAGAAACATTATGTGTCTTGGCCAAGATTCCATAGCAAATAAGTGATGTAGCCGGGATTTGAACCCAGATACTTAGACGCGAGAGCCCAAACCCTCACCCACCAGATTATACCTTCAAGGCAGAAACTGTGAACTAAATTACACTCGAGGCTTTTCATCGCTGTGCCGGCATCTCTGAAAGGAAGGGGCACACAGAGCTCTTGGCGCCCGCCGAGTGCCAGGCCCTGCCTTTCGGCTTCTCTGCTTCCTTATCGTCTTTCTCCTGGCGTTGAAGGCAGCGGGGCTGGACCGCATGAGCCAGGGTGCACGGACCAGAAGGTGCGCACTTCAGACACGGTTTGGAGGGCTGCGGTGCGAAACGGTCCCAGGGGCTTGACTTGCAAGGAATGATTTATGAAGCAAGATTAAAGGAGCTAAATATACATGGGCTGGCACGGTATGAAAAGAGTGAGAAAGCGAGGGAGGAAGAAGGCACACAGACTGCCCAGTGTTCCAGAAGTCCCGGGAGGGCTGTGGCCATGCGAGGCCAAGGGATCGCAGCTCGGGTCCAGTTGAAAAGCGGAAAACAGCAAGCGCTTGGCTCCATCAGGGCTCGCTCAGCCGTCAGCTCTGGGCGGGGAGGTTGGGTTGGCGCCTGCCTTCGTGGTGCTCGGGAGTCAGGAGGCCTGCTCCGAAGCTCAGCCGTTGGGGGAGAATGGTGCGGGCAGAACTCAGCAGAATCTCTTCTCCCAGGGGCAGGGGAGTGACGTCTTTGAGACAAGTTCTGTATCTTCAGGTCCCTTTTGTCTCTGGATCGTCACAGTGATATTATCCCCATTTTCCAGATGAAGAAGCTAAGGCAAAGCTGAGTGACTTCCAGGTCAGGCGACATCACACAGCCCCAGTCGGTGGCACACCCAGGAGTGGGGACAGCAGGAGGAGCTGAGACCTTGTAAGTGCACGGGAAACAGTATCTGCATTGGGCGCAGTGGCTGAGACACTGCTTTGGAAGCCTGGATTTGAGTCCTGGCTCTGCTTCCAGCCCTAGCTCCCTGCAAGTGCACGCCTGGGAGACGGCACGTGAGGCTCAAGTGATTGGTCCCCACCACGCATGCCGGAGACCCGGATTCATTCCTGCTCCCCCTTCAGCCTGCCCGAGCTGTTCTGGTCATCTGGGCAGTGAACCAACAGACAGCAGTCTGCCTCTGCCATTCTGCCTTCCCAGTGAAGAAAAATACATTCATTTCAAATATTTTTTTAAAGAATTTTTTTATTATTATTCATTTGAAAGACAGAGTTACAGAAAGAGGTAGGGTCAGAGAGAGAGGTCTCCCATCCGATGGTTCACTCCCCAGATGGCTGCAACGGCTGGAGCTGCGCCGATCCGAAGGCAGGAGCCAGGTGCTTCTTCCTGGTCTCCCATGCGGGTGCAGGGGCCCAAGGCCTTGGGCCATCCTCCACTGCCCTCCTGGGCCACAGCAGAGGGCTGGCCTGGAAGAGGGGCAACCGGGACAGAATCCGGCGCCCCGACAGGGACTAGAACCCGGTGTGCCGGCGCCGCAGGCAGAGGATTAGCCTAGTGAGCCGCGGTGCCAGCCCTGAGATTTCCTTTTACGATTAAATTCTGTTTTAGCCTGAGGAGACCTATAAGAGGATGTTGGTCATGTTCTGTATCTCGATCCATTTGTGTGAAAATTCAAAATATCTTCACACTTTCTATTAAAGTAAACAAAAGGCATAGAAAGGGTCCCCCCTCAAAAAAAAAAAAAAAAGAAAGAAAAAAAGAGCAGCAGAGGATGCCCCAAGTGCCAAGTGCTTGAGTCCCTGCTACCCATGTGGGAGACTTGGAAGAAGCTCCTGGCTTTGGCTTTGCCTTGGCCCAGCCCTGGCAGTTGTGGCCATCTGGGGAGTGAACCAGCAGATGGAAGACCTCTCTCTCTCTCTTTCTCTCCCTCCCTCTCTATCACTCCAATTTTCAAATATTAAATAAATAAATATTAAATAGAAAAGAAAAGAAAGGTTCCCCCAAATGTGGTCCTTTTTTAAAATATTTTGTTTATTTATTCGAAAGCCAGCATTACAGAGAGGGAGAGGGAGAGGGAGAGGGAGAGGGAGAGGGAGAGGGAGAGGGAGAGGGAGAGGGAGAGGGAGAGGGAGAAAGGGAGGGGGAGAGAGAGAGAGAGAATCTTCCATCCACTCATTCATTCCCCAGATGGCTGCAGCAGCCAGAGCTGGGCCAGGCTCAAGTCTGGAGCCAGGAGCTTCACCCAGGGCTCCCACGTGGGTGAGAGGGACCTCAGGACTTGGCCATCTTCTGCTGCTTATTCTCAGGCCTTTAGGAGAGAGCTGGATGGGAAGTGGAGCTGTGGGACACAAACAGCACCCATAGGGGATGCTGGCATCGCAGGTGATGGCTTTACCCTACTCCACACCACCGGCCCACTGCTCCTGCTCTTAGTGAGACACATGGTCAGCTAGAAGAACACCCCAGCTTCTCTTGCCACTGGATGCAGCCTTGTGACTAACGGGATGCCAGGGCCTGGAGAATGGGACAGCACAGGGTACAACTTGCAAGAAATCACTGTAAGGCAGGTGACATCTCTTCATCCCTTCTTGTCTCCTTCTTACGGGTTTGAACAGAGATATGATGGCTGGAGCTGCAGCTCTCTTAGTCCAGGAGGTGGACAGGATCCTGCGGAAGGTGGATCAGAAGGCGAGCTGGTCCTGCAGCTCCCACACGGGGCGGAAGTGCTTCCCTCCCCTCTTGTTCCACAGTGCATGTGCTTGTCTCGATTAAGCAACTCTTTTAAGTTTTTTGTTACATGCAGCCAAACTAATCCCAGTTGGCATACATGGGGGCACCAAATCCAGCTTAATCCAAGGAGGCGGAGGAGAAAGTGTGACCGGCGTCGACCGACTAATGGGTGCTTTGTTTCACGCACTGGGTGCTGGGCATGCAGGTGACCATGAGGTTGTATTTTACAGCTTTGCATTTCCGGGGCCCTGGGTCCTTCCTCTCCGGCAGCCTCCCCAGGTCGCTGCCCTTTCTCCTGGGGCCCGGCAGCCTGATTCGACAGAGCTGAGGCTGATGTTAGCTGGAGTCCTAAGGCCTTCCGGGGAGCTGGGGTTCTGGAAGAT